>NW_024609879.1:89834961-90542518 GCF_016920785.2 Ixodes scapularis
AATGGCACGACTTTTCCCAGGATAGAACGGCTTTAGTAGTGATGCCGGAGCGGCGATGGAACTTAAAGCGGCGCCGTGTCGTCTGGCGAGGACGCGAGCGTGCCTACATAAAGCGGCACTACAGCCTCTATACACGCGCGCTACTGGATAAAAATATTTCAACTAAGAAAACAAAAATAGTGCACGCGCCATCAGTCTCCGTCACCTTAGCCTGGACCAGTAAAACAACCTCATTGCTTTGCAGCGATTTCCATACACTTTGTCTGGCGTCGGTAAACGAGGCTTGTAAAACACATCTAAAACAAAACAGAAGTTTGTTGTTGAGATATTCTTGAATAGAAAACATAACAGACACAGACTACGTGCCTGTTTGCTCGACATTCATGGAGAAGGGACTTTGCTATCGCAGTGGCTAAAAATTCGACGGCCGCGGCGGCGAAAACTTACGTTGCGGACGTCGAGTGGAGCAACACGGGTGGTGCCAACCTCATTTCACACTAATTTTTTTAGATCGTTTTTCTTTTTTTTTTTTTTTTTTGTCGCAGCCGAGGAGAAAAAAAAAAAGGTGTTTAGTCTTGAGAAAGTCAATGCAGTTATCCTGCCAGGGTTGAATAAATCTTCAATAATAGCGAAACATCCGTCAACAGTGCTTCAGGTCAGTGCTATCTGAAACCAATTTAAGCTCTTGGAACGTCTGAAAAATATTTCCCAGGGCACAGCTTCCATTAAAACACAAAGCTTTGTAAAAAAAAAAAAAAACACTTTTGCCAATAACAAAAAAAAAAATAATAAATAAATAAAAACTTTGAGTCGCATATAACACCGTAGGCAGTCTACCGCTAAACAGTGCGATTTCATCGGTAATCGCATCGAAAGAAGAGTGTCCTCAGAGATGAAGCGCATAACGGCCTAGCTCTTTGGCCACGTTGGGTGATCGGTCGGAAGTCAGAAAACAATAAAATTTCCGAATCGCACTCAGTGGCGGAGCGTCTATGCCCTGGAAGGAAATGCGGAGAAACCGAAACTCAAGACGGCCGCCCGTACAGTGTTTCCAGACCACGAAGAGGTTTTGCAACTCGCATCCACGTAGTTCCGTTTTCACGCAGAAGGGTTTGGGTTTTTGTATTGCAGCGTTGAGTCAAGTCATCGGAATAGTTGATACAATCAAAGCGACTTTTGGACGTTAAAACATTTCTGCTGGACATTGCAACAAAGTGACGAAACAAAATAACACTAATTTTAGTATGGGAAAGTTTTTTTTATCAAAGCTCAATTTGGGCATACAATTTTAGCTAAATTGTCATCTTATAGTTTATGATATTTGCTAAAAGATTAGTCTGGGAGTACAAAAAGTACATAATTCTATTAACTGATTTTTAGGAGTTCGATTGAGTTCTATCTACCGATTTTTGTTTCCCCCGCCTGGCAACACTGGGAGCCAAGATGGCGCAAGGCATGTGGAGCGGTTGGTGCATTGTGTGCGAGGTAGTTGCGGCCTTTGAGTTATTGGATGGTTTTGTTCAAGACAAGGCTCCTATTTCGAAAACGAGCGGTTGAAATCAACGCCTCGGACTGCAGCGAAAGTAATACCGAATCACTGACCGGTTCCACTTCACAGTTCGTTCATCAAAGGTGAGTATCCACGAAAGCATGGTAGCACAAGTTCGGGAAGGGGCCACAAAGCACTTTCCGAAGGCTGTGTCTACAGTGCCCGACGGCACTCCAATCGCGCCTAAAGGTGCCGTCCGAGAGTCGGACGGCGCGTGTATCCCTGGGGAGCTCGTTAACACACACCCCCGCCTGCGTTCACGCCGCTTCGCGGCGACAGTATGCGGCTACTAATTACAAAACTATTGACCCATTTGGCCCTGTCGTACACGCCACTTCGCGGCGTCCAGCCGGCAAACCAAGCCCCGCTGTACCCGATGCACCTCCGGAAACGAAGTACCATACTATTTCGTTCTGCGAAATTTCGGCGACAACATTCGTTTTTTTTCCTGTGTTTATGGTAAAAAAATAAATGTACATATCGCCAAATGCGTCGGCAAAATAAAATGTTCGAGAAAACAAAAACAAAAATGTAAGCCCGCACTGGGGATCGCACCCGGGATCACGTGCTTATGTGACACATCTTACCGCTACGCCACACTCTCCTTCGTAAAAGTCGTTTTGAGAACTCGTTTTATACGAGACTTTCGGACGGCACTTCAACGCGCGAGTGGAGTACCGTCGGACGGCATTTGAACGCTCTGCAAGAGTGCCATCGGACAGTTTTCTAGACACTACGTTTTGCGAAACCACACCCATTCACTCGTTCTGTCTAGTGGGTTTTATCAGAACGGAAGGTATATAGCGAGCGCAGCCGTGAGCGGCAGACTGGGCGAACTGCGATGAACAGGCAAGCTCTAGGAATCGAAAGTATGTGGCATCGCGCGTCAGAGGGGCGAGGATGGGGCTTTGCAGTGTGCGCGGCTACAAGGACCGTTGAGATTATTCTTCCGCAGGCATTACATTTCACCGTTAAGTCCCACAACATAATACAATTTGCAGTAAAGTGAATTTGTGGGCAGTTCTCCTGGTTTTACGAGGGTCAGCGAGCTGCGGAACCACTGGATTTCGGTCGTTGATCGCGGCGGTGACTGGACCCCGTCTCACCTCCTCTTCACCTCAGTGAGTGGCCTACACAGTGACCGCAATAACAATAAAAGCGAACTGTTTTAATCCAGGTCGTATCTGAGTGCCGTCCAGTGGCACCAAAGTAACACTGGACTGCACTCTAAGCACGCATTCGAGCGTCGTCGGAAGGCTCGATGGGCTGTAGTGGGGACCTGGGTCATCGCGCCCCGAGAAGCGGAGCCTTCCGTATCCGTAGTCTGAAGAAATAGGTTTCACTCGAAGTTTTCTGACCATATCCAAGCACTTAGCAAGTCATCAGGGAAGTGTCGCAATCAGCAATTTAGAAGAGCTGACTATGAGCCGCTTGCCGCTGATTTGTTTGTCATAAAGTGCGTCCAAACAAATCCACAAATCGTTTGAGCAACCTCAAAATTCTTCAGGCACTCTCTGCGTTTGATATCACCACACATCGCAACACCAGCTTTGCGCGGGCACTTCCAAGATGAATTGCCGTTGAAATTAGTAGGTAAGCGATTTCAACACGTTATACTATCTGCAAAAAACAGTTCCTTAACCGAAGCAAAGTACCTCAGCAAGGAAGCAGACGACGGATGTCACCGGTCAGCCGCAGTCTCCATTTGGGAATTGGGATGAGTAGCGGCGCAGCCAGTCCTTCCCTAAGAAACAAGCGTCAACCACAAGGGATGACGGGTAGTCGTGATCGGCGAGGAAGTAGACGGCAAAGGGGCTGGCGATAATGGAGGTCGGGTTGCGGGGGCTACGGAGCTAACATCATGACCCCCTGCTACAATTCTATCATACTTGGTAGTAGGCTTCTCTTCTGAAATTTGAATACGACACAAGTTCAACTTTGAGGGCGTGTGGCGGATCACTACAAAACACACTCGACGCCCTGGCCGACCGAAAAAGGCCAGGCTGTGCTAGCGAGCCCCATCTATGGAAAGCGGCAAGCTTTGATGTCATGATGCTTTTGGAGAGAAGTAGTTGTAGTTAAATTAAATTTTAGGCACTTTTCCACATGTGCAGGATATGTGTGGGTCTCCATCGACAGGACAAGTTGCCTGCTTCATGAAGACCTTCCATGATGATGTGCGACATGGGCAATTGCCGTACGTGTGATCATCGATGCCTCCATCTCCCTGCAAAGGTAACCCATAGACTACAGCAGGTATCGCCTAATATACAATGCCAGGAATTAATTTAGAGGAAAAGGCCGTTCCCAAGCTCCTTGAGAACCTGCATGGCGATGCCCTAGTAGAGTGGTGGCCAAGCTGCGGCTCTTCGCGTATTAAAGTGCGGCTCGCCGCTCCCTCCCTTATCCCTCCTCTCTCTCTCTCCCCCCCCCCCCCCCCCTCTCTTGCGGAGCACTTCCCCAAAAAGAGAAACGAAGCACGTTTTAAATGTGCTACTACTGCCTTACGCACAATTGGACTGCTTTTGACTCATATAAGATCGACCGAAAATATTTTGAGTTTCGTTTATTGCTCTAAACAAAAAACCTGCCGCGGCCCCCCCCCTCCCCCCCCCCTCCCCGGCCCCCCCTCCCTCCCTCTGCGGCTCTTGTAAATTTTGTGATTTTGTTTGCAGCTCTTAGGCCACGTCAGCCTGGCCAACCCTGCCCAAGTATATAATACACTGGAGTGACTATAGTTAGGGTTCCATGTTTTCAGAACATGTTTTTTAGTGAAATTCCGAAGGTGTTTTCTCTTTTTGCACAATTAGAGGGTAATATTTTTGTAGCGTGCGAAAGAGTTCACATTAAACGCTGTGCTGCATCCATGCTATTTAGGAGCACGGTGATAGTGTGACGCTCTTCTTGATGAGAACAATGGACGCGAGAAAATAATTTCCGGTGCAGCCCAGAGTACTCACTCAGCAAAGCTATACACAGATGCTAGGCTCGCACATAGAACAGTGAGTCCGCCCACAGCACCGATTCAATCAAAACATACAGGGAGGCCATTTTGCTTCCCAATGGATTGCTGCTGACAGATTGCGCAATCTTTTCTTGATGGGCTACATCCGAGCGTTGCGATGTTGCGTTGCACCTTGTCACTGTTAGTGATGCCAGTGACGGTTCCTATGGGAAGCGTTGCGGGACGCTTGTTTTATTTATTATACAGTGTGTTATAAATCTAGGGTTGAGAGCATGCAACGACCGATCCAGTTGTTGTAGATCAACATGGATTACCCAGTCGGTCACGGAAGCACCTCGAATGAGAAGAACACGAGAATAAAAGCAAAGATAGGGTTCACTTAATGAAAGAAGATCAATGATATGTCTCCCCTATAGGGGGATCGAGCCCACAGCCTTTTGATTAGGAGCCCGATGTTCTACCCCTGCACCACTGAATGGCACAACGAACGGCGTTTCATCTGGGTTCTTTTAAGTCACGCAGCTATTGCCGAACATTCATGTAACTCACGTGGCGCTTGCACTCGCCAGTCATGCCCGGCGGCCGACGTGCTGTAGTGGCAGGCTTCCTGCCATGCTTTGTCGCGTCTTAGCATGGACTAGCCGGAGTGGCTAGAAGTGCGGGCAAGCGCCCTGCGTTTAATTGCGGTTTGGTTGTACGAGAGCTCGAGCAGGAGGGACACCAGTGAAAGCAACTCGCTTGTAATTGTACCATTACCAGCTAGTTCATGCTAGGGTAAGACAAAAGGATAATGTTGTCGCACCTTCCCTTCCATTTGGCAGCGGAAAAAGTTTAATGTACCTTGATCCAATGGGTAAATTCGGATGACACATTGTGTGCAGGTGTGTGTCGCGGGAGTGATTAAAAGCTCATGAACCCAGTTACAAGCTTCGCAAGTCTTACTATACTCTGTGTCATCAGAGTTTTCTCGTAGGATCAAGGTGCATTTATTTCTTTGTTGTGTCTAGTGCTTAACAGTGTCGCGCAGTCTATGTACAGCATCCTGCGAGCTTTGATTGGACCTGCGTGGCCGTACTGCCTAGGCGCCAGGCTGTCCTTTCCAGCATGTCATGGGCGTACTTGTTTACACTTCGCATTGAGCAACTGTGTGTGTGAACAGTGCTAGTGACAGCCAGGCTAGCACTTGACGCTAGTTCTTAAAATTGAAGGGCTGCCATCGAAACGTTAAACGCAAGACACATGTGCATCGAAACAATGTGAGCCAGCGTGCAAACAGTCGGAAAGATGGCTGCTCCGGCGTGCTGCACACAGCAGTTTGCGACACATGCTTTGGATCTTGCATACGTCGGGTCGTTCGGGTGGCTCCGCCCAGTTCAGGCAGATACGAGGAAAACTGAAATTTTTTAAAGTTTAAGCTCTTGTTGGAATCCTGAGCTTTTGTAGCGTTCTCCGAAAGACGTCAAATACCTTGTGCTCAAATGCCGGAACCATGCATTGTGTCTAGCTTTTATAGATAATTATTTTGTTCTCAGGAGTCGTTACTTGTGGTTCCTTTGGGCGAAAACTGCGCTGCGGTTCAATGAGACGAGGGTTGCTGAGAGTCGTTGTAGATTTGTTTGTAATTTCCAAGTGCTTTTTGAGCAAAGATCTAGCTTCGAACACGAACAAAGCCTTCAGTGACAAACTGGATGAAGCTCGGGAGTGCGTTGTTTATTTGGTGAACAAACCCTTTATTCCGTAATGGGAGCAACCAAAGCTAAGAAAGCCGTGAATGAGCCGGTACAATTTTTTTTCAATCAGTGTTTGACAGTTCTTAAGGTATCAATGTAATCGCAACATGGCTGAAATGATGGTATCCAAACATTGTAAATTAATCATGTTCGAGCACCGCGTACAAACCACCGGTTGCACCACTGGTGGGCTCCCTCGACCTTGCTGTTCACAGGAGGAGAAGTGGGAGGAAAGTGTCTCGGGGCTTTTTCCTCCCATTTCTGACCATTTGAAGCATGCAATCGTCGATTTATCTCGCCTTCCTTAGTATTTTCTGCCACAGCCACAGACGTGGCGAAATATGTTTGTTTGACGTAAGTCTGTATGAGTGACTTTATACGTGGAACCGAAATATGCCGACGCCTTCAGGCTAAACTGTGCTTCTAATGTAGAAAGAGGTGCACAATGAGATTAGCTACTCATGCAGTGTGCTGGTACGGAGATTGCAGCTATGGATACTGTTTCACAGGAAAATATGTTTTGTTTTGCTGCAGTTTGTGTCATCAGACATTGCAGCACATCATACCTACGACAGACGGTGGTGCCTGCCGTGTGCTGAGACCTTCCAAGGTGACCTGGGCAGTTACCGTACTTGTGAGCATGGGTGCTTCCCTAACCTTGCCAAGGTAACCTCTAGACTTGGGCAAGTATCGCCTCATATGCAATGCCAAAACTTCCCTTTGCGAGGAAGGTCATAACCAAGCTGCACCAGAGCCTGCCTGGCTACCCCTAGCGTGACATATAGCAGCATCACTATAAGCGGCATTCCGTGTTTCCAGAATTAATCCTTTGTCGATCATAATGTAGAAAACCCGAGACTGATAAAAGCAGGAAAACAATGTCGGAGAAGAAAGACAGGGGAAAAGAATGTAATCCTTTGCGGCATTGGAGGGTGTTTTCTGGAGTTTACCTCTGTGGAAAATTTGATTTTTTTCAGAGCTTGTTTTGATTAAATTCTCAGTTTTTCAGAATAATTTAGATATTAAATTTGCTTGCTGAGTTTCCCGATTCTCAGAAAGTCAAAAGAAACAGAAAAAATAACCAGACAGAAGTGTATTAATTTATAGTCTCAATGATTGCGGAAGGAGTTGCCTGTGCCTAGACGAGGTTTCTTGAGCTGAATATGGCGGTGTGACTCTGGATCCTCTACAACTCGCAGTGCACCCCAGTTAATACCAACTCTCCCACGACAAAACTTGCAAACCAGGGTTACTTATCCTACCTAGTTTGGTGCAGTATGGCCGTCGGAGCTCTTGCGCCATAAAACCCGTGAACAACAACAACAACAGGGTTACTTATCCAGGTGTCGGTACATTAAGCTATCAGTCTCCTCGGTTCGGTCACTGAAAAACTTTGTTTTACCCACCTTTTTAAAGGCTCCCTGACATACTTGCTACTCACAGCCGTAGGTGCCACGGGAACGTGCCGCGCTGCATGGCTGTGCGGGGTGAAGTGTGAAATCTAGAAAGTTCCGCGGCCTTCGCTCGTCCCACAAAATCTGCGGGCTAATGGCTTCCTTCATGATAGAAACTGCACCCCTCTTCACGTTACGAAGCCCAAATGGTTTGTTCGAAACTCTTGTTTGTTTGGAGCATGGCTAGCACAACCACATCAGAGAACAGAATGGAACATATTTCTTTCGTGCTGCTGAGCTATTGCTGGGGTTCCGCAGGCTTTATTTTTTGCCATCGAAATTCTTCTAATCAGTTGGAAACAAGTTCTACTGCCAAACCCCAACCCCTCCCCACCCCGACGTCACAAATACTGATGTCGCATCGACAAGGGGAACACGACTACAACATAAACAGAATCACTTCTGGGCACTAAGGCATACATTGCCATGATTGCAGATGTCAAGCAGAACTAAAAACATTGCCCCGTAATAAGTAAAAATAATAATCAACTAATTAGGGAAGTTATTGAAGCTGAAAAGATTTCAAGGTTAGAAGAAAACTGTCACTGAACCTTGTCCAGATTTATTACAAAAAAGAATTAGATTATCTTGCATCCAGATGAAACCAAAAAAAAAATATTATTGTTTATAAAGACAGGCGCAGGCAGAGAAGAAATAATACAAGTCTGAGTTGCAAGTCAGAGCTTCATGAATGTCTTTTCCTTTTGTGTGTGCCTGTGCTTGGTTGCGAATTTTTCGCGCTGTGGAGGAGTATGCAACACCAGCTTGCCCGAGCCTCCATATTTTTAATACTGCCAGTAGAAACTTTCACTTTGAAAATATGATGAGGACCGAATTTGAAAATTCCATGTCGCCAAACAATTTTTTGCGGACGTAAGGTTTTGGTTACGAGGTCAGTCATAGCTACTGGTGTGTTTAGCCAATTTTGAGGCAAATTTGTGACCTTGAAAAAAATACAGGTATACTGTTACATTCTCCTTAGCCTCCTGAAGATGTAAATCACTGGATTGAGCCCCTACCATATTGTTTTGTCTTATAACTGATGCAGGTATCTTCTTTTTTTCTTCATCTCAGTTCGACATAGGAGCTGCCAAGGCGTCCTGTCCCTTTCACGTGAGCAGTGGCCAGCACTGGAAGAAGCAATCTTTGGACTGCTGTAATCCATTCTTTGGGCAAGTGAATAAATTTCTTTGAAGCAGAGACCTGGTGTTTGCACAGCAGCTCCACAGAACAAACAACACAAACACAAATGTTTCTGTGCCCAAAGCCTTCGTAGCTGCTTGAACTTATTGATCTGAGCTTGCACGTTGCAATGTTAAGGCAAGATGCAGATATAGTTAACGTCTCTCTAAAAAGATTAGGGGCACCTTATGCTGGATGCCTAGCTTGATCAACTTAGAACGTCCAGCCGAATTGAAACAAGGCTCTAGCCGAACTGAAGCATGCAGCCGAATCGAAACTTGTAGCCGAACTGAAGATTTAGCCAAACTGAAGCGTCCAGCCGAATTGAAACTTCTAGCCGAATTGAGGATGTAGCCGAACTGGAACGTCCAGCCGAATTGAAACTTCTAGCCGGATTGGGACGACACCAGAGGGGACACCCCCTGTTCGTCTTCTTTAACTGTTTGGTGGAATGCGCGATTTATGAGTTGAGGAGGAAAGCTAAACAGGAAAAAGATGGAAAAGCGTTTCTTTACCCCTTTAAAGGGGTCATGAAACGCTTTTCCAACTTTTTTCTGTTTAGCTTTCCTCCTCAACTCACGAGTCGCGCATTGTAGCAAACGGTCCAAGAAGACGGAAAGGAAGGACTCCCCTCTTTTTCGGACCCTCGTTTGTGCAACCGGACACAGCCATTCTCCCCCTAGAAGATTAGCTCGTCGCTCAAAATTCAGACGAAAGTTGCTTTCCCCAACCCGTTCATTCCGAAGCTGACAGTGCTGTGAAAGCTACGTGCTCGTTGGGCCAGCCACACTTGCCCCGTGAGCGTCGCAAATGTGGCTGCAGAGCACCGAGGCCAGGTGATGAAAGGGAGGCGGCTGATTGGTCCAGCAAGCGCGTAGCTTCCACCACGATGTCAGCTTAGGGGTGATGGGAATAAGTGAGGTCCGATTTCGTGTGACGTCAGTTTGGACCCGGGGACGCGCTTTTGGGACCGCGGATGTATCACCGCGAAAAGGCAGAGAGCTTACGAAGGAGAGGAGGTACGAAATAGTCCGCTCTGTTTTCAAATTTTCGCACTGAAAGTCAGGCTTTCGACTTTCTACCTTTTTTCTTTTGGCCCACTGAACGATGTGCTATTAGTAAAATCCCAATCTAAAATGATTTATCCCAACCCAAAAACCGTTTCATGGGCCCTTTAATGTTCGGGTGAGCTCTCCCTGACATAGCTTTTATCTTACGGTGCCATGTCTCAGGGGTTGTTTCGGGAGAGGGAGAGGAGGACAGACATTGGACACTTGAACCTAAACAACTGTTAACGAACAATACAAGCGAACCGAACCAATTGATAACGAATGATGGCCGAAGCGGGAAGGTTGTTTCGGGTAGGGCGCCTCCATGTCCGCATGAAGGCTCCCTAGTTTCGGGATATGACGAAATCGTCGAAATGGGAAAGGATGAAACGAGAAAGTCGTTTTGAGCCGAGTCGAAACGGGAAGGTTGAATTGGGAATGGGAATCGAAACGGGAACCGCCCATCTGCTTACGCGATACAGTGCTACTTCCAAATAAAAAAATAAATAAATAAAAAAGCTCGTTTATTTTTTCTGTTTATCAGCGGACGGCTGACCCTAAAAGAACAAAGACCCCCCCCCCCCCCCCCTCTGACTCACCCACTAAGTCCTCCCACGTTGCAACCTAAGAACGAAGGGCGAGGGTAAGAGGGGCCGGAAGGAGGCAGCAGATGGAACGCTAAAGACAGGAGGAGGTTTTCCCCTCTCTTCTCCAGCGTTCCGTCTGCTCCCTCCTCCCCGGCCCGTGTTACCCTCGCCCTCGTTTACATGAAAGCGACTTCAGCGCATCGACTCGACTCGTTCTTCGAACGAAGCCGACGCGGCAACGTTTACATGAATGCGCACCAAGCCCTACATGAAGGTGGCGCCACGCCGTGTCAAAGCTCGAAGTTATGCACTTCCGGAATTAAGCGCGAAACAGATGCACGACGAAACCGCCCGATCGGACGTCCGAGCAGGCAATACGACGGTCGAAGGCGAGGGTTTTCAACGCTCTCCGATGCTACGAAAACCCTCGTACCCCAAGGTCCTTCGGCAGTCCGCACGTCGGATCGGAAGGTCTCGTCATACATGTGTTTCGCGCTTTAGCCGCACCACGTTTTCCGGTGCATCGCACTTGGAGGTCTTTCGACGCATTCAGTGAACGTAAAGATCGTGCCCGCTGTCTTCGGTGCTGTAGAAGAAGTTACGAGACGGAAGAAACATCCAAACTGAAGCGTTTAGGGCTCCAGGCCGGGCCGCCGGGTCACTCTGGACCAGAGGCGTCGTGTGTGCGCACGCTTTGAGGAAGCCTCCGCGCTTCGCCGCGCCAGACCTCGCCGATCGCGACCAGACCAACCGGACCCCGAGTCCGACAGGCTCCTGCATAGCTAGGAACGGCACCGAGGTAGGAGCTGCTCGTTCAGCGCTACCATCCAGTGCTCTACAGTGCTCGGAGCTCTCGGTGTCGTTCGTGCTTGCGCCGAAGCCTTTGGGACCCCTTCGGGCGCGCAAGTCGTACTTCGGAAGGCTTGGACTGGGGCCACCCTCACCGAGCAGCTCCGCTATATTCCGCTTACTTATGATGGCAATAAAGGCTCGCGTTTTTTCTCGGGAAAAAATTGCGGGCGGCCATACGGGAACGCTTTCCGCGCCGTCGACGAGGTTGGCCGCCGCTATGTTCTCAGCTGTTCACTCACACCCTCAGCGAGCGCCTTCCCATAATCCTCCCCGCTCCAAAATGCGATGCGACCTCCGTTTACATGGGCTGAATAAATGCACACTCGCCATCTCGATCCACCTCTGTCTAGCGTCTTGAATGCGACGCGCTTTCTTTGCACATTATGCCGTTTACATGACCGCATTGAATGCGACAACTGGATTTAATGCGACTAAGTCGCAATCATGTAAACGCGGCTCCTGAGAGCTGCGAGAATGGCTGTTTATTGTTCGGTAGTTAAAAAGAGGATATCGGAGAGGGGTGTGGGCTTCCAAAGCCATCGCAAAGTGGGCCCTTTGTCCCATTCGTACCAGATAAAAAAAAATAAGAAAAAAAAACAACAAACAAACGAACGTTTTAATATAAGTTTAGAAAGAGTTATATACATAAAGACACCCTATAGGAACCGTGCGGATCTAATTCAAGCCCCGACCAGGGCGCCCCTAGCGGCAAACGGGTCCGTTGCATCGGGCATCTTCCGCCAGTCGCTGCGTTGGTTGTGCGTTGTAGTGGGTTAGCGCTGTAATTTCTGAGATGGCTATTCCGCACCAAGAAAGCCGCAACAATTGCTGCGTGGTCGGCAAGATCGCGCGTGGCACGAAGTACTACATTGTCTCTTGAAAGCCGTACGAGGCGGAGTACTGCGCGACCTGGGTACGACTTATGCGTCCATACAGGTTAATGGTGTTTCTTACCTTCCAGTTCGCGCTTTGTTTAAGCTGCTGACGAATAATACAATTAACTTTTTTTCTCTTCTAGCGACGATGGAACAGCATCGACACCGACGGCAAACTAAAGTATGCAGCAAATACTTCACCGGAATCGAGAAGCGGAATGCGGTCGCCCTCCTAAGCCTACCCTTGGATGTTTCCATCAGCCTACAGGAAGATAGTAAAGAGAATCGCGGAACGCCGCGAAAAAAAAATCGCCCAGTTATTGTCAAACTGATTCAGAAATAAACGTACATAATTACCGCAGTCCACTCAACGCCAACTAAAGATTTTGCGGGCGCGCTTAATTTTGTTTGCAGAGTACGGCGCTCCGTGACATCCACTTGTTCGTCGAAACGGACCTCCTTCACGTCGAACATGCGGCCAGATTCGTGAAACAGTTTTCTCTTCGTTATATTGGCACCACGGAAGAAGCTTTCTGGATTCGTAACCGCCTTAAACCCCGTCGTAATCACACCGGGAGCACTGTCCGCTGTGCTGCTATCGCCACTGCTTCCCCCCGATGATTCTGCACCGGCTACAGAAGAAGCTTTCCGGATTCGTAGTCGCCCACTGTCCTCTGTGCTGTTCGTTGCTAGTACTTGGCGATGATTCTGAGCCGGCGGCACCGGCTTCCGAAGGAACTTTCCGAACTCGTAACTGCCTTATATTCCGCCGTAATCACGACGGGGACACTGTCCGCCGTGCTGTTCGTCGCCATTGCTGCCCGATGCTCCTGCGGCGGCTACCGCCAGGTCGCGGCGAACAATAGGCGACCGCCGCGACACGGCCGGCTTGCTCGCTTCCTATTGAAAATTCCATCAAGATACGCAATTTGGGACACTGACTGCCAGTCAGCAGCCTTGGTGGAACGTGATGGACCATCAGACGTCATCTGATGGTCCATCAGATGACGTCTGACTGCCACCGCCACGGGAATTTCATCAACAAGGGCAGCATTTATATAAGAGTAAAGCTATACGCACTCATAAATATCGCCAAATGCCTCCATAAAACAAAATGTTCGAGAAAAAAAAAAGAAAAAAAAAAGCAAGACCACCGCGGATCCAACCCGCGACCACTTGCGTACAAATCGGACACCTTAACCCCTATGCGATGCCACCGCTTTGAAAACTCGATTTGACCGTTCGTTTTATACGAGATGCTTCGGCTGCAAATGCAGTTAAGCCTTCAGCATGTTATGACAAGCACTCGTAACTTCCTACAGAATCGCAGTGCCCAGCCCACAGCCCTACAGAATCGCGGTGCCCGTTTTATATTTACTAACTATCATAGCACATCTAGTGTCTCAACTATGAAAACTAATTTATCACTTCCTGCTCTTTCATTACGCCGAAAAATATCTCGTTTGTGTCTTTTTTATAAAATTTATCATTCCAATACTTCGCTAAAAAACAAACTAATGTTAAATCCTGTTTTCATCTCGCCGCGCGTAGATCATCAATTTAAAGTCGGAATTCCTCATTGCATTACCTCAGCCTATTATAACTCTTTTATTCCAACGACATCTTCAGAGTGGAATCGCCTTCCCGCGCAATTAGTAAACATACCGTCCTTTGACTTGTATAAAAGTGCGTTGACTACTTACCTATGTTAATATTTTTCTTTGTTTGTTTGCCTTGTTCTATACATTTCTTAAGTTGTTTACACATTTTTTTAAACATTTTTCGTGCTTGGCTTTTAGTGTTTGTATATTGTTTTGTGTTCCAAATTTGTCTTGTACCACTCCCCTCTGTAATGCCTCAGGGCCTTGAGGGTACTTAGATAAATAAATAAATAAATCACGCGCCGTACTTCAGTTCTACTCACCTGCCATGTAGAGTACGTTCGCGCCGTAGAACAATCCTTTTGTTCGCGCCTCTCCGGCCCAGTAGACCTGGTACACCTAGTCGTCTTCAACTACACCGCTAAAGTCCCTTACATCGTCGGAACTCACAACAGGCTGGGTCTTGTCGAGTAGAAATTCCACTAAAACGTAAGACATTGTAGAGCCCGGGCAGGATCGACAGGTTGGAGCAAGCGGGCAAACAAAACGAGTCGAGAGCGATCGTTCATGAAAGCTCGGCGAAGCCTCTATGGGCGAAGGAAGCGAAGTCAGCGAAGTGGCTGTTCGGCGGGCTTCTGATCAAGGTTGTCGGTCGGCTGCGTGTCATATCTCTAACATCGGCGGTTTTATGGGCTCACGTCCCGAAATCGCTTTCTTGTGCATAGATTATTTTTCGTATTCATAGATTTGACGAAATAGTGGTATCCGAACGAACTTTACGTCCTTTGACCGTACGTCTGTCTGCACGTCAAAGCTTTTTGATGTACAGTCAGGGCCAATCGATGTACAATCAGAATCGCCATCAAGACATCTTGATGACATTTCGCGGCGGCCGACTGCCACGAGGAAACCATCCGAAAGCCCACAAGCGGGGTCTGACTGGAGTTTGACTGTCGGTCAGAGTAACTTGTTGGCCAATCAGACATGCTTGACGTAGAGTCAGGCACAGTCAGCGGTCCACTAGAAAACATTGACTGCCAAACAGGGTTACATTGATGGATTTTTCCTTCGGGCAGGGGACGGGACAACACATCTTTCAACTTTCAACAGACAAATGATTTATTGCCGGACGCTTCGCCTTCGGAACTCTACTATGGGAGAGGGAAATTTAAAAGGGGGGGAGAAGGAGGGGGGCAAGACAAGGCCCCGGGAGAAAACAGGGGGAAAGTAAACAGCAGAGACAGCGGGAAGGAAGGGAAGGGAGGAGGGCGTCCCGATTCCCTCTCAGGAGCAAGAACCACTTGCCCGGCCTGCCAAGGTCGTCAAATCCGGTCTCAGAAATGTCACCTCTCTCTCCGACAGCGACAGCGAGGCCGACGAAATGTTCTTCGGAGCAGTGTTGTGCCCGTTACCGAAAAGAAGTAACGAAATAGCGTTACTCGTTAGTTTGGTAAAAAGTAACGCGTTATCGAGCTACGTTACTCTTTTACAAACTTAACGATATGCCGTTATCGTTACTTTTCAAAAATAACGAACGTTACTTTTACGTTACTTTTACGTTACTTTTCTCTTCGAGTTCATATGTTTGACAGAGATGTATGATAAGCCTCCTTAACAAGCTTGGATAAAGATAAAAATTTACAGAGTGGTTTCATAGTGTTTTGATGCGCGAAGCAGCTTAATTTGCGGCATGCAGATTAGGCATTGAAACTGTAAATTACCTGATTCTGTCTCCTTTAGTTGATACATTTCATTCAAACCTGCGGGCCATGGCGACGGACTTTCGTTATTCGTGCCCATCTCACGCGCAGAATGAGTCGGAGATGTTAGTCAATCGGCTTTTATAAACTACAGCATGCGAACGAGGACTGCTGGAACACAACCAGCCAACCAACACCCCTCATCTGTACGCCGGTTTTAGTAACAGTCCGGTTCATACTATTACCAGAGACTGATTTGCTTCACTATCTGGAACAGGACACCGGTTACCAGCACACTGGCTATAATCACTTGCTGCCTCTTACCAGCAGTACCTCTTAGTTTTTTCTGTGAAAAAAAAAAAAAAAAAAAAGGTTTCGTGTTTGTAAGTTGTCTTTCCAGGTTTAGAACTTTTTTTTAAATTTTTTTATCACGACCTTAGGGAATTAAAGACTAATCAAGCGAACGATTCTTCTGTGTACAAAAGTAGCCACAGGAACTTTCAGGCAGCGAGGGGGAGAGCGAGGGTAAAGATATTCCACAAAGGATGTTTCTTCTTTTTTTTTTTTTTGAAACTAGAGAAATGAGCAAATCGCTTCGCAACTGTGTGTTGTCCAGTTGTCCACTGTTGTAAACGGATGTCTCTCCACGGCTCCCCCCCCTGTCTACTTCTGCTGCACAAAGCAGGGGGGGGGGGAAGAGGAGGGAGGGGAGGAGGCTGTAGCGCAGTCGTTCGTTCATGCCTTGCAAAAAAAAGAAAAAGAAAAAGGAGGATGAACGGAATTAGCTGGTAGCCGAAGGTTCTTTTCCCCTTCGAGAAGTGAGTTTTTTTTGTTTGTTTTTTAACTTTACTGTGACGGATGCTGTTTCCGTGCAGCGATAAGCTGGTGCAGGATTTCGAGATAAGCTCGTGCAGGATTTCACCAGTTTTGGTCAACAGTAACGAGTAACGAAATTGACAGCCGATACCGTAAAAAAGTAACGGAAATACTTTACTCGTTAGTCATTCAGAATACAAACGAGTACCGTACTGCGTTAGTGAAAAATGTAACGCGTTACCAGTAACGTCGTTACTAGAAACGCGTTACCTCCAACACTGCGTCGGAGCTTCTTTTATGGCGTACACCTCCACGATCTCCCGCCCGTAGCGGTTTTTGTTGGCTCCCAGAACACGCGCGGACGGGAACTCATGGGCACAGGGAGCGCAAACCTTGAGGTGATGGGCCATGGGGTGTTGTGAGTCTTCGTCGTTTCTTGCGTTTTAACCGCTTTGTTTTTCGGCTATTTCCGTGTTCCGAGATTTTTCGTACGATGCGATTTCCAAATAGCATGTAGATTGTTTATATCGTCAATACAAAAACGAAATATGCTATACATTTCTTTCATGGAGTTGTGTCATAATGTTGCGAAATAATCTACCAGAAGTCGGAATGGCGTTGCGTCCAAAGAGCCTAGATTTCACCCCCGCGACTCTCTCGAAAAAGTGTCTGATCTCCTTGTGCAAAAAGAAACGAAATTAACCAGTTCGCGGTGCAATCAGCAGCCATGGGCGTACCAACCGCCCCCCTTCCCCACTTCTCAGAGTGTGGGGGGGGGGGGGGGGGGGCAAAGCATGTGTTTTGTCCCCCCCCCCCCCCCCCTTCCTGAAACAGCCGCCACTGGGCAGGGCAAACACTGACCGGCCGCACCCAAGGAATACCAAGGGCACCGCCCCCAGACCCGCGGTGCCGTATTGTTAACGCGCAGGCGATACACACCCCAGCAACGACGTTCACTCCGGATTGGATTTTTCGTGGAGGTATGCGCTGCCGCCGCCAATATAGGCAGCGGTCGCAACGCTCGTTTCCAAAGCGGTAGCGTATACCTTAGTGGTACGATGTGTGCAATTCATACATAGCGGACCCGGGTTCGATTCACGGTGTGGGCTTCTATTTTTTTAGAGCGCAGCTCTTAGGGGCCCGTTTCCGGCTTGAGCGGCGTCGGGGTCGCCGTCGGCGTAACCGCGCGGTGCATTATGGGTAAATTTCCCCGCTAAATCTAGCGAAAAATTTTCCCCGCTATATTTAGCAGAAAAATTTCTCCGCGACATCTAGCGTAAAAATTTTCCCCGCTAGATTTAGCGGAAAAAATTCCCGCTAAATCTAGCGGAAAAACTTCCCCGCTAAATCTAGCGGAAAAATTCCCCGCTAAATGTAGCGGGAAAATTTCCCCGCTAAATCTAGCGGAAAAATTTCTCCGCTAAATCTAGCGGGAAAAATTCCCCGGTAAATCTAGCGGAAAAATTTCCCCGCTAAATCTAGCGGAAAATATTCCCCGCTAAATCTAGCGGAAAAATTTCCCCGCTAACTCCAGCGGAAAAATTTCCCCGCTAAATCCAGCGGAAAAATTTCTCCGCTAAATCTAGCAGAAAAATCTAGCGGGAAAATATTCCCCGCTAAATCTAGCGGAAAATTTCCCCCCCTAAATCTAGCGAAAAAATTTCCTCGCTATCTAGCGGAAAAATTTCCCCACTAGATTTAGCGGAAAAATTTCACCGCTAAATCTAGCGGAAAAATTTTCCCCGCTAGGTTTAGGGGAAAAAATTCCGCGCTAAATCTAGCGGAAAAATTTCCCCGCTAAATCTGGCGGGAAAAATTCCCCGCTAAATCTAGCGGGAAAAATTCCCCGCTAAATGCAGCGGAAAAATTTCTCCGCTAAATCTAGCAGAAAAATCTAGCGGGAAAATATTCCCCGCTTAGCGGAAAAATTTCCCCGCTAAATCTAGCGGAAAAATGTCCCGGTTAGATTTAGCGGAAAAATTTCCCCGGTAAATCTAGCGGAAAAATTTTCCCCGCTATATTTAGCGGAAAAATTTCCCCGCTAAATCTAGCGGAAAAAATTCCCCGCTAAATCTAGCGGAAAAATTTCCCCGCTAAATCTAGCGGAAAAAATTTTCCGCTAAATCTAGCGGGAAAAATTCCCCGCTAAATCTAGCGGAAAAATTTCCCCGCTAAATCTAGCGGAAAATGTTCCCCGCTATATCTAGCGGAAAAATTTCCCCGCTAAACCTAGGGGAAAATTTTACCCGCTAAATCTCGCGCAAAAATTTCCCCGCTAGATTTAGCGGAAAAATTTCCCCGCTAAATAGCGGAAAAATTTCGTGCTAAATCTAGCGGAAAAATTTCCCCGCTAAATAGCGGAAAAATTTCGTGCTAAATCTAGCGGAAAAATTTCCCCGCTAAATAGCGGAAAAATTTCGTGCTAAATCTAGCGGAAAAAGTGCAGGCCTCAAAAGACCTAAATTGGAAGGTTAGTAAGCAGGCTCAATGTAAACAGTGGATACAAGGAGATGTTGATCATTGTTACCAGTGACCAGCACCGACTTTTTAGGATGTGGTTCTCGACTGACCACGACGAAATCGCGACCGTACGCGCTGGTTAACTCTGGCATATTTACTAACAACGTGCTGTTGGTTGAGTAAATAGGTGAAAGGAGGGGGGGGGGGGGGGGGGGCGCCACGGCCGCAGTTTGCCCAGGGCGCTTGCTGCTCTAAGGCCGGCCCTGCTCAAACCGTAGCAGGACTTGCTTCGCGAATTCACGTAAATGCCGTAGTATCAAGCGAAAACAAAGACCTTCTTGGGACTGCGGTGACGACAAAAAAACCAAAAAACAAACGAAGGGTAGGAGGATCAAAAGATTCACACACACACACACGCACACGCACGCACACACACACACACGCACACTCGCACGCACGCACGTACGCACGCACGCACGCACACACACACACACGCACGCACGCACGCATACACGCGCGCACACACACACACACACACACACACACACGCGAGAGCAGCACCATCAGTGTGAGACGAGAGGCTTAAAGGGACCATGAAATGATTTTAAAATCGAATTTCATCCACCGCACGTCGTAAAAGGTGTGAAAAGAAACACAAAAGCACAAAACTAGGGAGCCAAAAAAAATTATTTGCTATAGAACTTTTAAAAGAAAACTGGACTCTTTTGCGCCTTCCTTCCTTCGCCTGTTCACTACGATGCATCCGCGGAAATGGAGCACGTCAGCCAAATCCAGGTCGCCTATTGGGTAAGAGCCTACCTCACCAGCACCGCGATCGTAAACAATAAATAGCCGGCGAATGTTTCCTAAAAGTTTTGTTAAATAATATTCAGATCCACATTTTGTAGCATAATTAGAGATGTGTGGCGAAAATTGCCAAATTTGATAATGCTGAGAGCCAAGCGCCATCTATCGTGTGGTAAACGAAGCAACCACTGCGCGGGCGCAGTAGGGCAGGGCCGAGTTCAGAACGGTTATTTCCTTTGGTTTCCTTCCTCTCAGAAATCTGACTGACTGAACGTTTATTTTTCTACGTCTTCATCTCGCGCGTGCCGACTTCAAGCAGCAAGAAAAAAATGTACTTAAAAGAGACCACGACGAACAAGAACGCTGGATCCACAAACACCCGAGAAGAGCGACAACAGCCGCGAATCCCGCTCCTACGAAGCTCTCAGGATATAGGCCTAGCAGGCACTTCGACTCGGCGCAGCGTTGCTTCGTCGCAAGACCGTCTGTCTGCCTACGACCGGCTGGCGTGCTGAATGGAATATGCCCGCGCTACCCTTGTGGACCCTTCCCGTATTATAGTTTGATCGCTGACCTCAATTTTAGGTTAAGAGGTGAGGTCAATCTCTTCCCCTTGTTTTCCGAGGCAGGGTTGACGAACACTCGTCGAAAAGGGACCCTCGTCAATTCTCTCTTCTTGTTTTGTGTGATATAGAGCTGAAATAAACGCTGTATGGATTACCTTCGTAACACGGTATGTACACTTTGTTATTGGTATGCCATTTTTATTCTGACAGACTGCACGTCACTGTCGAGCTGTAACAGTTCGTGGGAGGTATACGCGCAATACCGGTCCAACCTTTCTTTGCCGAGTGTTGCGTCAGTATCGAGTTGCAATCGCAGTAAAAGATCGGTCCCGAAACGCTTACCAACAGCGCGAATACAGCACTTCCATCAAACGCGCGCGTCCGCTCCGAGTGTGAACAGGTATTTACGTGGCTCTTGCTGACACTCGTAGTTCAAACGTATCTTTTTTAACGTCGGCTCGCTCCTGCATCTCCGAGACCGCGAAAAACGCCGCGGCAATTTGTTTCCATCAACGTCGCTTTGCAAACGACTGACACTGGCCGCCTTGTACCAACAATGACAGTTGGGTTAACTTCTGGAGTCTTCACCGGAAGACTCGCTGCACTTCCCAACAGGCATAACGGCGTATGGGACTAGTCCCATGCTGTCGCTGTAGCGCAACGTATCTCATTGAATTTCGCTCAGCTGCGATGCGGCGATGAGAGGCGCCGATTCAGAAAATACGTCGGTGACATCGGCGCAGTAAAACCTACCGGCACACCCCAACTCGTCGCCGCTAACGCTCCCACTCCAACTGCCGAGAGAACTTCCGGTTCCGGAAGCAGCGTACGTCACGGCTTGTTTTGCGGTCAAGAAAAAGTCGATATTTCATTAATTTTTTGTGTAGAAGTTAATAAACCGAGAAGAAAACGGATGCCTGTTCGGCATTCAGTGAACATTGACGGTTTAATGTAAAAGTTATCTGGAAAAAGTAAAAAAGTCATTTCATGGTCCCTTTAACATTGTCTACCCATCTCTTGCAAGTGTGCGCTCCCTCCCTGCGGGGATGAATGAATTTTTTTTTTCGGTTCCTTTCCCTTCTGAAATGTCTCAGCATACCTTTGCAGACACTCAGCAGCTCACACGCAACGTAAATTTACCATAATCAGAGCCCGTACGATGGAAGATGCCGCATCGGAAATTCAGAGCCGGTTCATTCGAAAAGTGTGGGGAGCTGCGGGGCTGCGCGTAGTCCCGCGGTTACGGGGATAATCAGAGATATAAATTTGGTACTTTCAACCTTCGTAACGCGTTGTATACTACGTTTATATTATATATATAATTAATTGTACAAGAATGCACTTTTAAAACGCGTATTAATGTCGGATAAACGCGCACAAACATTACCGCGCCGCTCGAGAAGAAATATTTTTTTTCACGTCGATACGCGTCGACAACAGGAATACTCTCACGCAGTTGCGCCATGGCCTTCCTTCCTTTGACATTGTGACGTGCCCACTCGGAGCGCTACGGACTCATTTCTAGGAGGTGTTGGTAGGAGAAGGCATGACGCCAGCCGCGTAGCCTCCACAAGCCATGCTCCTTTGACGCTTCGCCTCTTTCTCATTTTCATCCTTACTCTCCTCACTTATCAAGCCAACGTGATCACTTCACGTGACCGTAGCTAGCCTTCGTCTAGCTATGGGATATCAGAATACACCACAGTCTAGCCTTCGATGTGGTAAAACCTACCGGACGGAGTGCGCGCAAGCCTGCAAGGAATCCTTCTACAATCAACCATCCATGTTACACGTGACATGTCACGCGCACCAATGGTCAGAGGGATCTACGGTCACGTTGGCCACAACATCGTTTCAACTTTTTATGACTAGGCTTCACCAATATTGCAACGTGCCCCCTTCTAGTACTTCTAACCTCCTTGCCCTCCCTCAGAATTTACGGCGGTCCGTGGTGGACACCATATTAAAACTTTATATCAGTGTTGCTGCATCTGTAGGTGATATTGAAAGCTGACGTTGGAGCTGACGGAGAAAATCTGGCCACGGCGCAAGCGCAACGCCGATGTACGCTGGAAGCTATACTCCCTTTCACCTTATGTTGTACCGCAGCGAAGGCTAGGAGCGGAAGCTCGTAGCCTTGGTGGCCTTGGCTGCTGCCCTTCATGCACGAGAGCTTGTGCTGCTGAGATGTGCCCTAAAGCAAAGAGCTCGCGCTTGTAGCCTTTCCTGCGGTAAATCATAAGTTTGTTTTACCGGAGA
Organism: Ixodes scapularis; assembly: GCF_016920785.2. Lineage (NCBI taxonomy): Eukaryota > Metazoa > Arthropoda > Arachnida > Ixodida > Ixodidae > Ixodes > Ixodes scapularis. The sequence continues at coordinate 89,857,414 of NW_024609879.1, forward strand.
AAATCTGGCTACAACGCATGGCGGCGCTAGTGTTTCGGTTTGACGGGACGTGAGGACGTGAGGAGCTCCGCAGTTTGCGAGCACATGTTGCGAAGACGTGACCGGAGAAGTGCCTCTGTGATGTTCCCGGCAGACAGAAAGTATTATTCGTAATCGTCGTGTGTGCTTTGAAAGCGAAGGGAGTCACAGGGTCCACGAGTATGCAACCACAAGCAAGGTTCACGACAGCGCTGCGTTGACTTCGGCGATCTCGTTCATGTTTGGGCCAACCCGGCGAGGCGAGAAAAAGCCAAAACATTCGTGGTGTGTGGTCCGGTGCTTGGAGGTAGAAACCCACACTAACACGGAGCTCAAATTGGTTATGGGGTTGAGGTTCAATGGGTTCAGTCCCGTCGTCGTCAGCTTATCCGGTCCAGCTGGTCCGGGAGGACGCAGCGAGCGTTTTTAAAAGTAAACCCCCCTTCGTTTCGTTTCAAGATGTGGAAAATTCCCGACGCATACCGTGAGTAAAAATCTGCGGGCGTTTTCAACAAAATTACGTCGTTTCAATTGAACAATGGACTTCGGATTGTTGTCCTAAATCTGCCGTTTTTATGTTTCGTGTTGTTGGACTGCATTTGCACAGCGACGTGTTTGCACAGCGACGCACACCGCTCGAGAAGATGATTCGGTCCTGCAAACGACCCGTTATACAGAATTTCAGGGAAACTGAAGTCACCACCGATATTTTCCTGTAAATCTCGAGTGAGTTTGTTGCGCTCACCATGCGGTATGAATAAATTAGGGCAAGATTTCCTACCTGCCCACAGATGCATGAACTGAAACCATTTTTTACGTAGTGAACATAGTGTTTTTTCTTTACTTTGGGAAGAGGCGTTGGTGCATTTATTATGGTACAATCACTTGAGAGCTGAGAAATTGGGGAGAGCGAGCAAGTTTTCCCAACTTTGTCTCTTTTTTTTTTTGTCTCTGGCACTGCCCCTAGTTTCAAGTTCCAATTTTACTAGGCATACCTACTAGCAGGTACAAACTCTCTAAAGCAGGTAAAAGACCGGGGGGTCAGGACGGTACGGACTCCGTGTTTTGCGCTTTTCGCAAGGTGACTGGGTAAATGCTTTTGCGAGGTATGCGGAATGTGCAAACGATTCTGTTATGCCCATCGTTTGCATCTCCAGCAAAACGAATAAGATAATCTACAAAGGCACAATCACAAGCCAAGATTTACGATAACAGTGCGTTTGCTTCGGTGGTCCGTGTAGTTGTACTATACCCTGCTATCTGCAACACCGTGTCATGACGAAGAGCTGGAACGGTCACGGCTTGTGCTGGGCTACCGGTTGACAGAAACCGCATCGCCCGCATCGGCACCGAGTGCACTTGGGCTCTTGATGCTCAAGCCTTTCATGCGCAGCTTGTCGCCAGCTGATCCCGCTGCTCGACGATGAGGAAGCGGCGAGAGTGACCACCCGTAATGGAGAGGTCCCGGGTTCGATACCCGCACCAGGCGGATTTTTTCGGTCGCTCACCAGTCACCGAGCTGTATTTGGAGATTTGTGTTTGTCCCTTGTCGCTCTTGTTCCCCTTCTCCAGGGATTATTTTCATCCTTCTTGTCCAGCTCGCTTGCACCTTTGCATTTGATTGCACTATAATAATAACCTTAAATTGCAAGTTTAACCCTCGTTGTTGTTAGGCTGGTGGCGGTTGATAAAACCCGTTTGCTCTACTGACGTCTAACCCCTGGTTAGCTCGGTTGGTAGAGCGCTCCACATGTAATGGACAGGTCCGGGGTTCGATACCCGCACCAGGCGGATTTTTTCGGTCGCTCACCAGTCACCGAGCTGTATTTCGAGATTTGTGGTTGTCCCTTGTCGCTCTTGTTCCCCTTCTCCAGGGATTATTTTCATCCTTCTTGTCCAGCTCGCTCTCACCTTTGCATTTAGTTGCATTATAATAATAACCTTAAATTGCAAGTTTCACCCTTGATGGTGTTAGACTGGTGGCGGTTGATAGAACCCGTTTGCTCTCCTGACGTCTCACCCCCTCACCCCCCCCCCCCCCCCCCCCCCCCCCCCTTCCCGCGATGCTGCGCGGACTGCGCAAACCAGAGCCTGGCTCGAAATTTTGTCGGATTCAGGATGTTCGTATCCGAGTGCCGGCAATTCGACATGTCGTTTCCTGTGAGGTGCCAATTAATTGAGGTGATAAGCAGAGGCCCCAAGCGTCAAAGCGCACCTGCACCCTCGTGACAACGCGGAGTAGAAAAAAAAAAAAGAAAAGCAACGAGCCTGTTTCCATTTGACAATGGGCTTTTGAGAGTAGCGACCTTCTGTCACGAATTTTTGCATTTTTTGTTGCTTTATTTTGGTTATGTCTCTGTTCAGCGCTGTCGATTTTCGCTTCCACTTATCGGATTATCTTTGGAGGTGCACGCCTCTTTGCCGCTAGGACAAGGCCGCCGGGCAGCTCATTGCCTCCTTCCTGAAAGGGAGAAATTGTAGACATCCGTTTCTGTCAAGGCCAGTCGTCGGGAGTTTTTATTTTTATGTTTTGCTGGGGTAGCTTGGTCCGAGTAGAAAATTATTTCCCCCGACCTCGAGCTCGGAGACCCTGGTAGGTGGCGAGAGAAGGGCGGACCCCCAGAAGGGCCGGGCAGGTTGGCTGGTCGCTCCTCCCGTCGTCTGTTCCCGTGAGTCGTACAGGCTTCGGTTTTTCCCTTTTCGGAAAGTGAGTGTGCGCGCAAGGTGGTGCTGCGTCGACTGCCGAGCAACCAGTCCACCACGCCGGAAAGTCAAGCCTTCGTCGTCCGTCGGACCGAAGACGTGGGTGAGTCTTCGGACTTCTTTTGAACCACGGTTGAACTTTCCCCTGGACTTTGGGTTCACCGGTGGAGCTGTTCCTTCCTCGGAACTTTTGTTTTCTATGCGTAGGCGAACTTTGTTCCCGGCTGCATTAGTGCCGCGAGCGGCGAGTTGTTTCGCGTTGTGTCGGGAATTGAGTGCTGTTTTGTTGTTCTTCGTGGCCCCGCCGCCCGAAGTTTCGTCAGTGTGTTGCGTTTGTAACGCGTGTTGCGTTTGGTTGAGTTTTTCGTGCGCGGCCATGCGCGGCTTTTCATCGCTTCTTATTAAATTTCTTGTTTTTTTTTTTTGTTTTTTTATCCCTGCGTGTCGTCGCGTTTCTCAACGTTACACCGGGCGTGGACCTATCGCTTGTCAACGGTCCGAACCAAGCATTTTTATTATTTTTCAATAAGAGGGCTTCGGCCGACCTGAGGGGATTAAACGTCGCCATCCCCGAACAGAATAAAGAATATAAAAAATACGGAGATTCAAGCACGGCAGAAATATGAAACCCTTCCGCGTGCCTCAGGGGGATTGGTCTTTGAGGGTCATTACTTTCCTTCGAGCACCCTTTCCAGACGAGCTGCCTGCGAGCTACCATTAGCAGTTCCTAGTGGTAAAGCCTACGGAATACCACCTTCAAAAACCTTTGGTTGCCATTTCCAAGAATTCATTCATAGAAGCGTTATTGTGAACCATCTCAACGTTACTGGCTCTCACTCCAATCTCTTCATGTCTCAGCGTAGGGCATAGAGATCATACATACTAACTCTAGAGGAAAAGGTCCGCCATTTTCCCATGCATTCTCGCTGCCGCAAGCGGCGGATCATGCAGGCAGACCCTCGGGGTCCCAAACACGGTTACATCATCAGAGCAGTTTCGTGAACTTCAACAATCCACGAACTTACCGGTGGAAAGATATTCGCGTTCCTTTCCAAGCTTTCTTTTTGCATAGCGCGCAGATGTACGGCCTCACGTTAACGCTAATCTAAACCATATACCCGGCTTCGCCGGTGGGGCGCGGGTGGGCGCGGTTGAGGACCACGAAACTGCGCAACCACAATATTTCCGAGATTTTGACAGAAGGGAAGTTAATGCAGCGTAATGACTTTATTGCTTTTTATCAGCGTTAGAAAGCTCAGAATTTAGTTTACAACGTTAAATTATCACTGTTTATATTGCTGAGAGTTTTCACTCTTCGCGTTTACCATGGCAACGTTGCTTTCTTTCTCTCGTGTTCTGTCGCTCTCTTTTGCGATCGTTCACTCGGGACCCCGGGTGTCGGCGCCCGGGATTTGCCACTCCTCCTCACCCACCTTTACCCCCCTGGCGTAGGGATATTTAAATAAGGTTTGGCTTAGACGAAGGTGATAATGGCCACACTGAATGGCAACGAGCAATTGAATTTTATTCTCGTAATTTGTGATTAGAGTTTGTTTCTGTATGGTGTCTGATGGTGAATTCCACTCGTAGATCTGGAGCGCTTTCCAAAATCCGCGAGGGAGGCAAAATTCCGCTCCGTGGGACCCGCTCCGTATCGACGAGGGGAAGATAAACTTGCATTTTTGGAGCGACCTCCCCCACACCCCTCACCACCCCTTCTCCTTCCGCCGTTCAAAATGGCCGCTGCTCGAACTTGACCAGCCCACCAACGCCTCAGCCGGCTGATCTTTCCGACGACCAGTGACGACTGTCACTGCTTAGCTGCAGAAGTAACGCGCGACACAGGCCGGGCGGAATTATACGTACCACGGCGCCCATGTCACAAATAGCGAAGACGTCCGCGTTCGGCACCGTCACATACCTTTCGGCCGCCTCGAAGCGGCGGGGCACGGACAGCGATTGCCAGCGGTGGAGTTCAGATTGCTAGTACGACTTTAATAAACACAGAGGTAACAAACCATCACTTGCGCGGTCGTTGCCTAACCACTTCTTGCTTTATTTCACGGGAAAACGCCGATGGAATGCAGTGTAAAAAGGTAAACAATCACTGGCTGCAGAATGAATAGGCCTAACCTTGCGTCTGCCTCCGGCTTTTCTGTCGTTCTTTTTTTCGTTCTTCCTCGGTGATCACAGATGTCAGCGCTTACGATTTGCCACGCTCCACATTCCCGGCTTTTTATCCCTGATCTACGCGAGGTAGAAGCGTTCGAGCCGTCACAGTCTTCAGTAAACAACCGACGCACCCGAACAGATCCAACTCCACGACCCGATCGTGGCCCGACCGGCCCGCCGATCTCTCCAACCTCGCCGCGCATGCGCACCGCCGATTTAGACGGAAATCACGTGGGCCGCTCTGTCAATTTCGGAGAGATCTGTGAAATCCCGCAGAGCAAGTTCGGCGGAGTTTGGGGCGCTCCGTGGAGCGGGCGCTGCCAGAGATCTACGAGCGGAAGATGACCAACTTGAGCCAGATCTGCGAGCGGAATATGCGCGCTCCAAATGGAGCGCTTTTGGAGCGCTCGAGATCTGCGAGCGGAATTCACCATGAGCCAATCATGTCTTGTTTGCCCTTTTCGACCTTATCGGATACATCACATGCAGCGCCGCGAAAATGGTAAGCTTTTTTTTTTATATTGCCCTTAACTTATTTAGTGCTCGTTGCTCTGATTATATGTTAAAACAACCAAGTCAGGCTAAAACAATACTGAGGACATAATTTGATCAAAATATTGTAATTTATTTCGTAGGCCTTATTGTATCACGCATTCTGGTGTAGAGCTTTTTGTTTGGCAGATGTTTCGACACATATTAGCCGACGCACAAATTTTTTCCTTTCCTTTACTTTATCCCGCAGATTTTGTGTTCTTTGGTGACAACATTTGGTGTTGGACTAGAAAACGGGGTTTATCTCAGATTATGTTGAAGAAAATGTGGCATGCGATTCCTCAATCACCGCGGAACATTTGCGTGACCCAAATAATCGAAAGACATCCCCGTACCAACAAGAAAAAAAAATAAACAGGAGAAGTGGGGATTTAGAGCAAAAACCAGCTTCGCGGTCAGTTTATTGAAGGCAGTGTTTTGTGCCAAAATAAAACTGTAGATGACGATTTTTTTCCCGCAAGGGTTGGGGTTTTTTTTTATTCAAGGACAGATTTTGATAAAACCGATTTGGGGTTTAATTTTTGTGGTTTATCGGGGTGTACTGAAAAACACAAACTATAGTCGTAGTCCGTGCGAAATGGGTACAATGTTTAAGGAGCTCTGCAACGAAAGAATTGGCATCTTCTTCTTTTGACGTTTGTCATCTTGTCATAAAGGACAGAAGGACCTCTGTCCTTCGAAATGTTGGGATTCCGCCGCGTAATCGCGAGGCAAAAATTAAAACTTATTCTCCGACCTGCAGCCGCGAGCGGCGGCCACGAGAACCACGCGGCATGACGTCAATGGGGGTCTTGTAGAAAGATAGCAATTTGTGCGAATAGCTGCTTGATAAAAGGTAAGTTTTGTATAAATCTTGTCGTTCCAAAACAAATATAGATGCGTCAAAAACCTGGTATTATCGAGAAAACTTTTATTATGCATAGTTTTAGTGGCGCCTTTTATCCTAGGCCCACAAAACCGTCAGCTCTATCTGCTACCGGGAAGAGCCGCCAGAAGAAGCCGGCGCGGGGGGGGGGGGGGGGGGGGGGGGGGGGCAGAGCCGGACGGAGATGGCCGGACCCGGATGAGTCCTTTCCTCCTTTCACCATATTATTCGCGCTGCGCCAGCACGTGGTCACGCCCTCGCTGATGGCTCTAGGGAGACAGCTTCACCGGAACCCCGCGCGACCCCCATTGACGTCAGAGCGCACGTGACTCGGAAGAAGGTGAACGAGTTGAGAGGTGCCGAAAGCCTCAATCTTCGTCTATTTTTAAAATAAAAAACTAGGACATGCAGGCAAAAGCGGTTTTTTGTTCTTTACTTCCGAAAGGTCGAGACACCAACTCCGAAATTATATAAGCAAAGAACTGAAATTGTTGTACAGCTCCTTTAAATCAAGATTCCGTTATTCCTTGCTTCGAAGCGGAAGATATTGCAATCCTGTCTTGAATTGCGACATTTCGTGTCACTGAGGAAGAAAGACCTCTCTCTACCATTTATACGCGTGTTAAACAAAGATCCAACACACAATGAGGTGTGCAGCAAGTGTTCCCTCCCCCCCCCCCTCGTTTTTTTGTTTTATCCTGGGGCCCCCCCTGGGGGGATCCTCTGGATCTACCCCTTCTGTGCGCGCTATCTTTGCTAACACTGTACAGGGTGATTCACGGAGACGCCAGGCTCCTTAATCGACCGCAAGATTCGGTTTCGCTACGACTTTGTGCAGCGTTGCAAACAGATAGTGCTTTCTTTTTTTTTTGTAAAATATGCAAAGAGCGAACTTACCTGAGGAAAAAGTAAAGAAATAAAAAGGCTTAGCTTCTATGGAAACGCAGCGACGCCGCCGGTCTTCAAACAACACGGCGCCGTTTTGCACGGGAGACAAGAGATGGCGTAACGAACGCATAGAGTTATTATAATGTACGCTAGAGGTTCAACTGGCGCTAGTGTCTATGCGACTTCCGTGACGCAAATTGAAGCAGACAGCAACCAGTCTACTTTTCCAGTCTTCCTGTGTATTCGTATGGGAAAGCGCGCGTGCATTTTGTCTCTTCGCCGGAAAATAACACGGAACACTTTGGTTATTTCGGTCGTACCGAATAGTATGTACCTTGATTAACACTGTAAAAGTGTAATTGCTTTAGTTAGCGCATTTTTCTTCATCAGTGAACGATGTTTAACTTCGCTACATTTCAGTCCCAAACGTGTGTTCCGCAGCAGGTGTGTAAAAACAAGCGACGATTCGAAGCAAAATTACAATCGAAAGGAATGTAGAGTGTGTTCAAGGCTCGCCAGCAATCCGGTGACGCTTATATATTGCTAATATGCCAGTCCTGTCACTATATAAAAATGACCCCGTCGTGCATGAGCGGATAAAAACATTCAAAACGTAGAGAATAAAGTCCGTGGGCTATGAAAGGTGTCTTCGTATTGTTTTCTCTGCCGGGCAGCTTTTATCTGGCACTTGTTCTCAAAGATTTCGAGCGTGCGAGTGATATTTTGATCGTAGAACAAGCAGCTTCGCTCAGAGCAGGAAGAATAAAACGGTACTTACTTATTTAAAATAGGAATAGATTACGTGGCCCTCAATCAATTTTGATCGTATATGCACGTGTATGTTACTGATCCGGTGTTACTGCGTAGTTCTTGCCGTCTTTCTTAATTTCCAGATGTTCTTCGTTTGGCACGTATGTCCCCCACGCTGAAAAGCGCCGACGTCGTGTTCGCGCTAACAGTGTCCGACAGTGCACATAAATACACGTACGAAGCTGTTTTAGCACCGTTTTTAATTCGATGAATTTGAAAGAAAAACACCGTAACTGACCAATTATTTCGTCGGCATGACTGAGAAATGTTCTAAGCTACCTATTACGTATGAATTATCCGGGATATTTGCGCTTATGATCGAGCGCAGAGAGAAAATGCTCTCACTTTTTCCCATAGAAATGTATTACCGGAAGTCAATTTTCGACTGGTTGCTGTCTGCTTCAATTTGCGTCAGCACACTAGCGCAACTTGAACCTCTAGCGTACATTATAATAACTCTATGAACGAACGCCGCCAACGAACGAGCATACGGCGCCGAGGGCCGGCGCCTTTCGCAGACAATCTTTTCGACTGAAATGCGACGCGCATTCCGCAGGCGGCGACACTCGCAGAAACAAAAACAGGCGCGGTAACAAGAAGGAACTGCAGTTCCTTGTCTGCTAAAGACGCGTACTCTCGGCGTCGTATGCTCATGCGTTGGCAGCAGTTGACGTTGCGACCGCTTGCGCCATCTCCTCTCTCCCGTGCGAAACGGCGCCGTGTTGTTTGAAGACCGGTGGCTTCGCTGCGTTTCCATAGGAGCTAAGCCTTTTTTTTTTTTGTTTAATTTTTTCCTGAGGTAAATCCGCTCTTTGCAAACTTTACAAAAAAATTGAAAAAAAAATGCACCATCTGTGGGCAACGCTCCACAAAGTCGTAGCGCGATAGGTTAAGAATGACGAAAATAATCCCGGGAGAAGGGGAACAAAGGGACAAAGGACAAACACAAATCTCCAAACACAGTCCAGCTCGCTTGCCCCTTTGCATTTTAATTGCGTTATAATTATAGGTTAAGAAACCGAATCTCGCAGTCGATTTAAAGAGCCTGGCCTCTCCTTCAATCACGCTGTAGTTACTGCAGTTACTCAAGCTTCCTCTTTCCCCTTCTTTTTTCCAGAAGAACACGTCAGTCGGCGCTAACTTTTCATCTCGCAAGAAGACCACTCTTCACAAACGGTTATAGTTGACAAGGAGGCTGACTTCGGCACAGCTAGTCTCCGGGCTTTGCTGTTTCCAAACGAGTTAATTCTTCGGTGCTATCGGATCCCCGCAAAGAGAGATAGTGCACGGCCGTTTCAAAGATAGGGCGCTCGAAGCTTGGGCAAATACGCGGTATCGTTTCATGCGTACACGGTTGGCTGGTTTCAAAATTTGTTCACATATCCCTAACGAAACTAGCCCCTCTTCGTCTGTGCGTTTGCGGGATAGTTGTCTCGAGCCGCCGGTTTTAGCGCGCACGCGGCGTTGTTGTGACCGGCAGAACTGTTTTTGACCGTCGATATTGTCAGGCCGTGGTGTACTCATTCTCCCAAGCAACATTTCCTTGGCTTTAACTCCTCCTGGGTGGCCGTCATTGTTCGCCGCGTCAACGACACATTCGTACCATTTCACTCCTCGTGGCACAAGGTTCGCTGCTCGCTTTATTGTCACGTTCCGTCCTATCTGACACAACGAGCGCGAAAGGCGTGGTCATCCGCTGGTTCCGAAAGGGCGGGACATTCATATAGGCCAGTGAGGGCCCCGAATTAATACAATGTCTGCCAATTTTTACACATTAAAAATTAACGACGCCTGCTGGTCTGTTAAGAGGTGTTGCTTTCTCTTTTGAACTCCTCCAATGTAGCTTGCTGCCTATAATAAAATATAAATGAGCAGTAGATATCACAGGGTGGAACTGCTTAATTTTTTTGTGGGAACGTTGAAAAAAGCAAGAATATTTCCAAGTCTGAGAAGACGCGCAATTCACAAGTCCATTTCGAGCCGGCAAAACACGTTTTTCTACGCTATTAAAGCTTAAATATAGAATATGAAAACAAAATAACACTTTCTCGACTTGCTTTTCGAGTAGACAACTGTCATATCTACATTGTAACAAAAATAAAAATCTAAAAAATTAATTTTTCTAGAAAATTGATTTCAAATTCGGTACTTTTTGGTCTCAGCATAATATTAACGTAAACGTACTGCAAAGCGAATTATATACAGCTGAGTGATTTTATAATAAATATAAAGAGCGTGTTTTGGATGTGCATAGACGTAAAAAGCATTGACGTAACTCAAGTAGATCACCAGTATTTAATTGTCAAAGTTAACCGAGGGGGCATTTTTGTCATTTTTTCAGAAAAAAAGCAAAGCGCCTAAAATTATTTTATGACATTAGAGTCTTTTAAATGTACACACAGAGTGCTTGAAAAAAGTTAATATAATGTGGACTGATAATCCACGGCAGAGAGATCGAAACATCCGACCCACGACGGATGTGAAAAGCGCTGCTTTCCGCCGCGGCCTCTTTTAAAAAATTCGTAAGTCGAGAACGAAAAACCCGAACTTGCGGTCTGTGGCATAGCCTCCTCTATACGGAGAAAGCCTGGCACATCGACGACGGAGCCATAGAGCGCGCGGCCGCAGGAAAAAGGAGAGGAGGAGCGCGCCGAACGGTGACCAATATGGTAGCGCAGAGCAGAAAGGGCAGACCTGCACAGCGAGCGCTTGGGTCATGAGCGGCCGCTCCCCGAACCACGCTTGTTTTTGTGTTTTCGTCACCGCCGTTTTCGTGCTCCGGGAGAAACGGGCGCGGCGATTCGAAAGGGCGCAGGGAGAAACGGGAAAGGGTGGACGTTGAGTTTCTCCTATCCACGACAGCGACAAGAAAAGAGAGAAAAAAAAAAGATTGTTTTTGCGTTTGGCCGCTCGCTCTTTTGTGGCGCTAGCGGGTAAGGTTCTCTCCGCTCCCGCTTCTCCGCCCCTCCTTTCCCATTTACGGCGGCCGTCTTTTCACGCGACGCGCCAGGCTTTCTCCGTATAGAGGAGGCTATGTCTGTGGCTACTGCGTTTTTAGAGACGACGCCATAACATATATTTCTTCAGCACACACACACACAGAGAGAGAGAGAGAGACAGACAGACAGAGATAAGTTGCTGGAAAGGCGAGGAGGCAACATTTCCCTCGCTCCAGCATTTCGCCTGCATCGTGCTTCTTGAAGGTCTGCAGGGGGGTGCCCCCACAAGAGGCTTATCTGCAAGGGGTATCCCAACAATGAACACAACAAGAGGATTTGTCAGAGGATACTTTTGTGAGTTCGTCCCGAAGTTGATAGTGCAGAGTCTGCGGCAGCGGTGGCGTAGTCAAACTGGCTGGTGAGATCGGTCTATTCTTGGCTGTTTCGCCAATGTTTGAGCACGTGCTCTGAGCGTGTATTAATTGCGAGTAGAGCCACTCGATATGGCAGCGTAGCTGCTGCCATATAGAGTGGCTCTAGTTGCGAGGGGTGCGTCAGCGTTTGACGTGAACTCAAATACAGTCACGCGCTCCGAGCCCAAGAAATGACGACCACCAATGTTGCTTGATGGGTATTTAAAAAGAACCCATTGTACATTTCCAACAGAGATTGCCCAGGCGGCTTTCAGAGGCGAATAGGAGGCCGCCGGTTGCAAGGACAGGGTGAGGGTTCTCCCCTTCCCAGGAGCCGGGTCGGACTGGCAACAGTGGGAGAAACACCAAGGGGGGATGACGAACACCGGCGCCACTCCTGCCCTGAATTCAACTGCGGTCACAGAACTGACAACACCAGGTATGAGAAGCCGTCGAGTCACGCTCTTTTTTAGAACGCTTTTACATAAACTCAAGATCTCACAGGGATCTATAGACCATTTTGTATGCTAGGTTCTCTAGATTGCGCTGAATCAAAGTTCTGACGCGGTACGTGAAATGCTTAATGAAGTGTCCACCGTGGGCCTTATGCTGCAAATAAAAGGAAGAAATTCAACCAATCTCGGGCAGTGTTTATTTTGGTAGAACTGAAAACAGCGCACAAATAACGACGAGAGAGGCGTAGACGGGGCAAGCGCTGGACATCAATTAATTGTTTCTTAGGCCTACTGCGCTGCCCAGAGGGCGCTGCGAAAGTGGACTAGTTATACTATGGCGCCTGAAACGCGTTTCCGGCTGGTGTGTTTACCGCGTTTAAAGAAGTGGTCCTTCGGTCTTCGCCTGGTGACGTCATAAAAGTGTCATGCTGTCGTCGGTCAGGATCTTGGCGGTGTTCCGGAAGCGGTGGTGGATGTAGCAGACGCCCGTTATTCTGCAGACGGCTGTCGGGTGTGACAGTCCACGGAAGCTTCGGCAGCCAGAAGTCGGGACGCCATGACGACAGCGGCACTCCCGTTCGGTTGTGCTACTCGCAGCTTCTCGTTAGCATTTCTGGGACCAATCGCCAGGATCGCGAAATCCGACAGCATGACACTCCGACTTCTGTGACGTCATTTGTTGCCATTTCGTGACCACTTTTGATGTAAGGGCAGAATAGGACGCTAACAACACACCAGTCGAAGACTCTTGGTCCAGTCTCGTCTTCCTCGTGTCCTCGTTTTTTAGGCGCTTCACAAGTTAATCATGTGCCAACTAGCCTACCTATTCATATTACTGCGAAGACCCGTTCCAGGCACCATAGTTATATACTTCGTTTCAGCTTAAAGGGACGGTCAAACGAAATTTTGATTTCAGAAAACAACGCGAAAGCGCTAGGCGGGGGGCTACACCCGAAAGCATCACTCGTTAGTGGTACCTCCAACGGGTATTCGTATTTTTGTAAAAGAAAAGCGCGGTTGAACAAGGCCAAAAAAGCCCGTGACGTCGCTTTTCTTGTTTCCTACTCTTCTCGTTTTGTCTCCATGAGGACGCGAAGAGAGAAGGAAGCAAGGCCGTTTCCCTTCCTCAAGAATTCTAAAGAAAACTCGACGTCACGATTCTCACTCAATCGCATCGTTATTTTAGAAAAATACGGCCATCCGTTCGAGATATCGCTTTATGAGGGGTGTTTTGGGATTTATGGCGCCTTGTTGAACACTCCTGCTACCCAAACTTGTGAAATCCAAATTTCGTTTCAGCATCCCTTTAGTCTTGACACAGCCGATGCTACACGCGCGAGCTTCGGGCTTTGAGTGTCCCTGCCAAGCGCGCCAGCTGGTGCAGTACAAGCACTGTTCTGGGCCAGATGCCCGCGCTTGTACCATCAGCTGCGCCGGAACTTAGGCTGAAGAAACTTGTTTTGGGTAGTACAAACTTGAGCGTCTCAGGCTGTCACAGTAAAAGCGTGCCTGCTCTTGGTGCTGAACGCGATCACGAGGAAAATATAATGAAACTACAAGAATTCGAATGCAGTCGAAGCACAGGTTAAAGCTAAGACGGAAAGAGCGTGAGCCACGAGACGGCGTTTCACGCGTTCCTATGTAAAAAGAAAAGAAAATAGAAACGAACGCGTGGGGCGCCAGATATTCTGATGTGACTAATCCCAGAGATAAGAGACACATACCCTAGACATGGTGTATGGGTCTGGCCATAGCCTCCTCTACACTGACAAAGCCTGGCAGATCGCCACGAAAAGCGGCTGCCGGTGGAGCGGTAGACAACGGTTGAGAGGAGAGCCAGGTCACTGGCGACCCGTTGCGGCGAGATGCCGAAACGCAGTTTGTCGTCACTGACGCGAGGCTCTGCGGCGAGACGCAAGGACCCGGAAGTGTGTTTAAAATCCTCGCCGCTGCAAAAACTGTGGGCTGACGTCTAGGTTCTCCGAGAAATGACTCTTTGATGCTCTGTGCTACCATATCCTCGCGCTCCGAATCTGCGACCGGGCACTATAGACCGTTTTATCGTGGGTAGCGCCATCTTGAGAGCGAGAGAGAAAAGGGGAAAGGGCTACCGGCGCTTTCCTCCTTTCTGATTGTGTAGAAAGAGTGAAAGTCCCGGATGAGAGGCTTGGCCGGTGTTGGGCGTCTGCAGTGCCCCAACTTCGTTCGCGCTTTCTTCTACGTTTCAAACTCCCAAACTTAATTAGAGCCATGGTCTTCGACGGCGACAGTCCCCCGGTCATCGGGACACCGTTGCTGGGTGATAGGGTGCACGAATAACGACAGAAAGCGTCGAATACTGTCCGAGGACCTATGTAGCTTGCATGGAATCCGGAAAGGCAAGTACGGCTGAAGCCCTATTGCCTTCCGCATAACTGGAAATGATGAACCATTTATACATTTTTGCTTGCAATGGGCCTATTTCAACGTAGCCGCTTTTAGTTGTAATCAACAAGCGATACACGAAACGGGAACCTCAATTAACTTTGAAAACGCCCGGAGCTGCTACATATCGTCTTGCTGTGCTGTTTTTATCTTCGTGTCCCTGTTCTTATATTTCCTTGTGAATGAACGACGAAGACGCTCTAGATGTACTTTTATCGAACCGCAGAAAGCCTCGAAGCAGCCAGGAATTATTTTACTATTTGATGCAATATTTTGGGTACTCACCTCCAATTTTTATAGCTGGCACGTTCGCTGCCGCTGTTCCCTCCGTCTCCACACTGGCGGATGCCATGACGCAAACAAAGAAACGTGCACACTGGGCTCGAAAACGCAGATCGCAGAACGCAGACGTTCCCTGCAGTGACTATCAAGCGCCTTAAAGCGCCTTAGTCAACGGAAACAACCCACCAGCGGCACTCCAAGGAGCGCTTTTGCCGGCTTTTTAGTATTGCGCATGAAATCGCAATTAAAAAAAAAAAAAAAAAAAGAAGACAAAAATTAATAGAATCACGTTTTCAACAATTTGCAGCCTCAGCCGGCGGCGGAAATGAGTCTTCAAGCTGAAACAGCAGTTATCATGAGAAAACTCGCACGCACATTGCGAGCGCACCCCATGTTCATCGGCGGTACAGCGTTCGGTGCGCGCTCCATTCACGAAATGTTCCGAGCGAAGTCGAGGGGATGGCGTTGAGGAAACGCCTTTTCGGTTTACGAACGCAATCCACTGCCACCGGAGACAGGGGTCATGTGGAAAGCGATGGAGCTCAAAGACATTGCAGCCGCTCTCGCCTTGCCGGATTCCTTGCAAGCTACATATGTCCTCGGACAGTATTCTATGCTTTCTGTTTTTATTCGTTAACCCTATGACCCAGCAATGGTGTCCCGATGACCGGGGGACTGTTGCCATCGAAGCCTCTGGCTCTAATTAAGTTTGCAAGTTTAAAACAGAAAAGAAAGCGCGAACAAAGTTTGGGCACAGCAGACACCCAACACCGGCGAAGCCTCTCATCCGGGAATTTCACTCTTTTTACACAATCAGAAAGGGGGAAAGCGCCGGTAGCCCTTTCCCCTTCTCTCTCTCGCCCTCTTTCAGTAAAACGGTCTATACACTCCCTGCGGGAACTATAGGGGGCGCTTTGAAAAACGAGCGCAGCGCCGCTAGCGGGGGAGCTGGCGTTCGACCGTGAGGCGCGTTCAGCCAATACCACCTAGAACACAAGGCCTGCGCGTTTCCTCCTCTAAACGTCATCACTAGTAGATCCCCTCAGCGCCCCCTAGCTAGCCCGGATGAGCAACATCGTCTGCTACATCGTCTGCAACATCGTCTGCTCCATTGACTGCTTCAGTGGTTTGTGTAGCAGATAATGAAACAGATGCTCATGTCGAGTGTATTTTGCTATAGCATACAATGAAGTTAAACGTTCACGTGGAGCGTCAAATGCATGAGTGAAATTGCCTTACTGCTGTGCGAAGGGCCGCAAAGCCCTCCGCTGGGCGCTGGACGCTGGCACTGGACGCCATTTTCGAGGGCGCTGTTCATACTCCGTTCATTCCTAAGCAGAGAACGCAGCCAATGCCAGAAGCACGAGAGCTCGAGGTGGCTGCTTTGAAGCGTTCTTCGGCAGAACGAGCGCACGCTCGAGAAATGCTCGTCCCAAAGCCAGGAGCGCGTGCTAGCCGGCGCTTCCGGCCGAGGGAGTGTTCGCATGCACGTTACAAATGACCTGCAAGCTCGCTATCAGCTCGCGCTCAGCAGACGCGCACGCAGCTGTGGCCTCAAGTGAATGCGACGCAGTTGGCCGTGTTCCAAAACTTACTCGATCTTACTCCAGGATAAGGTGTTTATACCTTGGCGTTCTAAAACCTACCAGAGTCCAGCGTTTTTCAATATCTTTCTTGTCACGTGACACGACCCGTCGGAGTAACTCGGATCCGTTTGGGTAAGATTCGGAACGCAGCCGTAGTTCTGAAGCGCCCCATATATACTCTCGTCAAGCTTCGGGGTGTTTGCCGCTTGGGGCGGGTCGGGGATCTACTAACGAAACGTTATGCGCAGGCCTTGTCTTCTAGGTGGTATTGGTTCAGCAGCCTGCGGCGCCTTTTCGCATGCCAAGCTGTGGCGGCGGGAGCGCGCACGGACGAAACTTTTGCTTTTTGAGCCGATACGTTGAGGGTGACGTTGCATGAATGCTGGGGAAGACCTAAGGAGGGCATTTAGCTGTTCTCCTCATCTTATATATTGAGTTTCAGTCGCTATTCGGGGGAATTTCTCTAGTTGCGGCCAAAAAAGGAGTTGGAGCAATTTTCCGAAAAGCAAGACGGCCGCCACCATAATTGCTTTGAGTGGGAAATTTATTTCGCTCGTCGCTGTAAACGTAGGACTGCTGGAACGATGATATTAGAGGCGAGTGAGATGTTCACTAAGTTTCTGCACGAAGTGTGCCAAGTTTCATTAAGACAGCAGGTGTGAAAGTTGTTTCTAAAGAATAAAGAAATAAAGCTCTACGGTATATAGCGGGTTGTGCAAAGTGCAGATTTGGGCACACAGGTGCTTGGACTTGACAGTAACATGACACAGCACTTATTATACAAAAAAAAAGGTGGCATAGGGAAACCAGGTGAAAATTTGGTTTGGGCGGCGTAACTCAAAGGGAACCGGTTTTGACCATGAAAAGGCTGTCAAGAGAATACCACTGGTCGTGGGAGGTGGAGACTTTAGAGGTATATATAGGAAGGGTCTAATGGACTGTACTTCCAATTGAAACAACTTTACGAAAGGGGGTTCCAAAGCCGAGAAAACGAAGTTGTCGGCCAACACACGGTTTCGCCGCCAAGGGTTTTTGCGGTCAGCTGTTGTGTAATAACCTGTTGTGCGAGGAGCTGATTTTCGGCCCACAGGTACTTTGACATGACCGTCACTTGGCGCAACACTTATTATAACAAAAATAGTTGGCATAGCGAAACCAGGTGGAAATTTAGTTTGGGCGGCGTAGCTAAATGGGAACTGGCTTTGACCGTCAAAGGCTGTCAGAAAATACAACTCATCGTGGGAGGTGCACACTTTACAGGTATGAAGGGACCAGCGGACGGTACTTCAAGTTCGAACCACTTTGCGATAGGTGGCTCTAAAGCCGAGAAAAAAAATTGTTGTCTACAGAACTCGGGGTGTCAGTGTTTCCACATCCCAAAGGAGGCTGATCAAGAAAGAAAGCACACCACATAAACTTCCATACTCAAACGCCGATTCTCCAGTGATTCTGAGTTTCATGGTTGTTTTCTTTAGATTTATATTTGTCACTTTTTTACCGTTCGAATCTTTCTTCATGAAGTACAGATTGCGTGCCATATTTGTCCGGAAATATCATCGACACGTACGATAGGGACGAAACTTCTTTGGAGGGCATTCCTCCAACGAAATTGGCACTGCATACCCGCGAGTGTGGGATGGCATTTCAGTTCGTCCCATCGGCGCTGACACATGTAGGCGTTACTGGTACGAAAACAAACGCAGAGCGCAAAGCGGCAGTGTAGAATATGTCAGCCGTGCCGACACAGTGGCAGACATGATCGGGACACCAAATTTCTCGCGTCGTACGGCATGGCTCCATCGTTGTCGCTGTCCCACAAAACATCGGCGAAGTGAAAAACTGTGAAAATTTGTCTCCACGAGATACGACGCATAACTATTGAAGCACTTAATGACGCAGCACAGGCTGTGAACCCAGCGCAACAGCACCATTCCGACTTCAACGCGTACCAACGTACGCGGCGTGGTTTCGGTTTCGTTTTTTCTGCAGGGTGCTCACTGCCTACCTTCGGTACCGGCCGCGCGGCGGCGCGCCAGTCGCGTCGCACGGTGTGTATAGACCATTCCATTTTGTTCGACAGCAGCGCCCTCAACATACATCCGGGAAATTCAGCGGGTTCTGCGGCGTAAAACGAGGAGAGGGCACGCGCCGGACTCCGCTAGCAGACGGCAAACCGGGAGGTTGCCATTCTCCATCTTTGGGCTGTACAGGCGGGCTGTACGGAACATCGAATTCTCGCTCGTGGCTGCCGTTGTGAAGTGGATCGCGTTCTTAGAATAGTTATGGCTACTCCAAAAACAGCCTAGAGCTCTTTGTTGTTCGATTTCGGTAAATGATCAACAAGCATATCTTTTTTCCGTTACTTAAATAACAGTTGAGTCAGCCGGCAGTACTAAACTCAACTACTGTGTGTATTGCGGCGGGAGAGCACGTTTTTATTTATTATTTCAGACTTCCACTGACGGTCGCTAAAGGCCTACACCAGTACGAACTTTGTATAGTAAAAAAGGTACAGCAACCGAATTTTCTTTTCGCCGGAGAGACCGGCCAATCTGACACAGTTTTCCCTATTTTTTTTATTTGCACGCAGGTAACAGCGCAATTGGACGCTGTTAGTCTTTTTATCTAGCACAGTATTACACGATAACTGGTATACCAAAATCTGCGGATCTGCGCTTGCAATTTCCAAAATGACACAATTTTAAACAGAGTTCGCACGCCAGCTGGATGCTAGGTACAGACACCGTGGGTACAGGCCACTCGGCAGAGCAGACGACAACGCGATGAGATCGGGAGAGCATTTTTTTCTCTCTATTACCCTCTCTGCTATGAACCTAATGGAACGGTCTATATATGGTTCCGTCGTCGGACTGCCAGGCTTTGTGAGTATAGAGGAAGTTATGGTCTGGCACTTTCGATTGTCTTGTAGAGAGTATTCACTGACGGCCATAGCTGTGTGCGCGAATGCTGAGCGCGTGCTGATGGCGAGCTTCCACAGTTCTTTTGCAACGCGCATTCCGCACCATCAAGAGTGCCGGTCTTAGCAGCCTATTGATGTAAGCCCGTTCTGGGCATGCGCTCTAAACAACACCCACAAATATGGCGTCCAGTGAATACTCCCTATAATACGCTTTCAGGCAGTTGTGGATGTTCGCCGCCACACCCGACCTCCCGTTTTTGTTCTGTCTTATTCCGATCGCTTCATTTCATCATTGCCACAGCAGGGCAGGTTAATTATTGCTCCTTTAGCTGCTATTGTGTACTTCTTCCCAGTATAGGCCTTTGTAAAGGCTCGTCAACGCCCGCTTCAGCAACTCGACATCTCGGTAAGAAAACAGAAGGTCGGCAATGGCGGCTCAATCATCTGCATCAACATCGACATCACTCTTGGCGCAAGTTAAAAGCAACTGGCATTCTCCTTTACCCTTCAGCGGGCATGTGAATGTACTAGCAATGCAGTCGTCTAATTCCTTTTGCTTCTTCATGCAGCTCGTGGCGCTTCCTTGTGCGGGCCTGTCTGCGTCACTCAAGGGCCGTGCCGGCGATAACGTTCGCGCTCCAGCGAGCCTTGTGCTATTATCGGACTTTGGCTTCGCCTGAACAGCAAGAGGCTTCCTGGCTGTGTTGTGTCCATTACCGAAAATAAGTAAGGAAATATCGTTACTCGTTAGCTTGAAAAAAAGCTAACGTGTTACAGAGCTCCATTACCATTTTGCGAATACAACGATATACCGGTGTCCTTCCTTGCCATTACTAAGAAATGTTACTTTTACGTTAGTTTTAGTTATTTTGTGTTTCACTGTTAATATATCACAGCTGTTAGTTTATGAATGTAGCGCCTCAACCACAAACGACTCCACACGATTGTCAAACCGTTCTTGAGAAACGGGAACTTGATGCACACGGTCGATCTTCATATCATTCAGCAAGGGCTGGTCGGGACAATAGGTTGTAGTGTCGGAAGATAAGGTGGCCTCTCCGTTAGCAGATGCAAGTGTTGCCACCACTCTGTGAGGGCCGCCTAGCAACATTAAGGAATTCTACTCTGGAGCCACCACTGCCTCTTCAGCCTTGTTGTCCTGTTGTTCAGGACTGGACTTATCAACCGGCAGAAGTAGACGCCTAAGGTTGTTCCTCAGCTAGAAAACACTACAATTTATTAATCTTATACATGATGTGTCTCTTTAACAATCGACCAAGGCAGTACAGAATGACGAAAGAAAGAAGATTTACACAACAGACATCGAAATCTAAACAACTTCTAAGAAGAAAAGCTGGGCCGACTGACACCCGAAGATGCAAATGCAGCTGTACTGCGTTCACCCTCAGTAATCTGAGACCTAATGGGTCGCATCTTCATACGCCTGATCCCCAAACCAAGTTTTAATACTCATTGTGTTTTCGGAATACGGCGTGTCAAATTCACGAGAACAGAATTTCAATCACAGCATAGTATAGCAGGGGTTGAAGTGGACGATACATCTCGTGTAGTGATTCTCTAAATTGGCTCTGAATATTACCTGGTTGGGGTGATATGTGCATACACATCTCATTCAAATGTAAATCTTAATTGTATTCTTTCATTCCTCATTTGCGATGCTTGCTTTGTTTTTTTGTTTTTTTAGATTTCGCACCCAGTTTCAGTTTGCTGAATATATGGAGTTAAAGGTATAAACAAGTATTGTCGCTTTCCGTTCCTTCATGTTTATTAACCGTCGTACTTTCTAAACATTGCAGATCGAATTCGGCAGGAACTTGGACGCAGATGTGAACGACACTTCGCAGCTTTGGAAAGGTGGCCTGTCACCAGCCGGGTCCCCCTTCGGTGGTGCAACGTCTTTGTGCTACATTTTTTCTTTACACATATGCGACAGAGTCAGATCAAATGAAATGGCTACAGTTGAGCCTGCTGCGTGTAAGCTTTCCATTGTCTGCCTTACCTCACTTTGCCTATTTACCGCCCTCAACCCCCCCCCCCCCCTCCCCGGGGGCCCCTCCCACCCCTTTCAAAGCCTTTCATACATTTATTGAATGAAACTTCATAATCCCTCAAAGTATGCCTTAATGCGGACAAACTAAAAAGTGTGTCTTACTTTTGGTTTATTATGTAGAATTTCTGAAAGTGGTGTCTTATTTCTAAAACGGTGAAACAACGTGCACTATCTGCGTGTTTGCTTTATTGTTTGCTCAAGTAAAGGCAGGTATACTAATTTCTTATTGTCATGCTTACAACCGCAGATGCTTAAAACACTGGCGACTACTTATGACCTGCAGTGCAGCGGCCGGTCATCAGCAGTCACAAGATGGTTCACAAGCCCCTCCAGTCGTAAGCAGTGACAAGTGTGTCAACTGCCAAAATTCGTTCCTTTATGACAGTACTCTCATAATGGGTCTTAAGAAAAATATCTGCAGATCTGTTCAAAGCAAACACGTATGGGTGCTTTGAACACGTCAGCAGACAGTTTTGGTAGGCCCAATGTAAGATGACACGAGAAAAAACGCGCCTGAGACGGTATTTGCAGACTGCTTTTTGCTTGCTGTACGAGCAGTCTTACCGGGACGTTACGGAGCGAGTCAAGAAAACGTTGGAAGATGATTAGTCTGCTAACGTAAGTGAACAATAGAATTTGTCTGCTACGAAGCGGCATTCGCAGACAAAAATAGAACAAGAAAATACTTTCACGTATTCTGTTAACGAACCGGAATAAAGGCAGCCGTCTGCTAAAAGCCGAGTGCCGCGAGGAAGTGATACGGGACGCAAGCTGAAACTGAAATGGTCTGCTATACTTCCCGTTCGATGGGATCGACAACAAGCGCTCCCTCTGCAAATTTCCAGCTCTGCTGCCCTATTTAGGTCAAGTTCTCCTATGTATGCAGTACTCGGGACAAATACTTTAAATACCTCGAGAACCCTGTCATCATCCGTGTGTTAGTGAGAAGCTCTCACCAAAAGGACTCGCGAACAGACTAGAGATTATCTAGTAGCATGACTTCGCACTTGTCGATAACTCTCGCAGAGCAAAATGCTGAGGCGTCATGTCCAATCAGTAACCGAGAATGCTATCGCTATCACCAGGTACCAAAACCGACCCCTAAGGTTGGTTTTGAAAAGCTGGCGGAACAGGGCTGAACACAATCAGTAATAAGAGCCATGTTCCAGCCTGAACCATGTCCTCATGGTCCGGGAAGATTTTACAGAGGAGGTAGCTAGAAGTTGTTAAAAATGCATAAACAAAACTACGAATGAACTAATGAGGGATTCGAAATGTGTAAAGCTATGGCGGTCTTGAAGATAAGACGTCTTCAAAGGGAAGCTGAAGCGGTTTTGTAATTGAAAAAACACACATAAATTGTCTTAATTTGCCCTCCAGGAAGCCCAATGTTGAAATTATTTTTCAATTTTATGCACGGAGGCAGCAGATAATCTTTTTTTCAAAATACCGCTGAAGCCCCTCCTTCCCGGAGCGTGCAGTCATGAAAGGAGTTTCCGGAATCTGCGCACCTTCAGTGCCTATCGAAGTTATGCACGCGACTCTTGCTATTTTTAAATAGGGAAAAAAAAAAAAAAACTCATGATTGCTGCCAGTGCGGGGGAGTGGCAAGCCTGCGATTGCTCACGAGCGACACGGGCATGGCGGCCGAAAGATCCTTTTAGGACGTAACGACTGGTTGGAGGTTTTTCGTGTGTTCTCGCGTTTAGTTACATCTTCGGGGGAAAACGAACAAAATCTTCAGAATTACGGGATCAAACAACGCAGAAATAAACCTCTATCTCATTTTTCGGAAGAAGCGTTTCAAGATCAAGAGGAGAAAGCCACTCAAACTTGTCTTGAGTTGGAAGAAACAAAAAGGAGAAAACAAACATTTGCGTTGCAATAAGGACAGTAAACTTTGTACTTGTGTTGAATGGTGATCAATTTATACTAGAGATCCCTTAACCAAATTATAACGTTTTAAGGGGTATCCACACGAAGGAGAACTCCGCGGACGGATGTCGTGACGTCAGCAACCCAACTCCGTCCCCGGCTCCGCCGCGTGCACCTGCGGAGCTCTCATGCTAAAATACGAAGCATCCGCGCCTCCGCCACGGAGGAGAACGGCGCCGCGAGGCGTTAGAAAGGGAAGACGTATGTCTCACGTGATGCGCGCTCCGCGGAGGAAAGGGGCGGATTTCTCCTTCGTGTGGATACCCCATTATGATCAACTTCTGGATGATCTAAAATGCTTTTTACCAATGCGGTTTTTTGGGGAACTCCAGAACGTGAAACAAGTATCTCAGCTAAAACTCGTTCTCCCTAAGTGGGCCCCGCTTATGTTAGTTTTTGGCAACATGCAAGGCTGACTGATTAATCTACACTGCATATCATTTTAAAAAAATGGTAGCTTTAGTTACGTGGATGCGGCGCAGACGGAACCAGAAAACATTTTCCTCCTCGTTAGCGGTTTCACGCTGCATATATAATGAAACATATCTCGTGGAAATAGAAATGGTCACTGTTATTTGGCCAAAACATTCACACTTGGAAATGGAATAATCACATAGGACTTATTTTTTTCGCGTCCTTCAGATTGAAATGTCTCGCAGGTACCCTCCTACTGATAAATGGTGCTATTATTCATGCCCTGTTTAGTCTCGAAAGTGGTCTTTAGTTTTTTACCTGATTAAACTGAACTGCAAATGCGCATTTTCTCATTTGTTGCCTTCTTTTATCTCGTCTCTGCGTCGTAATTCGTAATCATTTACTGCGCAGTTTAATCAAGTAATGAATAGCCAACTGGACCAATTCCAGGCACTGGTATCCTTCAGTTTTAGTTGCACTCATCCAATGTGATGATATTTGAGGGCAGGTAAAGTAACTTTGTGTTGGCGACTGTTTATTAATACTCATCCTTCTAAACTTTGCAGACCGAGGCAAGCCACCAGCCCAGCTCAACTTTGGCAGTGCCAGGCCTTTAGGCTTAGACTTCCCCAGATTAATGGGACCAACTAGTCGGATCCAATAAGGAATGGCCACAGCTCAGCCAACTACTTGCGACATTTCTCTTTCCTTCCATAACTTTGTTCGCCGACACACTGTATCCGTTTTGTTGACGTGAAATTCCCAAAACCTATGGCGGTGATATACCGTACAGTTAGTTTTGTGTCATGCCTGCCTTTTTTCAGCACTACAGAGCGGGAGCGACGTAACTAAACAATGCTCCTTGATCATATCCAGTTGCGTCTTGCTCAATTTGTGTGGGACTGTTTCGACGTAATCCTTTAGCGAGTGTTTAAAGGTGAAGTGAAACATTTGTAGTACGTGGTTAATAGAGAAGTATTGCATTTAAGTTTTGTTCACGTGCATTTTTTACAATCGACCTTTTCGGATGCTCAATATCCAGTTATGATGCGCTTGTTTGTTCGTGCTTTGATTATTTTACCTTTTGAATCACACCCCAATACGAATGTAAACCCCTGAATTTCTCTACTTTATCTGCACGATGTGTCTCTGTTTGCTTGTTCTTGGAGTTTGTTCTGGTTGGGCTTCTCTGTTGGTGTAGGATAAATAAAAAGAAAGCAACTAAATAAAATTTTGCCTTCACTCCTAACAGAAATTGCCCACGCAGCATTCGACAACGAATGGCAGAGAACGGACTGCGAGGACAGGAGCGCGGAGCTCTCTTTCCAAAAGGCCGAAATCCAGCGGCAACCATGCAAGATGGACCCACAGGGTTGGACGGACGGCGGTGCGACTTCTGCCCCTGATCTTATGGTGCCCAGAGAACTAACAACACCAGGTATGCGAAGACGCACACGGGAAAACACTCATCCAGCCTCGCGCCTTGTTAGCACACCCTCACATGTTCATGAACGGTTGGTTCCACACGGATTGAAAAACGTTTTGTAAGCTTGGTTTTCCAGAAGGTGGAAAATGTCAGGAGTCTGAAGTGGTACACAAAGTTTTCCTCCCGTGGGATAAAGGGGTTACATTCCAAAGTCCGTGTACTACAACTATAGTGAAAGTAAACAAACAAGCTGGGCTCAACTGAAGGAACATTTAGTTCGAGCACTCCAAGTTGCAATTAATACATCTTTTTTGATATCAGAGAAATGTACCATGCTGAGTTGCTTATTTATATCACAAAATTGTATTTTTTCCTTTAGTTCCGGTTGATCGAGTAGCTCTCACAAAGGCTACAAATTCCGTTTGACGCATAAAATAACCCAAAAAGGTTTGGCTGTTTTAAATACTTGAAGATTTTCTCAAAACATTATTTGTGACACCTAGCTTTAGCTTTAGACTGGCAAATGTGCATTCGAATGTCGAATTAAAACATCTTTTAAAACATCTTCGCCAATTATTAAGTTTCTAAGGTACAAAACGAGTATTTTACGAGCTTATTGAGTGCTGTTTCGTGGAAGAAGGTGGAAACTCTAAGGCAGTGGCCTCAAACTCATTTGAGAGTGGGAGCCAAGTATCCCAGGCCTGAAAAGTCGAGGGCCAACGTACGACGAGGGAGGAGAGGGACCTTGTGCTTCATTTTTTTTTATGTCAAAGATTTGTTAGTGACATCTTTACATTTGATTTGCTTATAAGCCTGCTGTGGGCCTTGACCTGATGTGATAAGAATATAATGGCTCCGGTCCACCAACATGCTGGCATTTTAATAGAACAAGCACACCGTCGTTCCCGTTGCTCAATCCACCCAGGAATTAATCAAGCTCAAGATGTCTCGAAAAACAATCAGTTAATGTGACAGTTGTTGTTTTCCAGACGATTTTTACCACAACACTCGAACAATTACTTTATTTTAATCGTAACAGCTTTTTGAAGGTGAGAATCCCGAGCTTCTTCTTATTCTTTTTGCTGTGGGGTCCAGAGAAGGAAAGGCAAAGCCGGGAGAGATGTTGGCCTCCTGTACGGGGCGAGTCGCTACCCGGCTTGGGGAAGGGGGAGGAGCCGTAGGTGGCTAAAAGAGATAGTGTGGAAATTTGGAAACCAGTCTCGTAGCTTTATCTTTGCCAGTTGCTCCTGCTGATTGGTCGCGCCGACGAAATGCATCCTTCAACGAACAGCTTGCGCTTGCAGTCTAGCCGCGGAATTATTGTACATTACAAAAATCTGGCAAGCGAAATATTAAGAGAAACAAAGGGCAAATGAACAGAGATAAGCATAAACTATATGAATACGTTAAAAGAGCAGGGCTACATTTTGAGTAAAAATGAATCGGCGAAATGTGATCAACATGGAGCATGCCATTTCCAGCGCTCTAGACATTGGGAGCGCGACACGTAGCCGGTTGCCTGCGGGCCGCGTCCCAGCAAGTCATGGGCCGCGTGTTTGAGACCCCTCAGTCTAAGGAGTCAGATGTGGTACATAAGTTTCTTCCACGTGGAAAGTTCTTTAAGTTTTGGTTAGTGCCCTGCACCGAGCAGAAAAGTACACCACAACACAATGCAACGTTTATTTTCTTAGGAAATGGGGGGGGGGGGGGGGGGGTGGGGGGTGATAAAGGAGTTATATTTTAAAGTCGGAGAAACGACAACTTAAATGAAAGTAAACAATCAAGGTGGGCTCTACTGGAAGAACGTTCCTTCCGAGCACTCAAAGTTTCAATTGCTACACCATATTCCTTGACTGATATCCAAAAAATGTACCGTGTTGAGTTTATTAATTAAAAAAAAAAGTATTTTTTTAGTTTCGATTGATCGAGTGGCTGTCAAAACACTATAAATGATTTTTAATGAATAAAATAGCCCAATAATTTTTCGTTGTTCAAATGATTGAATATTTTCTGCCTGCATTATTTGTGTCGCCGAAGTTTAGCTTTAGACTGGCAACTGTCCACATCATTGTCGATATAGAACCGCGTTTTTCCCTGTTTAAATCGCTCGTAAAATATTCGGTGTGTAACTTAGCGATTTTTCAAGTTTCAAAGCTACGCAACGATTATTCTACGAGCCTATTGAATGCTATTTTGTGTAACATAATAATCTGTGGGTGTGTGAATGACCCTTTCAGCGCTACTTAATACAGAGTCACAATCATTATGAATGTCAACACCCTATCACCCAGCGCTCCGTACTGGCAGCGGTATGCAGCCGCAGTGTTGTAGGCATTACCGTAGAAAAGGAAAGATACGTTATTCGCTACTTGTGAAATAAAGGAACGCGTTACCGTTACCGACAGAAAGTAGTGCACGTTACTTTTGCGTTACTTTTTATTTAGAAATTGACGGTAACAGCGTTTTTGTTTTATTTTGGTGTCAGCGTTTTTCGACACTGGGATGACGGGCGCGGACGTTGGAGATTTTCTAAAGTGGGAATTTCTGCGTGGTAAAAAGAGAAGCAAACTTTAGAAAAATATGTAGAATGAGTGCAATAATTAATTACTTGAATCATGTTCTACGTTTCAGCTTAAATCTAGACGCAGCCGACGCTACGAGCTAATGGGACGAATCAACCAGCGGCAAAATCACAAGTCAGTGGGCCATGACTGTTTATAGTTGGTTCATCGAAGATTGAACACGTACAGGAACACGCAGAACACCATGATGGTTCCCTTTTCTCTCTTTCTGGTAATTTCCATCAGCTTGTAGCATCAGCTGCGCCTGGACTTTAGGATGTATAGAAACTTGCAAAAAATACAGGTGTTCGTTTTTAAATTAAACTTAGGAAGAAAACAAGAAGGGAGGGACAAACACGTTTTCTTCCTCAAGTTTAATTATCCCTACCAACCCGCTCGTTCTGCGCTAACATCGTTTTTCAAATTTTCGGAAGATGTAATGAGTAACCTAATTACGTTATCTGTTACTTGAAATAACTAACGCAACTACGTTACCCGTAACTGTCTTGGAAAAGTAACAATTACATTACCACGTTACTGAAAAACGAAAGGCGTCACCGGTAACGACGTTACTTGTAACACGTTACCGCCAACACTGTGCAGCAGCGACCGCGGCGGCTTGACTTCCTTTCCGCACTTGGGTAGCAGAACGTGCAAGCAACCACAGCTGCCGCACCATGGGGCTGCCAGAGTCGAGTCTTAAACGACCGCCTGTAGACATTTACAAGCTTTGCGAATGAACCTTTTTAACATCTCAAATGAACGAATGCCCACGGAGGCCGCACCGGCATAATGTAGGTATTCTGGACCATGTTCAGAACAATTAAAAATGCGCCGACCTTTCTTGCTCTCTCGTGTCATCCCAACAGACTGGATTGGAGCAGGCTATGGCGACAAAGTGGATACCTTCGACCGTGCCAGCCGCAGAGGTGACACATCTCCCCAGACCAACAATTCGGGCCCACACAAGCAGCCAACGCTCCGACAACCGGACAATCACCCGTGCCGCTTCTGTCCTCACTCAAGCTCTTCCGCACAGGATGTCACCATCCACGAGAGGACTCACACTGGCGAGAGACCCTTCAGTTGTGGTGCCTGCGAAAAAACGTTCACGCATAAGGGTAACTTGAAGGCTCATGTTAGAACTCACACCGGTGAGAAGCCGTTCAAATGCAACACGTGCAGCAGGGCATTTACTCAGAAAGGCAGTTTGGCGAACCATGAGAGGACTCACACCGGAGAGAAGCCGTTCAAGTGCGAGACCTGCAGTAGAGCATTTGCGTCTGATAACGGTTTATGCAATCATCGAAAGATACATCGCAAGTGATCGAAACCCTCACGCGCATCATAGTTGTGAAAGGTGTTTAAACGAAATACTCGAGCGCCGACATGTGTTCATATCGTTTGGCGATAGACCTGCAAGGGTTTTACTTGCGAGCAGTGTGTGTTTCGCATGGTTCAAAATGTTCCCTCCTCTTACTCATCGCGTAAACACAGCTAAAAAATGTAAATTTACCTTAGAGTAAGCGACCAGAGTTCTTTTTTGTACACGAAAAAAAGAAAATACTTGAAGCCTTGTGTTTCTTTATTCATTTAGAGTCATTAATCACGTGATGCACCTGACGTCTCTGGGTTGTCTGTAGGGTCACTTACGTTCCTTTGAAGTCGGCCTCCTCATGACCATAAACATACGAACTCATAAAATAACTAAGGTCTTTCAACAACAGCAATCTTGAATATTGCTAATGTTAAGAAAGTATAAGAGCAACCGAGTAATGAGGAGGGGTCAGCATAATTTTTAGATGAGAAATAAAGCTATATTCGAAACTATTTAACACACCAAGCTGGAAACTAATGCTTTGCTCATAGGACTGCAACAGAATATGCATGACTCGAAGATTTAGAAATGCGGTTAAATTTCCTATCTCATTTCGTAATATTCTTCGTCCTTTTTTTTGTGACCAGTTTTTGTATCTGAATTCTGATGACATCACTCAATGTGCTTACTACATGTAATACTCGTATGTACGTTTTCTTTTGCATGATTTCTTTTTTTTTTTGCGCATTCACGAAGACGGTTCTCATCATTTAGGATATTCATACTTTCAGTGCTATTCATTTGGCGTTCATATATACTTCGTTTCACCTTAGGTACGAGCGCGGACAATTTTGTGAGCCGGAGGACCAATAAAACAGTGCAAAAAGCGCAAAGCCATAGCGTGCTCTCTTCGCTTGATAGAACTAGCCGGTGGAGGAGCGCGCACAGAGAGATGTCGAATACCGGCTACTCCTGTAGTCCTATGAACTGCAGAGAACTCGTCATGGCTTTGTGCCTCTTTTGCTGTTTGATTGGCCCTTCGGCTCATAACATCGGCCACGCTCGGACCTAAGCTTAAACGATGATAGTTTCACTTGAATTCGTCAGGATTTTAAATATTCGAAATTCCTCTTGTAGTGGACGGATCATATACATGTGTTGTACTAAAGGCATAATTGACTCCATTGTGTATATAGTTATGTGTCTAAAAACTACATATGTATAATCCATCTAAATATGTCTTAATCTGCTCTGACTGTACAGTGGTTGTCACTATTGCCTGATGCGCCAGACTTGATGGAGGCGGAGTCCTGTTCCCAAACGTATAAAATATTTGTTCTGACATATAGGGTGTTTCCAGAAAAAAAAACGGGCAAAAGTCCTACTGCAGAAAGTACGCATCGCACAATAAAGAAGCCTGATGCCGTAGCGGTCTGTCAAAAGAAAATTGCTAGAGCTGAATATAATGGAATAATTAATAAATTCCGAGTACTTAAATTGTCAAATATTTGTTTTAAAGGGGTGGTTTCAAAGATAACATTGCTCGGAATCATTGAGAACGACTAAAGACACCCATGTTATAATGGCATGAGGCACGCTAAGTATTTTAGGGAGTTCTGAAAAAATGCTCAAGTTGGACGCGTATCTCGCTTTCGGTTTCTTATCGGAGAGCATCTCCACGTGGGCAATCTCGCCCCCCGTGTCTAAAGCGCGCAACGTGCGTGCACCGCCACGCATTGCTCGTGAAGGAGCGTCTTCACTCTGGCACCGATGTCAAAAAGGCGGACCTCATGTGACTGTCCGGAAGCTTTCTCATGTAGACTTCTCTACGCGCGATGAGTGGCGGCGCACGCACGTTGCGCGTCTTAGACACGGGGGGCGGGATCGCCGGCACAGAGATGTGCTTCGATAAGAAATCGAAACCTACATACGCGTCCAAATTGAGCATTTCTTCGGAACGTCGTAGAATGCTGCGCGTGCCTCATATCTTTGCCGCGTGGGTGTTTTTAGTAGTTTTCGATCATAACAGCAAGATTCTATTTGAAACCAATCGCTTCAAATCAATAATGTGCAATTTATTCATTCAAAATTACTTGCCCAATTATATTGAACGCTAAACATTTTCATTGGTGGCAGGTGCAAAGGGCGTAAGCTGGTTTAGTGGTAGAACCTACGAGCACGAGCATGTCCGTGCTCCCAGCCATATCCACGCAGAGTGCGTGGTCAGGAGATGAAAACGAGTTGGTTGTCTGGTTCGTCAAACGCGTAGCTCCCACCGCACTGTCAACTTCAAGGGGCCGTGCTCCGATGTTGGGTGTTGGGCTTTCTGCACCAGTGGGACCCAAGCACTGGTGTGCCCGTTACAGAAAACATGTAACAAAATAGAGTCACTCGTTAGATTAGGGAGTTGCAGTAGATCGTTTTTCCTCTCCGCTACGGTATCCCCGAGGAAAACGGCGCAGCTGCGCATGCGCGCCACCAGCCTTCTCGGCATAGTCCAAGGTCTTGTGGTGGATTACGGAGCGCTATCCGGGTGCTTAGCGGGCTGCGGAAACGGTCTATTACAATTCCCTATTGTCAAAACTTAACGGGCTAGTGATATTCGTTACCGTCCTACGAACGTAACGATAAACCGTTATGGTTTCTTTCAAAAGTGAACGAATGTTACTTTTGCGCCAATTTGAATATCACTCATTCCACAGCGAAATGCCGAAGATATGAACTCAGACAACCGTTTAACATCTTTGTGAGTTATTAGTTTGTAAGATTTGTTGCATGATCATTATTTTGAAAACTGGTTTTATTGACTGTGCTCTCTTTTATTTTCTATTTTTCCCAAATAATGTAGTAATGTTTTGCTCGACCATAAGGGATTTGCAATAAACAGTTTGAATATAACACTAATTTGAGTGAGGTCACCGGGTGTCGACAAATTTTCTCCTCATCTGAACGGATACACACTTTGGAGTATTTAGAGGTACTCCCAAGAAAATGGGGTATAATGCATTAAATTACAGTATACCCCTTCTTGGGAATGCTGCGAAAGGTTCTCCGATTTAACTCTTTTAGAAAGTCGGCGAACCAGTGCATTCTGTTGAGCTATGCGCAGAGTGGAGATTGCGAGCCGATTTCTCTGATTCTTTCACGAGTTTGTTCTGAAAGCCCTTAAAACCCAGTTTCAAGTGCTTTTGAAGCAGGGATATTAGAGGTGGGTCACGAATCAGTCCGGGCATGAAGAAATTGATAAAAAAATTACTTACATGGACAATATAATTATAGGTTATCTGGCGGAGAAATGTTAGGACCGAGTTTAGTGTAATTAATAGTAAAAGAGGCGACGCTCTTATGGGTGAAAAGAAGGATAGATCTATGCATGATAAGTTGAAGCCGCGGTGTAGGGAACACAAATCAGTAAGGACAACAGTAGGCTAACGACACATTCCGAACGGGATTAAGCTTGCAAGTTAGTAAAAAAAAGAAAATGGAGCACTGATAAGGACCTATCGACCCTAACTGTAAACGTTCGTAACGACCGCAACCGCAGAAAATAGTTGCTCTTTCAAATTAGCCCCAAAGAAAAAAAAGAGCATCATATTTTTCAATATCCAGGACTTTATACCAGGACCGGGGATATTCGAGCTGAGGTGCCGCCCAGGAAGCCATCAAAAGGGTAGCGCCGCTGCGCCCCCATTTCAAAGTTTTTTTAGCTTACTAATTTATTTAAACACTGCGGTTCTTTTCAGAAAAAAAAAATACTCGTTTTGGAATACTTCTCGTATTTGCGTTGTTTGATATTTAATTATGTCTTGTGTAGGCCTCATCCCGTTTGATCAGATCGATGAAGCTATTAAGGCTGCGGTACCACGGCGGCCATCTTGAACAAAACATTAGTTGAACCACCAGGGCGGCGTTGGCTGTCCGTATGAGCAAATGCTGCAAAACCTGCGCGCCAATTTCGAAACCCTTTTTCCCGTCGCTTGCGACCTTGAGTTTCCTTCTCCACTCTTACGCCCCTCCTTTCACGTGTTCACCCTCTGGCGCGTCGCGCCCACGTTCATTGTTGGGAGGTCAATGTACCGGATAATCCCCAACTTGAGGCCCCCTGCCAAAATTGTCCGGCTGCCAAGTGATTTGAGCGAGATGGGGTTTTGAAGCGGTATGGAAAAGTAGGACCGTCAATTTTGAACTATGCCTTTTCGATACTGCATAAGTTGTGTACGGGGCTGGCCAAGGCACGGGCGCGAGGACGTAACTGTATACAATGCTTGGGTTGCAGGAGCACTCGCGCGTAGAAATGGTAGGACGCGCTTTCTGAAATCACACGCCTACATTCTGCAGCGTTGCAATCCTACGAGTAAAACAGAGTACATCTTCGGACAGTGCGTGAGTTGATGCCGGCCGTACGAAAGACATACCTCGCGCTTCCTGTCACTACTGCCTCTGCTTGCACGCGCTGCCGATTGGCGGTCCTTTCTTTATTTTGTTTCGTCGCTCTTTTGAAAATACTGAAACTAATATTTTCTCAGACCCTGCTCATCGGGGTCTAGGAGAACTCGTTGCAAGCCAACTCGTAGCAGCCAACTCGTCATAGGTAAACTCGTCAAATAGGGCAAGTCGTCATAGGGCATCTCGTACACGGGGAAGTCGTAAGAGAAGGTAACTGCGCACTTGCCCATTTCGTCACAATTTACCTTTTTCGCCGATCTTGCGTTTGCAATTCAGCTTCGATAACTGATGACAAATAGTAATTTACAACTAAAAAATAAAAGCATGACATGAACTTGTATAGAGTTTTCTCAAAAAGAGCTTCTGCTGCCACCTCGAAGAGTTTGTGCGTATGGCGCGTGCTTTGCTCGCTTTCCGAAGCGACAAACACGCACGTGCTGGGCTGTAAATATCGCACGCTGGGCCGTACCTGAGAATGGTATATTGTCGGGGACAAGTAAAAAACGCGCGCGTTAGCTTCCGCCGTGCTTTGGTTGGGCGTGCGCGCTCGTGCTATCAAGGGAAGCAAACTCATTAGCCCATCACCGACTGTAACAACCACTCTGAGACATGAAAGTTGTGGGTCTAGAAGAACTGATCACAAGCCAACTCATCATAAGTAAACTCATCAAGTAGGCAAATTGTCACAGTGCATCTGAGGGTGGTGGCTTTGGCCTTTACAATGCTTTCTATCTCTACAGACCCAGTACACAACGTCGGGGTCTTTTCGTATAAGCGTATAAGAATACCCTTCGTACAGCATGGGAGCGTCACAATGGGTTTTAATTCGGTCCATCATACGAAATGCGGTCGTGCTCTCTGAAGGTCCGCACATTTCGCCCCTACGTATTCGTACGTACGTACGTAATACGTATTCGAAGCCACTTCGATGGAAAAACCCCTTTGGAGTAGATATAGAGAAAAGAGAAGACGCCCCCAAAGACGAAACCTAACTGCTACACTTTCTAGCATCCTGGTGCGGAGGTCTGCATATCGCACCCCTGTTTTGTCATTGCACAATATGCTCCGACCTAGCAAAGCTTCCGAAAAGGCTTTAATAACAAAGGGACGTCGTAAGTAAAGATAACACCGAAAAGCCGACCACAACCGCCCCCTGCAAACAAGCAAAAAAAGAGGCCACGTTGAAACTGCGACAAGCTCGATACGACCATTTTCCAAAATAAAGCCCCCCCCCCCCCCCCCCCCCCCCCCGCCCCTTCTCCTCCCCCCTATAAAAAAACAGTCTGTGACGAACTTTCCAAGAACGACAAGGTCACTGCGACCACTTTCCCTACTACGAGTTCACCTAGACCGAGATGCCCTCTTTTACCACTGCGCCTATGACCAGTTTCCCTATGACGACTTGGCTGTGACGAGTGGGCCTGTTCCCGCTCATCGTACCTCTGCACTACAGTTGTGTAAACACGTTGTGATGTAATTTGAGATATGGGACGGAGTGTCTACATTCTTATTTCGTGTGTAATGCCGGCATAATATTCCTTTGCTGCCAGAGGGTCAAAATAATGGTAGGGTCGGCAGCAAAAACTATTTCAATGACCGAATTATGATCAAACACCAGTAAGAACATAAAAAAGAAATCACATGGGGACAATAAAAATATTGCTACAAGAGGATGGTGCGTGGGGCACAAACAATATTCGGAGTGACGTTGAGGGAACGCGACAAGCCAGATCTTTCCTGATGGCAGCCGTAAAAGTTGATCTGGTGCCTCGTTTTGATCGGCTTTGCACGGAAACTCATAAACTACCGACTATCTTGTCAGTGATGAACATAGTGAGAATGAACTGGATGATTTTTTTGTTGTTGTTTTTGTTTCTGTAGTTAAATGAGAGTATGGAAATATGAGACGTCCGCTGACGCTTGCGTCGGCTAACGGAACCTCAATCGCCGATCGCGGCCGATGTCATGGGCGTATATCAAGTCGTCTGGGCGGGAGCAGTTGAAGCGCCGCACTTTTTTGGCCGGTCAGTAGAGACTCCGCGAATTCTGACTCGAGGCTACTCTGTGCGGAGGGAGCCGCTACTGAGCGCGACCAATCGGAAACCAAGGATGGCTGAAATTTCCTAATTGCCATGAGATTTGCAAATTCGTTCTTCCCGCCGTAGTAAATTCGTCCGAATCGCTATTCGATTTAATAATCGATTATTTGGATGAAAAGATATATTTCAAAATTCGTACGTGGCTCACCAAATGGCAATAAATTGGTATAGGATTTCAAACCTATATAGTTTCGCCCTAATTTACAAACTTGTTTCACTTGAAATTAGAGTTCACGCGCAAGCGAGCTGGTGGAAGCCTATACTAAAAAGGCCAGAAACAAGAGAAACAAAAAATAAATAAATAAGAGCGGGATAAGCGCAACACAGTCTCAAATCACAGCTGAAAATGGTTACTTGGTAAGTGTAAATGTCCAGACATTGTATTAGTAAAATGTATATATATATATATATATATATATATATATATATATATATATATATATATATATATATATATATATAAAGTCAAAAATGCGTACTGTCGGAGTTATTAATTCGAAGTTTATTCCGACGTTTCGATCGGGGACCGTTCTTCATTAGGTGATGAAGAGTGGTCCCCGCTCGAAACGTCGTAGTAAACTTCGAATTAGTAACTCTGACAGTACGCATTTTTGCCTTTGTATATCTATATATATATATATATATAGAGAGAGAGAGAGAGAGAGAGATAGGTAGATAGATATTTTTCACTATTTGCTGACGGCCGAAACTAACTATGCAACACAACAAGTAAAACCACAGAGCTGCCCCGCCTCATATCACCCTCAGTTGGAGCTCGACTGACACATTGCGCCGATCAAGCATCACCAACAGCTCAACACCTAAACGCCACGGCGTTCACTATCTTTGTTTGGGTGATTCCACCCACTAATATAACAACTCATACAATGCGCCGTGATAAAGTGCTTTTTGTCTTTGTGTATGTGTTTTCGTGACATCTAACCTCTGTTTGCGCTCTGACTAAGAATGAAACCATGTATACTAAAACATCGATAGTGGTCTCTATTTTTAGCGACGCTCGCACACGTCTTGCCTTTGACGCAGTGGCATTTTCATCTCCCATACACGGACATTTGGACAAAATAGGTTGGTCGGCCTTCACTCATTAGCTGCGGAACGTTTTGACCGTGACGTATGTATAATTCAAAGAAGCACCGACAGGCGGGTGACCCTTTGAAAAGAAATCATGTTCGCGTAGAGATATTTAGCGGCTATAGTATAGTCCGTGGGTATTTATTTCTAGGCCAACTCGTCGGCGTCAGTCGGTACAGGCGCTGGAGGCGTGATGAAAATGCTGGCAGATGTCGGCTTGACGAGCCCCACACTCTCCCCTTACAGCAGATGGCAAATAAACCAACAACAATATTTGTCAACGGGCAATTGATTGAAGAGGCCAATCGGTAGTAGGATGACTCGACAAAGGGTAATTCATCAAAAATTCCAACTCGTTGACAATTGTTTGTGAGGCCATTCAGTTTCCACATTGCACTCATCTTCTGTATTAGAACACATACACATGTTAGACATTTTAATATAAGCAAGTTTCGAGCACCGGATATTTTTTTGAAAACCTGTTTCACCGAATTTCGCATCTCCCGGTTCGTCGAATTTTGATATGAAATCATAATATAATTATTATACTTGTCACTTCTTCAATTAGAAATGGTTACAGATAATTATAAAATAAAAGTAGGCTTTCGCAAAAATTATGTCGATTATAGGCTATGCCAACGTAGCCGAACAGTAAAAAAAATGTTATGAGGGTGTTTTTGTTAGGGTTCAAAAAGGACAAAGGCGATTCTTCAAATGAGCACTGGTCACACAGGCCGACTGGTAACATAATTAAAATAAAAGCACCGACTTCACAGAACAGGAAACAACAATTTCACTAGACGTTTCGCCTCCATGAATAAACGCCTCCATGAATAAACGCCTCCATGAATCATGAATAACCAACTCGCCCAAGCTGAAGTTCTGACCAGTTTCGCCTCCCTTGCGGGAGGCATCTTCAGTAGTCACACAACAATGCCTGTGTAAGCTTCGTGGAGAGGGCCGCGTTTTTTGTTACACACGGATGTGTGTGTCCCTGCGAACAAACCACGATTCTAGGATTTTCGGGACCCCCATCTGTCCTCCCTCGCCAAGGTCGTCGCGGCCGGGAAGTCAAAATAATGCCCTATTGTCCACACATAGTACACCAGTTCAGACTTCAGTCGGGTCGCGTGGGATGCGCACGTGACGTCACGCTTGTGTTTACAAAGCAAATGAAAAGTTCAACCTCAAGTCAACGCTATTTATCAAATATGTCCGTACTTCGTGGAGAGGGCCGCGGTTTTTCTTACACACGGATGTGTCTCTGAGAACAAACACGATTTTAGGAGATTTTCGGGACCCCCATCTTTGTCATAGGGTGACTCGTTTATCGGACTGTTCGTCGCAGCGAGAGTACAGGGAAGGATAATAATTCATACCCTATATCGTGCAGAAGAGAAGAATATAAAAAAAAAAAAGAAAACGAAGCGAAAATTTCGATTTCCTTTCTTGTGGACAGGGCATTGTAGGTGAACGTGGCTTCCTTGTTTGATTCGCCAAAGTAGCAACAAAGCGACATTTTACGATCGAGCGAGCACCGTCGGAAACACTGCCCAAAATAATTTTATAGGGAGTTTCACGGCTTTCCACTGCGACATAAGCACGTGGATAGAAAAACAAATATTGACAACAATAATTGTCGAATATTTTTGGCACGCTCACACCTGGTTTTTCTTCATAATTTGATGGCTCATATGTTGATTTTGTTTGCGGAACCGTACTTCTGACCGGCAATTTTATTGCGTACGCGAAGCCTTTGCGTGCGATCCACTACAGTTAATTATTTTGGGGTGTCCAAGTTGAAGCGGTGCGTGTTATTTTTCGATCTCTGTCCGAATGATACAAAGTTTCACGTTTTCACCCTGTGAGTGAAGTGAGTTGGTCAGTGCTAGCATCGAAGGCTAACTTCAAACTCTAATTTGGAAATAATGTCTCTGTTGCCGCATCGCGGACAAAGATATATATGCTCTTATCACTGTAGCAAAATAACGTGGCAGGATCTGTGCTCTTGTTATGATCGTGTACCATTGTAGTCGACGTCATCCCAGCACGGCGTATCGTTTTTGTATTCGGTTCAGCCCTGCAAACCACACTTAGGAAAAAAAATGAAAGTTTGCACCTTGTTTGTTCAATTTTTTGTTATACTGCAGAAACATATTGCGCCCCGTGTTTTTGAAGGCACGGTAGACGGTGGTGACGGTGAGGTGACCGACCCCCATGTCAGCCGGCGTCTCGCTCGACCTCCTCGGAGGACAGGTCGTTTTTACTGGTGACTGGTGCATACGTGGAGCAACTCCGCGCGCATTGCGTTCTTCATCTCAGAGAACGCAATACATGACTCAGCTCTATCTCGTCATCGCTCCAAAATGACAAGTGGAATTCGCAACTGTAGTCGGTGACAGGTCAAGAACGAAGTGGGAGCTCCTCCCACCCTGTTTCACTTCAGCGGAGCGAACGGGGGAGAGAAGGTCGCCCCCTCTCCAGCGTTCGCAAATGGCAAATATTAGTTTATTAGGCCACTAACTGTCAATTTACGCTCGTTCTTTTACGTCCGCCGCAGCCGATAATGTTATCCCCGGGAATACCAAAAGTATAATTTCTTTCAGCAAAAAAAAAAAAAAAAAAAAACAAAACAAAACAGAATAATAAAACGCCCGGTATATCACAGCTTTGACAAACGTGTGTGAGGTTCGATGACCGACAGAGAACCACCGCTGGCCGTGCTCCCGAAGCGGGGAAGTGCAATTTATGGAGACCGATCATATTATCAGAAAGGTGCAGACTAGGGAGCCTTCATGTGCGCGAAGCGCACATGGAGGCACTCTAATGCAGACAATCCAGGAAAAGTATTCTTGCAACTATGAGGTTCCAGTTGTACTTACACATGCATTATCGTCAAATTTGACGGAGTTCCTTCCAACACTAAAGAGTTGTCAAGAGTGAAGATTATAAAGGAGAATATCAGCAGGAATCTATTGTCTGTTTACTGAAAACAAAACAAGCATCAGAAAAACGCATTTGGGCGGCCGGGGAGGCCAGAAGCACGGACTGCGCGCACCCAGCGTGGAACCAGCGAATGAGAGGGCACTCCTAGCAATCTGTTTTCAGAGCCACGGTATGCCGGCTGCCGGCCAAATGTCCACTTTAATTCTATTATGGCTTTCGAAACGTAAATACACGCTCGAGAATTTTCAACAATAGCGCCGACCGGCCTGTAGATTAGCGCATCGTCACGGCGCGAAGTAGTGATATCAATGACAGTACGCGCGTGCGCAGAAGAAACGCGCCGAAGTCGGCGTCGGCTGCTAAGCTGTTTCCCCAATCACGACCCACCCCTGGCGCGACGCCCACCGCTTGCTCCACCCCATAAGCAGGGGACCTAGTAATCAAAGCGACACACACGGTACGCAAACACGAACAGCAGCCAGTAGGAAGGACACCGACACGAGCTTAGTCAGCGAACGAAAAGACAGACACAAACTTCACTCTAGGCAAACAGAGCAGGGGTAGTTACAAGGATGAGATGCGTGAGCATCGTACCGGCGAGCGGTCGTGTATCACTACTGTGTGGTGCACGTTAAAGACCCCAGGCTAGCGGCTGTACCGCACTGGCTAAATTTCTCATCTACAGCTGGGAGACTCGTCGCCCCTGTGAGGCAGACCAAGTTCTAGGCTGTATAAACACACACACAACCCAATTTTTTTGAGATGCGTGCGCAGACGGAGGTAAGCAGTGCACAATAAATACGCGAAAACTCGCAGCAACCGAAGAACTACGCAGCAAACACGTACGTGCACACGCACCAGAAGCACGTGCGTCACGCTGCGTATCTACGCAGAACTGGCGATTTTGGCATTTCGGTAATTTGAAACTTCGATATCGATTCCGTGAACAATTTATTCAGCAAACTGAACCGGTGGAGCCTCGCATAAAAAAAAAATCGTTTAACAATATGAAAGCGACTGAAATTCTTCCTAAAAGCTATATTAGCAGAAAGTACCGTGTTATAAAGGACCTCACGAGTTTCGACCAAGTTTTCCAGCACGTTATTTTGCGAGAAACGGAAGAAGCCAAGTGTACAACCAGTTTCCGAAGCTGGCAACCACAGCTGGAATCAGCGCCATCCTCGGCAGTTTCCTGAACCTCGCGTAGTCACATTTCAGCCACCGCCACATAGAGGGCGCAACCAGACATCCAATTTGTGTTTTCTGTGTGTTTTATGATTCTTTTTAATAAATAGGCTCGGTTAGTGAAAATGTGGGCTAATAATCAGGACCTGGAACAGTAATCTCCATTTAATACTAAAAATATCGGCCTAAATGTCTGCCAAAAGGGGTCAAAATACTCGTTTTTGACTATCAACAAATACGTGATTTCACCTATATTCAAACTTTTTTTATGGAAAATCAAAAGTGAAATTTAGAAAAAGGGCCTCGCTTTGCAAAGCAGAATATGTTTTTCTTTGCGGGCCTACAGTTTTATTCATGTGTGCCAATCCCTAAGCGCTGTACCACTGTACTACCAAATGAAGTTTGCCAAAATTAACGGTTTTTGTCACTTTTCACGTGAGCATTCCGAAAAAAATTTAAGCCATATTACAATGAAATTTAGCGTAACTCTTTCGACCATAATTACAAACTGATGTAAAACGTTTCAAATAAAATGACCGAGTAGGCGCCCAAAACTTCGCGACTAAAGTGCTTCCGCAAAGTCAATTTTTCTAAAGTAAATATCTGTCAAAATAAAATAAAAAACGAAAAAAGGGCCTCCGTTGACAATGAACGCACTCTTCTTCTATAGCATTCTAAAATTAGAAAGAAATTGCTCTAATAGTGCACCCTGTACCACTGTACTACGAAACCATGTTTTGCCGAAAAGGTCAATGTTCGCGGGTGCCCTCTGAATTAGCTTTTCGCACTAGGAAAACAAATCCTACATCAGATAAAAGATAATGTTGTACACTACAAGATGATATATAACACATAATTTTAGCAAGCTTGAACACGCCACGATCGCATTTCGAAAACGTGCTGAAAGCGTCATATGTCATGGCCGCCGTGGGACCGCAGCCTTAATGTTCGGGTGAGCTCTCCCTGACACAGCTTTTATCTTACGGTGCCATGTCTCCAAGGTTGTTTCGGGAGAGGGAGAAGTGAGGTGAAGCAAGGAGGACAGACATTGGACACTTGAACCTAACCAACTGTTAACGAACAATACAAACGAACCGACCCAATTGATAACGAATGATGGCAGAAGCGGGAAGGTTGTTTCGGGTAGGGCGCCTCCTGAGAACTGCGAGAATGGCTGTTTATTGTTCGGTAGTTAAAAAGAGGATATCGGAGAGGGGATGTGGGCTTCCAAAGTCATCGCAAAGTGGGCCCTTTGTCCCATTCGCAACAGATAAAAAAAGAAAAAAAAAAAAAAAAAAACGTTTTTACCGTTTTGTTTTTCGGCTATTTCCGTGTTCCGAGATTTTTTGTACGATGCGATTTCCAAATAGCATGTAGATTGTTTATATCGTCAATACAAAAACGAAATATGCCATACATTTCTTTCATGGAGTTCTGTCATAATGTTGCGAAATAATCTACCAAAAGTCGGAATGGCGTCGCGTCCAAAGAGCCTAGATTTCACTCCCGCGACGCACTCGAAAGAGCGTCTGATCTCCTTGTGCGAAAAAAAAAAAACGAAACTAACCGGTTCGCGGTACAATCAGCAGCCATTGGCGTACAAACCGTGGGGGGGGGGGGGGGGGGGACGGCTTGACCCCCTCCCACTTCTCAGAGTGGGGGGGCAAAGCATGTGATTTGCCCCCCCCCCCCCCCCTCCCTGAAACAGCCGCCACTGGGCAGGGCAAACACTGACCGGCCGCGCCCAAGGAATACCAAGGGCACCGCCCTCCGACCCGCGGTGGCATATTGTTAACGCGCAGGCGATACACACCCCAGCAACGACGTTCACACCGAATTGGATGGTTCGTGGAGATATGCGCTGCCGCCGCCATTATAGGCAGCGGTTGCAACCCTCGTTTCCAAATCGGTAGCGTATACCTTAGTGGTACGATGTGTGCTTCATACATAGCGGACCCGAGTTCGATTCATGGTGTGGGCTTACTTCTTCTATTTTTGTTCTATTCAACATTTTGTTTTGTCGAGGCATTTTGGGATATTTACATTTTTTTTTTTTTTTGGGGGGGGGGGGATTAACACTAAAGAACACGAATGTTGACGACGAAACTTCGCTGAACTAAATGGTATGGGACTCTATACACCAACTCATCTCTGTGACGTCACGGCGTGGTGGTGGCGCGTCGGTCGCACTTCCGGTCTGGGGCTGTGGGCAGAAGTCCCCATGCCAGATGTGTATTCCTGCGTTGTTTCGATAGGAACCAGACAAAAACCTGCCTTCTCGTCAAAACGCCGCGACTGGGCCCGTACCAAAAGTGTCAAGAAAGGTTTGAATATCAGTTTTCACGAGCTCGATTCGTCAGACAACCTGGATATGTGCAGCAAAAAGTGAAAAGCAGACGCCGTCGGACGACGATTGCTCGGGCAGTGAGCAATTTGGGTTGAAATCACGGATACTTGTGGTCATCAGATTTATTTGTTTTGCTCCTACATGAACGCCAGAAAACCGCCAAGTTGTGCGGACCACCTGCGGACTACGTTCAGTGCGTCTTCAAGTTCAAACGGCCGCCTGATCGTTCGAACTGTCGTCTGCTCTTTCAAACGTTTCTGCTTGTCGCCTGCTCTCTTAGACGACGCCGGCCTGTAGACCAAACGTCGGCCCGGTACTTGCGATAAGATGTAAGTGCAGGCCTCAAAAGACCTAAATTTGAAGGTTAGTAAGCAGGCTCAATGTAAACAGTAGATACAAGGAGATGTTGATCATTGTTACCAGTGACCATCACCGACTTGTTATCCCTAATTCACTTGGTCCGATTCTGCCTGCGATTTTCAGTATCGATGTCGACCGTCTCAGCTACGGTTCACGCTTTTGCAGCCCGAGCGGCGTCGCGACTGAAAATTGCGAGCGAAATCGCATCATGCGAATCAGGCTTTAGCGTACATACTGCGGCGTCCACGCCGAATGAATCGCCACATGTCACATTATTCACGCGAAGTTTTACGGTGTGACGAGCCTCGGTAATTCCGCTGATGCCACTCAAGTAGTCAGACATCGCCAGGAAGACGTAGAATCAACAATCCGAACGTGAAAAAGGGCAGGGGGACTCACACCGACGCCGACAACATCGCATCCCAATGGTTTGTTAATGGGCGACGGCGAGCTTCTTGCCCACACCCCCATCGCGTATGCGTGGCGCCCGTGGCGTCCGCTAGGGGCGCTCCGGTTTGTTTGTACATAAGTTGGTGTATTTACGGAGGTTCATAGGGGACAGCGGAGCTTGGGTTGCTGGCTGGACGCCGCAAAGCGACATGTACGGGGCGGGGGGGGGGGGGGGGGGGGGGGGGGTTAAATGGGTTAATAGTTTTGTATTTAGTAGCCGCATATTGCCGGAACGCAGGCGGGTGGCGGGTTAACGCGCTTCGAGTGTACACGCGCCGTCCGAATCCGAAATTTAAGTTGCCGAGCAGCCAATCCGTCGTGAACGTCGTTGCTAGGGGGTCACTCGTCTGCGCCACAAAAAATTAGTGATGGAATGAATCTGGCGAACTTCAAGTTCGGCAAAGATCGGCACGTGTCGAAATTTTAAAGGAACGATCGGCAAAGATTTTGCGAAAATTTGGCAAATGGCTGCGCACGCGCGCGAACGTGCGCAGCCATTTGCCGAACGCGTGCGCAGCCATTTGCTCGAATTATGATTGCAATTGGACGCCGAGCAGTCGTGCGGTCACCACCGTACAGTTTAGTACAACCAGCGGTTACGGCGAGGTGCAGCAACGCGGTAACTGTGCGTTTCTGAGCCTTTGCGAGCGTGGTTCTCTTCAAGGTTGTCTGCCTCAAGAACAGAAGATCGACCAGTAATTTACGCAGTCCACTGCGCAAGTGACAAATGATGCGGTACATTCTATAAAACGTGATTTTAATTTGACCTTTTCATCGATGCAACGAGGTGGTTGAAACATTGACTGACAACTGGCAATTACGCTCAGTGTGCACAGCCAGACATGTACAAGTTATTCAA
Organism: Ixodes scapularis; assembly: GCF_016920785.2. Taxonomy (NCBI): domain Eukaryota; kingdom Metazoa; phylum Arthropoda; class Arachnida; order Ixodida; family Ixodidae; genus Ixodes; species Ixodes scapularis. The sequence continues at coordinate 89,901,950 of NW_024609879.1, forward strand.
GAAAAGTAATTAAGTTAAGTTACTGAGTATTGACGTCAAAAGTAATTTGAGTAGAGTAGAAATTACTCAAATAGAAAGTAATTGAGAAAATTACTAATTACCGTAAAAAGTAGCGAATTACTTTTTAAGTTACTTTTCTATGTTTTTTTTTACGGTAAAAAGAAAGTTCAGAGGTTTTGATCCGTTAGCGGAATTGTGGTAGCCAAATATGAATCGGCTCGTTCTTTTTCACAGAAATGCTTTTGATTGGGCAGGAGATCGAACTATAGGGGGCGCTCTGACCCGTTTGTTTTCCCCACGCTCGGTGTTTACTCAACACAAGGCCTGTACACATGCCAACAGGCCTTATGGGCATGGCCATGTCATCTTCTACAATAGAGCGCAGGGCACAGTTTAATGTAAAAAATACTAACAATCGACGAAGGGACGTTAAGTGCCGGATCTATCTTCTGAGAATGCGAGCTTGACCCACTCGGCTTTTGTGCTAAGCTGGGATCGTGCATGCTGCATTGTTCATGCAGGCCGTCGTGGAAACAAAAGAGCCCCTCCTCCCCCTCGCCAGAGAACACGAACTCCAGTCGAACGCTGACGCCGCGTTCGGTTATGCCGGCCGAGCGCTGCGTCATTGTGTTTGTTGTCCCCATCCGTGTAGTTGATAAGTTAACCGCTTGGGGCGTAACGGTCTGTCCTCCTCCCCATATGCTGGTTCTGTTTCTGCGTGCCTAATTGTTTTGCACTTTCTAGTTGTTTGGCCAATGATGTACTGCGAATGTATCAATTCTACTTTAAAGGCCGGCCCGCAAGCAGAGAGAAGGAACCCGACCCTCACTTTCCTTCTCGCCACTGTGAAAGGAGGAAATCGCCTCTCGTTTCCTCCTCGCCATTTTCCTACTTTTTTTTTTTTTTTTTTTGACAAGTTTGTTGTGGAGGAAATGAAAGCTTCGAGGATTTGAAAAGATTATCCAGAAGCCAGCCGGCACACCTGCGACAAGGAGCTGAACCCACCGAGGAGCTGTCTTGAGCGAGCTTGGCACTTGCTTTTCCCAACGAGTTGCATTGGCTCTTTTTTAGCATTGGTTTGGAAGACGATTCTTTGCTGTTGTGAGAGCACAAATGCCTTGTTCTGCTCAGAGAAATAGTCATTGAAGTATCAATTTTATTATAAATATCTGATTTGGCATCTTTCGTTGTTTAAGCGGATTCATGGCGACAACGGAAAGTACGAGCGGCGTTTTCGGTATATCAGGGATGACGCTCCATAGACCAGTTGTTCTGAATTATTAGGGTTCGTAAACCGGCACAGGTGACGAAGGATCCCATCCGTAGTGGGTCTAGCACTTTTCGGTGTAGAGCGTTTTGCTGTAGTGCATTTCGGTGCGGACTTTTTGGTGCACAGACATTTCAGTGTACGGACTTTTTGCTGCAAAGACTTTTCGGTGTGGGACTTTTCGGTGCGCGGATATTTCACTGCACGGAAATTTTGATGCATGGGCATTTGGCGCTATGGTTTACTCGCCGGTATCTCTTTTCCAACGTACGCAGACACGCTTCACATCGTGTTTGCGCCTTGAGTTGATAGAGATAGTCTCCTCTATAAAGTTTTGGTTTTATTATTGGTCCTGCGTGTAGAAAAGGACCCAAACAGCAAGACGTTTGAAGTTTTTTGTGTATTCAGAACAATTTTGAATATTTTCAAATGCGCCTCCTCCGCGTATAATCGCATAGCTCCGATTGTCAATAATAAATTGTTATGATCTCGCATGACAAAAAAAAAAACAATGTAATTATCACTTCCCAGCAGCACGAAACGTCGTGGAAACGTCAAGAAAAAGTCCCGGACGTCCTTGACGTCCCGCATGACTTCGATCACGTCTTTTCGATGTTGAGGTGACGTCCTTATATAACGTTCCATTAGAGTCCAATCAGTGACGTTGTGACGACGTTGTATTTCAACTCAAACGTCGTCAACGTTCCCATGACGTCGATGCACGACGTTCTCACAACGTCCAACGCTCACGTTTCTTTGACGTTGAACTGAAGTTCATAAATGACGTCCCATTATCGTCCTGTCCGTAACGTGCTGGCGACGTCACCCTTCAACTTTAACGTCGTCAGCGTCGCCACGACGTCAAGACAAGACGTTTTAGCAAATTCGAACACTCACGTGTCTTCAAAGTTAAAATGAAGTCCAGGGTGACGTTACATTATCGCCCCGTCAGTGACGTTTCTGCGACGTCGCGTTCACACCTAAATGTCGTAAACGTTATACAAGACGTGCTGGCAACGTCGACCACTCACGTTTTGTTCGACGTTTTTAGATTTTCCAGCTCAATCTCCAGCCGCAGAATCACTGTGGTCAAGGTGACAGTGCTTAAGAGCCGCAAACAAAACTTAATTTTTGAGAGGTTGAGAAGTTTAATTATTTATACATTAATTTGCGTATTTCAAAATGGTATTAATTGCACATCGATGACGCTAAAGAGGGCATTTACAAAACTCAATGTACACGGAAGAAAAAAAATAATATGAAAGCATGTTGGGAATATCATTCCTTTTATATGTGCTTGTTATAATTTTGGTTTGTTTAAAATATTGTTACAGGTTTCATTTGCGAAGCCCATGGCGTCTAGAACGGATCGAATTGTACCATTCTTGCATTTTGCACGCGCGTTGTCGTCTTCCGTGGGTCCTGGGCCCTGGCACGCGCCCCAGGGGCGCCGCTACACTATCCCCTATCCAGGTGATTTCAGGCCTGCATCCTTTCCTAGGAGCATCCATACTGCTCCGCGACCACCCGAGATTGTTTTAAGGTTCGTCAATTCCTCTTCGTATTTTGTAACCCATGCTCACCTGCGCACAACCCGAAAATTGGCATCAACATTGCAGTTCGTCCATAACACCAACTTCCAGCGCCTTAGCGCTTTCGGCAGATCGGAGCGCAAAGTCATGTCACGTGACTGTCAGTACAGATCTGGCTTTCGTTGCCAGTGGTGACGTACCCAAACGAAAATCGCATGCCAGCACACACTATATCAGAACACAACTTCACTGCTCACTTGCGCATTTTTGGAGTTGACTCAAAAAAAAAAAAAAAAATGCCCGGCAATGACCAAATTCGCTAGATTCTGTCAACGGTTTGTGGAAATTGACATTCATAATGCCAACCCCTGAATGGCCCAGATGACGGTCCAAAAAGCGTTCAAGCCCAGCCCGCACATACGTGCCAAAAAAAAAGGAAAAAAAAAAGAAAAAAACAAACAGCCGGCATGGCGTGAGAGAGAGGGCGTTGGTTTCATTGGGTTTCATTCATAAAGTTGGTTTCATTGGCGTAAAGTGACTGCGCTCTAATTTCGCGTCACAGAGATTTGTAAGCGTCTTTAATTTTTATGCTTGGTTTTTAAAGGTTCGTGAAAAGCATTCCCGACCTTATCTGTCAAGCCGCGTGCACGGACAGCGCGGCCTCCTCGGCATGTTGTTCCCTCATCGAAGACGACAATGAATAAAAGTAGCGATCAAAATCTTAATACCTGAAGAAAGCGCAAGTTTAAAATAATTCTAAGAGTGCCAGTTGATTTTATTTCTACTATATTCAAGTTTCAACTCTCGTCGCAGGCAGCATGAAAGGAAGCACTGCCCTTTTGGCGCAAACCAGTGCCCAGTCAACGGTCCTACACTCAAACACGCATCACAACCCGACCTGTTTGAAAAATAAATAATTTCCAGTACCTTAGTACAAAAGGCGACTTTTCTACTGAGCGTGATATTTTGTGGACCCAAAAGTCCTTTAGCCGAGATCGGTAGTTCATAGCTTCAGGGAGACGAAGAATGACGGATGCATTATTTCCCGCGGAAGTACTGTTTTGACGTTGAATTCCACATAAAAGTGTATTTGCACCCATTGGGTGGCACGATACCGAACTTGCTTGATTACTTTTCTTTTAGAGACAACATAACCAGGCATAATCTACAGATATTGCAGAATTTATTTTAATTCGCGTACAGCGCGAAAGACAAGTATGGACATAAAGACCACAATAGAGCTCTGCATTTTGTACTGCATTTATTTCTGTACTTGTGGACAGTTAGTCCGCATGACTATATTCAAAAATTGCAAAATCTTTTAAACCTACCACTTTTTATAGTTTTTTTTTTTTTTTTTATAGATGAATTGTGGCAAATCCCGTCTGGGGTTCGGGTAAAGATCTCGCACGTGTTCAAGGACACATTTCGGCAGGATTTCCCGCTTGGTGACAACGTTGAGATGGCCGCTGTTCCGCTTCTTTTCTAAGTAGGCCGGGCAACGCCAGACGCCTAAATTAGCCAAGCAGCCCCAAAACTTGCGGTAGTACACCTTCCGAACACCTGGGTTTTTTTTTTGGAGATGGTCGCTGGCCTTCGCCCACCCTGACAGAGCCCCGAACAATTATGATGCAAGGGCTGCAGAGGCTATCTGCGCATTCCGTTTCTTAATCAGCGAACAAATGGGAACAAAAGAGAATGAAAACTTCGTAATATTTGCTGTCTTTTAATGAATGGCATAATATGCTACTATTGCTAGTTGCACTACTTTACGCGAAAAAAATTGTGATTTTGCGGTTCTATCTCCGTGTTTCCCGTTCTCTTTGCTGATAGGCAAGATATTTGTCGGCTGTCGAGTTTTCAGTTACATTTGTTGACAGAAACTAAATGCACGTTTCGCCACGAAGAAATTTTTTTGAAAAGCTGAAGATAGATGAAATATACCATAAACCGTTTCCCTTTTTATGGAAGTTTGTTTTTACTCTTCTTAGTAGCTTCAACTAAGCGGCCGTCACTCTAGAAAAAAACTGTGGTACGAACCTATTATGCCCCAGAAATGGTCAGACTGCGTCCCTCTGACTGCAATACCTTTGACTTGTAATTACTCTTCATTATTGGTGTGTACAAAAAACAAACAAAAACACAATAGTGATAAAATCACTCTTCAGTGCGCCGTTGTTACGACGACCAATTTTCAACTCTCTGGGTAGAGCTCAAAGTTTAGATAAAAATACCCATCTTTTTTATTTCTGCTGTGATGTTCAAGTTCCGTTTACTCGAGATAAGTATGCAGTGTTTTAGCGTATGTGGCAGCATGCGGAAGTATCTGAATGTAAAAGAACTTGTTCTTGGGCTAGTTGGTGTTGACTATCTGAGTATGTTTTAAAGGCGCTGCAAAAGAGTAAAAAAAAAAAAAGAAAAAAAAAAAAAAGGAGAAAAGCGAGTTAGCCCGAACCCTTCCGAGCTCATTCCAGCCTGCCGAACTAATCCGTGATGTTTGGGATTGAAGCAGAGAACCTTGACGGGTTACAAAGATTTTGTCGGGGGGCCGGTATGCCCATTAGCACTCGTGCGAGAAGGCCGTAAAAAGCGAGGAGAAAAATGGAGGAGGGAAGGGGAGGAGGAAAAAAAGAAACGAGAGGGAATCTTCTGCCACGCTGAAGAAAATTTTGAGCGCCCCGCTTTAAGGTTCAGCACTGTCTGAGCTTGGCTTTTTAGACAGCGCTTGCGTGTTTACAGTGTTGCGTAAAGTACATCTAAAAAGTACTTGAAGTAAAGTACAAAGTAAATGATGGCCTGTTATGTACTTCAAGTAAAGTAGTAAGTACATCATGTGCAATCTACTTGAAGCAACATATATAAATACAATACACTTTAAGGTAAAGTATAAGCACTTTTAACACAATCTTTCATGATGCTCTCTCACTCCCTATACAGTGTTTTTTGAACTGGTATGCATTGCTCCAGGGGTGTAATCGGAGGTGCATCGGTTTTTTTACGGAAAGGGCAGCAAATATTGTATAAGGTCAAGTCGCCACAGAGTAGTTGTTTTACTCTCGCTGACGAGCTTTTTGACACAATCAACTTATAAGGCACTTATTTCCATCGGTCTTACAGCCGCCATTAGTTCACTCAGAGAAATGACCAGATGACGTCTCGAAAGAACGCGTTTTCACACGACGATACCGCCATTTTTTGTTTTCTTATTCGGGGAATGTATATTGAAGTCGGGAGTTTTTCTCGGAAAATACAAGAAAATGCTCAAAGAATTTACTTAAAGTACAAGTTTTTCTAAACAGTAGTGCCTTAAGTACCATCTACATAGAGTACTTCCCAACACTGCTTGTTTATTATTTTTTATATAAAAACGATGGGAAAATTACTACAGGTACACGCGATTCTTTGAGTACAGCACAAACTACGGGAGCACCAGATGAGTTTCGAGCAGGTGCTGCATTTTGTTGCCTCCTTTGAGTGAGGAAGCAGTGTGTGCCCCTCCTGTAGTGGGCGAGAGTTCCTACGTTTGGGACAAGTGGAGACCAGCCGTTACTTCAAATGGGTCAAGTCTCCTTGAGCTTCGGGACACAGAGAAACGCAAGTCTTCGGCGGTAATCCCGCCTTTACTCGGCCTCTCTTGCATTGGGTCTGTTCGTTCCCCGCGCCTCGTAGCAGTGTTGTTGCATTGTGTGTGTGTGCGGGGGGAGGGGGGGGGGAGAGGGGGCTTGTGAAAATTTTGGGGGGCTTCGATCTCTCCAGACCATTTTCTGCCCCCCTCCCTTCCTACGCTACATGCCTCCCCCTCTTTGCAAATATCAGCTGATCTTCCAACATCTTATCTCTATTGTGCAGGAATGTTTTTGATAGGTAAAACAACCACTAGAATTCGAAACTAATTTGTAACTTGTGTAGAAGTTACTCAAAAAAGTAATTAAAGTAAACTACTAATTACCGAAATAAAAATGTAATTGACAGTTACTAAACTACACTGAAAAGTAGTTAAACTACACTAACTTGAGTAGAGTAGTTGAACTACGTACAAGTCTGTCTTGAAGATAAGACGTCTTCAAAGGGAAGCTGAAGCGGTTTTGTAATTGAGGAAACACACTTGCCCTTCAGGAAGCCCAATGTTGAAATTATTTTCCAATTTCATGCACAAAGGCAGCAGATAATCTCTTTTCAAAGTACTGCTGAAGCCCCTCCTTCCCGGAGCGTGCCATCATAGCAGGAGTTTCCGGAATCTCCGCTCTCGCGTATCTTCAGTGCCTATCGAAGTTACGCACGCAACTCTTGCTATTTTTAAAAATAAAAAAAGACGCCGTGATTGCTGCCAGTGCGGGGGTGTGGCAAGCCTGCGACTGCTCACGAGCGACACGCGCTTGTCGGCCGAAAGATCCTTTTATGACGTAAAGACTGGTCGGAGGTCTTTCGTGTGTTCTCGCGTTTAGTTACATCTTCGGGGAAAACAAGCGATATCTTCAGAATTACGGGATCAAACAACGCAGAAATCAACCTCTATCTCTATTTTCGGAAGAAGCGCTTCACCTTCTCTTAGGGTCAAGAGGAGAAGGCCACTCAAGCTTGTCTTGAGTTGGAAGAGATAAAAAGGAGAAAACAAACATTTGCGCAATGAGGACTGGAAACTTTGTACTGGTGTTGAATGGTGATCAATTTATACTTATGATGCGCTTCAATGGGGAACTCGTGAACGTGAACCTATTGAGTATCTCAGCTAAAACTCGTTCTTCCTAAGTGGGTCCCGCTTATGTTAGTGTTTGGCAAAATGCGAGGCTGACTGATTGATCTACACTGCATATCATTTTATAAATGGTGGCATTAGTCGTGTGGATGCTTCACAGACGGAACCGGCAAGCATTTTCCTCCTCGCTAGTGGTTTGACGCTGCATATATAATGAAACATCTCTCGTGGAAATAGAAATTGTCAGTGCTGTTTGGCCAAAACATTCACCCTTGGAAATGGTGTAGTCCCATAGTACTTATTTTGTTCGCGTCCTTCGTATTGAAATGTCTCGCAGGTACCCTCCTACTGACAAGTGGTGTAATTATCCATGCCCTGTTTAATCTCGAAACTGGCCTTCAGTTTTTTACTTGATTAAACTGAACTGCAAATGCGCGTTTTCCCATTTGTTGCCTTCTTTTTTTCTCGTTTCTGCGTCGTAATTCGTAATCATTTACTGCGCAGTTTAATGAACTAATGAATAGCCCACTAGACCAATTCCAAGCACTGGCATCCTTCAGTTATAGCCTTTGCTCATCGCATATGACGATATATGAGGGCAGGTAAAGTAACTTTGTGTTGGCGACTGTTTATTAATACTCATTAATCTACACTTTGCAGGCCGAGCTGACCGGAAATGCTCTTAATGCAAATGCGAGCAACCCTTCGCTGCCTAGGAAGGAGGGTCAGCCACCAGCCAGCTCAACTTGAGGGCTACATTTTCCCCCAGAAAACCGGAACCAACTAGCCGGATAAAATTAGGAATGGCCACAGCTCAGCCAACTACATGCGACATTTTTATTCGCTTCCCTACCTTCCTTGCCGACGCACCGTGCCCATTTATTTGACGTGTAATTCCCAAAATCTTTGGCGGTGATATACCGTACTGTTGTTGGTTCTGTGGCATGCCTGCCTTTTTTTCAGCACTACAGAGCAGGAGTGACGTATCTAAACCACGCTCCTTGGTTTTATTTACCTGTGTCTTTGTCAATTTGTGTGAGACTGTATCGGCGTAATCCTTTACCGCATGTTTAAGGTGAAGTGAAACCTTTGAAGTACATATTTAATAGATAAGGATCGTTTGAGAATGCAGCTCTTAGGCGCCCGTTTCCGGCTTGAGCGGCGTCGCCGTCGGCGTAACGAAAGTCACCACAAGGTCACGTGACCCCCAAGGTCACCCCAAGGTCATGCGACACCCCCCCCCCCCCTCCCCCAGGTCACGTGACCCCCTCCCCCCGAGGCAGACTTGTACACGTTACTGAAAAAAAGTAACTGATTACAATTACAATTACTACAGTAAAAAAAGTAACCGATTACCGTTACTGATTACTGCCTCCCAGAAGTAATTGAACAATTACTGCAAAGTAATTGATTACTTTTCAAGTTACTTTCACGTTACTTCTTATTGCGATGACAGAAATACACAAATACACAGTAAAATATCGCGTACACAATTTTGTTTGGTTATTGTTCCCTTTTTTGTTTTCAGACCCGGACCTTGTCGTGTAGCTGACGCGTCGACCTAAGGAACAAAGCCCACTAAAAAGTCAATAGCGAGTTCCCGCTTCCCGTCGACTTTATCAGCAATCTGCGACGAGATCCGGAACTCCCCAGCCAAGGCTGGTGGCGCGCTTGTAGAAGAGCGTGGCGTAAAAGAAAAAAGGATTTGCCGACTAATCCAAGTTTTATTTTTTTTAGATGTTAAAAAAATGTCAATCATTTTCGCTCCATGGCTGAGTGACTATACTGATTTTTGTGAGAAAAAAAGAATTGTGGGATGAAAAATGTAATTGGTAATTGTGTAATTGATTTTGTAATTGATTACAGAAAAAAAGTAATTGAAATACTCCGAGCGTTAAATGTAATTGAAGCGTTACAAAATTACACTTAACTGTAATTGATTACAAGTAATCAATTACTTGTAACCCGTTACGTACAAGTCTGCCCCGTGGTCAGGTGACCCCCCCGGAGCATATTAAAGAATGAGGGGAGGAGGAGGAGAAGGAGGAGGAGGGGCATACTCTCCCCTCAGTACCTTCCCCTCCTCCTCCTCAAGAGCTGTGCTCCAATTCGGCATTACAGGGAGTTGTAAACGGCTTTCACTTTTTTTATGTATGATTCACGTGCAATTTTTGCAATAATGTTTTTCGGGAATTTCAATATTCAGTTTGATGCCCGTGCTTTTTCGTGATGTCGTTATTTTATTTATTGAATTACACCGCAATAGGAATGTAAACCCCTGAATTTCTTTACTTCATCAGCAAGATGTGTCTATGTTTGCTTGTTCCTTAAGTTCGTTCTGATTGGGCTTCTGAATTGGTATAGTATAAAAAAAGGAACTAAAGAAAATTTGATCTTCACTCCTAACAGAACTTGCCGACGCAGCATTCGACTCCGAATGGCAGAGAACGGACTGCGAGGACAAGGGGGCGGAGCTCTCCTTCCAAAGAACCGAATTGCAGAGGCAACCATTGAAGATGGACCAGGAGGGGAGGACGGACGGCGGTGCGACTTCTGCAGCCAATCTTATGGTACCCAGAGAACTAACAACACCAGGTATGCGAAGACGCACACGGGAAAACACTCACCCAGCCTCGCACCTTCTTAGCACATCCTGACATATTCATGAACGGTTGGTTCCACAATAATTGAAAAACGTTTTGTAGGCCAGGTTTTCCAGAAGGTAGAAAATGTCAGGAGTCTGAAGTGGTACACAAAGTTTTCCTCCCGTGGGATAAAGGGGTTACATTCCAAAGTCCGAGTTCTACAACTATGGTGAAAGTAAGCAAACAAGTTGGGCTCAACTGAAGGAACATTCAGTCCGAGCACTCGAAGTTGCAATTGATACATATTTTTTGATATCAGAGAAATGTACCATGCTGAGTTGCTTACTTATACCACAAAATTGTATTTTTTCCTTTAGTTCCGGTTGATTGAGTAGCTCTCACAAATGCTATAAATTCTGTTTGACGCATAAAATACTCCAAAAAGGTTTGGCTGTTTCAAATGCTTGAGAATTTTCTCTCAACATTATTTGTGTCACCTAGCTTTAGCTTTAGATTGGCAAATGTGCATTCGAGTGCCGAGTTAAAACACCGTTTTTCGCAGTTTCAGATTGCTCGTAAAAAATCGCTGTGGGCCTTAGCAAACTTTTCAGTTTCTAAGGTGCAAAACGAGTATTTTACGAGCCTATTGAATGCTATTTTGTGTAACCTAATAATATGTGGGTGTGTGAACGACCCTTCCAGCGTTACTTAATACACAGTCAGGATCATTATGAATGTCAACATGCTATCACCCAGCGCTCCCTACTGGCAGCGTTATGCAGCCGCAGTGTTGTAGGCGTTACCGTAAAAAAAGGAAAGATACGTCATTCATTACTTGTGAAATAAAGGTACTCGATACCGTTACCGACAGAAAGTAGCCCACGTTACTTTTGCGTTACTTCGTATTTAAAAATTGACGGTAACAGCGTTTTTTTTTCGTTGTTGTTTTTTTGTGACAGCGTTTTTCGACACCGGGATGACGGGCGCGGGCGTTGGAGATTTCCTAAAGTGGAAATTTTTGCGTGAGAAAAAGAGGCAAATTTTAGAAAGTATGTAGAATGAGTGCAATAATTAATTACTTGGGTCACATACTATGTTTCAGCTTAAATCTAGACGCAGCCGACGCTACGAACTAATGGGACAAATCAAGCAGCGTCAAAATCACAAGTCACTGGGACATGAATGTTTACGGTTGGTTCAGCGAAGATTAAACCCGTACAGGAACACAAAGAACAACATGATGGTTCCCTTTCCCCTCTCTCTGATAATTCCCATCAGCCTGTAGCGTCAGCTGCGTCTGGACTTCAGGTAAAACGAAGTATAAAAACTGGCAAAAATACAGGTGTTCGTTTTCAAGTTTTCGGAAGATGTAACGCGTGACGTAATTACGTTATCCGTTACTTGAAATAACTAACGTAAGTACGTTACCCGTCACTGTCTTGGAAAGGTAACGAGTACTTTACACGTTAATAACAAAAGTAAGGTGTTACCGGTAACGACGTTACTTGTAACACGCTACCGCCAACACTGTGCAGCAGCGACCGCGGCGGCTTGACTCCCCTTCCGCACTTGGTTAGGAGAACGCACAAGCCACCACAGCTGCCGCACCATAGGGCTGCCAGAATCGAGTCTTAAACGATCGCCTGTAGACATTTACAAGCTTTGCGAATGATTTTTTTTAACATCTCAAATAAATGAATACCCACTGTAGGCCGCACCGGCATAATGTAGGTATACTGGACCATGTTCAGAACAATTAAAAATGCGCGAACATTTCTCGCTTTGTCCTGCCATCCCAACAGACTGGAACGGAGCAGGCTATGGCGACCAGGTGGATACTTTTGACCGCGACAGCCGCAGAGGTGACACCTCTCCCCAGACCAACTGGTCGGACCCACACAAGCGGCAGAAGCACCGACAACCGAAGAAGCACCCGTGCCGCTTCTGTCCTTACTCACGCCCTTCCGCAACGGATGTCACCATCCACGAGAGGACTCGCACTGGCGAGAGACCCTTCAGTTGTGGTGCCTGCGAGAAAACATTCACGAAGAAGGGTAACTTGACGGCTCACGTTAGAACTCACACCGGAGAGAAGCCGTTCAAGTGCAACACGTGCAGCAGGGCATTTACTCAGAAAGGCAGTTTGGCGAACCATGAGAGGACTCACACCGGAGAGAAGCCGTTCAAGTGCGAGACCTGCGGTAGAGCATTTGCGTCTGATAACGGTTTATGCAATCATCGAAAGATACATCGCAAGTGATCGAAACCCTCACGCGCATCATAGTTGTGAAAGGTGTTTAAACGAAATACTCGAGCGCCGACATGTGTTCATATCGTTTGGCGATAGACCTGCAGGGGTTTTACTTGCGAGCAGTGTGTGTTTCGCATGGTTCAAAATGTTTCCTCCTCTTACTGATCGCGTAAACACAGCTAAAAAATGTGAATTTACCTTAGAGTAAGCTACCAGAGTCCTTTTTTGTACACGAAAAAAAGAAAATACTTGAAGCCTTGTGTTTCTTTATTAATTTAGAGTCATTAATCACGTGATGCACCTGACGTCTCTGGGTTGTCTGTAGGGTCACTTACGTTCCTTTCAAGTCGGCCTCCTCATGACCATAAACATACGAACTCATAAAATAACTAAGGTCTTTCAACAGCAGCAATCTTGAATATTGCTAATGTTAAGAAAGTATAAGAGCAACCGAGTAATGAGGAGGGGTCAGCATAATTTTTAGATGAGAAATAAAGCTATATTCGAAACTATTTAACACGCCAAGCTGGAAACTAATGCTTTGCTCATAGGACTGCAATGAATATACATGACTCGAAGATGTAGAAATGCGGTGTAATTTCCTATCTCATTTCGTAATATTCTTTGTCCTTTTCTTTTTGACCAGTTTTAGTATCTGAATTCTGATGACATCACTCAATGTGCTTGCTACTTGTAATACTCGTATGTACGTTTTCCTTTTGCATGGTTTTTTTTGCGCATTCACGAAGACGGTCCTGATTATTTAGGACATTTATACTTTCAGTGCTATTCATTTGGTGTTCATATATACTTCGTTTCACCTTAGGTACGAGCGCGGACAATGTTTTGAGCCGGAGGACCAATAAAACAGCGCAAAAAGCGCAACGCCATGGCCTGCTCTCTGCGCTTGATAGAACTAGCCGATGGAGTAGCACGCAGAGAGAGATGGCGAATACCGGCTACTCCTAGATTCCTATGAACTGCAGAGAACTCGTCATGGCTGTGTGCCTCTTTCGCTGTTTGATTGGCGCTTCGCCTCATAACATCGGCCACGCTCGGACCTAAGCTTAAACGATGATAGTTTCACTTGAATTCGTCAGGATTTTAAATATTCGAAATTCCTCTTGTAGTGGACGGATCATATACATGTGTTGTACTAAAGGCATAATTGACTCCATTGTGTATATAGTTATGTGTCTAAAAACTACATATGTATAAACCATCTAAATATGTCTTAATCTGCTCTGACTGTACAGTGGTTGTCACTATTGCCTGATGCGCCAGAATTGAAGGAGGGGGAGTCCTGTTCCCAAACGTATAAAATATTTGTTTTAACATATACACGATGTTTCCAGAAAAAAAAAAAACGGGCAAACGTTCCACTGCAAAAAGTACGCACGGCACAAAAGAGAATTATGATGCCGTAGCGGTCTGTCCAAGGAAAATTGTTAGAGCTGAATATAATGGGATGATTAATAAATTCCGTGTACTTAAATTGTTAAATATTAGTTTTAAAGGAATGGTTTCAAAGATAACATTGCTCGGAATCATTGAGAACCACTAAATGCACCCATGTTAAAATGGCATGAGGCACGCTAAGCATTTTACGGAGTTCTGAACAAATGCTCAAGTTGGACACGTATCTCGCTTTCGGTTTCTTATCGGAGAGCATCTCCGCGTGGGCAATCTCGCCCCCCGTGTCTAAAGCGCGCAACGTGAGTGCACCGCCACGGATTGCTCGTGAAGGTGCGTCTTCACTCTCGCACCGATGTCAAAAAGGCGGACCTCATATGACTGTCCGGAAGCTTTTTTATGTAGACTTCTCTACGCGCGATGAGTGGCGGCGCACATACGTTGCGCGTCTTAGACACGGGGGGCGGGATCGCCGGCACAGAGATGTGCTTCGATAAGAAACCGAAACCTACATACGCGTTCAAATTGAGCATTTCTTCGGAACGTCGTAGAATGCTGCGCGTGCCTCATATCATTGCAGCGTGGGTGTTTTTAGTAGTTTTCGATCATAACAGCAAGATCCTATTTGAAACCAGGCCCTTCAAATCAATAGTGTGCAATTTATTCATTCAAAATTACTTACAAAATTATATTGAACGCTAAACATTTTCATTGGTGGCAGGTGCAAAGGGCGTAAGCTGGTTTAGTGGTAGAACCTACGAGCACGAGCATGTCCGTGCTCCCAGCCATATCCACGCAGAGTGCGTGGTCAGGAGATGAAAACGAGTTGGTTGTCTGGCTCGTCAAACGCGTAGCTCCCACCGTACTGTGAACTTCAAGGGGCCGTGCTCCGATGTTGGGTGTTGGGCTTTCTGCACCAGTGGGACCCAAGCACCGGTGTGCCCGTTACAGAAAGCATGTAACAAAATAGAATCACTCGTTAGATTAGGGAGTTGTAGTAGATCGTTTTTCCTCTCCGCTACGGTATCCCCGAGGAAAACGGCGCAGCTGCGCATGCGCGCCGCCAGCCTTGTCTGCATAGTTCAAGGTCTTGTGGCGGATTACGGAGCGCTATCCGGGTGCTTAGCGGGCTGCGGAAACGGTCTACTACAATTCCCTATTGTCAAAACTTAACGGGCTACTGATATTCGTTACCGTCCTTCGAACGTAACGATAAACCGTTATGGTTTCTTTCAAAAGTGAACGAATGTTACTTTTGCGCCAATTGGAATATCACTCATTCCACAGCGAAAGGCCGAGGATATGAACTCAGACAACCGTTTAACATCTTTGTGAGTTATTAGTTTGTAAGATTTGTTGCATGACCATTATTTTGAAAACCGGTTTTATTGACTGTGCTCTCTTTTATTTTCTATTTTTCCCAAATAATGTAGTAATGTTTTGCACGACCATAAGAGATTTGCAATAAACTGATTGAATATAACACTAATTTGAGTGAGGTCACCGGGTGTCGACAAATTTTCTCCTCATCTGAACGGATACACACTTTGGAGTATTTAGAGGTACTGCCAAAAAATGGGGTATAATGCATTAAATTACAGTATACCCCTTCTTGGGAATGCTGCAAAAGGTTCTCCGATTTAACTCTTTTAGAAAGTCGGCGAACCAGTTCATTCTGTCGAGCTATGCGCAGAGTGGAGATTACGAGCCGATTTCTCTGATTCTTTCACGAGTTTGTTCTGAAAGCCCTTAAAACCCAGTTTCAAGCGCACTTGAAGCAGGGATATTAGAGGTGGGTCACGAATCACTCCGGGCATGAAGAAATTGATAAAAAAATTACTTACAAGGATAGGTTATCTGGTGGAGAAATGTTAGGACCGAGTTTAGTGTAACTAATAGTAAAAGAGGCGACGCTCTTATGGGTGAAAAGGATAGATCTATTCATGATAAGTCGAAGCCGCGGTGTAGGGAACACAAATCAATAAGGACAACAGTAGGCTAACGACACATTCCGAGCGTGATTAAGCGTGCAAACTGGGCTTAGGGACAGTTAGTAAAAAAAAAAGAAAATGGAGCACTGATAAGGACCTATCGACCCTAACTGTAAACGTTCGTGACGACCGCAACCGCAGAAAATAGTTGCTCTTTCAAATTAGCCCCAAAGAAAAAAAAGAGCATCGTATTTTTTCGATATCCAGGACTTTACACCAGGACCGGGGATAGGCGACCCGTGATGCCGCCCAGGAAGCCATCAAAAGGGTTGCGCCGCTGCGCCCCCATTTGAAAGTTTTTTTAGCTTACTAATTTATTTAAACACGGCGGCTCTTTTCAGAAAAAAAATA
The DNA here is from genome assembly GCF_016920785.2 of Ixodes scapularis. NCBI lineage: Eukaryota > Metazoa > Arthropoda > Arachnida > Ixodida > Ixodidae > Ixodes > Ixodes scapularis. The sequence continues at coordinate 89,918,036 of NW_024609879.1, forward strand.
CTCGTTTTGGATTACTACTCACATGTTTACTGACTACGTGATGTCGTAGAGAGGAGCGTACAAAAAGGCGAAGGAAACGGGGCGCCGGGGGCGTTAACGGCAGGAGTTTGCCTAGGGTGCTTGATGGGGTCGGACCTGCTTTATGCCGTCCGATGCCTGTTGTTGATAGGATCGGATGAATAGCACTTTGCACCTAACACCGATTTTAGCAAGAACAGAAGTTGCACAAAAATGGGGCGACTAGCAGAAAATCCACTCGGCGGCACACACAGCGGGGCACCGTGACGAACGCTCCGACCAGCTCCGGAAGACTGCTTCCGTGTACCGGCCGAGGCTCATACAGGAGAATTCCCGAATCGCCCTTCCCATTTGAACCTGTCCCTTTTCAACCCGTTCCCGAAACACCTTTACGTTTGCGCCAGTCCCGTATAAACCCATTGGTATATAAATCCCCGCACATCTCAAACTCTCCGCGAAAAGTCTCCATCGTTCTAACCCTGGTTTGCTCACATTTTCTCATTAAAATTAGGTGCCGAAATTTTGTTAATGCAATTAAAGCAAAGGTGCCGGCGGGCTATTTAGTTATGTTGTGAACTAGTTTTTATTGTCAACGTATTCTTAAGCTATACATCACTTTCAGACAAGCTCCAACGAAAGATATTTCTACTTGAACCACTTGAAATGTTTCTGTCAAGATGGTCCCCAAAATGTGGGACTACGAAACGCGACAATGTTACCGCGAACACGATGTAGACGATTGTTTAAATGTTACTTCGAAATGGTGTTAGAAGGTACCAAGTTGTATACCGCTTAGCTTAGTGGCCCAGATGAGCAGTTTCAAAGACACTAATAATACTGATGGCAGTCATTTCATTCTTTGAGACAAACTGCGAAAAACTGCAATCGCTTGTTCGCGCTAGCAGTGTCGCGCTCAAGCACTTTGAGTAAACAAAAATTAGCGCTGCCTTAGGTTTTATAATCGCGACGCTATTTTTAGGTTTCCCAAAGCGCTTACGGACGTTATTCTGAAACTTCCTTATAGTGAACGGGATATGTTGAAGAGTGAGAAATCAGAGAAGTTATCAGGGCATATGATGGCGGCTTCATTTTCTTACGAGTTCAAACACAAAACCCTCGCGCTCACAGGAAAAATCCATAAACTACAAAATGCTATCGCCTTTGTTGAGGCCGTCGAGCAGGACAATCGCACCATCAGAAAGGCGACACTCCGATTTTGATAGTTCGCGGCTGTCCCCTGGCCCGCACGGCACCACCATTTGCAAGCTGCTGCGAAGGTACCCTTGTCAAGGTTGATTAACGTACAAGTTTCGGCTACAATTGATATGCAGACATAATTAAAAACAAAATGGCGCAAATACGATGGGCAAAGTAAAAGATAACCGACAGGACACAGTGCTGTATCCTGTCGGTTATCTTTTACTTTGTTCTCGTATTTGCGTTGTTTTATTTTTAATTATGTCTCGTGAAGGCCTCATCCCGTTTGATCAGATCCATGAAGCTATTAATGTTCGGGTGAGCTCTCCCTGACACAGCTTTTATCCTACGGTGCCGTGTCTCCAACGTTGTTTCGGGAGAGGGAGAAGTGAGGTGAAGCAAGGAGGACAGACATTGGACACTTGAACCTAACCAACTGTTAACGAACAATACGAACGAACCGACCCAATTGATAACGAAAGATGGCCGAAGCGGAAAGGTTGTTTCGGGTAGGGCGCCTCCTGAGAGCTGCCAGAATGGCTGTTTATTGTTCGGTAGTTACAAAGAGGATATCGGAGAGGGGATGTGGGCTTCCAAAGCCATCGCAAAGTGGGCCCTTTGTCTCATTCGCACCAAATAAAAGAAAGAAAAAAAAAAAAAAACAATCAAAGGTTTTAACCGCTTTGTTTTTCGGCTATTTCCGTGTTCCGAGATTTTTCGTACGATGCGATTTCGAAATAGCATGTAGATTGTTTATATCGTCAACACAAAAACGACATATGCCATACATTTCTTTCATGGAGTTGTGTCATAATGTTGCAAAATAATCTACCAAAAGTCGGAATGGCGTTGCGTCCAAAGAGCCTAGATTTAACTCCTGCGACTCACTCGAGAGTGTCTGATCTCCTTGTGCGAAAAAAGAAACGAAACTAACCGGTTCGCGGTACAATCAGCAGCCATGGGCTGCTGATTGTACCGGAAACTGATTGCCCCCCCCCCCCCCTTCTCAGAGTGGGGGGGAAAAGCATGTGTTTTGCCCCCCACCCCCCTCCCTGAAACAGCCGCCACTGGGCAGGGAAAACACTGGCCGGCCGCGCCCAAGGAATACCAAGGGCACCGCCCTCCGACCCGCGGTGGCATATTGTTAACGCGCAGGCGATACACACCCCAGCAACGACGTTCACACCGGATTGGATGGTATGTGGAGATATGTTGCAACGCTCGTTTCCAAAGCGGTAGCGTATACCTTAGTGGTACGATGTGTGCTTCATACGTACATAGCAGACCCGGGTTCGATTCACGGTGTGGGCTTACTTCTATTTTTGGTCTCTCCAACATTTTGTTTTGTCGAGGCAATCTGGGATGTTTACGACATTTTTTTTTTTTTTTTTTTTGCGATTAGCACTAAAAAACACGAATGCTGACGACGAAACTTCGCTGAACTAAATGGTATGGGACAGCGGGGCTTGAATTGCCGGCTGGACGCCGCAATGCGGCATGTGGGGGGGGGGGGGGGGGAGGGGGGGGGCTAAATGGGTTAAAGTTTTGTAATTAGTAGCCGCATACTGCCGCCGCAAAGCGGCGTGAACGCAGGCGGTGTGGAGGGTTAACGCGCTTCGAGTGTACACGCGCCGTCCGAATCCGAAATTTAAGTTCCCTCGCGTTGCCGAGCAGCCAATCCGTCGTGAACGTCGTTGCTAGGGGGTCACTCGTCTGCGCCACAAAAAATTAGTGATGGAATGAATCTGGCGAACTTCAAATTCAGCAAAGATCGGCACGTGCAGTCGTGCGGTCACCATCGTAGAGTTTAGTACAACCAGCGGTTACGGCGAGGTGCAGAGTAGGCAACACGGTAACTGTGCGTTTCTGAGCCTTTGCGAGCGTGGTTCTCTTCAATGTTGTCTGCCTCAAGAACAGAAGATCGACCAGTAATTTACGCAGTTTACTGCGCAAGTGACAAATGATGCGGTGCAATCTGGAAAACGTGATATTAATTTGACCATTTCATCGATGCAACGAGGTAGTTGAAACATTGATTCACAACTGGCAATTACGCTCAGTGTGCACAGCACACTTCTGTCGAACGGGCAGAGTCACAAGAGCTAGGCAGGACATTTATACGGGATGCAGCTGGCATCCTCGTCATAATGTAATGCATATTTTCCCCCTTCTTTTCTTTCCTTTTTAGCTACTTTCTGTAGTGTGTATATTCTGTACATATATATGTCTGTTTTGTTTTCACAAGTGGTGGCGGGCTGGCAGGCGCTCTGCGTAAGGGTTTTCACCTATCTGCCTAGCCCCGCACAACACCACATGGGCCCCTTCTTTTACGCGCAAAGAAAATTATTATTATTATTATTATTATTATTATTATCACTCACAATATCTCTTTTGCATATAATATTCAAGGAGAGACTTTGTCTCGAGTAAGTGTAATGAAAGATCTCGGAGTCATGGTTGACTCTGGGTTGCGTTTCTCTGATCACGTTGGTAAACTGGTTAACTCGTCTTTGCGAATGTTGGGTGTTGCCTCTCGCTTAACCAGGGAGTTCAAAAACCCGACGGCTTTTATTACGTTATACTGCTCGCTATCCAGGTCACAGTTAGAATATGCTTCAGTTGTTTGGAATGGAATTTCTAAAAGTCACTCCTTGGAGATCGAACGTGTGCAAAAAAGTTTGTTTCTATCTTTAAACATCGCTACATAAAGGAGGATGTTCACTGTTTAACATATGAGTCTGCGTTAGAGCGTGTTGGTTTGCTTAGCTTGCACCGGCGTCGGGAGAACGCGGACTTACTATTTTTGTTTAAAACGCTGCATGGACTCATCAATTCTCCAAGCCTGTTATCCGAACTGTGCCTTAGGGTCCCACGTGTGCCTACTCGTCTTCTGTCATCTTTTTATGTTTCTAGAATGTTTAGTCCGGTAAACCCAATTGTGAGAATGGCTCAGCGTTTGAATCATTACTCTGAAAAACTTGATATTTTCAACCCTTGCTACAGGACGTTTGTCCTTTCTATTAAAAACTTGCCCGTGCAGGATGAGCATTGCTGAATTGCTTTGTTATGTCGGAATGTCGTCATCTCCATGTCGTGCTTTCTGGTGGTGCAGTTGTTGTCCTTCGGTCTTGTGTTCCGTCTCTACTGTTACTGCCTCGTTTTTATTTCATTGTACTAATTACTCGTGCACTGCCTAGTATTATGCTAAAAATGTATCTTATTTTCTGCGGAGATGTGTATAGTGTGTTTTTTTTTTTTTTTTATCCACCAGTGTACCAGCACCAAGACCTCAGGGTTGTTCCTGGGCACTGTATAATAAAGATTGATTGATTGATTGATTGATTATTATTATTATTACAATAATAACAATCCTGTTTTCGGCTCACAAGTAGTTTGTGCCAAAACAAAATAATATTGCTTTTCAGTAAGCGTTATTTCGCGATTTTCATGTATCTGCATAAAACTATGCCCTCGACGTTGCACATCCGACATTCCTAACTCTCCCCATCTTCCTAAACGTCCGTGCGTGTCCTAACACCAGGAACCGGAATTTTAAAGGTTTAAAACGAGACGCTAGGAACATAGAACGCACACTTTTATGCAAAGCTGACGTCAAATGACTCAAATCGAAAAACATGCATATTTACAATATTGTTATCTCTTCTGGTGAAGTTTCAGCAACCGTTGCATTCGTTTTCGCGCACGAAACGGTGACTCCCATAGGGAGTAAGAACGCAGTGATTGCTTTTATTTTAACAATGTAAACATACTTGCAGGCGTGCGCTGATGAAGCCTCAAAACCAAAACTCGTAGCGCGATTGGTGACTGCGCCGGCTATACCCAACCACCTTTGTCACGCCACTTTCCGCAAGCAGACATTCCCAGTAAATACCGAAAGCGACACCGATACAATTATCTTCTAGAATATAACCTTATTTAGTAATAACTGTGTCAATAGGCACTACATGTGGTATTTAGATTAAAAAAACTTTTTTTTTTTTTTTTAGAAAAAAACTAAATATTAACGTTAAGTCTGGTAACAGTGTATTTTTGCCGAATCTTTAGAAAAAATTCCGCCGAATCCTAAGATTCGGCGCCGAATTTTCGATTCGGCAAAGGTTCGGCCCATAGCTAGTAAAAATGTGCCACTCGGAGGGTGGGGGGGGGGGGGGGGGGGTCTAATTTGCCCCCCCCCCCCCCACACACACACACACTCAAAAACAAGTTGGTATGCCAATGTCAGCAGCCATTAGAGTTCTAGCTTTTTTCCCCAGAGCACCGGATTTTGTTTTATTTCAACGATCACCCTGATATCCAAATAGTTGTGCGATCTCTAAATTGCACGGAAGCAGGACGATATGTTGTACCGCTGAAATGCCAGAAAATGAATTACCAGAAGTTTAGATAGCGTTGCGTCTTATATAGGTGCTGATCAAAGCGCACTTCAAATGTGACAAGGCAATTAAAAAAATACGAACAATAATTTTCATAATTACTTGTTCCCATTAATCACTTCGCAAAACTGGATTGCCACTAAGGCCCCAGCATATTTTACCGAGCGTCGCATTTGTCGTTGTTTCGTTTTGTTCGCTCGGACGAGACGCCACCACCGCAAATCACTCAAATAAGTAAACGCAGTGGTAACGTAGTAACGAATAACTTTGAGGTAACGGTCACTTACTTTTATAGGAGGGTAATTGTAACTGTAATAAATTACAATTTAGCCTTGAGTAATTGTAAATGTAATTCCTTACTATTTTTCAGTAACATGGACAAGTCTGATTCATAGTTTGCAAGATTCAATAATTTCAGCGGAAGTATAAATTTTCAAATTTTATTGGCGGAAACTTATGACGCATTCAGCGAAACGTCGTTTGATGAAATGTCCGGTCCCAGGTGCGGTTGACCTTCTAGTGCGCAACATAACCTTAGATGCCTCGCTTTGTGAAAATATGATGACTGAAAACCAGCATCGTCTTTCAGGCACGTGCGATCGTTTCGCGCTTCCGATATAAAAAAAAAAGTCCAGGTGGATGCCTAAGTCAAGAATATCGGAAAAAAAAAGCTCATATAAGAAAATCTCACCGTAAAACCAACTGACGCGGAGAAAAGCCCACCGGCTTCTTGATGAATGCAGTGGAAACTCACTTACGAACTTCGTTTTCGTCAATTCTTTTGGTATTTGAATAGTAGCAACATTCGTTTCTGTATTTATTTCTTGCAGTAACTTATGATTGGTGCTGATGGGTCCTGACACAATTTGGGGGCTCTCTGTGGTCGTCGGGTGCAATGACGAGGTCACTTCGTTACTCTTCATAGAACTCAACGTTGAGGCAATGTCTTCATAGAAAAAAATAGGTCTCTATCACTTTGTTAATTGCTCCCATCCTGCTTAACTATGGACTTCTGTTTCTTTATTCATATTGGTGTCTGCACTATACGAATTTTGTATATATCTCCGTTTGTGTTCCTCACATGGCCCAGAATAGAACCGCAAATACTAAATTTAAAAGCTTGATCGTATAACTCTTGTGTGGATTTATCTCAGCATCTGTCAGCTTTGTGGTGAACTTTTCTCCCATAAGCTTCTCGGTGTTGCGCTGTACTTCCCCCGGTGGAGAAAACCTCACGGAAATCCAGCGGATCCGGAGAAGAGCTCACCAGACTTTTGATGGATGCGAAGAAAAGCTTTTTACCTTTACAAACCGGTCAAATATTATTTCTTCGCAGCTCTCGATATTTTGTTGAACTCTGTTCTATCAAAGTTATTAAATTAAAGGCCATTTAACTGAACACAACTTCATCGAAGCGGTTTCGTCGAACGCCGTTTTATTGAACATCATAGTTTCTGGCCAGATCGTTTCTCGTTTATGTTAATAGTGTTTTTTCTTTGCAGCCAAAAGATAAAAGGATAAAGATGTTGTCACAGATGGACAAATGATGAGGCTGTCAATAACTGGAGAACCTAAATGTTTAATCTGGCGAACAAAAGAGAAGGTTAGCGTCGCAGGCGTCGATGTCGGCAAAAAGAAACTCCGCAGCCCGTTCTTCGGTGAGATTTTCTTCGCCGCCCAACAGCAACAGCCGACCATAATAAAAGGTGTGCGGATTCTTGCCTAATACATTCGGCTCTATTTCATAATATACTGAATCAAGGGTGTGTTGGTTCGGGTCAAACAAAGAATCTTCAGCGCCAGACATTCACAACATCCAAACAGCAACGTGTGACGCCTACTTCCGAAAAGCTTGTTCTGTGTTTAGCTTCGCTGAAGAAATTTTCGCAGTGTTCGTTTTATTACGGTAGAAACAAGCCTCCACAAGTTGATATGCGAAGCGAATATCAAAATTGAAATAAAATCGACGAACTCACGTATGTTTTTTTCCGCAGTTAAAATATGTAAACATCCTAAATGTATCTCTGCAGAATATTTCAAATCCCCAGATCAAATCACCTGTCAAGTTCGAACAGAAATAAGTGGTAAGACAGTATCTACCTTTTGGCGCTTCGGTAGCTTTTGTCTGTCTGAATTTGGTAACTGCAGGCCTCACGCAAAGACCGCTTGGAGCGTGAAATCTTTCACCCGCATTTTCGTGACTCAAAACGCCAACAAAAACTGAACATCCTCCCAATAACGCGCTCTTGCGACTGAAAACTAATGACACACCCACCCGCAAAATATCTTCGCCGCCGAACAAAAAAGGAAAAAACAATAGACTTTTCACTGGCATTTGTGCGACCCAAAATAGCAACAAAGAATGGAACACCCACCCGAAAAATACCTTCGCCAGCAAAAAAAAACACGAAAAAAAAAAATGTTTTGAGAGGCATTTTTTTTTAAAATCCCGACCGTCAACTCGATGACCTTGAAGATGCAAGTAGTCCGAGGCGCAATAACACATTGCGGAATTTCAAGAGATAGTATTCACTACACGCTCATAGATGGCACCAGCTGACAGCTGGATTTCTGGCATTTTTGATGGGCCACAAACTTAGTTAAATTATATCACCATGAGAATCTCTGAAGAAAAAAAAGGTTTGTAAGAGAGATATTCAAGAAGTCTTGGTCTTCAGTATTGTAGCGCCTGAATTTGTATTTAAACCCTGGTTTACTTTTAAATGTTCATGAAGAACGAAACGAAAAAAAAGCTTTTTCAAACAATTTCCCGTAAGAAAAAAAAAAAAAAAAGATTTAACATTTAGATCGGGAATTGTAGCGCTACAATATTACTCAGTTTCTTTATTATCTTTCTAATAAAACCATTCCCAATTCAATCCGTTCGGTGGCTCCTGAGAAAAAAATATCAAAACGTTGCCATTGGAATTCTATAGGACTTGGGAGCTGCAAATCGCGAGAAGGAACGAACCTGAGTGCTTCTCTTTTTATTATGTGTGTTTTCGCGTATCTTTGTGGACTACCTTTCGGGGACCATTATATAATCCGCTAACGTGTACAGAACATTCTGGCCTCTTCCCCGCGAGCTTTTAGTTGACTCAAATAATAATTAAGAAAGAAGTAAACAAGCTCGTAAAACATATAAGAAAGCATTATGACAAATGAACCCTTCCGAAAAAAAGAACAAAAAAAAAAGCGCCCTTGGTGCGCTTTTTTGGGACTTACGAATAGTCGATGTTCGCACTCTGGGTTGGGTAAGGGTGGCGATGTGGGTTAGTTGGTTCATACTGACGAAAAGGCAAACAGCGCACAGTAAACGGGACTAAAGGAAGTGCAAACAGGACAAGCGCTTGTCCTGTTTGCACTTCCTTTAGTCCCCATTTAGTGTGCGCTGTTTGCCTTTTCGTCTGGGTTGGGCCACGCTTGCGGCTCAGGTCTTAGCTTTCGACGGCGAGTTGCGCGTACAAGTCCCTCGAAGCAGAGACAATGAAACGATCAGAACTCGATTGTAGTTGGCGATCAAGACGGTGAGTTTGTGTGAGCTCTATATGCTGAACCTAGCAGAGATCCGCGCTTTTCAAAACTGCCATTCGTCTTGTCGGTATTGACAGATCGTTTCATCGACAAGCAACGTTTTATCGACAGATCGTTTCATAGACAGTGTCTTTTTTGCGACAGGGCCTTAGATATCGACTTTTTAGTGGCATTTATGTCGCCGACTTGTGAAGAGAGCTTCAGGAGCGTCATCAACGCGGCGGTGGCGCATTCTCCTGATTGCAAAATTCTAGTTTACTAATTACTTAATGATCCGCGGTTTCGACTAGGCGGGGTTCCTACTCTAGCTTGAGATTAAATTAAAACTCCCTGAGCGAAGTCGAAGTTGCCTTCACGATGCATGACGGGCGCACGACTATGCCTCCGACGCCCAATCATGCGTCTTAGTTGTCGATTAAACGAGCGGCGGGGAAAAGTTGTTGATTAAAAGTTGTCGATGAAAAGTTGTCGATGAAGTGATACGGACCAAGCATTGGCAACTCACAATGCTCCAAGTGAGAAATGCAGACCTTTGGATCTCTAATCGTCAAAGCCCAGCGCGGTCGTCTCGTGGACACACGAAGGTACTAATCGGCTCAGGCTGAACACACATCTGTGCTGTCACACGGGCCGTGCATCAGAATGCCCCCACAATTCCCTGCGCCATGCGAGTTCACCTGGGGACTGAGCGATACAATTTAGGGATCTCCAGAAGGGTCTATTCGTAGCGGAGCGAGAGATCTGCCTGTTTTTCATGCTCTGAAATAAATACTGAATAATTTGGGGTTACGAGTTGAAGCAGTCACTTGTCTAATCCGGAGGTTTTGAGGGCGAAAAACGAACAGTGTAACGTCGCGAAGCGGTGAGGCTCAGACGAGCAGCGTTCCAACGAACGTATTTAATGGCGCTCAGCAGGACCGTATTCCAACATGCTATAGGGTGTTTTCACTGTCGTAATTTCGTCCACCATTTTCTTGTTCTGAGCTATCTGGCGTGTGTCAAACTCGAGCATTCCAAGGGTTTACATGACCCCTCAAATTCGTAGAGCACATAAGCTTATGTCTTACCACGCTGACATCATCTCGACCGGTTGCGATCTAATCCTTCAAAGTAGTAAATTTGTTTGAAAAAAACAAGCTAACAACAAAATGGCGGATTGACGTCATGTGCAAACAACCATTACGATTGGTGCCTGGGTTGCCAGACCGACCAGCAGGCTCTTCTGTTACACCCTCTCTTATCTTAGGGTAAGGCTGAAACAATAGTCATGGCTGTTGCTAAAAAGCTTTGTCATGCGCCAGCTTCTGATGCGCACGCCGAATGCGCTATACACATTTCCAAGAAAATCTCGATCCCAGGGAAGAAAAATAATTTGTGAAAAGCGTCATTGGTTTCGAGAGTAGGTTTTCCGGGATTCCCCTTGGCGTCCAAACTAACCCTAAATCAGCGGACTGTTATGCTGGGTAGCTGTACGTGTGGCCCGCTACATTGGATATTGTTTTTTGGTCTTTTAGGAGCTCTTGGTCGTAACTTTTTATGGCGTATTCTCACCCGGGTTCGTCTGGGCAGCACTGCGTCATCTATGACTGCAACAACAACCAGCGTAAACGAAAACTCGCTGCTGACAGCCTGTGCGTGCAGCACAACGTTCAGCAGAGAGAATGTGGTTGCAACATGTTTTTACTTCACCGATTTCCTGCGGACGGTGATTTGCGTCGGCAGTGGTTAAGTGCCGTTAACCGAAAGGGGTTTTCACCGTCCGAGTCTTCTCGTGTATGCTCTCGCCATTTCGTGGACGGTATGTGGACGACCGAGAACCCGTCGCCGATGCTCGCCCTCGGATACAATCGAAAAGTTCGTGCGTTTTGTTTGACCCTTTGCTCCTAGATGCTTCATCTTTGTCCAGCAGCATTCTATTTTAAAGTCGTCAGAATGACACGGAGCACGAATCTCCTTTTCATTTGCCTTTTCGTATTGGCTGTGTGACCTAAGAGTGCCGTCCGACGACACTCCACTCGCCCACTCGCGCCAATGGCCGTCCGAAAGAAAATCGGACGGCGCGTCCTACCCCTCGCCTGCTTTCACGTCGCTTCGCGGCGACAGTCTGCGGCTGCTAATTACAAAACTATTAATCAACTTTGCCGCGTCGTACACGCGGCGTCCAACCGGCAACCGGGAAAAAGTACCAGTAGACTCAACCAAATTTCGACGACCTTTTAAAAATTAAAAAAAGAAGAAACTGCGCCCGCTGCGGATGAAGCGGACCCCTTTCCTCTGAGCTATGCTGCAACTTCGTAAAACCTGCTTTTCGGGCGGCTTTTGAAGGCGCGAGTGGGGGTACCGTCATTTTGGGCAAAATGGTCCAGAAACACTTCCTTTGATTTTCTGTTTCTCAATGCTCTGATTGACTTGACTGCCGTCATTTGAACGCTCTGCACGAGGGCTGTCAGACGGCACTCTAGACTACATTTTTATTTTCAAGCTCGCGCTCGCCTCTATGGTTCAAGATCCATGTCGGAAGATCAACACCCGCGAGGAGCCATACCGTGCTACACCTCCTTGGCGCATCGTGCACGGCGTTTTTGCCGGCTATTACAGGGCACGCCGGGCAAAGCGGGTGTCGGCGCGTATTCACTTATTGCATTTCATTGCACTGCAGCGTTAACAAATATTTTTCTACAGGTGGTTTTTGGACGGCGACGTCTGTGCCGTCAGGAAGGGCACCCACCTCCAGAAAAAAAGGTGACTCTGATATGAAAACTTAGAACTGCTCGTAACACCTTGTACATTTATGTTACAGAAAAAGAAAGCCCCCGATGGTGCCCATGACAACAATACACAGGTGAACGCTTGAAAAAGCACCTTACATCCGTCCTGCTAATGGAGATCATAAGGCAATAGCACACAATTTTAAGAATCTTATTAACATATCACATTATCTTCCCGCCAACATGGCAGTTCAATTAATTTTAATTGCTCATATCAGCACCTCCTGCCTATTTATTGCATTGTTTCACTAAAATGGAATGATGGACCAATCATTGCATTTGTCCAGGTTACAAACACCCTTGTCATGCAACCAGATATCTTCTCGAACATTGACAAAATCCTTGTTGTTGGCCTCTATCTATGACATGTTGCAGTTGCTGTATTAATGCTATGGTACAACCAGTCTTCCTGCCGATGCCACAGATGTGCTAAGTGCATTGTGTTGGCCTCTCTTTCACTGGTCCGTTGTTTTTAGCTCTTTTACCCTTTTAATGTGCAAAGCTGCCAGCCATGCGCAGCGTTGGCAAGAGGTATCGTGTTAATAATTACAACACATATTTTTTAGTCTGACACTTCGACTAGCGGCCAAGCTGCCACGGCAGGTGCGATGCAGGTAAAGGAATATTTCGTGTTTACTTTCATGACTATTGATCACTGCATGCAGTCGAGAGCATAGCAGAAAATGCTATGTGTTTTTCTCCAGCCCCCAGGTCTGAGAGAAACTGGCAGCCTCCCTGCCCTGGCCACAGATCTGGTAAGCTCATTTTGAGGCTGCCAGCCATGCGCAGCAATGGCAAGAGGAGTCGTATTAATGATTACGATGTGTATTATTTTTAGTTTGAGGACACTTCAACGTGCAGCCACGCTGCCATGGCAGGCGCGACACAGGTAAAGAAAGATTTCGTGTTTACTTTCATGACTATTGATCGCTGCATGCAGTCGAGAACGTAGCAGAAAATGCCATGACCTGTTTTTCTCCAGCCCCCAGGTCTGACAGAGACTGGCAGTCTCCCTGCTCTGGCCACAGATGTGGTAAGCTCATTTTGAGGCTGCCAGCCATGCGCAGCAATGGCAAGAGGAGTCGTATTAATGATTACGATGTGTATTGTTTTTAGTTTGAGGACACTTCGACGTGCGGCCAAGCTGCCATGGCAGGCGCGACACAAGTAAAGAAAGATTTCGTGTTTACTTTCATGACTATTGATCGCTGCATGCAGTTGAGAACGCAGCAGAAAATGCCATAACCTGTTTTTCTCCAGCCCCCAGGTCTGACAGAGACTGGCAGTCTCCCTGCCCTGGCCACAGATGTGGTAAGCTCGTTTTGAGGCTGCCAGCCATGCGCAGAAATGGCAAGAGGAGTCGTATTAATGATTATGATGTGTATTCTTTTAGTCTGAGGACACTTCGACGTGCCGCCAAGCTGCCACGGCAGGCACGACACAGGTAAAGAAAGATTTAGTGTTTACTTTCATGACTATTGATTGCTGCATGCAGTCGAGGACGTAGCAGAAAATGCCGTAACCTGTTTTTCTCCAGCCCCCAGGTCTGACAGAGACTGGCAGTCTCCCTGCCCTGGCCACAGATGTGGTAAGCTCGTTTTGAGGCTGCCAGCCATGCGCAGAAATGGCAAGAGGAGTCGTATTAATGATTATGATGTGTATTCTTTTAGTCTGAGGACACTTCGACGTGCCGCCAAGCTGCCACGGCAGGCACGACACAGGTAAAGAAAGATTTAGTGTTTACTTTCATGACTATTGATTGCTGCATGCAGTCGAGGACGTAGCAGAAAATGCCGTAACCTGTTTTTCTCCAGCCCCCAGGTCTGACAGAGACTGGCAGTCTCCCTGCCCTGGCCACAGATGTGGTAAGCTCATTTTGAGGCTGCCAGCCATGCGCAGCAATGGCAAGAGGTGTCGTATTAATGATTATGATGTGTATTCTTTTAGTCTGAGGACACTTCGACTTGCGGCCAAGCTGCCACGGCAGGCACGACACAGGTGAAGAAAGATTTAGTGTTTACTTTCATGACTATTGATTGCTGCATGCAGTCGAGAGCGTAGCAGAAAATGCCACGACCTGGTTTTCTTCAGCCCCGAGGTCTGACAGAGATTGGCAGAGCTCCGTGCCCTGGCCACAGATGTGGTAAGCTCATTATGAGACTGCCAGCCATGCGCAGCAATGGCAAGAGGTATCATGTTAATGATTACGATGTGTATTGTTTTTAGTCTGAGGACACTACGACGTGCGGCCAAGCTGCCACGGCTGGCGCGACACAGGTAAAGGAAGATTTCGTGTTTACTTTCATGACTACAGTAAAACCTCGTTAATTCGGATCTCATGGGACCGGCAAAAATGTCCGAATCATCCGAAAGTTGAAATATCGAAAGAAGAAAGAAAACAGTGCAAAAATGTTTCCCTGTGACATACCTTTATTTTGAGAAGAAATCTGTTATTACCACCTTCTTTCTGGACGATACTTGGGCGGACACGGCAACTTTCCTTAGCGCGGTCGACTGCTCCACCGCACTTGCACTGTCGGAGCTACGCATCCCGTGCGCGGACAATATAGCACAGCAAGGCCTCTTCTAGTTTCGGGCAACCTTCCAAGGCCGCGTTCTTTTCGCGTTGAACTTCTTGCTGTCGATATTGGCCTAAATTTTCACAAATGTGGCCAAACTGCTTCTCTTGACGTCGTAACTTTCCATCACTTGTTGTCGAGAGACGCTGTCCCTTAAGGCCCTCAGTGTTTCCACTTTCGTCGCTAAATTCTTAGCCTAGTGCAGCGGCAATGGAAAACGAGTAGCACAACTGACCGACGATCGGAGCGGCAAAATCGCGACACCCGGCGCTATTTTTCCCGTCGCGCCGATAGCGAGAGTGCCAGTCACGTGGCAACTTTCAACGCAGGGGTGGCCGGCGAAAAATTGAGGGATAAGATAGCTGTTAAAATGGCGGGCTTTAGGATCCCCGCGTTGAGGCATAAAACGTGACTGTCACTCTCGCTATCGGCGCGACGGGAAAAATAGCGCCGGGTGTCGCGATTTCGCCGCTCCGATCATCGGTCAGTTGTGCTACTCGTTTTCCATTGCCGCTGTACTAGGCTAAGAATTTAGCGACGAAAGTGGAAACACTGAGGGCCTTGAGGGACAGCGTCTCTCGACAACAAGTGATAGAAAGTTACGACGTCAAGAGAAGCAGTTTGGCCACATTTGTGAAAATTGAGGCCAATATCGAGAGCAAGAAGTTCAACGCGAAAAGAACGCGGCCTTGGAAGGTGGTGCACCCGAAACTAGAAGAGGCCTTGCTGTGCAATATTGTCCGCGCACGGGATGCATAGCTCCGACAGTGCAAGTGGGGTGGAGCACTCGACCGCGCTAAGGAAAGTTGCCGTCTCCGCCCAAGTATCGTCCAGAAAGCAGGCGGTAATAACAGATTTCTTCTCAAAATAAAGGTATGTCACAGGGAAACATTTTCGCGCTGTTTTCTTTGTTCTTTCGACATTTCAACTTTCGGATAATTCGGACATTTTTGCCGGTCCCATGAGATCCGAATTAACGAGGTTTTACTGTACGTACGTTTGACGGGACCGGATTGGCAGTTCAAATTATCAGAATTTCCGAATTAGCGGGGGTTGAATTAACGAGGTTTTACTGTATTTATCCCTGCATGCAGTCGAGAGCGTAGCAGAAAATGCCATAACCTGTTTTTCTCCAGCCCCCGGATCTGACAGAGACTTGCGCCTCCCTGCCCTGGCCACAAATCTCGTAAGCTCATTTTGAGATTGCCAGCCATGTGCAGCAATGGCAAGAGGTACCTTGTTAATGATTACAATGTGTATTGTTTTTAGTCTGAGGACACTTCGACGTGCGGCCAAGCTGCCACGGCGGGCGCGACACAGGTGAAGAAAGATTTAGTGTTTACTTTCATGACTATTGATCGCTGCATGCAGTCGAGAGCGTGGCAGAAAATACCACGACCTGTTTTTCTCCAGCCCCCAGGTCTGACAGAGACTGGCAGTCTCCCTGCCCTGGCCACAGATGTGGTAAGCTCATTTTGAGGCTGCCAGCCATGTGCAGCAATGGCAAGAGGTGTCGTGTTTATGATTACGATGTGCATTTTTTTAGTCTGAGGACACTTAACGTGCAGCCACGCTGCCACAGCAGGTGCGACACAGGTAAAGGAAGATTTAGTGTTTACTTTCATGACTATTGATCACTGCATGCAGTCGAAAGCGTAGCAGAAGATGCCACAACATGTTTTTCTGCAGCCCTCAGGTGCGACAGAGACTGGCAGCCTCCCTGCCCTGGCCACAGATGTGGTAAGCTAATTTTGAGGCTGCCAGCCATGCGCAGCGTTGGCAAGAGGTATCGTGTTAATGATTATGTGTATCGTTTAGTCGAATGACACTTCGACGTGCGACCAAGCTGCCTTGTCAGGTGCGACACAGGTAAAGAAAGATTTCGTGTTTGCTTGTACGACTATTGATCATTGCATGCAGTCGAGATGGGAGCAGACAAGGATGCACAACTCGTGTTTTACAGCTGGCTGATTCATCGACCAGTGGCTGCGACCAACCTTACAGACCCTCTGCGATGCAGGTGAGGAAATTTTGTGTGCTTAGTTTTAAATCTATTCATATTGGGTCATCTGATGCAGTAACCTGTCAGCCAAAAGCAATCCCTCTTATTCCCGACTAGAGCATGTTGAACATAATAGTCCAGCTTGTGCATTTTCTTTTAGCAGTGAAGCTTTATCAGTCTTTTCAGTTAACCCTTAGACATCATTCTACCAGTCGAGTTCTGTTAGTATTGCGAATTCGTGACATACCATTTTTTTTTTACAAAAAAAGACCCTGTGACAATCTTTGATGCATCTAGTATACTTGGGGGGGTACGTTAAGCATGTTTCCTGGAAAAGATAATTAACCCGACTGAAAATTAATTTCGGCATTAAAGGGTTCAGTATTGTTTTAATGCGGTTTGACTGATTAGACTTAAAAAGCCTACTGATAATGTCTTCTGGTACTTCTGGTCACACTTTAGATCACACGAAAAGATCAAGGCACTCAGTGGGAGCGCTTCCAGGAGGAACATTCGTACAGTCGACCAGTACCTCCAGCCGGCTTCCCTCGGCACTCCATGACAAACGGACTTTCCGAAAGTGACATCATTTTCTACACCGGCGTGTCAGGAGCAGTTTTTGAGAGCTTGGCAGGTGCCGTCACTGCTTTGGGTGCGAAAGTTGGCCAGCTTTTGATAAAAGATCAGCTGCTGCTTTGCCTTATGAGGCTTCGCCTCGGACTTTTGTACGGCCACCTTTCAAGGATCTTTCTTATTTCTGTGTCAAGTGTCGGCAACGTCGTAAAGGCGATGCTGGGACGACTGAAGACAGTCATGGAGTCGATTGTACTTTGGCTGCCAAGGAGTACTATCCGTAGCAGCATGCCACTGTCATTCATCGAAAACGGTAATGGCAGAACTACCTGCATCATTGATTGTACTGAGGTGCATTTGCAGCGGCCCAGGAAGCTCATGCCTCGGGCGCAGACCTACAGCAGCTACAAGGCACACAATACTGTGAAGTTTCTTGTGGCCATTGCTCCGAATGGGTACATCATGCACGTCTCCGACGCTTACGGAGGCCGTGCCTCTGATAAACTCATCATGCGCGAATGCGGCATCAATGACTACCTTGTTCGGGGCGACGAGGTCATGGCTGACCGTGGCTTTACGCTGGAGCCCGAGCTGGAGGTCCAGGGCATAAAGCTCAACGTGCCTGCTTTCACAAAAGGTATTGGGTTCGATATCGACATGTCTCGCGTCTTACTCAGGTTTTTATTTTTTTTCCCAGGTAAAGCACAACTCAGTGAGCGGGACGTAACAATGACAAGACGGATCGCAGCTGTCCGGATCCATGTGGAGCGGGCCATCAACAGGATGAAGACTTACAGAATTTTTAAACAGTCTTTGCCTATCAGATCTAAGAAGACAATCAGTCTCATGATCTTTGTGATTGCAGGACTGTGCAACTTGAAGCCGCTTCTGATTAGGGACAATGAGACAAACGACTCTGATGTACTGCCGTGATGCACTGCAATACACCAGAAGACTGAGAATGAGCTTTTTTTTCTTATTGCAATAGACCGATCCCACCAGCCAGTTTGACTACGCCACCACTGCCGCAATGCATCGAGGGAACTTTAGTCTTTCTGCATGTGCAACAACCTTGTTGGAGCTCTGCGCGTGTTAAGCATGAGACGACACAAGCCCTTTCGTGCAATTCCGTTTGCCTCCTGTGAACTAAAGTTATGGCAGCGTGACACATGCGTCGAACACTTGGTGAGATCGGTCTACTGTCTTTGCTAATAGAAGAGATATTTGGAAGCTTCTTTAAAGTTTACGTTGTGACTGCTTCCGATGTTTTTATACAACCCAACTCGAAGTGGAAATTCTCCCAAATATCATTGCATTCAGGTGATGCTTAAATATAGTTCAATCAGTGTAATTGAACCTGTCAGTGTTAATTTGAGGGTTTACATACAAAACCAATGAATGGCATCCAGCAAGCCTCAGCAAAGGATTATGGATTAATTTAAACCAGCTAGGGGTACCCTCGCACACAATCAAAATATTGTTTACACGCCGTATTGTCCGTATTGGTCTGCGGATACCTGGCCTAGCATTGAAGGGTCCGAGGCAGAACTGCAGCACCTTGCCTCGGAGCAAAATTTTGCATGCATTGCGACAGAACAGTGAGGGAAACTGTGAATGGAATTTAAGCACACTTGTTGTCTTGGGATGTGTGTAGTTAGTTAACATGTTTTTTTACTTTATGCTTGAATCTTGTCTTCGTTCAATGTTTAAGGTCCTTATTCAACCTGGTGTCTTTCCTCTGCTTTGTTCTGTTTGAGTTACATGCTGCTGCCAAGCTTTTACATAAACCTGTTGGGGCTGTGAAATTCTCTACATTGGTTTTGATTGCTCATGTCGTGTCCACAATGTGGACAGTGTCCCATCCCACAGTTATCTCCTAGCTTACATTCCCCATTCATCGGTAGACAACTGGATTAGAGAGTGATAGAAGTCTCGTCGTTTATTCTTGGGATTTGTCTCGTGCAGCGGGGTTCCAGTCGTCTTATCCCACAGTTATCTCCTAGCTTACATTCCCCATTCATCGGTAGACAACTGGATTAGAGGGTGATAGAAGTCTCGTCGTTTATTCTTGGGATTTGTCCCGTGCAGCGGGGTTCCAGTCGCACTCAATGACTAACGACCACATAACTTCTTGTATGCGTCGGAAATTTCCAGCTCTTCCCGGCGGTGGAGTTCCTCAATCCTTGGCAGGAGCTCACGAAAGTAAAAGTTCCTAAGCCTTGGCATTATTTTGTAGACATACCCCTCATTGAATGCTATCCCCAGAAGAATCTGGGCGTGAAGGGTCCACAAACAAAAAAACAAAGTCGCTGACCGGTGCAAAACATTTGAAATTGCACTTGACAATAGTAGCCTTTGGGCCCCTTCTCTGCCAGGTAGTACTTCTTGTTGTCCGTCTTGAAGTACTGGTTGTTGGCAAAGAAGTACTCCTCGTCGTCGTCAAGCGAGTGCTGGGAGGGCTTCTGTGATCTCTCTCGTACATCGTACCTGCTCTTCGCACTCTTCATCATCTCCTTACAGTTATCTGTATTTGGACACTTGGTTTCCAACAGGGCCTATCCAATCACACCGTCCGGTGTTGCCGAGAGCCATGGCAACTCCTTGCACACAAACATGCCGCACTGCGATACATTCGCTCCATGATCCCGAGTAAACTGGGCCCGTGCCACTGGCTCGTGTATTTGTCCATGCCTGGTTGCAGCGTTCCCTGTGAGTGTTGGGCACAGGATAGTTTTCACTGCATTCTCGCAGGAAGTTTTTTCTGTTTTGGGAACTTTGTTTGCGTTTGATGCGGTTAGTCGCAGCCGCCGTGCCAAGAACCACATCGGTGTCTGCTGGCTCCTTGTGGATTCTTCCAGGGCTGCCGCAGCTGCTGGACTGATGGCAACATAGTTTGAGTAGAACTCTCTGCAAGGTGTACAGGTTACAGGCAGGTCGTCCGTGGCAAGGTGGCTACCATGGCAGGGCACAGCAGCATCACCAGCTGCAACTGGAGCTTCTTCGCGTCGCGGAGCGTTGAATGTCTTGTGCAGCAGCGTTCCTGCATGAAATAGAGCAGCCTCTGTACCCGTGGTTCAAAAGGGTTACGAAACAAGCTGCCGTTCGCTAGATGAAATGCCATTTCAATTTGCGAAACTGTTTTCACACTCTCTAAAAAAAAAAGGTGTCAAGGGAGAGTAACTGCCCTAAGTTACCCTCCTTTAACCCTATCTTCACCCAAGTTACTCTTTCGCGACCGCTTCTTTCGATGATACTCTCCCTTAACCCTCACTTGAACTCCAGAGTAACTGTAGCTAGAGTTAGTTTCTCCTTGCGATATCACGGGCTGTCAACAGATGGCGCCGCTATGGGGTCGGCGCATTTTCGACGCTGCTCGGCGCAGATTTTTGTTGTTGTGTTTTTCTTTTTCCGGGGAAGGTTTTTTTTTTTTTTTTCCCTAGCCGCTTCTTTTTTTTGGGGGGGGGGGGGGAAGATGGGCAAGGATATTTTAATAAGTGATTTGATACAGCCTACCTTTACTTAATTTTGTCAACGCGCAATTCAAATGTTTTTTCTGCTAATTAAAAAAAAAGTGCAGAATTTAAGGTGGTTTTTTGCTGCTCCTTTGTGCATATGCGTCGCCAGCGATACGAGCTTATAGACGCTTTCAGCAAGCGCCAGATTGAACCGCCATAGCCGACCTTCTCTTGTTTTACCGAGATGCCGAGCCACTGAAGCGGAGGTTGGCGAAACTCCACAAAGTCCTATGCTAGGCACACGGACACAATAGCACCTAAAATGGCAATAACCTCTCCTGATGTGGCAATGATGAAGTGAAGCGAACGGAATAAGAGGAGACAAAAACTGAAAGTCGGCTATGGCGGCGCCTATGCACAGGTGCCTGAAAGCGTCTATAGGGACCACCAAATGAGGCCGCCGATGTCCGCGTCTATGCATCGCCCTCCCGTCGCGGCCAAACGCATGGGACTTTCGCTTTAGATTATTATGTAGACTTATGATCTTGATAGAAAAGCTTCGTACCCTAACTAGGGGTTTATGGACTGCACTTCGTGTCAGGAGAAGAACATTTTTTGCCTCCAACATGGTGACAAGGCACTGATAGTAGACGACAATGTTGGTTTTGACCTACAGTTTAGCCGGAAGTGACGTCAGCTGCAGTAAACGTATACTTAGAAGCGCCAGAAAAAACAAACAACCTAACTGAAAGAAGTAGTAGTGCAAACTCAGAGCGGCTACCGGCAGCTCAATTTTATTTGGAAAACACGAACATATTTGCACACCAGCGGCGTAGCCAGGGGACGGGGTGTTGGGTGTTGAAGGGTCGGAACACCGCCGAAGTTTCATGGTTGTCCCCCTTTACCCCTTCCGCTTTTCCAATGTCAGTATTTTTTGTGTGTGTGTTTCGTTTCGACAATCCACTACGGCGAGGGGCGGTGCATGCCCACAACATACCGAAGCAAAACGAAAAAGACGAGGCTGTCCGTGGACTGCCTTGAAAAACACATCTCCGGCTCCGGCTCTTCGAACAGCCCTCTCCAAACTCGGCCACGTTTGTAACCGAAGCCTTTCGTCAGGCTCGCAGGTGCGAATGGCTTAGCTCCCGACGTCATAAAAGCCGCGAAATCCTGACCTCGAAAGACGCTGGCCTCGCTTCGGGGAATGCAGGCGGCTTAACTAAAGTTCCCCTACCCTTTGAGTGTCAAGGACTCGACGACAATCTCAGGGCAGCACAACAAAATTCCAAAATAGCAATGATTTGACTTTACGAACCCTACAATGCGGAGAAAACCGGACGACAAAATAACAAACAGCTAAGCGTTTTTTTTTTTTTTTCTTTTTTTGCTCCGTCTTTTTTATTTTTTAGGGTTCAGTCGCCTGCGCTTATTTAGCTTCAATATGGCACAAAAATGCAAAAAACACACACGCACAAACATCCCCATCGTTAAAAAAAAAAAAAGAAGCAACAGAGAAAAGCGACAGCATATGCACTGTTGAAGCATATTTGTAATGCTCATAATCACTTGGTTTGAAAGCGTATCGAGTTGACTTCTTTAATCGCCGAAGTGGGTAATGTTTACATGCTTGCGTTCAGCACGTGAGTCGTGGAACTTTTTCAAAAATGAGTTCAAAAGCCAAGCCGTTCTTGACGTTTTTTTTTTTTTTTGTTTCTTTTTTTTAAGAATGATTATTGACCTACAACTTTAAGCGTGTCATCACCGTCTCCAACAGCTAGAGTCGGCACATTCACGTCAGGCAGCATCGTCCGCCCTAGGCGAGAGCGATGTTGTGGCCAACGACGTCGGTCTCTATGTCGCAAGCCTCGACTTCGATCAAATCGGCGGCCTGTGCGGAGCATTCGTTTTGTTAAATGCACTTCCTGGGGAAGTACTGGTTTTGACACAGATGTGGAGGGACCGCACCGCGTAGCGCGTCTCGGCGGTACAGGCAACTTGCATTTGCCTAGAGGCTTTGTATCCTAATGTAACCCTCCTGCTTAGCTTAACCCGCCTGCTTAGCGCAATAGCTTCCACCATGCTAATTATAAACACCGTCGAACTTGTTGTCCGTAAGGTAATGACGTCACGAGAGGAAACCATAGGAGGGCGCCACCAAAACATCTCGCCTCTAATAGGGGCTGCGCTTTTGAACATTCACCGAAATATGCAAATCGGCACCGAAAGGGTACTCTCACTTCTTTCTATCGACCGACGACGGCTTCCACTAAATGTTTAGACCCCACAAATGATAGAAACTGGTATTTTTTTCTTCCACTTTCTCGTGGAAGAACGGAAATAGCCTAAAACATGACCATACAACGATATTTTCTGAAAAAATGTGATCCGCGCAGGGGAAGTACTGGTTTTGACACAGATGTGGAGGCACCGCACCGCGTAGCGCGTCTCGGCGGTACAGGCAACTTGCATTTGCCCAGAGGCTTTGTATCCTGATGTAACCCGCCTGCTGCCAATCCTGGCCACCATGCTCGTTACCAGCGCTGAATCGGAACGTTTGTTTTCTAGACTCCGAATACTGGGACGTTGAAGCACCTGAGTGCTTCAACGTCCCAGGGGCGCTTGCTACTCCGTTCCAAGCTGAGACCAGACGCTCCGCCTTCAACGCGAGCTCGCTGGCTTCGGTAGTGCTTTGGTTGCGCGTGCCTGCGCGATCACACTTGTTTTTGCAAGGGCAGAAAGATGGCGACATGTGCGATCAAAAGCGTCGCTGTGGTCAGCCTTCTACGATTGGCCGAATGGTGACTATGACGTCAGCAAAGGTTTTCTCATCGACAGAAATAAGAGTAATGAAAGAACTTCAATTTTGACGGGGTTGGCAGTGTTGGTTTCAGAGCGCAATGATCTCAAGCTTCCACCATGCAAATTATAAACACCGTCGAACTTGTTGTCCGTAAGGTAATGACGTCACGAGAGGAAACCGTATACGAGGGCGTCACCAAAATATCTCTCCGCTAATAGGGGCTGCGCATTTGAACATTCACCGAAATATGCAAATCAGCACCGAAGGGTACTCTCAGGCCTGGTTCACACTTGCGCATCGGCGGGCGAATCTGCAAGAATTCGGCCGCCGGGCGTAGCGTCCCCTGTGCATTGCCGCGGTCAATTCCGCTTCGGCGACAGCGCATTAGCTGTAAGTGTGAACCAGGCCCCACTTCTTCCAATCGACCGACGGCGGCTTCCACTAAATGTTTAGACCCCACAAAATGATCGAAACTGGTATTTTTCTCACACTTTCTCGTAAAACAACAACGAAGAACGTAAATAGCCTAAAACATGACTATACAACAATATTTTCTGAAAAAATGTGATCCGCGCAGGAGCAATGAGAGTGACGCTTCACTATTCACTTCACTCATTGCCCCTCTGCGCATTGCAGTTTTTGTGTTTAATCGTATTCTAAACTTCGCTATTCTCTGGCACTTTTCCATAGTTTTCAGTCATTGGATACCCGAGTGTTCCGCATTGAAGTGCACGCACCGTAATTTTTTGTGAGCCTGTTTAGTCTTTTTTGCTCGAAGTCAATTATAATATTTTCTGACTGCGTTCTTTCGTCGTTTAACATTAAATTCTCCTTTTTTAAATACTGGACGAACGAGATGGTGGAAGGAAGGTTGGACTTTTGTCGTCGAAGAAACAGGAAAATAGCAAACAAAATTGTGTTTGGGCAGTTTCTTTTCCCGGTCTCTTCTTTTCTTTCTGTCTTTCAAACAACTTAAGCAAAGAAAAACACCCATGAAAAAAATTCCCTGGCTACGCCACTGATACACACTTTATTATACCTCAAGCCAAATGAATCTGAATTTCTTATTTGATGAAACGAGCGACGACGCACTGATGCAACTGTCATCTTCCTTTACACTGATTTTGAACACCTCGAAATTTTTCCCCTCTGTTTTCTGTTCCTACTTGCCCGGAATCTGTGATTTATCCAGCAAAGGGTCGTACGAACATTTATCACAGTGGACTGCCAAGTTCCCTAAAGAAGACCGCTTTATAGAAAGTTCATGCTCTATGTGCGATCGGGTGGTGCACGAAAGCACCCGATATCAAATGCCCCACGACTGACACCCGCCCTTTTGCCCTGCCTTCAAAGGGCTAGTTTTATCAGAAGCCCATGACGCGAATTCCCAGATCATGTGGCCTGGTCCTCACTGTGACGGCGGAGCATTCTGCTTTTAATTAAGAGACAGCTAGTGTGCACGCGAGCGCGTGGAAGGAAATCATGCCGTCATTTGTAGACCCTCAAGATATTAGGTTATGACATGAAACAACGGCGGTTCAACCGTGTACAAAAATTCTGCACGTGGGGCTATAATACTACACCCATACGATCGCCCACATGTCGTTGATATTTTAGACTACCGATGTGGCGCATTCTTCATGTTTGTGTGCATGTCTCTTTGAGCGCATGCTCTCCTGTTTTGTTTATTTTGAGGCATAAGCTAGTTAGCTTCACAGGTGCTCTGAGGGAACGCCAAGTGGCCGACAATCTTCTTGCAATTTATATCACCCCTTTTCTTTTCGTTGGGAGACATTTGATTTATCATTATCTTTTTTTTTTTTTTTTTGACGAGGCTTCAAGCTGAGTTCAGTCTGTCTATGCTGGTGGCGCAAACTTCATTGTAAAGAAAACTTCATCAGTCGCCCATTGGCTGCTGCTCCTGAGGACGAGCTGTGACGTCGCAGTAAAGTTCTGGCGATAAAGTTTGGTGCATGCTCGTCAAAATTGTAAAGTTCGCCGTGACGTCAGAATGTCGTCACGATGAAGTTGTTTCTGTAAAGAAAACTTCGAGAGCTTGGGAGCTCAAAGTTGAGAAAGTTCATCGGTAAAGATGGCGGAACTCTGTTGTGCGCTGTTGGTCTCCCAGCGTGCCGACAGAGTGTTTCGGGAGCACCGCGACGCGTTTCTGCTGTCGGACGACAGGTTTGTCGCGAATTATCGACTGACGAAGGGAGGGACGAGGTGGCTGTGCGAGCAGCTCCGCCCCGACCTACAACCGGACCGCACGACCGTTCGCGTCATCACCGTCGAGCAGCAGGTGTTGTGCGCCCTGCGTTTCTACGCAGCCGGCGGTTTTCAAGGAACGGTGGCTAGCGACGAGCACTTGGCGGTGCACCAAAGTACCGTGTCTCGTGCGCTCCACGCCGTCACGACCGCGATCGTCCAGCGCCTGGCGGATCGCTGGATTCGTTTTCCGGCAACGGAGGAAGAGAAAACGAGAGCCAAGGAGGGCTACTGGCGAGTCGGCAAAATCAGCGGCGTTGTCGGTACGTAATGAGCGATTTTGTTCATCCAACGTGTCCGGGAGCTTTTTGGGAAAAGATACGCGTGCATTCCCGAGCGATCGTCGAAGAATGACGGCTCGCGGGGTGGTCGCGACGTGCTCGGGACAGGAGTGCTTTTTGCGCCGCTCCCGCCGCGCCATTGAACTCTCTTTTTGTGAACAGTAGATTTGCCTATAGCTGTATCTAATAACCCTATCACGTCACAGGATGCGTGGACGGCACCCAAATCGCCATCAAGGGCCCGTCCGAGAACGATCCACGCTTCACGAAGGCAGCCTACTGGTGTAGGAAGAACTACTATGCCCTGAATGCGATGATCGTGAGTACCGAGTTTCTCTACTGCGCGCGTGACCCGGCATCGAGAGGCGTTGGTGTCGAGTACAATTAACCCGTCTGGCTGTGTCGTCAGTTTGTGACAGAAGTAACTATCTTGTCCCTGTCGATCGCCCAAAAGTATCTTTTTGGGGCAATGATATTCACAGTTATGAGCCTACTTTCCCAGGTTTGTGATGCTGACCTCAGGATCCTGAACGTGGATGCCACATTTCCCGGCTCGGTTCACGACTCCTTCGTGTGGAGGATGTCATTCCTGAGGGAGGCCTTCCTGCAAGGCCACTTCCTACGAGAGGACGAGTGCCTGCTTGGTGAGGCTGTGTAAACAAGTGCTCAGTGTGTTTTGTGTACCCCAACTAACATACACTGCCCAGGCAAAAAACATTAGGAAAACCTACCGATTTCCGTGTACCTTTGGCACGCAAAACAGTTGCAGAGGTCGGCTGCTGCGGATTCCCATATTGGACAGAATCCAATAAACTGTATGCTCAGAAACACTTGTACTTTAAACTGCATTGTATCTAGCCGTCCGTTGAGCCATGGTTAAATAACTATTTTGCTTCACCAAGTGGAAAACCATCCAACATCCTCATTTTGTGATGAAGCCAGGGCGTAACGATGGCAGCTTGTTAATACCCAACGAGCTTTGAAGTTTCCGAGACACTTGTTCCGAGCCGTCAAGCCATTACAATCTGCCTTTCGTCAAAGTCGCTTAAATCACCAGCCATTTCCAATCCATGCACATGTAGTCGTTAAAATGATCCTTTTGTATCCTTGGCAGCCGTTAACTATTATCTGCAGCAGCAGGTGGTAGATAGCATGGATGGCGAGTCAGCTAGCCGCACTCATTCCCAGAGGGTAGGTGTGGTCGTAATGCTTTCGCTAATCAGTGTGTGCTGTTAGTAACAATACTTCAATTGCCAGAGAATATTAAATATCAAATGAAGGATCTCCACATAACAGCTGCATAATACAGATACGTCACAATGTCAGTGTCATGTGGCAAAGACCTAAAAATTTTCAGGTTTGCTCTTGGTCACTTTAAGTTGCCATGCCGTGTTCATTTCACATCGACTTCTTGAAAGGGAAGAAAACTAGCTGTCTTAACTGAACAGGGCCATCTCCTTTGTCTTGTCAAAACCAAAAAAATATTCCGGCTGCTGCCAAACTGAGGTCTGGCCGAATGTCAACCAGTAATGCGATTAACATAGAAGCCATTTGATGGCCAGTACCGCTCGACCCACATTACATCGATGTCATAACTCCTATTAAAAAAAAATAGTTTCCTCTGTTACCTTAAAAGACTAATCTCACAAAAGCGTTCCACGCACGCGTGACGCCTACATGACTGTAGTTTACAGGGGACAGGCACCAGTGCACAAGATCGCTAGTGCAGTCTTCTGCTTGGCTTGCACAGAGCTCCAGAGGTGTTGTCACGCATGCATAAAGACTGCAGTTCCCTTATTTATGCTGGCAGCGGTGGCCTAACGAAACTAATTAGTGAGATTGATTTATTGTGCAAGATATATACCAACACACTGTTTGCAAACGAGTTAATGTTTGCCCACATCAGCTGCGGGCACTGCACAAACACACACCCGCACCGTATTTCGAAAAGTGAAGTGTCTATGCACGCGCCACCCTGACTGCAGCAGCGCGATGTCAGAGCTGGCATTAGTGTATACCTAGAATCACCATGACAGTCACTCTTTTGTTTAGAATGGTGTTTGCTAGCAGGTGCTGAGAAGTATAGCATACTGGGTGCAGTGGTGTGGGCAGGGGCTTAAAGGGCTGAAGTGTCCCCCCTGACCCAGAAATGCAGCCGACCCTATAATGTATGTATGCATGATGCATTTCCCATCACTCCAGAACTCAAAGTTCCCAATACAATACACCCCCCCCCCTTTCTCCAAATAAGAACACATTCTACACCACTGACACGGAGATGCAGACACCTTTGTTGCATGACAGATCGGTTCCCTTCTTTGCCCGACGTTCAGAATAGAGGATCAGTGTGTGTGGTGAACACATAAGACAGAACGAAGGTAGCAGCAGATCAGCAACAAATTGGCGTGCAACCTAAACCAGAAGCTGAAATAACAGCAAACCATTGCAGCTTGCTGGTATGCTCTCTTTGCAAAACCATTATCATACTCAATGCAGGAGACAGTGGGTATCCCCTTGAGCCGTGGCTCCTCAACCCTGTGCCAGGCAACCCTGCAGTGGGATCTGATGAGGCCCACTTCAACCAGGCTCATCGATCCACGAGATCCGTGGTTGAGCGGTGCATCGGTATGTTGAAGAACCGGTTTCGGTGCCTGCAGAGGTACAGAACCTTACACTACGACCCCATCCGGTCGTGCAACATCGTGACGGCGTGCTCCATCCTGCACAATGTGTACTTATACATAAATGCACCTGAGCCAACACCCGAGCCAGAGCCAGTCGCTGTCGTCGAGCCGCAGTCAAGCGATTCGAGCGATAGCGACTCTGACGACCCCTTGACCGGGAGTCTCCATGACCGGGGCATGGTGGTTCGCCAGAGGAAGGTACGGCAGGTGGCAAGTTATGCAACTCGCAGGCGCTCATCTACATTGCCTCGAGCTCCTCACCCAGCCCACACACCACAAGCCCCAAGAGCGCCTTGTCGACAGCGGGCCCCTCGTTCACAGCGGGCCCCTCGTTCACAGCGGGCCCCTCGTTCACAGCGAGCCCCTCGTGCACAGCAGGGAGTGCAGACCGTGCAGACATTGCACCCAATTTAAGAGCTGCATCGCAATGCCCGTGTGTTGAGTTTGTGCACTTTGTTTCTCCAAACACGGGTTTCAAATCTTCTGTGTAGGCTCTGGGTGGACTGTACACACTACAAACATACAATTTTCGTTCTTCTTTGCTTGTGTGCATTGGCTGCGGGACACTAATTGTTAGGGCACTAAGCTGCTCCTCATTGTGCTGGGCGACTTATTGAGTCACGAGGGCTTTGATAACCAGGGTGGCAACGCTCACTGGCGTTCCGTGTTGTTGCGGGCTCGCAAGTGTTATACCCTGTCAACCTCTGTATGCCCATGTTCTCCTGCAAGTGCGTTACATCTGGTTTTTGTTTTATCGCCCCCAGGTAATGTGTCAGGAGGCATCTCTTGCTTTCGCAACTCCTGCAATTCCATTGCTAGTTTAGGGTGTTTTGACAAAGGGGGTGGTGGGTGCACACTGAGCGGTGTGGTTAGAGATTGTCTACAGTGTTGCTGGCGTTGTTGCCATCAACACTTTACGAGTGCATTCATTGGGATACATGGTAGACTGTTGTAAAGCTTTTGTGTGCAGCGTTAGTCCCAAGCCTGGCTAGTCAGGTCTGCACGACTTCCAGCATTTCCTGCAGTCTACCCAAAGTTTTCCCCAGAGTGAGGATCAATTGCTTGAGCTTGTTGAGGCGCTTGGTTCTATCACTTGCTTTCATTGTCAGTTTTGGAATTATATGAAGCGAAGCAAACACATTGTTTTTCCTTTTACACTTTCTTTAATCGCTGCTTCCTTTGCTAAGGATAAAATCCGCAATTCTGCATACTGCAGAAGACTGCACTTGTAGTGCAGTGGTCTGCGCTTGGAGCGCAGTTGTCTGCGCCTCCATGGCCTGCAAAGAGATGTAAAATGCAAATAGGCAATCGAACTATGTGAAACAAATGTATTCTGCCAATTTTCCCTAATCATGCAACATTTTGTAAGTTTATAGCTATATGTTTCTTGTAAGATTTGCTGCATCCTTTGTACAAAGAGGCATTATTGTACAATCTGGATAGCAACTGAGGGGAGAAAACGAGTCAAAGTGGAAGGAAATACACCCCCTCGGACCAGGCACGAAGCCAGGATTTTTTTTCTAAGGGGACAGGGAGGGGGGAGGGGGGGGGGGGGGGGGTCTTATGACAAAATGCTGTATAAGGGGAAGAGGAAACCCCAGAAAAATGGAAGATTTTCTTTTTTTTTTTATTTTGGGGGGGGGGGGGGGGGCTGTGTATACTGGCTACATGCCTGCCCTCGGACCAGAGTGCTAATCCTGAATTTCACCCAGTACGCCATCTGCTCCAGTTATTTTCGGAAGGGCCACTTAAAATTAAACTTTAATGGAACATATTTGTTGTTAATTATTGCGCTCGGACCTGTTCTCTTCCTTCCTGTTGTCGCACCACTAAATCTAGTAAAATACTCAGATGTGTATTTTACTGGGCAGATGGTGCTGCTCAAACCTAACCAACCTTCACTTTATGTTTCCTCTTATTCCGTTCGCTTCACTTTATCATCACCACAGCAGGATGGGTAATTGCCACTTTAGATGTTACTGTGTACTTCTCTTCAGCATTTGCCTTTGTGGAAGCTTGTCAATGCCTGCTTCAGTGGTTCGGCACCTCAGAAAGACAAAAGAAGGCCGACAATGGCGGCTCAATCTGGCGCGTGTTTAAAGTGTCTATAAGAGATTGGCAAAACATAAAAAGGCCTCTAACGGGCACGGAAAAAAACAAATGCAACGCTGTGAAATTAAGCATTGATAACGGGAACAAAATTTGCTACGAAGCCATGAGAGGTCACAACATGAGGGAATAAACAATGATCAGAATACTTGCATCGGCCAAGCGGCTGACAGCCGCAGCAGTCTCCTCCTGCGCTGCCAGCACCAGTCTTTGGACGGCAAGAATGTCCGCCACTGTTGGCTCATCCCTATTGCGCCGCCTTGGGGGGTCACTCCGTGGCTGCGTCCTGGGGGGATCCAGGGTAGCTGCACACAACAAGGAGAACGCTCACCTTCTGAATAGAACACAATGCCGGGATCAACCGTTTTTGCAAAGTAGTCACTTTTGTTCGATTTGCTTAATCTCAATTCCGGTTTTCAAATGGGCCCTTTTGTCTAGTTTTTAATTTGGGGAGCACCGAGTAGCTGTAGCGTTGTGTGCTATGTGTTCGTTTCATACATGCCGGTCTTGGTTTGGTGGGGCATGCAGTCTCACCACAAAGCAATACTTGAACTTGTCAACTGAATTTTTTTTAAATTTTCTTTACATGTAGCTCAATAAAATGCTGCATGGATTACCCATGTGTCATGACCTGTGTGACACTTAATGTTCGAAGTGATTGCCAGTTTTTGTTTTTCCTGATAATTAAAAGGCTGTCGTCAAAACTACTAGCATGGAGAAAGGTTCTCAATTGGAGCACTGATCTAAGCAGTAAAATGTTAGGTCCGCCAATACCTCTTAATATGTTAAGTGTGAAAAAGTGCCAATGTCGTGTTTGCACTGACGGTGTAGCACAGTGTATATACACTATATTTTTAGTAGGTACTTTTAATTCAAATGTGACGGTGGTAAAAACTTCGACAGAGGTCAATTTAGACCAGCCATCATGGGCACTCTCCCAGCTGTTCACCCATAACTATGATGCTCACTGCACTCTTCATGTTGGTCATGTGCACTGCAGGCAGCTTTAACCATTTCATACAACTGCCAAAGTGGGTATGAAACCAGTTGGTTCAGGCTATTGGGGCGGGGGGGGGGGGGGGGGGGGAGGGGGATCCTGAGTTTTAAGGGCAAAGACAAGGAAGACCTCTCAGTGATCGGCCTTACGCCTCGAGCAGCAAGTTAGCTAACTGGGACTCAGGCTCCAAGAAATGTAGGCGAATATTGAATTTATGTCAGTTATCGCTGCAGATTATGTCCTGCGCGTAAAACTTGCACTACTCTTCAGGTTTCTTTACTGTAACATTAACTTCACACTCAAAACTGCTTTGCAGATCAGCTTCCAGTGTGAACGGGCCACAAGCAACACACAATATCAATGTGGAACCAAAGAGTCAACCCTGTATAAATTGGGCACGAACAAAACATTACTTTCATGCACGTCACAAACCCCTTTAATGTGTGGCAGCATCACTTCTGTCAACTCGATTCAGCTGGCACATTCTTTTGCATTGCTGTTCATAAATCTTGCATCTTTAGACAGAGCATTTAAATAATCGCCAAGCCCCAAACAAATCTAATACAAAATTGCTCGACTTGCCGAGTTTTTTTTTTTTTTTTTTTTGTAAGAGATTATTTTATTCTAGAGCAGTACATCATGATCCCAGTGTGACAAAGCTGTGATCGTGGGCCACTAGTCATTACCTGCAACAATGGTTCTGTCACTTAAGTGACATGCGATTTCATTAGAGTGAGATGTAGTCTCCTGCAATATGAAAAACCCACAAGGAGTGCGTGGCCGAGACAGTGGTTGGCATCACTCAGCTAAAGCGCCATATGTACTTAGTTTCGGTTTCGCTGCAGAGAGCAGTTTGTGAGTGTCATGCCACGGCTATGTCCTACTAACGCGGCACGTCCTGTCTGACAGAGCAGCCTGAGCCAAGGCGATGGTTTGGACTCTGATAAAGCGCGATATTGATGCCATCCTTCTCACCAATGAATGCGCTCTTGAACAAATTTCATCTTTTAAATATAGGACTCAGGTATAACTTCTATATTTGTTTATTTTGCATTGCCTGTTCGAACATTTTACACCAGAAACAACTGATAAAAGCATTGATAACTCGTATGTTTCAAGCCTTCATGACCATATCTTTGGGCATGACGTCGATGAAGCGCGCGCTTCCACTAAACCGAAAGCAAAAACTGTTAAGAGTGTCCATGCTCGGCTGAGCACCGAGTACCTTCCTCTCGAACCAGAATGGAATCACCTGAAGCGTGCGCAGCGACCCTGATAGCCACCGTCTCAACCATGCGCTCCTAGTAAGTCTTTCAAATTGCAAAAGACTGTACAAGCCATTGATAGCTTTTCTCGATGCATACAAGAATTGCCGAATGCATGTGTCCCCTGTCAACAGAGGAGTTAGTTCCTACTCACCAGAATCAGCAGCCGGCTGTCCACCTCCTGAAGGAGCTGGCTGGCTGACCGGCTGCAGCGGCACCTCTGGAGGCGCCTCCAGGCTCTCCTCTTGGTAGAGAAGCTCTGCTGGCAGTGGAGGCTGCAAAGCAGATTCCCTGTAATCACTGCTACCCCTCTACTGCATTGCAACAAAACGTGTAGTTCCTTTTCAACATAAAACATTTGTTTTTTCTTGCTGGTTGGCCAAAATGTTTCAATATGCATGCGCGTTTTCCCATAGGAATGCACAGGAGCACCGCAAAAGTAGACTGGTTGCTGTCTGCTTCAATTTGCCTCCCGGAAGTCGCATAGACACTAGTGCCAGTTGCACCTCTAGCGTAGATTATAATAACTCTATGGCTCCAACACGTGATACACTGCTGCCTCACCAGTGTGCCTCACATCGGCCAAGTGGTCAGGTGCCCTGAAAATAATTAATGCAATAACCGTACAACACAAATAAATAGACAAAACTGCAGAAATTTAGAAATCTACTTATTTTTGCTGATTTTTCAAGCTGAAATCTACTACTATTTTCTGTGGAGCTGTGGCAACACTGCTGTCACCGCGAAGCGGCGTGAACGCAGGCCAGGGAGTGGGTTAACGAGCTCTCCAGTGATACACGCGCCGTCCGACTTTCTTTCGGACGGCACTTGTAGGCGCGAGTGGAGTGCCGTCGGACGGCACTGTAGACACAGCCTTACATAAAAAGTGGGTTTCTCACCGAGGTCTCGGACGACGACGGGAGGGACTGCCTGGGACGCAAGCCACCGCAGCCCCTCGATGAGTCCCTCGACGATGGCCAGGATCCGGGTCTCAACCTCGTTGAGGGGACCCACCGGGTTGGCCCCACCGCCCGTCCGCGCCGCCTCCACCGCCAGCAGGCCGTCGTGCTTCCGAGCGGCACACACTCGGGCATTCCATAAGTTCTTCCATTCAACCCTCTCCTTCCAGGCTGGTCCTTCCGCGTTGAGGCGGCCCGTAATAACGTCCCATAGGGCCGTCCTCTCCGCCGTGGTCAGCGTGGACTCGGTTGCTGCCCGGACCAACACTCGATTTGAAAACATGTAATCAATGAGCATGTCGAGCTGTCGGTCCGAGCAGCGAGCCCCTTGCTTCTTTCTTTTCGCCGCCGGAGTCGAGGCGCAGCCGCTGTTGTCAGCCATTGTCAGAGAAAAACAACGGAGCAGGAACGGTGCGAACCTCGAATGCCGTTTTAGAGTTACATATAAACGCGAACTATTTATAATAAAATAACGGATGTCATTTATGTATTTCGAATACGGATATCTCTGAATTTAATATGTATATTTGTTCTGCTTTTTTTCCGAAAAAATAGCACCGCAGTCGACGAAGCGCGTGCTCCCCAGATTTCCCTCTCGGGACTTCCTCGCTCCTAAAAATCTGTGAAGTTTCAAGTTAACAAGTGCCGCGAACCGTGACGTCGTTGTGAAGATGCCGCCCGATGAAGTTGGGTGCTTGTGAAGTTATGGCTCCTCCCCCATGGCCACGTCACGATGAACTTAGTTTATAGATTTCACCAGCATAGACAGACAGTGCTTCGTGTCTGTCAATTCCTTTTTGTCCCCTTGTTCTAGAGTTATCATGTGTAAGCAAACTCTACTATATTGTTTTTTTGGTTACCCGGATAGCAAATACCAGCTGAGACAAACCGACGAATTCGAGAGAGGGAAGAGCGTAGTGGAGGGGCGCGCCGATGGCCTCGAAACGGGTTCTTACGAAGGTCCCTCGGCCTGGCGCAAGTGCTCTATCTCTCCCTCGAAAAGGGCGAGAGAAGGTGCTGAGAAAATAATTTCCCTCCCGTTTTCCCCACCCACCATCACTAATCCCTCCAAATCTCTTGTGAGCCTAGGGGACTCGGCGTCCGCGTCCTTGAAGGAGGAGGGCTCCCTTGATACCTATGCTGACAGTGTCGGAAGACCGTCGAGCCCGCCATGCCAGTTATCGCGTGCGCCACTCTCTGCGCGTGGTTACGGGAGGGAGCGTGATCATGTGATTAAAGCCAAATGTACGATTGGCTCACCGAACACCTTAGCTTCCTCTTCACTTTCAGCTTAGGAGTGACGGAGTCCAGCCCGCGAAGCGCGCGCACACACACACACTCACAGAAAGTGGAGTCGCGTGAACCAAGGCCTAACGATAAGGTAGGGACTGGACGACGGTGGGGACGGTCCCCTCAAAGTCCAACACGCGCATCCGCGAACTGGAAAGGGGCAGAGGCGCTTCGCAATTTATGGAGTTTTTTTTCCGGCAGGGATAGCTCTTTTCAAGAATGGCAAGATGAACATGCTCATATCAGGACACCGTGGTGTCAGTTTCTTAAGTTGTTTAGGTTCATTTGATTGCTTAGCGGACGTTTAGTTTTTATATTTTTTTTATCGGGTGAACCGGCTCGGCATCTCTTTTATCCACGCTTCCCCAACTGGAACCGGTAAGAACGATGGTTTATTGCCAAGAGCGATCTTCAACATGCGGAATGTCAAGACCTTGGATATTCTCTCGGCAGCGCCTACACACCGGTGATCTTCCTTTGTTGTGGCCATACATGTCACCACCAGCTTTGACGGACCGAAGACACGACGGACCACTTTCTTTTGCACGTGAGTGACAATGAGAGGATCCTCTCCTTCTTCTTGACCATCGGAGACATGTGTTCTTGCTACGTAATGTACGTTTTGTCATGATCCGATCCGTTTGAACCGTGTCTAACTCTGGGCCGGGAGTCTCCGACGAGTCCCGCGTGTAGTCCACAGCGATCGGTCTGAAAGGTCCTGTACAGCGTTATTTGTAAATGCTTTTTATTCCAATAGTCTGTGAGAGACGTTCTGATTGGGTATTTACGTGTTTGAAGTCATTTAGTTCATTTTTTTCTGTTAAAATATGGCTGTCTTCTTGAAGGTAGATGTGTGCTGTAGTAAAGTCCTCCCAGTATGTCCAAAGCCGAATTGCACGGGGCGTTGAGTAGTCCTTCTTTGCCAAGATTCAGCTAGTCGGGTGGTTGTGGAGTGTCAGCTATGTCACCGCGCTATGCGAGCGTATTTGCCAGTAATCGTCTTTACTTGACAAGTTTTTTTTTTTTTTTTTGCGTGAGTGATTTATTGATTGAAGCATCATGTTCCGTTGAACTGTCATATTTTGTTTGTATAACAGGGTATTTATTGGACTGATAATTTAAAAGTACATATGACACTGGTGAGCTGAAGGGGAGGCCAGCGATTTGATTTATAACTTGTAAATAATATAGACGCCCCCCCCCCCCCCCCCCCCCCCAATATGCGTACATTTATAACTACATATTTCTGCGCCGCAAACACCGCAATTCCTTAAAACTGTTTCTTTTTTTCTTTCAAATCAACGTAGAAATATAGGTGTGAACTTAAATGTCGAGATTGCAATAAACATGTTTTAAGTTTAGATAATGGATTGAGAGACGCTGTGATGCTGCCAGAGTAGGGCTAAGCAATTTATAGATTAACCTTTCTACTATGTGGAAAAAAAAAAGAGCTCTAAATTCGACCTTTCAATGCATGTGCCTGCCCCTGCATTCAGAGTAGTGCAACCAGTTCATCCGCATGCAATAAAAAACATAGAGCCCACATCTATTGCGCAGCAGCACGATGAAGTGGCACACATGAGCAGCTCGCTGACTCTCTAGTAGTGTCGGTTGTGGTAGAACTTAAAGGGACCATGAAATGACCTTTTTACTTTTTCCAGATAACTTTTACATTAAACCGTCAATGTTCACTGAATGCCGAACAGGCATCCGTTTTCGTCTCGGTTTATTAACTTTTACACAAAAAATTATTGAAATATCGACTTTTTCATTCTCTCCAACTGACCGCAAAAGAAGCCGTGACGTAGACCGTTTCCGGAACCGGAAGTTCTCTCGGCAGTAGGAGAATGGGAGTGTTAGCGGCAACGAGTTGGGGTGCGCCGGTAGGTTTTACTGCTCTGATGTCACCGACGTATTTCCTGAATCGGCGCCTCTCATCGCCGCATCGCAGCTGAGCGAAATTCAATGAGATATGTTGCGCTACAGCGACAGCATGGGACTAGTCCCATACGCCGGTATGCCTGTTGGGAAGTGCAGCGAGTCTTGTCAACCACCCCGTCATTGTTGGCAGAAGGGCCGGCCCGTGTCAGTCGTTTGCAAAGCGACGTAGATGGCGTTTTTCGCGGCCTCGGAGATGCAGGAGCGAGCCGACGTTAAAAAAAGATACGTTTGAACTACGAGTGTCAGCAAGAGCCACGTAAATACCTGTTTACACTCGGAGCGGACGCGCGCGCTTGATGGAAGTCTTGTATTCGCGCTGTTGGTAAGCGCTTCGGGACCGTTCTTTTACGATTGCAACTCGATACTGACGCGACACTCGGCAAAGAAAGGTTGGACCGGGGTCGACAGTGACGTGCAGTCTGTCAGAATAAAAATGGCATACCAATAACAAAGTGTACATACCGTGTTAGGAAGGCAATCCATACGGCGTTTATTTCAGCTCTATATCACACAAAACAAGAAGATAGAATCGACGAGAGTCCCTTTTCGACGAGTGTTCGTCAACACTGCCTCGGAAAACAAGGGGAAGAGATTGACCTCCTCACCTCTTAATCTAGAATAGAGGTCAGTGATCAAACTATAATACGGGAAGGGTCCACAAGGGTCGCGCGGGCATATTCCATTTAGCACGCCAGCCGGTCGTAGGCAGACGGTCTTGCGACGAAGCAACGCAGCGCCGAGTCGGAATGCCTGCTAGGCCTATACGCTTCGTCGGAGTCGGTGAATCCAGCGTTCTTGTTCGTTGTGGTCTGTTTTAAGTACTGTTTTCTTGCTGCTTGAAGTCGGCACGCGCGGGAAGAACACGTAGAAAAATAAACGTTCAGTCAGTCAGAGTTTTGAGAGGAAGGAAAACAAAGAAAATAAATGTTCGTTGGTCGCCGTCACCCAAGTAACTGGCGGCCCTGCCCTACTGCGCACGCGCAGTAGTTGCTTCGTTTACCACACGATAGATGGCGCTTGGCTCTCAGCATTATCAAATTTGGCAATTTTCGCCACACATCTCTAATTATGCTACAAAATGTGGATCTGAATATTATTTAACAAAACTTTTAGGAAACATTCGCCGGCTATTTATTGTTTACGATCGCGGTGCTGGTGAGGTAGGCTCTTACCCAATAGGCGACCTGGATTTGGCTGACGTGCTCCATTTCCGCGGATGCATCGTAGTGAACAGGCGAAGGAAGGAAGGCGCAAAAGAGTCCAGTTTTCTTTTAAAAGTTCTATAGCAAATAATTTTTTGGGGCTCCCTATATTTGTGTTTTTGTGTTTCTTTTCACACCTTTTACGACGTGCGGTGGATGAAACTCGATTTTAAAATCATTTCATGGTCCCTTTAAGCTCGCCGCGATGCATGTTCTGTTTGACATGTAGCATATTTATCAGTTATTTTAATACTCGCCAATCTTAATTTGTATGTTCTTAGTATGGCCTACTTTTAAATTTCTTTTTCTTCTTGTTTTGTTTTGTTTAGAATTCGTGAATTTTAGTAGGTACAACTTTTTCTTTATTAAGGTTCAATGGTACTTTATGGCGAATTATCCCCTTGTAGAGCTGTAGTTACAATATTTAATGATTGGTATCCCCAAACTTAGATGTTACTTGCATTCGTTAGCTTCCTTTCTAAAGTTGTGAAATAAACTATAATATATGGCAGACAGCACTTAAACGCAATACGTTGTTTACACTAATTTATCTATAAAAATGTTCCTAACATATTGTAAGCCACTTGGACAAATGCAGATGTTAAGAAATTGCATTTGTCCTACCCCTCAGTCTAGTGTCTATATAATAAAGCTATGTCTTGCACCGCTATGGGCAGAGGCCAGCTGATTTGCTACTGTTTGGAAGGTGGAGGAGTGATGTGCAAGGAAGCTAAACCCTGTCCCTCACTCCCATATTGCCTGTTATAATTGTTCCAAAAGTCAGGGAGAAGGGGGAGGGGAACTGCCCCCTCTCCTTGCCCCCTTTTTCTGATGGTGTGCAAACTTGAGGATACCATAAATGAATGCAACCGCTTATGGCTGCTATTGCATACAAAGGAAACAAATAGAGAGAGAGCGAGGGATGTGGTTTATGTTTCTCTTAGGTGTTCATAGCAGGGGATACGAACGGTTTTGGATTTTTGCGGCTGAGCGAGCTAGCAATCAGTGCTGCCTTAGTGTTCGGTTGGGACTCTTATTCAATCGGCAAGAAAGCGAGCCCCAGCCAATTATTGGAGCGCATCCTATGAATGGCTCCTGGGATTTTCGAAAATGGTCTATTGTCTCGCAAATGAGTGCACTGGTATTAACTAAAAGCACTTAGCGAGCTGTTTCCTCTCTTTTAATATTGCTGACTCTGCATTTAAGCATTCATTCTTCACAGGAGGAGGGACACGGCCGATCGACCTATCCGGTGACGAGAATTGACGAAGAGGACTCAAGTGCCATAACTGTGGTGTTGGAGGACCACTCCTTTGAGGTGACGGGCTGGTGCAGCGCTCGTTCTTGCATCGCACGGAGTCGACGACATTTCTTACCGTCAAAAAGCAAGCCAGTCACTCGCAGTGATTGGGCACTTCATTAGTTTGAAGTACAAATAAAGTCCGTCTTGGCTTTAGACTTGATCACTAAGTTAAAAAAAAACTGTTATCCAGAGGAAATGTGTGTGTTGGTTTTGCCTTTTTTGCCATGTGCTGAAATTAAAATTTTGGTTTATTAAAATCTATTCTACTGTTTTATTTCAGTGCTGACTTTTTATGAGAACCTATAGCCTCTGTGCAGGCTCATGCTTTATATTTTGTCATTTTTCAGCTGCAGTTCCACATTTCCTTTGCACCCATCTCCTTGTGAGCATGTACATAGCTGCTTTTAGATTTTAGGGTTTCCTGAAGAGGGTGCTAATTCTTTTATACAGAGTTTAGGGAACACATCAGATGGGTCTGTACTTACTGTACACAATTATTTCTGTAGAGTAATCACAAGTCCCATTCAAGTGTTGCCTAAACTCTGTATTTAAGAGTTAAGTACTATCTAAGGAGGGGTCATACAAACTGCTCAGGTGTGCTGCTATGTGACATTAACTCTTGGTAGAGAGCAGAGTTAACTCTTTAATACGGACTCAAGGTACAATTCAAATGGAGTTGTATTTACTCCACAATAAGGTTAAAACTACCCTTCCTGGAGAGCGTGCTTAACTCTTAAATATAGAGTTCAGGCAACACTTCTAATGGAGTTGTCATTACTCTCCACAAACGAGTGGATTCAACTCTTCGCGGAGAACGTGTTTAACTCTTGCATACAGAGTTTAGGCAACACTTCTAATAGAGTTGTGGCTACTCTACACGATGGAGTGAGGGTAACTCTTCCTGGCGAGTACGCGTAACTCTTGAATACAGAGTTCAGGCAACATTGTAATAGAGTTGTAGTTATCCTACCCGAAGGAATGAAGGTAACCCTTCCTGGAGAGTATCCTTCACTCGTCAACAAGGAGTTTCGGCAACACTTCTGATAGAGTTATAGTCACCCTACACAAAAAAGTGAAATTTACTCTCATCAAAGAGTTTAGGCAACACTTGTCATGGAGTTATAGTTACTCTACACAAAGGAGTGAAGGTAACACTTACACTTACAAATCAAAAGAGTAGCCCTGACTCTCTCAAAGGTATTGGCGTGACTCTCTATAGAAGAGTTAAATGAACACTTGTATGGAAGAGTTAAACATACACTTGCCCCCGAAGAGTTATAGTTACTCTTTAAAAGAGTGGATTCTGTGACAAGCCAGTTACACTCCAAAAAGAGTTAAATCGACACCATTTTTTTAGAGTGATATTTTAAAGAACAGTGCTAGATATGTATGTCATTAACTGAGTGTCAAGCATAAAGTCAGGTTTGTGTGCAGAGACTTAAATTTAGAACTGAACGAGCTATTGATGCACCATCATCACCTCCTTTGTATTTTTTATATTTGCCCAATCCTTTTTTTTTTAGAATAATCCTGGTGGATTTTTTGTTTTTTGTGTTTCGGTGCTACATATTGTATAACTTTTGAGTTTGCTTTTTTTTTCCCCTCAAGAAAGGTACATGGCAAAAGGGTATGAGCACGTTCGCACAACATTAAATGTAACTTTTTTTTTGTACAAGCTCCTCTAGTACAGCAGGGACACCTTTACTGTGTATTTTTTTATGTCCAACAAAGTATAGAAACGTAATGGAATCATAATGCATAAATAAATAATTCCAAAGGTCCCCTATTGAAAAATCCACCAGACCGGTTTGGTGTGTCCTAGTGTTTTCTGACGTAAACATCAGACCGGCCTGGTGTGTTCTGTGCGCACATCAGACCAGCCTAACGTGTTCTGTTGTCCCCACTAGAACACGTTAGGCTGGTTTGGTGTGCCCATCACATCATCCTAATGTGGTCTGTTGTGCACATCAAAACACACCAGGCTGGTCTGATGTGCACAACACAGCACACCAGAATGGCTTGATGTGCACACTACGCCACACCAGACGGGTCTAATGTCCACACCAAGGCACACTAAACTGGCCTGACATGCACACCAGGGTGCCTCTGGTGAGCACACATTACGGATATATGTATGGTGTTGAATGAAAACATGTTTTCTTGTAAAATTATATAAGATGTACAGAGCTCAAACACCACATTTGATTTTATAAGGTGCTTAATTGAAGGGGCGATGCAACGATTCACTTCAAATAATATGTACTTTGCATAAGCATGTTGGCACAGTGTAACAAACGTTTACCTATATGCAATAGCCTGATGGAAAGAATACAGGTTTGCCTCGTCAACAATCGTCAGCAGCTTGTCATCAATGAAAACTTGAAAATATTTCAGTCGGCATTTGACATCATCAGAGGCTGTAAACATGGGTTCCGCAGGCTCCAGAAAACACCGGTCTTCTTTTCCCCAGTCAAAAACTTGCGTCGGTGACTTTTGCTTCTTTCTTGACGTTGACAGAAGTGAACAGGCGGGCGTTCTGCCTTCAGTTTCGTTATCGCTTGGAAGTTCTGTTGTTAGGCCCTTCGTTGGCAAGTTCTCCTCGTCACTGTCACTCACTGCACTATCACTAGGTCCCGCATCAGACACTGTTCCACTTTCTGGAATCAAAACCACACAGGGACGATCGCGACACCGTGTCTGGTAGAAAGATCCCGATGGAATTTCCTTCAGGTAGCAGTAGAATACGAAGCCTAAAAGAAAAGAGCACCACGTCAAATTCTACCAGAAAACAGGGATGTACTAAACCACGCCAAACAGGAAGCTTTCTCCCGACAATTAAAGCCGATTCCTCGTGCACAGGTATGTAAAATTCAGAGTGAACGCCCGCCCCTAAAGGAAACTACTGAAACACTGCCAAATCTAAGCACGGAACGGAACACCACAGAAATCACAGAGCTACTATGCGACTCCTCTCTTAAGACAGTTTCACATGCAGCGACTGTGCGAAAAAAAAAAAAAATCGGTGCGACAGCCGACGCAGCGAATGCGATCGCAATGTTTGGTTTCACATGCTCCAACAACCGCGCGATTTCTGTCGGAGCGGCTGGCGCTTCGGACACGGAC
This sequence comes from Ixodes scapularis, assembly GCF_016920785.2. Taxonomy (NCBI): domain Eukaryota; kingdom Metazoa; phylum Arthropoda; class Arachnida; order Ixodida; family Ixodidae; genus Ixodes; species Ixodes scapularis. Next base: position 89,960,775 of record NW_024609879.1, read on the forward strand.
GCGACGCGTTTCCCTTTGTCTAAAATACAACAAAAACGTCTTAATAAGCATACATGTTTTAGGAATGCAATATGTAACCAGAAATTTATAATAACGAAGCATTAAATCAGAAGCTTTTATGTGCCTACATTTATCTTCGCGGATGAAAGCTGGCTAATGAACGGCTGATTGACGAGAAAGCGATCGCACCGGCTCTGCGGCAAAATACCAACTTGGTGGAAACCAGTTGCAGAGCCGCTGCGACAATGCGACTGCGATTTTAATCGCACATATACTAGAAATCGCACCGATTTCGGGCGAGAATCAGAGCATGTGAAAGAGCCTTCGCATATCTACTATGTACTTTTTTTTCCCCCAACCTTCATACGTTTCAGGCTAAAATACGTCAGCGCTATGGAATCCAGAACTTGTAAAAATTCAAAATTAGCATATTTCAGAGCAAAGTACTGCTTACCTTTGTAACAGCAGGTCGAAGTGCGTAGCACGGCGTGGACGATACGCATCTTGGGCGCCGCCATGCACATCGCAGCCGACGGAGCGACGGAGTATCTGGAAACCCCTCGCGGCGAAAAGTCGAGACCGCGAAACCGAAACCAGAAAATGTATTTCCTAAGATACGTTAAACATTTTGCATGAGTATTGCTTTGGGTCCCAAAAACGCTATTTTTATATTGAATGTGTCCTAAAAATACACAAACATTTTTTAAAGTACCTAAAAGGGTTAATAAAAATAAAAACGAAAGGAAAACTTTAGTGTTGCTAGAAGTGCTAGGAATCGTCGGCGGCGTCTGTGCACACTGGGCAATTTGCCCCGCCAGCGAGATGCTGATCGCAGGAAAAAACGGTCGTGGGAGAAAAGGTAAGTATTAAGGATATTTCTTTGTTTCTTTTTGTGCTTGCTGCATTACCATGTGGGGATTTCGCATTATTAGGTCTGCTGAGACACTTGTAGCTTTATTTTCAGTGAACGATTCGAGCCTGAATGTATAGCTTTACAGAAGAAAAATTTCCGGGCGGCTATCAGCAGCTATCAGTTCGAAAGTCTTTGTTACCCAGCATTGCTAGCCGGCAATGCATATTCTAATGACAACTCTAGAATATGCGGGAAGCATATTCTAGAGTTGTCATTTGGACACCAGTTTGAGTTGTCTTCACCACTTGTGGGGTCTCTCTGTAATAATCGCCGCGCGATCGGCATGTGCTTCGCTCGTCTCCCAGGGAGTGACACAATACAACGAGAAGATTGCGAATCGGTTTACTATACTTCCCAGTTGTCCGTCTTCGAGAGCCGGCACTGCGGCTCGCCGAGCCGGGTTGTCGCCCGTCATTCAGACTTCAGAGCTCGCAGTCGCTGTCCGTGTCCAGGCCTGCGGATCGTCCTCCCCACGCCAGCGCTGCGTAGGCAAGCTGTTCCGGGCTATCAGAGCCAGAGTCTCGCTGCGGAACCACTCCGGGATCGTCATGGCCTAGGTCGGTGTGGCCAGGGCTCGCCGTTTCCGCCGGTCCTGATCTGAACCTCGCTGGCGGAACGCTCCAGGAGTCGCCATGAGCCAGACCAGCCAGAACGGCTCCATCGTTCCTGCGCGGCCCCAGCCTGGTGCGGCACGCTCTTCCTGTTTCCTCGCGCTCGCCCCCGGCTAGAAAAGGTGAGTAATTAGAAACATACTCTGCGTGCTAGAGAACAGTATGCACGTTACAATGGCTGTACCGTGATATGCAAGCCTGGTGTGAAAAGGTGACGGGCAACAAGGTGCACATTTGAGAAGGATATTTACGCTTCACTTGAGCTTTTTCTAAAGAAAGACTTACGCATCCTGTTTTATGCATGCCGTCACATTTGTTACCAGATTCAGCGTTAAATTTTGTTGCCGAAACAAACAAAGCTTTATGTGCTGCGAAAATTTACTATTTGAGAACTCGCAGGTTTGGAAGGTTTTGGTTACGACCACGTGTGTGCCGAACGGCTATGCGCACATACAACTACGACTGCCGGGACCGGCCTTTCGCTTCTTGAAGGCCTGATCGCCTGATTCTGGACGTCACAGCGAAGCAACAATCGGCCCAATTGTTCCTATTGTATTTCCCTATGTGGTGTCTATAGTCTGTTGCAACCTAAGAACGAAGGGCGAGGGTAAGACGGGCCGGGGAGGAGGAAGCAGGCGGAACGCTAAAGAGAGAAGGAGGTTTTCCCCTCTCTTCTCCAGCGTTCCGTCTGCTTCCTCCTCCCCGACCCGTCTTACCCTCGCCCTTCGTTCTTAGGTTGCAACGGACTATAGTGACTCGTAGAACAACTTGTATAAAATTGTTATTTTGCTGAGTAGTCTGCAAAACAAGTTCGTCAGACCACTTTCCAAGCCTGCACATCTATTTTCGTTCACTTCAACAGCAACAATTACTGTAGAATTTACTTACCTGATGCATCACACTGCAGTGATCCACTTCTGTTGCCGTGTCACTTCCGAAGATCTCGAGGGGAAGCGGTATAGTTTGACGCTTGAGTCGCCTTCGTGACTCTGACAGTCTTTCACGCAGGAGTAGCGACATTTATTTTTTGGGGGAACCCTATCGAACCCCAGCGGGTTCCTGTGGCATCTCACCTACTCCTATAGGAGTAGGCAAGATGCTACAGAAACCCGCTGGGTTCATGGAGACGTGAAGCCGGGACTTACTTTTAAGAAGAACGGTTCCCAAAAAGGCTGACGCCGATCCAAAATGCCACATTCACACTTGGTTTCTAAATGCACCCGCCTGCAGTCCTTGCGATCCGGGCTGTCCTGGCCTACCCAGTCTTTTATTTTGCAGCCGCTAGATGGCGCAATACGTAGTGACAAATTGCATTGCCGGTTAATATTTGGGTCACTTGAAGTGAGGGGAGAGATTTGTATTATCGAGATTCTGCTGAGTTGTTGCCCAAGACGCCTCCGACAGTACGTTGCAAATCTTAATTTGTTTTTCATGTGTATAAAAGCAGATATTAATTTACTGACAGGATGACAGTGCTGGTGGGCCCAAATCTAATTATGTATTTGCAATCTGAACTGCTGATAATGTAGTTGCAGGTAGTGACAATCTCAATTTCGTGGAGCAAGTCAATTGATTGTTCAGGAGAGGCTCTGCCCAGTACTGTTATTCACATGCTTCAGGCCCTTCTACCGTTAAGAAAATAGTGTTTCACCCTCTTTGCACACAGGAGCAGAGGGATCAAAAGTCGCTTTTTTAGGGGCAGGACAACACTGTCATACTACTATAGCCAGACTTTTAACTCAACAAAGGTTGATGACAGAACAGGAAGACATCATTTCATGACTTCTTTATGCAGCGTAGCACGATACAGTCATTGCTTACCTGACAGGCGAGTAGTTGTAATAACGAGAGTTGGTAAGGTTGCCAGTATCTTACATGAATAAATACTATCTTAAAGGCGTGATTTCAAAAGGTAGTGTTCATTTATTTAGTGCATAAAGCAGCCTGGCTGTGGCAACATCATAAGCAACAATACCACCTTAATGGTAGTGACCACAGCCCTTGTGTCACCTTACTAAAAGTACCCCAAGAAAGAGCTGACGTTACCTCTACAGGTTTGCATCGTCATAAATCAAGTTAAAGCGATTTGCTAATGGTCTGAAAATCCTAAAACAAGTGAAAGTGATTTACTGGTGGAGGGAAATTACGAAACATTTTGAGGGCATGCATTGCTGAAATCTCACCTTATTAGCAACTGTAGCATACATTTTGTTTGGGAATATGCATGCTTCCTGCTATTACTACAACAAAGAAATGGGGTTCAATGTTTTGACTAACATAGCTCCTGAGCATAGGGCTAGATTGACGTTGTGAAGGAGTATTGTGCTTTATTTATACTGCATTGCACGTCATTTTGAATATGTTGTGCGGCTATCTTTTTCTTTATTACAGCTACAGTATGTCCTAGCGTATAAACAAATCAAGATTTTGATGTTAACTCGTCGCTCTAACCTTTAACTTGCTATCCTAGGTGCTGCAGTGGCTGCTCCACTTGGTGAGGCCGTGGCCTCCTCTTGGCCACCTCTCTTTGCTGTCCAAGATGGTGAGGTACGTATCTGGGCCTACAAGACATTTTGTCTATTGTTTTCACTTCATTGACTTGTTCAGGACAACAGACTAATGGCAGAAAAAACAAGGACGCAAACAGGCAGGCACACAAAAAGGCAAACACAGGTACTGGCTTAAAGGTGCACTAAAGATGTTTCTCAGATTGTCTGTTCTTGGTGATAACTTATTCGACAGGCTCTAAGCATCCTAAATATCCAAAAAATTATGCTCGTTCCATTCCTATTTTCCTTCTAAAAATAAAAATAAAAGAACATACTTAAGTCTTGCCATAGGACGAGCAGGTGAACTATCTTTGAAAAAGTGTACATGCGGATGACAGTGACATCAGTGCTATCTGATAGTTGTGTCCCACAAATTACAGTTTAGCAGTGCCAATAATACCTATCCAGAGGTTAGCTGATACATCAACCGTGGCAATATTTCCTTCCTTCATGTTAGTCAGATCAAAACCTAGGTTGCACTGTTCTAACTGTTTCCCATCTCACTGAGGTATATCATAAAGAGCAGGGGAGACAATGGCCAAACCTGTCTGAGATATCTTTTTATTGCTGCTGGTCTTGTAGTTTCAGCTTCCCATGTTAAAATCACCCCTATTCTCCGTATAAACCCATTCTAGAAACTTAACCGTGGTTCCCTCTAGCCCATATCCCTTCAATTGGTTCTAGAGTTTTTCCTGATTCACATTGTCATATGCCCCTTTGATGTTTAAAAATGCTACCCATAATGGCCTTTGACTTGTCATTGCTATCTCTATGCACTGAGTGATTATGAATACATTTTCATCCAGTCGTCTACCTTTCCTGAAACCATTTAAGCTCCCCCAGAATCTGTTTTCTCTTTGCCCATTCTTCCATTCTTCTTTTTACAATTTGCATAGCTAATCTGTATATTTCTGAAGTTACTGTGATTGGTCGGTATGATTTGACACTCTTTTTCTCCCTTGCCCTTATATAATAATCTCATCCTGCTCAATTTCCAGTCCACTGGGTACCTCCCTCCCATAAGTATCTGGTCAATCACCTGCCTTAGTTTCAATTTGCTTGTTTTGCCTAGAACTTTTATCAATCTCATTGGTATGCCGTCTGGACCTGTTTCAGTGCCAGCCAGAACCTTTCCTTCTACTTTTTTCCCATTCCTCTGTGGTCCTTTCCTCTTCCTCACTATGATCCTCCGCGTGTGTTGTGTAGACACTACCATTCCCTACGACCTGATTTGATTCTAACTCCGAAAATACTGCTTCGATTGTATGTCTAATGTATTCTCCTGCCTCATCCCCTTCTACCTTTGTCCCTTCCTGTGTTGTTAGTGCCTGCCGGTACGCCTCGGTCATTTTCCCCTGTGCACTGATGTGTTCCCAGAATCTTTTTGCCGCATTCCTATCCTTTTGGCTTATCTCTATCATCCACTGGACCCCTGCTCTCCCAATTTTGGCCTGTATTAATGCTAATGTCTTTTGCTTTCTTTCCTGAAATTCCTCCCATTTTGTCGCTACTTCGGCTAGTATGGCCCCCTTTTTCTTTGCCCATCTGAGTTCTTTAGATGCCGCGTGGCGTCTAGATATTGCTGCCTTAACCTCTTTATCCCACCAGCTTTTGGGCTTGCGTTTTAGTTTTCTTCATCCTTGTTTGATTCAATATTTCTCTAACTCTCTTTTGAAAACACTTAGTCTTCATATGTCCATTCTCTTTCCGGTTGCTTGGATACAATGTTCTCGATCTGCTTAGACGCCTCTTGTAACTGTTTAACATTTAAGTTATTCCTACCCTCTTGTTTTTGATTTTGCATTTCTGGTTTTATTGTGCCAAATCTGATTTTGATTCTCTTACGATCGCTCCCCAGACCTTAGACCTACATACCTCCTAATCTGTTGTATATTTTATGCGGCATTAAACAGTAGTCAATAGTCGAGTGCGAGTTCTTTCTTTCCCGTGCTATTTTTCCATCACATTTCACCTGAGCGTTAACCCATTAACATTAACCTTTGCAGAACGCCTCTAACATCCTCCCTGTTGTATCTGTATGTTCATCAAAGTCTTCCAAATATGCCTTCACGTCCCTCAAGATAAATATTTCCTTGCTAGTGCCAATTTCCCTAACGTCTCCTGATATACATGTCAAGTGTTCTGCATTTTCCTCCCCTGCATCACCGCCTGTTTTTAGATAAACAAAACCCAGGGTTGTGTTCAAACGCCCAATATTGCCTTACCCACATCTGTTCCCTGCAGCCCTCTCGTTCCCTTTCCCATTCCTGAACCTTAACTAACACCCCTAATCCCCCTCCCTTGTGTTCCCCATTGGCCCGGTTGCATCCCATCCAATGATATCCCGGTATGTATGGTGGTTCTTCCATATCCTTCAGATATGTTTCTGCTAATCCATACACTGCAAAGTTGTCGCTTTCTAATCGCTCCTCAATCTCCTCCCACTTTATTCTGTTCCTGCCCTCCTGCGTGTTTATGAACGCTGTTTCTTTTTCCTAGTCCTGCAAGGCTTCCTCTCACCCTCCTAAACCCTCCCCCCTGTATCTACATTTTGGCCCTCATTTACACCGGCGCCCTCAGGGCTCCGGGGCTCCGCAAAAAATGTATGATGTGGCATCCAATCCTATCGCCTACCGTGCTCCCAGTGGTTCCACTGTAGTGGATGCCCATTGTAAAAGGGTCGGAGCGAGCTTCGTGCACCGCCCTGTTTACCTTCATTACTCCATACTCAAATCGTCGGCTCAACCCCCTTATCACCCGGTTAGCTTCCACCACCCGCTTCTCTATCTGCAAAGACTGTCCCAGACCTCTGGGACGGTGCATATTTGCACATGCACAGTCTCAGAGACGTCCCTCAGCTTACGTACCCCAACTCTGTCTGCCTGGCGAGGTTCTGGCTCCGTCCCTTTAACACATCATTTAGTCCTGCGTGTACAAACACTAGGTTCTCTCCTTCCCTGCTTTTCCACACCTCCACCTTCGCTTTGGCCATAGCATCTACCATGCACGTTCCTGACTGAGCCACACGGTCACCCTCCCATCCCCTTTCACCCTGTCCAGCAGCCCCTCCTTAACCCTTGTTATGTTTGAGTCTTTTACCACCAGCACCCTCTTAACCCCCGACTGCCTGTCTTCACCCCCTCCAGCTCTCTGTGCTTTTTGTGCCTCAAGTTCTGCTGCCTTTCTCAAGCCCTGCTGTACTGCAGTACTATACAGCTGTGCAGGCTCCTTTCCTACAGAGTCAATCACCTCGTCACTATTTAACTGGCCCCCTTTGTCTGCCCTTCCCCCCCCCCCCTCCCCTTGCCGTCTTCTCTGCCACCTCACCCTTTTTCTTATTAACTACTCCTGTCAGTTGCTGCACCATCTCCTGATACTTCTTCTTATGCTCTTCCAACTCCGCCTTCCACTCTTCCCCTAAGCTCCCCTACCTGTCGCTCAACCTCGGCTCTCCGTTCCTGTTATCGTCTCAGCTCTCCCGCCACGCTCCCTACCTTACTTTCCCATTCCCTGGTCATCTCCACCACATCCGCTTCGGCCCTCTTATTCATATCTCCGACCTGCGCCTCGAGCTGACCCCGCTTCTCCCGCTCTACCCGTATCTCCCACTTCGACTCCTGAACCGTATCCGCCCATTCCCTTCCTATTCTCCCAAAACCAAGTTCTACCTTCTCGCAACTCCGACAGGTAAAGTTGCTCTCTTCGGCTTCTGTTACAGTTTTGAGCTCCAACTCCATCATGCAGCACCAACGGCCACACTCTTCAGATTCTACATCGGGTCCCCCTTTTACATTAGCCTGCGCATTTTTCTTCCTTCGCATATTCACCATTGCCTACGGAAACACAGCGCGACCCACGAAAAATATCGCACCAAAACCAAAAAAGCGTGGGTAACGTCTCTGTCCACAAAACCAACTAGCCCGCCAAAAGTTTCAAACGTACAGGTGGTTTGGTCTTGTGACCCTACCTAAAAAGCCTGCTGTAACCCAACTATCCTATCGCTACTTTAAAAACTGTTTTCTGGTACCTCATAAAACCACCAGAGTTAGAGCAAAAATGCTTTACAGCAGGGTGGTAAACCTGGAGGATCAACCCCAATGGGGTGTGCCCCCGCAACACCACCAATGAAGCAGATCCAACAAGCAAGCCTATCCTATCGCTACTTTAAAAAGTGCTTTCTAGTACCCATAAACACACTCGCAACTAAACTAAATACACCAAATATTGCTTTGTAAAACATATAAAATAGCGCAACAGAAACAAGGACAAGAAGTAAACAGGACAGGCGCTAACTAACAATACTTCGGAACGGAAAACCCTCCTTATGCGTCTTCACATTAAAAAAAGCCTTTAAAGTAACGTTTTTCGAATCGCCGACAGCTTTTGCCAGTTTTTGCAGCTCTAGGCTCTTACACAAAGAAACAGCAGTCTTCTTTACCTTTAGCGGTTTGACGTCAGCCAGGGCAAAGTTCTTCATGACGGCCTTTTCTGCACAGTCCTTGAAAATATCAGACGGCATAACAACGAAGCCGCCCTCTTTGTCCGCTTGTAAGAGTCGAAGACCTTTTTCCCTGAAAAAAATCACCACACTGTCAGTCGATTCCCTGCCTCGGCGAGAACTCCTGGTCATTGTTCGCAGAAGACAGTCAGCACCATCAAGAAGACATCGTTCACGGTCTTCCTGCTCCGCCTTGTTGGACATTCGGCGATTAAGAGCAAGAAGCTCATGGGCTGGAATCTTTGGCTCGGTGCTGAATTTCGGTCCTTTCTTGAGGGCAGAGGATATTTGAGCTGGAATGCTGGTGTCGCCCAGCACGATCAAACCATCCGGGGCTGTTGCTTTTTTCTCGGCTGTCCTGGGCACTCGAAGAAGGGTGCAATGCCACCAAAACTCTGTAGTTTGCGCGGCTAGACGTCGAAAGGAACGAAAGTTGCCCTCAGCCACACAGTCAGTGTAATACGTGTAGCACAGGACACGCAACAGGTCATAGAAGAGCCGGACTTGGCGCCAGAGTTCAGACCTCAGTATCTTGGAAATCCGCTTGACGTGGCCGAAGGACGGTCTGACGAATCCAAAAAACATAGATACTTCCGCGGGTACCAGTCCTTTCCTCAAGCAAAAGGAGATGAGTCTTGCACGACAAGTAGCAAAGGCGATATGGCTGACCAGACACGAAGCTGATTCACTAAACGTAGAACATAAAAAAGGGCCCACTGTAGAAGAAATATAGTTTAGTAAGGCACGTTGTTGGGCTAGTTGGTTCATCTTAGTAAAACATATAAAATAGCGCAACAGAAACAAGGACAAGAAGTAAACAGGACAGGCGCTAACTAACAATACTTCGGAACGGAAAACCCTCCTTATGCGTCTTCACATTAAAAAAAGCCTTTAAAGTAACGTTTTTCGAATCGCCGACAGCTTTTGCCAGTTTTTGCAGCTCTAGGCTCTTACACAAAGAAACAGCAGTCTTCTTTACCTTTAGCGGTTTGACGTCAGCCAGGGAAAAGTTCTTCATGACGGCCTTTTCTGCACAGTCCTTGAAAATATCAGACGGCATAACAACGAAGCCGCCCTCTTTGTCCGCTTGTAAGAGTCGAAGCAACAGCCCCGGATGGTTTGATCGTGCTGGGCGACACCAGCATTCCAGCTCAAATATCCTCTGCCCTCAAGAAAGGACCGAAATTCAGCACCGAGCCAAAGATTCCAGCCCATGAGCTTCTTGCTCTTAATCGCCGAATGTCCAACAAGGCGGAGCAGGAAGACCGTGAATGATGTCTTCTTGATGGTGCTGACTGTCTTCTGCGAACGATGACCAGGAGTTCTCGCCGAGGCAGGGAATCGACTGACAGTGTGGTGATTTTTTTTCAGGGAAAAAGGTCTTCGACTCTTACAAGCGGACAAAGAGGGCGGCTTCGTTGTTATGCCGTCTGATATTTTCAAGGACTGTGCAGAAAAGGCCGTCATGAAGAACTTTGCCCTGGCTGACGTCAAACCGCTAAAGGTAAAGAAGACTGCTGTTTCCTTGTGTAAGAGCCTAGAGCTGCAAAAACTGGCAAAAGCTGTCGGCGATTCGAAAAACGTTACTTTAAAGGCTTTTTTTAATGTGAAGACGCATAAGGAGGGTTTTCCGTTCCGAAGTATTGTTAGTTAGCGCCTGTCCTGTTTACTTCTTGTCCTTGTTTCTGTTGCGCTATTTTATATGTTTTACTAAGATGAACCAACTAGCCCAACAACGTGCCTTACTAAAATATTGCTTAGCTCCGCAGGAGCTCTGGAAAACACGTCCTCTTTGTCAGCTGATAAGCAGCTGACTGGTGAGACATATTGATGCCTATTTCGGAACACAGAAAGGGAAGGTAGTGAGCTTTGGTAATAGCACACTCATTCGTGTTTTCTTTTTCATGTCTTGTCATAAAGTGGAGCCAAAGGTTTTTTTTTTTTTTTTCACATTGCTCGGCTGCCCGAGGTTGCAAATATTTGTACAAAACATGGGAGTGCACAGCAGTATACTTCCTTCATACTTGGCGATGTCGAATTTAAAAATTGTCAAATGGTTCATTAAAGTCAAGCTTTCATGAAACAATTTTTTTATATCATTATTAGTATTTGATGTGTACAGCAATAATGGACCTCCTTTCTTAATGCATATTCCAAAGCTGAAATTACTTCTCTTAAAGGGGCGCTCGGGAGCTTTCTAAGACGGCCTATTTATGGCCGTAACACATTCGATGTGCTCTAAGCATCCCAAATATTTAAGTTTAAATCATGTGCAGCTTAGTTCACTAATAAAAATGTGATAAAAAATAGTGAATCTCAGGCATATAAATGGTGGCACTGAACCCGGCCGAATGTAGGTGAGCAACGAACGGGGCTCATCAGACAATCACAAGCGATAGCTTCACGTCCGGACAAGCAGTCAACCAGCCCTGCTCGTCTGCACAAGAGGCCCTCGCTTGCAATCGACTGACAAGTGTCTTTCGCCGTTCCACCCTATTCGCCTTGATTCGGTTCAACCGCATTCGCTATCTTTGATCACATTTTTAATAGTGAAATAGGCCACACATGATTGTAAGTTTTGGACTTGTGGGATGTTAGAGCACATAGGTTGAGTTAGGAACATAAATAGGCCATCCTGAAATACTGGAGAGTGCCCCTTTAATTTATTTCATTTTTTATATATATTTACAGTTCAGCATTTCAGTGAAACAAAGCAGGAACATGATTGCAGACGAAAGTGGAGAGTCCATTTGTGTTGCCTGTATTTCTCCACTTTTTGTGCATTTTCTTGACAGTGTTACTCACTGCAGATTCATCTTGGACCTGGCATCAAAATACGAGAGGCAGCATTTACACACACTGTGGAAAAGGCTGCCACTCCTGGCCGCTCTCTCAGAATGGTCAGCCAATCACTGTGGGAGCCTGCGGAGCTCTTGGACAAGGGTGTGTCAGGGCAAGCCTGCAGGCATCTCCTCTAGGAGGGTGTGGTGGGAAAACAGCCCCTACCACACCAGGTGGGTATTTCTGATCAACCTGGAAGGGCACAGCACCTGTTGTGGCTGCTGTGCTTAGCTCTGAACAAAAAAAAAATTGGTTATGGGAATATTTATACAGCGTGTAGTTGGTCTGCCATTAAAGTTGCGACGAGTCATACGCTGTAGATGAGCAGCGTGTGACTCGTCGCAACTTTAATGGCACACATAATATTTGTATAGTGTGAGTTATGATTTACTATGATTTGAGATTTTTATGGACCTATTGTTGGTTTTGCCTCGTGCAGCACACATGTACAGTGAGAGGCACTAAGAGGTCAGACAAGGTGAATGTGGACAGAACAGGAGAAATGCCACTTGGGGTGCAGCGCTTTCTTTGCTCACTGGGAGCGAGGCCACGATGTTCGATCTGCAGTCAAGCCTGATATTATCGAACCCGGTTAATTTAAGGGCACATGGTGAGGTAAAATTGAAAAAAAAAATCGATTTTAGTTTTTTTCGCAATTTGAAAAGTTTAGCTCTTTCTGCACATTTTCCATTGTCCCAGTGTTTTTGGAAAGCTATATTTCGGGCTGAAAATCACTTCTTCTGAAAGCAAGTAGCAGGTGACTACGCCTCCTTTTGGGATACACTCCCTGTTTATCGATGAATTCTCCAACAAAACAAAATCAACACAAGACCTAAAAGCTTGTCCAGTAACAGATAATCTAAAAAAATTATTTTGAAACTATTGCATAGCTTTTTTTCAACCAAGACAATCACGAGACGCTGTGCACGTTTTTCCCAGGTGTGTAACGTGTGTACATTCAAGTGTTTGTGTTTTCATAACGACAAAATGGCGCCATTGAATGCTGTTCCTTTATTCAATGGTGGCAGCATTGCACAAGCCAATGTTCTGAAGTTTTGTGGATGGAACCCTGTTTGGAAAGCCATCAAGTGGCTGAGGGAAGTTGACATCACTCTAATATACTTTACGGACCAAGCGACATGGCAGGTCACAAAAGAGGCCCGGCAAGCAATGCGATAAGCCTAAAGGCGAAGATATGACTTTAGCAATGCCTTTCAAGCTGGCGGCTATTGAAAAAATGACTGTAAGGCTGTTGGTGCCAATAGAAATTCGTTATTCACCAGTTTTTTTACTTTAAACTCAATTATCTCAAAACAGTGTTTTTTAGTACATAGGTACCATTTTTTCCTTAACCTGACATTATAGAGGGTTGATTTTTTATTCCTACCACATACATGGATGTTCAAAAATACTGAACTAAAATTAAAAATGTGCACCTAGCAGTTTTTGAGTTATAAAGTTTTTAATAGATGAAAGAAACTAAAATTTCAGTACTAGAATAAAAAAAATATTTATAAAAACTTGTTTTAGATTGGTTCAAATAATTCTAGTTCAGTGGATAAAACACAATGTTTCGAACAAAATGATATATGCATGACAGAAATACTCCTAATAGTCACCGAGAAAACTGTTCCTCAACATGGCCTCAAATGCATGGGTAGTATAGGACTTACCTTGTGCCCTTAAACTATTTGTAAATGGACCGGTAGCTGCAATACAAATGCATAGCGAAAAATGCAATTACATCGAACGAAAATTGCAGCGTCTCCTCATGGACCGATCTGCCAAGAGCGCTGTTTAGCTCTGCAAGCTGGCTTTCCCCCTGCTTGAGAATCATCCTTGGGGGAGAGCCAGCTTGCAGAAAAAGCTGGCTTTTTTTCTTTTGAGCAGCCGTGTCGGCCGCCCAGGAGTAAAAAAAAGTCTTGTGGGGGGAGAGGGTGAGCCGGTAAACGAAGAAGCGGCCACTATATAACTGCAGTCGGCGTCCCTCATGATGTACAGATGCCCCTTCGAGCGTGGACACCTTTTCAAAATGTGGCGTGCTTGTTCATTGTCAAATTCATTAAAACTTCTATAGAGAATTGCCCGCTATATCAAAGTGGTAGACGGTTTTTTGAGAGTTTGATATAGTCAGGTTTGACTGTATTATGTTGCCCACAGGTAGGCGAAATCAGATAGAACGTGGGAGGCCGGGCCGAGTGATAAATTGACTGATTATCAGGCTCGACACGACATAACCTCTTGTTCACTGTTGTAGTTGTGATTTTATTATTTTAAGGTTTTTTTTATGAATAACTGCTCATGTATTTCTTTTTATGCACTGCAGGTTTTATCACGCAATACCGACTTGCCGAAGCCATCATCTTAGCCATCCAGATGTGCTGGCAAAAGTGGCATGGAAGAAAAGAGCCATGGACAGCCCAGTCTGCATGAGAATGTTTGCGAGTGGTGCATGTTGGGAAAATAATAAAATAGTAAGTTTCATTCTCTTTGTATTTTTGTTTCATGGCGGAATGAACACCTAAACCTGCAAAAAATTAGCAGTCTTTTTGCACAATTTGCTAGCTGTTGTCATCAGCAGTCCTTTCTGCATCTAAATTATATCGTGCATGCATGACCAGGTCACCCCAGAAGACACTAGGTCGGCCGGATCACATCAGAACACGCCAAGACACTAGAACACGTCAAGACACTAGAACACGTCAGGATACTAGAACACGTCAGCACACTAGAACACACCAGGGCACCAGAACACGCCAAGACCCGTGTCTGAATTTCCGCTCTGATGTAAACGTCAGAAACACACCAGACCCGGGCTGGTGGATTTTTCAATAGGGTCTCTACGTTCTTCCTCCCTTGCCTTTGCTCTAATTTTACCAAGATGGACGTTTTTTACTAATCTCTTCCTAAGAAATCGTTTACTGATGGCATGCAACCCCTAATTTGTTTCGTTTACTGAATATTCCAGTTGGTCGTTGTAAACTGTTTACCAGTGTAGTCCTTCCCTGTGGTTTTCATGACCCCAGGTTTTAATTCGTAAGCATAATTATAACTAATCATTAAAACAACCAGGCTCACCTGGTATGTTGAAGAGGTCTTGGAATGGCGAGTTCCCGTGGAGGTCTCTTATCTGTGCTTCATTCATGGCCATCAGAAGTGGTTGAAGCCGCAACTTGTTTGGTGCTGGGTCCACAGTCCTCTTCTGCAGATGGAATGTGATGTCTGCGAGCCTAGCTGGCTCCACGTTGTGCTTTGTCCCCTGATTCCATTTCGCTGCAACATCTGTGCAAGCCAAGCCTGTCAGTCCCTTTGTCACAGCGAAGTCCACTTTCCATAGAATTGCTCCAACATGGCCCCATACTCTCGCTTGGCCTGCCATGCAGGTACAGCCACCTGTCACAATCTCTCCACAGTCTTTGGCACAGACCCAAGCAGTGTGGAAGGCCTGGTTCACACTCTGCGAAGGCGTGATCTGTCCTCTCACGAAGGAGAATTCTTCGTCAATCTGGTGGACAGAGAGGTTTCCAACCCAGCCACTTTGCAAGTAGTTGAAAGACTCCAGACTCCGGCAGGCTTTCACATCTTGCAGGTCGCAGGCTTTTGTGTGTACCAGGTAGTAAAAAATGTCTGGGATCCTGATAGAAGCCCAAAGACGCATGCCCTCGGACCAGCTGGTAACGTCGTCTGGGTGGGGGTACACGCGGCCTTCTGATATGGAAGGTAACAAACGATGCATGAGGGTACCGTTTTCATGCATTTAGCAGAACTAGTGCTGTTAGAATGATCAATAATTGCTTTAATTACTTTTCCAACAGGTGCACTGTTTGCATCTGATACACGTAAAACATATCTGAAATGAGAAAATGTATTGTCGCATAAAGGTTTTCCTGCCCAATCTGCTTAATCGCAAATCATAAATAGAGGAATCGTGGTATTGTCCTTTTAATTCTGAATGTCATCACTACAACAGCAAGTCACTGGACAAGATGTATACTTAAAAACGTGTCGGTCGCAAAATAAATGGCAATAATGAACTGATTTGTATTTGGTTCCATAGACCTAGTAACAAGTAACCATCTCCTAATCGCCCCAATCGCCCATTTTTGTGAGTGCTTCCCAAAGGGGAGGGTGACCGCTGACAATCGGTTTAAAGCTTGCACGGGTCCGACCCCGCCCAATTCTGGCATCTGACTTTCAGCCTCAAATGTGTCCGCCGAGTCTAGGGATTATGGTTGAAAGAACAATGGTCGGCAACAGCCTTCACACCAGTTGCCGAACAGCCTGGTACAAGCAGTTCCATGTTTCTACCGGATTCCAACTCCGAGCCCGTCGTCTCGCCGTCGCGGACGTCACATCGACGTTCGCCAGCTGCACTAGGCTTACAAACAAACCGCGCTGTTTGTTTGGATGCTCGCGCTCAAGGCGGAAGCTCGAGCCCGAGAAATCTCGGGCTCAAGCTTTTTGCAGACGTTTTAAAAACCGCCAAGGGCAATGCTAGGCTAGCAATCGGAAAAAGGCGTTGGCCGGCCGCCAGCGGCCGGCCAACCGCCCTCGGTTGCCGCCCGCTGCTCCGTTGTATCGATGAAAGAACTCGGGCTCGTGTCGACCAGGTGGTCTGTCGATAAAACGCCGTTTGGTGAACTGATTGACACCGCCTTCGAAGCGCTACGAGAAGCCTCTCCGCGGTCGCCGATAAATCCATAACCGTATGACTGGTCGAGCGATGGCGACGATCAGCTGGCTCGCTGTAGCTTCTCGCGTCGCTCGGTTCAGAAAACTTAGCTCATCGCGACGGAACGGGCGACGTACCAATAATTTAGAATCATTACTCACCAGCAATGGTAACAGGTGGTTTCGACGACGCAGACGCCGATCCCCTCGAGGTGCCCGGCCTGGCCGGCTCCATCACACGAAATTAGGACAAAACTTACGCCAAACGGGTAAAAAGTAAATCGAAATACATACAGCACGAGAGAAACACTATAAATGAACCAACTTGAACAAACAAAACGTCTAAATACAGCGAAAAGCGGCTAAGAAAGGGAGGGAAGTGCTCGGAGAGCAGAAGAACCGAGGCAGTGACGAACAGAGGCGCTGGTTCTAACAGTCCAAGATGGTAGCAAAAAATCTAGCTACTAGAGGTCGCGAGGATCGCGCCAGCGGCATGATCATCAGCAACATGGCGGCGGCCGGGAAGCACTTTTTGCAAAGGTGTATAGTGTCCCTCTAGCGGAGTCCAGCGGCGGCACAGTCCCTCGCACTGGGGGGATGGAGATGCTGAGTCTATTCTTGTAGGCTCGTTTGAGAATGAGGATGTGTGGAGATGGTACCTCTTACTGGTCTAGATTATCCGTTCCCTCTTCTGTGTTGAAGTCCTCGAGGGTAGAAAGGATGTGCCTTCTGTTCCTTCGTAGCGTTCTGCCTCTCTCAGAGGTGACCCCATAGGATCTATAGGCGCCACCCGGTTTTGTACTTTTTGATTATCCTTTTTAACGATTTGTACGCTGTAGGGATCGCTTGAGGATTTGATCGTTTTCTGGAAACTGAAGTAATCGACCTTCAACCTTTCGGATGGGGGCACCCCAACGGCTCGCCCCGAGGATACACACTAAACATTTTCACGCCCTTATTGGTGTAAATGGCATGGGTCACAACTCACCCCCTTATTGGTGTACAAAAACGCCCTAGAAAAATGGTGTTATTTCTCACACCCTCAAAAACCGGTGCAATCCCTTACACCCTACACAGAAAGGAGTGATTCTGCTCTACACCTATTTATTAGGGTGTGATGGCAGCAGTACACCCTAGCAAAAACGTGTACTGCAGCTAGAAGAGCATGGTGGGTAAACCCCGAGACTAGTGACAAAAAAATTGGGAAAACACAATACTGCCTCAAAATGTCTTGAGACGTGTTGTGTTGTCCCGATTTTTTGTCCTAGTCTTGGGTTTTTTTCACCATGATCCTTCACCAGCTCGCCTGCGCAGTAACTCTCACTTCATTCAGCTACAAGAAGTTATACTAAATGTGTAACACAGCACTTCATCAAAAAGTATTTACGGAGAAATGATTGCTAACAAATTCAAACATGTGGAACACTTTATTTTTTGAATCCAGAAAAAACGTGCATCGACCTCATCTTCTTCTTTCGCGAATTCGCGAGAAACCCATGTCAAACCTCAAATGCTGGCATTTGTGACCTAGTGTTAAGTTTTTGTGACAAAGCTACAAAATTCTTAGAGGCTTAAAATAAATGAACTCAAACTTTAAATAAGGCTTTCCTTCGCCTAAACCTACTTTAAAGCTTTCTAGCTTTGCTGACGTAGGCAAAACTCGACAGGCTGGCAGAGACGGAACGACCGGGAGTTGATTGAGGCGTAAGCAGCAGTTCATGCTTGTAAACAGTAAAATGGTCTATTGAGACGGAAGCAGGACTACTACCAGAAGCATGCTTGCAGAGTACTTACAAATAAAACACCGATCTCATGTAATCCGTGATAGTTGCATAATCCGGTTCGGGCACCACAGAAAAATTCGCAAACACAACGTCCAGGATGAAGGCGGTTGCTCACATTCAACGGAACTCTCGCCGTCGCCGATGAGCAGCTCTCTGTCGTGATAGATGCACAATCCGACCAGGGCAGCACAAAACTACGCAAACACAATGTCGAGGATGAAGGCGGTCGATCACAATCAGCGGAAGTCTCACGAGCGCCGACGAGCAGTTAGTTCTTTGTCGAAACGCGTCCAACAAACACAGCACAATAATTCTATGGACTCCGACGAAATTCACAAATATTACCAAAAAATTAGTATGAACGTATTCCGGCCGTTCAAGACGAAAAACCACGGCTGCGACTGCAACGCACGAAAAACAGAAGAACACTGACGCCTGACGGAAGCTTTTTAGAAACCGGACCTACGTGGCCCCTACACTCACTGTAATTTGGAATATGGCAAAGACTTCGGCCCCAGTGGCCCATCAGCGCGTCGGAGCGAGTCACGTGACATATTATAGTCCAAGCGTCCCTGTCCCACGGAGAACGGTCACGTGTTACACACCACCCCTCTGATTTGCTAGAAGCGGCCTTCGCACTCGCTCACAGCCACACGAAGACACAAAAGAAGGTGTGGAGGCTTATCAGAAGACGAGGTCAAAGAGGGGTGGACAAAGCAGCTAATCTCCCTCTGCGGCTTTGTATAAGCCACCTGGGCTGCCCAAGGAGGGTCGCAAAATGGGACACGTCAGGACTTGCTTCACGCAGTGGCGTGCGTGCTCTGATGCCGACCGCGAAATCACGAAATAAATAACACAAAACAAATTCGAACGCATAAAACAAGAGATGCAATTTCACCCGTACGAAAAAAGAAAAAAAAAAAGGAAAAAAAAGCGTCGGGAGGCTAGATATTTTGGTGTCAACTAAGGATCGCGTACTATAGCCGGGGTGTCATAAATTCGGCACTTTCGATTGTCTTGCGGAATTGTTTCGTTAGAACTACACACAAAAATAAAATCTCAGTGAAGGTGCTATAAGTAGTGCGAGGGCCAGTCAGGTGAGTTTGTAATACACGAAATGAGGGCGCCACGGCCCAGAGTTTGTTCAGTGGTTCAGCGCAGGAGGTCTTTCTCTGGTTAAAAGTAAGCAGATTCCGTTTTGCTTCATCTTGTTTTTCTTTTCCTTTTTAACGTCGGATTTTAGGCGGTTAAGAAATAGACATGCCTCGCCGGCATAGGCCATTCATGCGGGAATCTTGACGCTCAACCAAAAACGGCATCGCCTACGGTATGTCAGGATGGCGTCGCCGCGACCCATCCTTTTTTTCACAGATATTGGCTGGACCAAAATGGTAACGGCGCAATTTTTCATATTTGATCCTATATCGGCGCAATGCTGTGTGCTGCTTGGGTTGTATATTGACACGTCTTCGTTCATCTTTTGCGAGTGGAGATGTTTTGTTTTTAAGTCGAAGTTGAACTGATGAAACTTACGCACACGCGACACGTAATTTTCGGCTCCTCTCGGACGAAGAGTTCGATCGGAGTTGCAAAAACTATACTCCATCACTTCCTAACCATACGCGACTTCGTGTAGCGATTAATTATACTGGATGTTTATACCGCCGTACATCAGCAACAGTTTCAGCAAAGCAATAAGCATTAACGGATATGAAATCATGGGTGTATTAGACTGGCATCACCATAACGCCCCTTTCACACCGTGTTAATACAGGGCGTATAATTCGCCCATACACCCTTTTTACACAATTTCAGACACCATCGCAATAAGCGAGGTCGTAAAAAGGGTGTGGAAGGGATGAAAAACATCAGCACACCCTTTTTACACCCACCGATATTCTAATATCGTGTAAATGAAGTGTAAGAAGGGTGTTTTTCCTAACTTACACCCTTTTTACACGATTATGGGTGTTATAATGTTTAGTGTGTAGGGGGATGAGCGGCTTGAGCCCTATTTAATCTTTGGCCAGGGAAGGAGACAGACATTCTTGCCTGTCGCCACCCTCCCCGGCTTTGTCGTCACGCCGTGTTCCCAGTGACGGCTTGTCCAGTCGGGAGACTGCTGCCTTGGGTTTCGAGGCAAATCGCGCTGTGCATGAGCCATGAGCCGAACACAGCCCGGGGGGGCGGGGGGAGGTTCCGAGGCCAATTGCGCTGTCCAGGAACAGGAGACTGTGGTGGGATCTGAGGCCGACCGCAGTGTCCAGGAACCGGACACTGCCGTGGGGTCCAAGGTCGATCGTGCCATGCTGGATGGAACCAGAGACTGCCGTGAGGTCCGAGGCCGATCGGGCCACGTGCAAACGAGGATTCTCTTGCGTCCAGGCAGCTAGAGGGAGGGACCGGAGACTGCCGTGGGTTCCGAGGTCAATCGCGCTGTCCAGGAACCGAACACTGCCGGGGGTTCCGAGGCTAATCGCGCTGTCCAGGAACCGGAGACTGCGGTGGGGTCTGGGGGCCGACCGCAGTGTCCAGGAACAGGACACTGCCGGGGGCTCCGGGGCTGACCGCGCTGTCCAGGAACCGGAGACTGTCGTGAGGTCCGAGGCCGATTGTGACGTACAGAAGGCGGAGCAAGTTATCTCCCGCGGTCCGCCGGTCCGCGTAGCTTTGTCGCGAGCGACGAGCAGTTTCTTTGAGCCTCACTGTGCCCGGTGGGCACTTTGCGCCGAGGCACGTTTTTTTTCGCCTTTCTACTGCTATGAGCGGACAGTAGAGTCCTGTAATCAAGTTAGCCGTTGTCGTTTTAATATATCTGTTTTTATCAATCGTTGCTCTCAACTTTGAGCGTCCTTCCTCGAGGCTCCGCCACCACCAACAAGCACCGAAGCGACCATCCAGCGCGGCAGTCCACGATCGCCCGGCCCTGACCTACGATTTCTAGGAAGGACCGGGAGAAAACAACCTGACCCTCAGGGAGGGGCATTCTTTACTTACGCTTTCCTCCCCTACGCTGTAAAAAAAAGTGTAAAAAAAAACAAAACAAAAAAACAGAAATCGTTTGGCGGCTGTCCTGCTAGAAAATTTCTGTAAAGCTGTTTCTGTTTTTACTTTTTTTGTTATTTAACATTAATTTTCTGTTTGTCAGTAAAACACAATTTATGTAAAATCACAAGTTCTTTTAAAGCGGTTAGAAAAAACTCCCAGCGCAGAAAACTTATGTGAAATCACAAGTTATGTTAAAGTTTAAACCAATCACAGAAATATGATATCCCAGCACAAAAAATGTATGTAATATAACAAGTTCCGTTAAATCAAGTAAAGAAAAATACGAGGGAAGATAATTTCTGCAAGACATTATCTGATGGAAGCGATTACTGTGAAAGCTCAAGAGCAGATATCCTCCGTTTTAGTTACGTATAAGTTTACATTTTCTTTCGTTTCTTTCTTTTACAATTTTTAGATGCAATATTCAAAGATGAAACAGGGCATAGGCAAAATGTTACCTCTCTTCTGATATATTGCCACGCGACATCTGTGCTACTGGGCATCAGAGCTAGTAAAGCATGCAAAGGTATTTAGGTGTATTTTAATACATTTGCTTCTATGTACACTCTACCGTATAGATGCTCTGCCTAAGCTCGGTATCATGTTCGGATATTGCATCTAATAATTGTAAAAGAGAGAAACGAGAGAAAATGTAGAATTCCGTAATTAAAACAGAATATCTGCTGTTGGGGTTTCACAGTAACGGAAGATATGCGAAAATGCTTGGTGGTCTGGCAGCACTGTGCTCGCCGACGTTTTTGTAGCGTCAGGTATCTTGAGTTTCGATTTCTCAGCATTTCCAAGGCATGGACGCTTTGCCACGGAGTTCGATTCGGAAACTTTATTGTTTTCTGTCTTCCAATCAGCCAACGTGCACAAATGACTAAGCCGTCATGCCTTTAATCTCTGGGGACACTTTAAAATCTTTTATCGACGCAAATACGCATGAAGTCGTACAGTTTAGCGATAGACTGCTCCACGACAATACATGCAACTCAAGGTTAGCTTTTTTTTTTTCTTTTGCCATTACTGGCGAAAGTTTTTTTCGGTAGAAAGCTCTGTTTTGTTCTAAAGGAAACTGCCGTGGGCATGATTTGTAAGGCGTTACAAAGAGCACAAATTTGTTTCAGATAGCATTGACTTCAAGGGCAGTTGACGGATGTTGCGCTATTAATGAAGATTTATTCAACCCCGGCAGAATAACTGCCCTGACTTCTCAAAACTACCCCCGAAGCTTCTTTGCACTAAACAAAATGTTTACCTCGATTGCAAAAAAAAAAAAAAAAAAAGGGAGTTTGTGAAATGAAGTGGGCACCGCCCGTATTGCTCCACTCAACGTCCGCAACGTAAGTTTTCACCGCCGCCGACATCGAAGTTTTAGCCACTGACATGAACCGAAGTTGAACTCCACGTTCGATGTATAATCGAACGTGGCGTTCGACAAAAAACGCACCAAAATCCCGTCTCTGTGAGTGTTGAGCAAACAGACACGTCGTCCGTGCTTGTTGTGTTTTCTATTCTACATGACCGAGCTTTGAATATTAAAGAATATTTTATCAACATACTCTCCTGTTTAGTTATAGAGGTGTTTTAGAAACCTTGTTTAGCGACGTCAAATTAAGTGTATAGAAATCGCTGCAAAGCAATGAGATGGCTCTCTGTGTTTCCAAAGTAATTATTATTTTTTTAAATATGTGACAATACCAAGAGGGCTCTCTGGTGCTTTCAGCTTTTGTTGTTCACTGTTGACAATACGAATCTTCAAATATGGTTGTTGGCGTAAGTGTTAAGCGAGGCTTTTCGCCTCGCTTAACAGCCATGGACTGGTCCGCATTCATTGAGCTAACTGCTCGGGCATCAAGAAAAACGCAGGCCGACAGTGCGACGCACATAGAAAAAGAACAATTTAAACAAAACAAAACTTTACAAACAAATTTGGCACAACTTCGTGAAAAGATTAGGGCCCAGTTCAATAGCTGTAAATGGCTTCACGCCGCGCGATAACGTCCGCATGTTTCTTCACGTTGTCACCGATTGTTTTTGTCAAAAGCTGCGCCTCAAGTAACAAATAGAAATAAGAAAAGTTTTGAATCCTGTTCACGTTTGCGTTCCCGTCAAGCACAAATCGAAGGCTTATCGCCGCATTCCCAGTGAAACGCAGCAACGCATTCGCATCGCATCTCTCGCGCGAAGCGCGTTCGCTTGTTTACGTCGGGTCTTTGCCGGTCGGGTGACTGGTTTCGTTTTCTCGCCGCTACCAAAATGGCGGACATAGCACTCGGTGCAGTACTAAATGGCGCTCTACATTTCGCATATAATCTATTACTTCCACGAAACTTGTAATATTGCGTAAATTATGTTCCCTTATAATTTCCTGTACCTGATTTAGCGGAAATTGTTATTTTACATAAATGTTTTGTGCTGCAATTTTTCTGTGATTGGTTTAACAGAACTTGCGAATTTCCATAAATTTTTAGTGAGAAACTGAAAATGTATGTTAAATAACAGAAAAATGAATAACAGAAAACAGACCTTTATAGAAGTTTCCTCACAGGTCAGCTGCCAGACAATGTCTGGATGGACCCTTTGTAACGGGCAGTAGCTTGCGCCCCCTAGCCCAAGTCTAAAAATATAAACAAATGATTCCTCCCGCTCTTCTAAAACCAATTTTCTCCCCCTCACTATCACCATGAAGTGTGGGATATCACCAGGTTGACCATCGAGGGATCCGCAAAAAAACCAAGAACAACACCCCCGCCTCTTCCCCCCGCAAAGGAAGTCGCCAATTTTCCTCTGGTCAAACCTTGTTGGCGTTGCCCTAGCACCGTGACCAGCTGGGAAACAGGGTTCAGACTTTGGGCCGGAGTCACGCGAGAGGGAATCCGAATTTTCCTCTTCTCCGCCTGTTTACAGCTGTGCTTGTTACTTATGTATCATTCAAGTTTCTTTTGATAATTTGCACCAATCTTCGAATCACCTGTTTCTGACTGTAACCCCCTTTTCTCTTGCGTCATTTCATCTTCGCCAGCAAAATCCAGAATCCCGGCCAGATCCGTTATTCCTTCAGGAAGGGCAAAGGGGAGCCCCGTGCACTCCGAAACCAAGTGCTCTAGCGTCTCGCCCTCATTATGGCAGGTGACCCATAATGGGTCTGTCTCTTGAAATTTATTCCTAAACGTCTTCGTTCTCAACACTCACGTTCAGGCCTCGAACAGAAAAGCCATTCCCGTTGAATTGACAAACAAATTTTCCTTTCTTCTGTCCTGTGTTTGTGACCTGTATATTGTTGGAGCTGAGTTTTTCGTGTATTCTTACCTCCCACACTTTCCTTTCTGCCTCTTTCACTCCCTTCTTTACTGTAGTCAGCTCAGCCCCATCACAAGTGTGTAGGTAGTTTAATGTAAGCTTTCGGCTTCGGTTTGTCTATTTTGTGTAGAAACTTTTCATGCGTAAATACTTCAATACCTTCCGTACCCACAACCATTTCGGTCCACCTTTGTTAAAATTTCAACTTAGTTTTGCCTCCCTACTCTCAAAAGACGACCAACCAATGTCCCCCTGCATACTTCTTTTCATTTGGTGTCTTTCCATGTGCTCTTAGTGCCAATCTGCGTACGCTCCTTTGCGAAGATCTAATCCTGATTGAACCTCTCATTTTATGCACATTACCGTATTGTTGAAATACGGTCATGGTACCATCACTCCTTTCCATATACTGCTGACCGCTTTATATATATTATATGTAGTTCCATAGTGCCTTTTTTCATAACTTATGATTTTTTGTCCTTTTCTGACTATATTGTCATGTTCCTCGAGCCACATGATTTATTACAATGTCGTTTATCTTCAGGGATTCCCTCTTCTCCTCATTAAACACCATTACTCCAAACTTGTCACTACTAAAAGTCATGCCCAAGGTGTCACCTTCCTCTCCATATATTCCAGCTAGTTCCTGTAATATTCCTGGATATCTGCCATGAGTGCTATGTCGTCCGCATACATCAGTCCTGGCATTACCTCTATTACATTTCTCCCTCCTTCCATATGACTCACATCAGAAGCTAAGTTAATTTATTTTCCATTTCACTGAGATTTATCGTGAAGAGAAGAGGTGACACAAGAGAGCCCGACGGTTAAGTTATCTACCAGTCTCCTATCTCTTCAGAATCCGTTTCGGAGCTCACCCTGTATTTCCATCTCTTCTGTTTTCTTTTTACACAACTATTTTCTACAGTGAAGCCTACAAAGGCGTACAAATCGTTAAAAAGACAATAAAAAAATGAAAGTCGTTTACAATCCCCTATAACACCGAATTAGAGCGCAGCTCTTGAGGAAGAGGGGAAGCTACAAAGAGAGGGGTGTGCCCCTTCTCATCCGTACCCTCCTCTCCTCCTCTCCTGCTCGCCTCCTATCTAGGGGAAAACTTCCCGCTAAATTTATCGGGAAAAATTGCCACTAAATCTAGCCGGGAATATTTTCCCCTAAATTTGGTGGGGAATTTTTTCCGCTAAAGTCAGCGAGAAAAACTTTCCGCTAAATTTATCGGAAAAATTTTTCCGCTCAATTTTGCGGGTAAAAGTTCAGTGGTAGTATTAGGAAACAAGACATTGTATTCCTAATACTTCGAGTGTTGTATATTCTGTTCCAGTACTATGCGCAAAGCATTAGTTTCCAGCTTTGCGTGTTAATTAGTTATACCGGGTGTTTTTGCGAAGAATTTCAAAAATCCTAAAAATTAGGGCGATTGAAAAAAGAAGAAACTCTCTTCGGGAACAAACTACCAGCCACGGCGGACGTCAGGAATTGCCAAAAGAACCTATAATTAGCCAGATAATTAATTAAAACTTGTTAATTAACTTTTTAATTAGGGGAAATAGACATATGGTTCCAATTAGAAAGTTGCTGAGCGTTATCGAAAACCACTAAATCAGTCATTTTCAGAAAGACTTTGAGCGCGTGAGACGAGTAGTAGCGCACTAAAGTTA
Source organism: Ixodes scapularis (assembly GCF_016920785.2). Classification (NCBI taxonomy): domain Eukaryota; kingdom Metazoa; phylum Arthropoda; class Arachnida; order Ixodida; family Ixodidae; genus Ixodes; species Ixodes scapularis. The sequence continues at coordinate 89,986,675 of NW_024609879.1, forward strand.
CCACTCGTGGAGCAGGTACAAGGCTAGCGGTTGCGATAAGGCGCCCGCACGATTTTTCCGCCTCTTATCTAGCCCCAGCCTTGTAGCTGCTCCACGAATAGTAATTTTAGTGCGCTACTACTCTTCTCAAGCGCTTAAAGTATTTCTGAAAATAACTGATTTAGTGGTTTTCGATAACGCTCAGCAACTTTCTAATTGGAATCATATGGCTATTTCCATTAATTAAAAAGTTAATTAACAAGTCTTAATTAATTATCTGGCTAATGAGTAGGTTCTTGGCAATTCCTGACGTCCGCCGTGGCTGGTAGTTTGTTCCCGAAGAGAGTTTCTTCTTTTTTCAATCGCCCTAATTTTAGGATTTTTGAAAGTCTTCGCAAAAACACCCGGTATATATATATATATATATATATATATATATATATATATATATATATATATATATATATATATATATATATATATTTATTTTATATCTTAGAATTGTGTTTGCATTACTCGGTCTATCTTATACTTTTTAAAATTTTACATTATTGAAGCTTGTTGCTATTGAAAGACCTTAGTGATTTTATTATTTCGTATATTTTGTTTTTTAGTAGGCCGACTTGTAAGCAACATAAATAAACCTGCAGACAATCCAGAGACTACAGGTGCAGCACGTGATTAAGGACTCTAAATTAATAAAATATAGTATGCTTCCAGTAGTTTTGTTTTTGTACAAAAAGGAACCCCGCTCTCTTATTCCAAGGTAAATTCACATTTTTATTTGTGATTACACGACAAATAACAGGCTGACAAATTTTGAACTATGCAAAACCCACACTGCTCGCAAGAAGACCCCTACAGGTCTACCGCCAAACGATATGAACACACGCAGGAGCTCGAGTATTTCGTTTAAACCCCCTCCACACCTTTGACGCACGTGATGGTTTCGATCACTTGTGATGTATCTTCCGATGACTGTGTAAATTGCTATGGGCCGCAAACGCTCTATTGCAGGTCTCACATCTATACGGCTTCTCTCCGGTGTGAGTCCTCTCATGATTCGCCAAGTTGGTTTTCCGAGTAAACGCCTTGCTGCACGTGTTGCATTTGAACGGCTTCTCTCCGGAGTGAGTTCTATCGTGAGCCATCAAGCCATACCTTTTCGCGAACGTTTTCTCGCAGACACCGCAACTGAAGGGCCTCTCGCCAATGTGAGCCCTCTCGTGGATGGCGAGACTCGCTGCGGAAGAGCTTGAGTGAGGACAGAAGCGGCTCGGGTGCTTGTCCGGTTGTCGGTGCGTTTGCTGCTTTTGTGGGTCCGACCAGTTGGTCTCGGGAAAGGTGTCACCCCTGCGGCTGTCACGGTGAAAGATGTCCACTTCGTCGTTATGGTATGCTTCTATCCAACCTGCTGGGATGACTCGACAAAACAATAAAGGTCAGAGCTAGATGAACATGGCCCTGTATACCTACATTGTTTGCGGTGCGGTTTAAAGTAGGTATTCATTCATTTCAGATGTTGAGAAGTCTCAATCGCGGTGGTGGTAAAGGTCTACAGGCGATCGTCAAAGACTCTACTCTGGCAGCCCAATGGTGGGGCAGCTGTGGTAACTTGCGCGTTCTGCTAACCAAGTGCAGAAGGAAACTCAAGCCGCTGCGGTCGCCGCTGTACAGTATTGGCGGTAAGATGTTACAAGTAACGCCGCTACCGGTAATGCGTTACTTTTTTCAGTAACGTAATAACGTAGTCGTTAGTTATCCCAGACAGTAACGGGTAACATACTTAGCAGGGTGACCATATTCCTCAAGATAGGAAACGGGACATCCTAGCCTGGGGAAGGGGGGGGGGGGGGGGGTACTAAAGATTGAGATTGGGAAAACAAATTTCTACACACGACTTTTCGCGATAGAAAAAAAAATGTTTGTGGGCAAGAACAGTTCTCTAATTGTTACTCTGGGTAAATATTTTAAAGTTAAAGTACCCACTGGTATTTTTGTAAAATATACTTGTAACGAGTACACATCGTTTCGGTTTACTTCAACTCGCTTTGTGCCAACTTCGAAACCACGCACTCGTGCGAAAACGGGACAGGAATCTTTATTGGGAAAAAGTGAAAGCCGTTTACAGCTCCCTGTAATGCCGAATTGGAGCGCAGCTCTTGAGGGGGAGGAGGGAAAGGTACTGAGGGCCACGTGTTCTCGGGGGGGGGGGGGTCACGTGACCCCCCGAGGGCACGTGACCTTGGTGGGGTCACGTGGGGGAGTCACGTGCCCCCTTACGAGGTCACGTGACCTCGGGAGGGGTCACGTGACCTCGGGGTATCACGTTACTCCTCAGGTCACGTGACCCTCCAGGTCACGTGACCAAAATTTCCCCGCTAGATTTAGTGGGGAAATTTTTCCGCTAGATTTAGCGGGGAAATTTTTTCCGCTAGATTTAGCGGGGAAATCTTTCCGCTAGATTTAGCGGGGAAATTTTTCCGCTAGATTTAGCGGGGAAATTTTTCCGCTAGATTTAGCGGGGAAATTTTTCCGCTACATTCAGCGGGAAAATGTTTCCGCTAGATTTAGCGGGGGAAATTTTCCCGCTAGATTTAGCGGGGAAATTTTTTCCGCTAGATTTAGCGGGGAAATTTTTTCCGCTAGATTTAGCGGGGAAATTTTCCCGCTAGATTTAGCGGGGAAATTTTCCCGCTAGATTTGGCGGGGAAATTTACCCATAATGCACCGCGCGGTTACGCCGACGGCGACGGCGACGCCGACGCCGACGGCGACGCCGCTCAAGCCGGAAACAGGCGCCTAAGAGCTGCGCTCTAAAAAAGACAGGACGGCAAAAGCGAACCTCAAAAACGGTACTCTCCCGGCCAAAACGGGACGTCTGGTCACCCTAGTACTTAGGTTACTTATTTTGAGTAACGGGTAACGAAATTAGGTTACTTGGTACACCTACCAAACACCTGGAAAAAGTACACATTTTTTGCGCGTTTTAGAGCGCAGCTCTTAGGCGCCCGTTTCCGGCTTGAGCGGCGTCGCCGTCGCCGTCGCCGTCGGCGTAACCGCACGGTGCATTATGGGTAAATTTCCGCGCCAAATCTAGCGGGAAAACTTCCCCGCTAAATCTAGCGGAAAAGATTTCCTCGCTAAATCTAGCGGAAATTTTGCCCGCTAAATCTAGCGGAAAAAATTTCCCCGCTAAATCTAGCGGAAAAATTTCCCCGCTAAATCTAGCGGAAAAATTTCTCCGCTAAATCTAGTGGAAAAATTTCCCCGCTAAATCTAGCGGAAAAATTTCCCCGCTAAATCTAGCGGAAAAAATTTCCCCGCTAAATCTAGCGGGAAAATTTCCCTGCTCAATATAACGGAAACAATTTCCCCGCTAAATCTAGCGGAAAAAATTTCCCCGCGAAATCTAGCGGGGAAATTTTGGTCACGTGACCTGGGGAGTCACGTGATACCCCGAGGTCACATGACCCCTTCCGAGGTCACGTGACCTCGTAAGGGGGCACGTGACTCCCCCGCGTGACCCCACCAAGGTCTCGTGCCCTCGGAAGGGTCCCGTGACCCCCCCCCCCCCCCCCGAGAACACGTGGCCCTCAGTACCCTTCCCTCCTCCCCCTCAAGAGCTGCACTCTAATTCGGCATTACAGGGAGTTGTAAACGGCTTTCACTTTTTTATACTTCGTTTTACCTTACGTCCAGACGAAGCCGCCGCTACAAGCTGATGGTACCAATCCGAAAGAGTGAAAAGGGCGCCATCATTGTGTTCGCCGTGTCTCTGGACGTGTTCTGTCATCGCTGAACCAATCATGAAGAAAAAAGGCCCAGTGACTTGCGCTTTTGATGCAGCTATAATGGTCCCATTAGCTTGTAGCGTCGGCTGTGTCTGGAGTTAAGCTGAAACGTAGTGTGTTATCCAAGTCATTCTTATTGCACTCATTCTACATATTTTCAAACATTTTTCCTGCCCTTTCCCCACACAAAATGTTCCACTTCGGAAAAATCCCAAAGCCAGGGCCCATTATCCCAGTGTCAAAAAACGCTGTTGCAAAAAAACACACACACACACACACACAAACACTCAAACACTCAAACACTCAAACACACAAACACTCAAACACTCAAACACACACACACACAAACACTCAAACACTCAAACACACACACACTCAAACACACACACACTCAAACACACACACACTCAAACACACACACACTCAAACACACACACACTCAAACACACACACACTCAAACACTCAAACACACACACACACACTCAAACACTCAAACACACACACACACACTCAAACACTCAAACACACACACACACACTCAAACACACACACACACACTCAAACACACACACACACACACACACACACACACACAGTCACACACACACACACACACACACACACACAAACACACACAGAAGCGCTGCTATCGTCAATTTATAAATAAAAAATGCCGCAAAATAACGTGCTTTACTTTCTGTCGGTGACGGTAGCACATTCCTCTTATTTCAAGTAACGTAGATCGGTAACGCGTCCCTTCATTTAGAAAGTAACGTATATCGTTACTTTTTTCGGTAACGCCCAAGCATTGCAGCTGCATAACACTGCGAGTACGGAGCGCTAGGTGATAGCGTGTTGACATTCATAATGATCTCGACTGTGTATTAAGTAACGCCGGAAGGGTCTTCCACACACCCACACACAAAATTGCATCCAAAAGCCTCGTAAAACAATCGTTTTGTAGCTTTGTTAATTGAAAATTTGCTAATGTACACGACGAGCATTTTACGAGCTGTTTGAAACAGCGAAAAACACTGTTTCAAATCGGTATTGGTATGAACATTTGCCAGTCTAAGGCTAAACTTCGGCGACACAAATAATGCTGTGTCGCCGAATGTTGTGTTGTGTTGAAACAGCGAAACCTTTTTGGGCTATTTCATCCGTTAAAAATAATTTATAGTGTGAGTGACAGCGACCCCCTCAACTGAAATTGAAGTAAAAAAAAAGAAAAACAAATAAACAACTCAACACGGTACATTTCTCTAATATCATACAAGGTGCAACAAATTGAAGCTTCGACTGCTCGGACTGAATGTTCTTTTATAGAGCCCAGCTTGATTGTTTACATGCATCAAAGTTGTCTTTTTTTTTTTTACTTTGGACTGTAATTTTTTATTCCCCCTCCTCCTTCAAAAAAAAAAAGCTGTATTTCATTGTGGTATACTCATCTGCTTGTTGCAGGGCGCTAACTAAACCTGAAAGACGTTTCCACGTGGGAGAAACTTTGCGTACCACATCAGACTGCTCAGATTTTCCGCCTACTAAAAAACTAGCAGACAACAAGGATTTCTATCCGTGTGGGACCGTTCATGATTACGTAAGCCTGTTCTAAGAGGGTGCGAAGCTGGATGAGTATTGTCCTGTTTTGCGTCTTTTCATACCTGGTGTTGTTATTTCTGTGGGTACCACAAGATTGGCTGCAGAAGTCGCACCGCCGTCTGTCCTCCCTTTCTGTTCCATCTCCCATGGTTGCCACTGCAATTCGGCCCTTTGGAAGAAGAGCTCCGCCCCCTTGTGCTCGCAGTCCGTTCCCTGCCATTCGTAGTCGAATTCTGCCAGGGCAATTTCTGTAAGGTGTGAAGATCGAATCTTCTTTACTTCCTTTCTTTTTATTTATACTACACCAATACAGAAGCCCAACCAGAACGAACTCAAGGAACAAGCAAACAGGGACGCATCATGGAGATGAAGTAGATAAATTTAGGGGTTTACATTAGTATTGTGGTGTAATTCAAAAGGTAAAATAATCATATCACAAAAAAAAACACGCGTATCATAGCTGGATACTGAGCATCCCGAAAAAGACAATTAAAAATACACGTAAATTAAACAGAAAGCGATCCTTCTCTACAAATACGTGCTTCAAAGGTTTTACTTCACCTTTAAACATACGGTAAAGGATTACGTCGACACACTCCCAGACGAATCGAGAAAGACACAACTGGATACGATAAAGGAGCGTGGTTCAGTCTCAGCGTCGCTGCTTTCTGCTGCTCGAAAAAGTCAGGCATGCTACAAAAGCAACAACTGTACCGTGTATCACCGCCATAGGTTTTGAGAATTACACGTCAACAAAACGGACATGCTGTGTCGGCGAACAGAGGAAGGGACGGGAATGGAATTGTTGCATGTAGTTGGCTGAGCTGTGGCCATTCCCTGTTTAATCTGGCTAGTCGGTCCCATTCATCTGGGGAAAAACGTTGCCCAAGGTTCTGGCACTGCCATAGGTTGGTCTGGCTGATTGCGTTAGGAGGATTTCCGGATAGTTCGGCCTGCAAAGTTTCGAAGGATAAGGGTTAATAAACAGTTGCCAACACAAAGGTACTTTACTTGCCCTCATATATCATCAAATTTGATGAGCGAAACTAAAACTGAAGGACACCAAAGCTGGGAATTGGTCTAGTTGGCTATTCATTAATTGATCAAACTGCGCAGTAAATGATTACGAATGACGACGCAGAAACGAGAAAAAAAGAAGTCAACAAACGGGATAACGTGCATTTGCCGTGCAGTTTAGTCAAGTAAAGAACTGAAGGCCACTTCACAAAGAACGACACAGTCTTTCAGTTCGAGAGTGTCTGCGAGAGATTTCTATCTGAAGTACACGAAAAAAATTAAATTCCAAGTGACTATACCATTTCCAAGAATGAATGTTTTGACCGAATACCACTGACCATCTTTATTTCAGCGAGAGATGTTTTATTATATATGCAACGTCTAACCACCTGGAGGAGAAGGAGAATTTTCGCCGGTTCCGTCAGTGCTGCATCCACGGGACTAGAGCTGTCATATATAAAATGATATGCAATGTAGATCAATCAGTCAGCCTCGCGTTTTGCTAAAAACTAACATAAGCGGGGCTAATTTAGAAAAAACATGAGAATGGGATTTAGCTGAAGTACTTAATTTACGTTCACGAGTTCCCCTAAAACCCGTATGAGTAAAAAGCTCTTGAGATCAGCCAGAAGTTGATTACAAAATCTTATAATATGGTTAAGTGATCTCCAGTATAAATTGATTGCCATTGATCACCAGTATAAATCGATTGCCATTGATCACCAGTATAAAGTTGACAGTCGCTATTGCAACACAAATATCTTATTTTATTATATCTTCCGACTCATGACGATCTTAAACTGGCTGTTCCTTTTTTTTTCATCTCCGTTAAAGGGAAGCTGAAACACTTATTTCAGAAAATGAGTTTGATTCTGATTCCAGCGTATTTTTATTCCGTAAATCTGAATATTGCGTTCGTTTTGTTCGAAGATTTAACCAAACGCGAGAAAACACGAAAACCCTCGGACTAGTCTTTACTTCCTAGGAGGATCTTTCGGCCGCCAAGCGCGTGTCCCTCGCGTGGCAGCGCGTGCAAATGCAATCTCGCCACTACCCCGCACTGGCACCAGTCGTGACATCTTTTAGAGCGCAGCTCTTAGGCGCCCGCTTCCGGCCTGAGCGGCGTCGCCGTCGCCGTCAGCGTAACCAAGGTCATTCCAAGGTCACGTGACCCCCAAGGTCACCCCAAGGTCACGTGACCCCCAAGGCCGCGTGACCTCTCCCCCAGGGTCACGTGACTCCCCAAGTCACGTAACCCCCCCCCCCCCCGAGGTCATCTGACTCCCCCTCCCCGAGGTCACGTGACTCCCTCCCCCCCGAAGTCACGTGATACCCCCCCCCCCCCGAAGTCACGTGACCCCCTCCCCCCGTCGGCGTCGGCGTTTTGAGGGCAACTAACCCTCGTAACCCTCACGAGGGTTACGAGGGTTAGTTGCCCTCAAAAGGGTTGCCCTCACGAGGGTCACGAGGGTTATGAGAGTTGCCCTCACGAGGGTCACGAGAGTTACTGTCATCGTCAATCGGGAAAAGAGAGAAACGACGTCCATGAGTGGATCAAACACAGAAATGATATATTTACAAGAATGAAGATAGGAACGTGTCAGAAGCGATACAATAGGAAAAGAATTAGCAATAAGAAAAGCAAAACGCTGAAGGCAGTCAAAGTCACGTCAACACACTCATAGCCCGTTCCCGCTACCGTCCTTGCCTTAGGTTCAAGTCTTTCCCCTCGGTGCCTTGCGGAGCGTCACCGCTTGATGTGATGATGCGGAAGCTGGTGTCTCGTACTCCCCCTGGAGTTGCTCGTAGCAGGCGTCGCCGTCCGTAGCGGCTGGTCCTCCCTCCGAGCTCTGGTCGTCGCCGTGCGTCGCGGCCCGACCCTGGCTTTTACTGCTCCTTCTCCTCTCGCGCCCGCCGTTCTCTTCTCGCGCTCGCCGTTCTCTGCTCGCGCTCGCCGTTCTCTGGAACGCGCTCGTTCCCTTCCGCTTCTTTTCTTCTTCCACCCGTAATAATCGTCACAGGCACGTGACACACCCCCCTCCCTTCGAGAACTTCACAACATGAAGTTTCTCCACGAAGGCGACCTCCTCGATGGCTTGCTGTAGTGACCGCGGCACATTCACAAATACCACCACACTTGGTCCTTAGCATTCACGCACGTATGCCGGTTCCACATCCCAAAAATTAGTACCGCCCAAATCACGAAGACAAAACCTGGTTACACTCCCGCCTCCTTAATTGCTCGTACAAATCACCTGGGCAACACACTCTTGTCCACACCTAATTCAACAACAAAAACGAAAAAAAATCCTAATGGGTCTCATTACCCCTGTGTCCTGCCTTTACGAACAAATATCCCCAGACGGCTTAGCTCTCTAGACGACTTAAGAAGTCTGCTCCAACATTGTCTTTCCCCTTAATGTTTTCGATTTGAAAGTCCTGTTCCTGCAATGATAAACTCGATCGCATTATGTGACTGTTGGAGTGCTTCGCTTTGTTCAAAAACTCCAAAGCTCGGTGATCCGTTTGTATGCGAAAGTTTCTGCCATATAAGAACAACCTAAATCGCTCCACGGCCCAAACAATCGCCAGACACTCTTTCTCTACGATGGCGTAATTCTTCTCCGATTTTCCCAGTGTTCTGCTTGCATATCCCACTGGATGCGGCAGTCCTTCACTTTCCTGGAGCAATACTGCGCCCAGGCATGCATCAGATGCATCCGTCCTCAAAACGAATTCTTTGTCGGGATCTGGCGCCAACAGGATAGGTGGTCTCGATAAGCAGTCCTTCAGTCCCTCGAACGACTTCTCCTGTGCTGACCCCCATTCAACTTGGTTTCGTTCTCCTTTCTTCGTGAGCTCCAGCAGTGGTGTAGCAAGATTCGCGTAGTTTTGGACGAAATCGCGGTGATAGCCGGTCAGCCCGAGAAACGACTTCACTTGACGTTTTGTCACCGGCCTTGGCGCGTCTTGCATCCTTCCAAGGATCTCCGCGTGGGGTGCGACTCGTCCTCCACCCAACTCATGACCGAGGAATGTCGTCTTTGTAAATGCGATCTCGCATTTCTTCGGCCGAGCCGTGATGTTAGCTTCTTGCAACCGATCAAAAATTGTCTGCAAAGTTCTCATGTGTTGCGTCCACGTATCCGAGGCGATGAGAATGTCATCAATGTAATGATGAGCCTCCGGAATTCCATGAAGCAACTTTCTCATCAGTCTGGTGAAGGTAGCTGCGGCAGTCTTGAGCCCGAAAGGCATGAACCTAAACTGGTAAAGTCCGCTACTCGACGAGAACGCTGTCTTCTCCTTGGCCAAATCCTCCATCGGGATCTGCCAGTATCCCTTCGCTAGATCCAGCTTAGAGAAAACTTTCTTACGGCCCACCTTGGCGAAGGTGACGTCCGCCCTTGGAATCGGCTCTGCGTCATCCTTAAGCACGTCGTTTAACTTCCTGTAATCAACGCAAAACCTGCTAGAACCGTCTTTCTTTTTAACAATTACAACCGGCGCGTTATACGGTGACGTGCACCGCTCAATAACGCCCAGTCGGAGCGTTTCCGAAATCTCCTTTACGACTGTCTCTTGAACGGAAAATGGCAACGCATGTTGCCTTATCCGCACAGGCTCTTCGGTTGCCCGAACTCGCCGTTGGGTTGATCGGCCCGAAGACGCCGATCGACACTCTCTTGAATGGTGTCTCGATGGCCGACATTGTCCCAAGAAGCACTTTGCCTACTCTGCCTTTTGGCACCATGCGCTGGCATACATCGCAGGAACGCACGTACCTCTTGATGTCACTCTGCATGCCCGGCCAAAAGAACTCTTCAGCCGTTAGCGCGAGCGTGTTCTTCATGCCTCGGTGGCCTGACATGATACCATCGTGTGCCGTTGCCATAACAGTTGGTCGGAATCTTGCTGGGAAAGCCAGCTGCTCTATACTCCTCCCGGTGAAAAATATACAGCTCCGAAAAAGCAGGTAGTTCTTTATCACCATTTCATACTACGTACGACACTTGTGGTTCTTTACCACCTTTCCGACCTTGTCGAAACATTTCCTTAAGGACGCATCGTTCCTCTGTTCTGTCGAAAGCTTCTCGACTGTCGTTTCGAGAATTGGTACCTGTGGCACATTCAGTGGAGGTTCCGCTTTGTTTCCGCTCTTATTCTTCCTCGACTCTCCCACTCCCGCGGTACTTGAAAGCGGGGTTATCAGTCCCAAGTCCGTGTTTTCCGAGTCGTACGGAGAGGCCTCTTTGTGGTCCTTCCTCTCTGGTACCTCGGCTCCCTTGTCCAGCTGGTGGTAAACTCACTGGACAGTAGGTGTCTTCATCTCGTCAGTTCGCTGTTGATCGGAATCCCAATATGGGTTCGGATCGTTGGGATCTCTCACTTGTGGAACGTTGCCAAGCACTAAGTCGTACAGGGGATCGTCAATGCACTTCGCAGAGACTTTTCCTGCCAGAAAGGGTGTGTTGATCACAATTTCCGCCTCAGGTAAGTATTTCACTGTTCGGTCCAGTAAATATACGGGACTACAGTTTCCAGTGTAGCATCCAACGGGCACTAAGTTCTTTCTTACGACTACTCTATTGCAGCCGGTGTCCCGAAGCACCGTAACTTTTCTCTCGCCAATGCAGCCTTCGACCACAGGCATATTCTCCACCAGAAACTTGGGTGGCCTCCCTACAGCTGCGTTAACCACTGGGATTTTGTCGCCGTTCTTTAACGTAAGGTAGGTCCCATCTGGTTCGCCTGCCGTTTCGTTGGAGGCTGCCCACAGGCAAGAAGCTTGTGGTTTATCGCCAGCCCTCATAGTGCATTTGTCGGCCTTGTGTCCCACCCGGCCGCAGTGCCAACATGTCGATGGTTTGTATTGTTGATTGCGACCATTGCAGTTCTCGGCTGTGTGTCCTACCTTATTGCATAAAAAGCATCGGAGTATCCTTCGTGTGTCCTTTCTGAAAGCTTTAGGGACTGTGCTTGCACTGGTTTTCGGGTCTTGTCCCTCTACCTTCGCTTTTAAAGCGCTCGGCTGAGTCTGTGCTTCCAGAAAGACGTCGGCTTTTTCAGCCAAATCATCTATGGTCAAACAGTCTCTTTCTTTGAGAAAGACCATCAACTTACTAGGGCAAGTTGTCATGAACTGCTCCATTAGCATTCTGTCCCGGAGCGCCTCGAAAGTCTTCTCGACACCTGCCACTTCGATCCACCTATCGAAATACCCCGTCAACCTGGCTGCAAACTGTTTTCTTGTTTCCCCATCTCCGGGCTTCGCCTCACGAAATCTTTCGCGATAACCTTCTTTTGTATACCGGAATCTTTGAAGCAGCGCCAGTTTCATCTTTGTATAATCCATTGCATCCGCAGGGGTCATGCGACCGACCACCGTCAGGGCTTCTCCTGTGAGACAAAGACTTAAAGTGATTGCCCACTTGTCTTGTGGCCATCCGAGGCTTGTGGCCGTACGCTCAAACCTCTGCAAATACGCGTCAAGGTCGTCGCGCGTCTCATTATACTGCGGTATCAGTTTGTGTGGACTGGCGCTATGACTTGGTCTAGTCGAACCGCGTTCCCCTCCTTCCCCTCGCGCTTCGCGATTTCCTTTTTCCTGGGCAGCGATTCTGAGTTGTAGAACTTCCCGCTCCTTATCCAGTCGGACACATTCCGCCTGACATGCGCGTTCTTGCGCCGCGTGCTCTTCTCTTGCCGCCTCCCGTGCCTGCAGCCTTTCCTCTCTTTGAATATTTTTCTCCCCCTCAACCCAGACCTTCAGCTCCTCTCCAGTGTATCCTAGTTCCCTTCCAGCCGCCATCAATTTATCAATCTCTACAACCCCGGACCCAGTCATGGTCGCGAACTGTCTCCTCCGGACCAACGAGATCAGGCTAATGGATTAATGGAATCCTGGCAAGCTCGCCGAATTGTCATCGTCAATCGGGAAAAGAGAGAAACGACGTCCATGAGTGGATCAAACACAGAAATGATATATTTACAAGAAGGAAGATAGGAACGTGTCAGAAGCGATACAATAGGAAAAGAATTAGCAATAAGAAAAGCAAAACGCTAAAGGCAATCAAAGTCACGTCAACACACTCATAGCCCGTTCCCGCTACCGTCCTTGCCTTAGGTTCAAGTCTTTCCCCTCAGTGCCTTGCGGAGCGTCACCGCTTGATGTGATGATGCGGAAGCCGGTGTCTCGTACTCCCCCTGGAGTTGCTCGTAGCAGGCGTAGCCGTCCGTAGCGGCTGGTCTTCCCTCCGAGCTCTGGTCGTCGCCGTGTGTCGCGGCCCGACCCTGGGTTTCACTGCTCCTCCTCCTCTCGCGCCCGCCGTTCTCTGCTCGCGCTCGCCGTTCTCTGGAACGCGCTCGTTCCCTTTCGCTTCTTTTCTTCTTCCACCCGTAATAATCGTCACAGGCACGTGACAGTTACCCTTACGAGGGTCACGAGAGTTACCCTCACAAGGGTTACTAAGTTTACCCTCACGAGTGTCACGATGGTTATCCAGGTCACGTGACCCCCCACCTCCCAGGGTCACGTCAACCCCTCCCCCCGAGGTCACGTGACCCCCGTTGACGTCATCGCCACTAATGACGTCATATGTGACGTCACTGATGACGTCACCGTAATCCGCAGCGTCATCGTGCTCATCACTGATGACGTCATTAGTGACGTCACCGATGACGTCACCGGCATCCGCATCGTCATCTTCATCGTCACCGGAATCCGCATCGTCATCACCACTAATGACGTCATCAGTGACGTTGTGACGGAGTGTATTACCGACTCATTCGGTGCTGTGCGTGCAGGCACGTGTGTGTGTGTCCCACCGTGGGCGTTCGCGCCAGATTACTAAGAATCCTCGCCTCGCGGCCAAGAGGAGAACAGCTGACAGCGATGCTGTCAGCTGCTTGCTGACAGCATCGCTCTTCAGCGGGCGCCGATGGGGAGGGGTCTCCCTCGGAATACGTCAGTGCGTCTCTCAATGCGTTGCTGGTACTGTAACCTGGTCGGCCATAGAATAAGAGAGTGCGGAAGTAGAATCGAGAATGAAAGGGGCTCACTCTCGAACTCCGTACAAGAGGCACAGCAGCCCCACAGGAACGAAGAAGGAGGAAAGGCCGCTTCGGGAGGGCCCCACGGGCAGGGAAACTAGCAGGTCCCCTTCCGAGCGACACCGGCGGAGGGAGAGAAATAAACGTGGCCATTAAGTTTTGCGGGGAGAGCAGTCCGGTGGTGGCGGAAAATATTGCAAAAATGGAGCTACGTTTTCTGGTGGACACCGGGTCGAAGGTCAGCCTCCTTAAAGAGTCCGTCTTCAGAGAACTGAGTCAGAGTGGTCGCACGTTCAACGAGCACCTCGGGGGCACGCGCACGCGGTTGACAGGCATAACAGGAAAAGAGCTGGAGACCAGTGGTTGCTATCTCATACCACTTGAGATCGGGAAGACCTTGTTCTGCCATTCGTTTTTTATCTGCAACGACAGCGCGATGATCCCCGTGTCCGGACTCCTGGGGCACGATGTTGTGCGCGCCCACGGCTTGGACCTGCTGACCACGAAGGGGTGGTTGTGCTCGACGGGGAAGAGGTTCCGATCTTGAACTGGTCACCATCGCAACCTGTGCGGGGTGTATGCTCTGCTGAGACACCTGTCATGTTGGTGTCGGAGTGCGTCATTCCACCAAGGACAGAGATTATCGTGGCTAATAAGCTCCGGGGGAACCCGCCCCGCGGTGCACTGGGTGTGGTGGAGATGGTAGAGATTGAGCCTCATGGGCTTCTGGGGGTTGATTCTCTGGCGCGCGTAGATCAGAGGGGGCGTGTGCCGGTCAGGATAGCAAATCTTATGTTGTCTGAAATGTGACTGCCCAAGAACAAACGGGTCGGAGTCTTTGTTGACGTAGAATTTGCCCCACAACTTGAGGAGATGATGCTGAGTTGCGACACGGTCGACGGCATGTCGGAGGTGGCTCTCGTGGGAATGTTCGAGCTGTCCCACGTCCACTCCGGGGAGAGAAGAAGGATCGCTCAGCTCATGTGGAAGTACCGGGCGGCATTTGCCTTAACGAAGCTGGACCTCGGTCACTGTAGCACAATCAAACACAGAATCAACACGTCGGACGCTGCACCCGTATACCGCCGAGCGTATCGGATACCATTCGCTAAGAGAGACGAGATGGAGCAAGTTCCAGGCCTTGTTGGACAAAGGTATCATAGAACACTCCCTTTCTCCCTGGGGTGAACCCGCTCTGCTGGTTCAGGAGCCCGACGGGTCGTTCAGGTTTGTGGTCGATTATCGCGAACTAAACAAGGTGACAAGAATCGACCCATACCCCCCCCCCCCCCCAAATATTCAGGAGACCATTGCTCAGCTGGGCACTGCTAAGTACTTCACCGTGGTCGACATGGCCTCAGGGTTCTGGCAAATAGAAATGGACTAGAGTGACCGAGAAAAGACGGCCTTCAATACGCCGTCTGGAGACTATCAGTGGCGACGGACGCCCATAGGGCTGGTTAACAGCTCGGCGGTATGGCAGCGCACAGCCGACGTAATCCCTGCAGGTATTTTGGGGAAGTCGTGCCATGTGTACTTAGATGATGTGATTATATACAGCCATGACTTTGACCAGCACCTAGCGGATGTGGAGTTCGTGCTGATGCGGTTCCGGGCAGCGGGTCTGAAGTTGGGGCCCTCCAAGTGTCAGTTCTTGGGGGAGGAAGTGAAGTACTTGGGGCATATCCTTTTGAGGCAGGGTGTTAGGCCTGACCCTGACAAGCTGAGCTGTGTCCGTAATTTCCCAACCCCTCGGAATGCGAAGGAAGTACGAGTTTTTGGGATTGCTTGGATATTACCGCAGGCATGTGAAAAACTTCGCGGAAAACGCCAGGCCTATGACGCGGCTCACCTCGCCAAAGGTAGACTTTGTGTGGGACGAGGAAGCACAGACGGCTTTTGAGCTAATGAAGGATGCTCTGATCAGTGCCCCCCTTCTGAGATTCCCCGACTTCTCAAGAGATTTCATCGTTATGACTGACGCATCCGGCCAAGGCTTGGGCGCAGTGCTGGCCCAGGTTTTTGATGGACAGGAGCATCCGATAGCATTTGCGAGCCGCCAGCTGAACGAAGCTGAGAAGCGCTATGGTGCCACTGAACAAGAGTGTCTGGGCGTAGTTTGGGCTGTGCGCCACTTTCGATGCTGTCTAGTCGGACGGGATTTTCGTGTTATTACGGACTGCAACGCCCTCAAATGGCTGATGTCCGTCCGTGACCCAAACTCGCGCCTTGCGAGGTGGAACTTGCTGCTTCAAGAACATAGCTTCGAAATCGTGCATCGTGCGGTGAAGTTGAACCAGAACGAAGACGCTCTGAGTCGGGCGGTCGTTCGCGGCGTGGCGGTCTTCAGACCAATGCTGGACCTAGAGCGTTTTTGACAACAACAGAGGAACGACGATGAGCTGGTGAGCTTGATCAAACAATGTGAGAACGCTCCGGGTCGGCACAGCGAGTACTATCTAGACAACAAATGTCTACTTTGCCGACGAGAGGGAGACAGGCGGACGACACCGGAGACATCGCGCGGCCACGTCGTCGTTCCGGTTTTACTTCGCGATGAGCTGCTGAGAACAACGCACGATGCTCCTTACGCCGGACATCTGGGGGCACGGAAGACGACGGAGAGGCTCTCTCGCGACTACTACTGGCCGCACATGAAGCAGGACGTCAAAGTTCATTGCGATCGCTGCGGCTCCTGCTCTCTGCGGAAAACTCCTAAGGGCCTCAAGCCTGCGCCTCTACAAATATTCGAAGAAATCTCAAAGCCCTTCCAACGGACGCCGATGGACATCATGGGACCCCTGCCCCTATCAACCCAGGGAAGTCGCTATCTGCTCGTTTTTGTTGAACACCTCACTTGGTACGCCGAGGTGATTCCCATGCCCGACCAGCGGGCGGAAACCGTGGCCCGCCTCTTCGTCGAGCGCGTTGTAATGCGCCACGGGACGCCTCAGCAACTTTTAACAAATCGTGGTGCAAACTTCACGTCAAAGCTCCTGCGAGAGGTATGTAATCTCCTGGGAATCCAGAAGATTCTTACAACACCTTATCACCCCCAGTGTAATGGAGCGGTGGAGCGCCTCAATCAGACTATCAGCGGAATCCTGGGTCACTATGTGGCCCGTGACCAACGGGATTGGGACGTATGGATGCCTTACATCACCTTCGCGTACAACTCGGCAACCCACGAGAGTACTAAACAGGGCCCCTTTTTCCTTCATGGCCGCCATCCCGAGATGCCATCAGCCCTTTACCAGTCGCCGACGGGAAGTTACGGCACTCTAGATAACTACAGAGACGAACTGCTTCAGCGACTCTCATCCGCCCACGAGTCTGGATGCCTGATGCTGGCTGACTCTGCCGAAACAAGGAAACACCTATTCGACAGGGACGCCGCAACTTCGAGCTTCGCCGTGGGTGACGTCGTCTGTATCAACGACTTGGCCGGCGTCCGTGGGCTCGCCAGAAAGTTGCAGCCTAAATGGCGCGGTCCGCTTCGGGTCGTAGGAAAACTGTCGGAGGTCACCTTCCGAGTAAAAGACACTCGAACAGGGGAGCAAAAAATAGTTCATGCTAATCGCCTTAAGCGATATATTGCCGGAGGTGGTGACCGGGGTCACATTGGGCCTCTTCGGGGGCCGGGCATGCCGAATGATGTTGGGACTCCTACTGCCATGCCCGCCGTTCCAAAGCCCCACGGCCCGTGTCCAGCGGATGAGAACAGAGTGGATCCTGACGAGAAGAGATCAAACGATTCCATCATGCCGGCACTCTTGGAGGAGTTGTCTCACAGCTCGGCTGCTGCTCCTCCTAGAGCAAGCCAACCCGCGCGGGAACACCGCTATGCTTTGAGAAAATACGGACCAGTTGATCGACCTTAATGGACACACGTACGAGAAACCTGCGGGGCCCACCGGGTGGTGTGTAATCTGCGGGAACTTTCTTGGTGTGCTCCTTAGTGTGCTGTTCTTAGCGACCACGTGATGGTGTATTCTGTGCACTTTACCAGTGTTTCGATAGGTATCCTATAGTGAGTTCAAACTAAGTGTATTTATGAACATGAACATGAACATGCCTTTAGGTTTTGTCAGGTGAATTCTGTGTAAGAGAAAATTCCTTTTTTGTGTGGGCGAGTGTGACGGAGTGTATTACCGACTCATTCGGTGCGGTACGTGCAGGCACGTGTGTGTGTGTGTGTGTGTCCCACCGTGGCGTTCGGCCCAGATTACAAACAATCCTCGCCTCGCAGCCAAGAGAAAGGAGAAAAAAGATGAGGAATGGCAGAAAAAGGGCGGTTAGCCATCGCAAGCCTCCAGACGGAGAACGTCGTAGCAGCTGTCTGTGTCGCGAACTCAAACCGAGTTTAGATAAAGTTATATGTGCCGGAACTAATGCTGGGTACTGTCTCTCCTCAACGTCGGGCCCCGACGACGATGTGTGTGCAGCTCCTAACCAAAGTCTTCACAACGTCATTAACGTCACTGATGACGTCATCGGCATCGGAATCGTCACGTGACCCCCCCCGATGTCACGTGACACTCCACGGTCACGTGACCCCCACAAGGTCATGTGACCCCCAAGGTCACTCGACCCACCCCCAGTGCCCTTTCCTCCTCCTCCTCAAGAGCTGCGCTCTAATTCGGCGTTACAGGGAGTTGTAAACAGCTTTAATTTTTTCTCACCTTTTTTGAAATAGCAAAAGTGCACGTGCATAGCTTCGATAGGCACTGAAGATACTCGAAAGTAGCGATTCCGAAAACTCCTTTCATGACTGTACGCTCCGGGAAGGAGGGGCATCAGCGGTACCATAGAGTTATTATAATGTACGCTAGAGGTTCAAGTGGCGCTAGTGTGCTGACGCAAATTGAAGCAGACAGCAACCAGTCTAAAATTGACTTCCGGTAATGCATTTCTATGGGAAAAAGTGAGTGCATTTTCTCACTGCGCTCGATCATAGGAGCAAATATCCCGAATAATTCGTACGTTCTAGGTAGCTTGGAACATTTCTCAGTCGGGCCGACGAAATAATTGGTCAGTTACGGTGTTTTTCTTTCAAATTCATCGCATTAAAAACGGTGCTAAAACAGCTTCGTACGTGTATTTATGTGCACTGTCGGACACTGTTAGCGCGAACACTACGTCGGCGCTTTTCAGCGTGGGGGATATACGTGCCAAACGAACGAAGGACATCTGGAAATTAAGAAAGACGTCAAAACTACGCAGTAACACCGGATCAGGAACTACACATGTATATACGATCAAAATTAATTGAAGGCCACGTAATCTATTTCTATTTTAAATAAGTAAGTACCGTTTTATTCTTTCTGCTCTGAGCGGAGCTGCTTGTTCTACGTTCAAAATATCGCTCGCACGCTCGAAATCTTTGAGAACAAGTGCCCGATAAAAGCTGCCCGGCAGAGAAAAAAATACGAAGAGACAACTTTTATAGCCCACGGACTTTATTCTCTACGTTTTGAACGTTTTTATCCGCTCATGCACGACGGGGTCATTTTTATATAGTGACAGGACTGGCATATTATCAATATATAAGCGTCACCGGATTGCTGGCGAGCCTTGAACACACTCTACATTCCTTTCGATTGTAATTTTGCTTCGAATCGTCGCTTGTTTTTACACACCTGCTGCGGAACACACGTTTGGGACTGAAATGTAGCGAAGTTAAACATCGGTCACTGATGAAGAAAAATGCGCTAACTAAAGCAATTACACTTTTACAGTGTTAATCAAGGTACATACTATTTGGTACGACCCAAATAACCAAAGTGTTCCGTGTTATTTTCCGGCGAAGAGACAAAATGCACGCGCGCTTTCCCATAGGAATACACGGGAAGACTGGAAAAGTAGACTGGTTGCTGTCTGCTTCAATTTGCGTCACGGAAGTCGCATAGACACTAGCGCCAGTTGAACCTCTAGCGTACATTATAATAACTCTATGAGCGGTACTTTGAAAATGTTTTTCTGCTGCCTCCGTGCACGGAATCGAAAAATATTTTTCGACACTAGACTTCCTGGCGCCCAAATTGAGACGATTTAAGGTTATTTCCTCAAATAGAAAATCGCTTCAGCTTCCCTTTAAAGACTTATCATCTTTAAGACCGCCATAGCTGAACACCTTTCTGATTCTTTCATTCGATCATTCGTGGTTCATTCGTGGTTTTTCTTATCCATTTTCTACACCTTCTGTAACTTTCTCCCGGACCCTGAAAGTATGGTTCAGGCTGAAACATGGCGCTTATTACAGGTTTTGTTCAGGGCCTGTTTCGCCAGCTATGCTACAAGATGACGTCCCTCTTTTCAAATCCAGTTTTAGGGGTTGGCGTTTGGTCCACGGCGAAAGCTATAGCATTCTCGGTTTCTGATTGGAGGTGACGTCCCAGCGTTTTTCTCGGGGAGAGTTATCGTCCAATGATACATATTTATTTGGTTCGCGAGTCTTTGGTGAGAACTACTCACTGACACACGGACGGTGACAGGGGTCGTGCGGTAATTAATGTTTTTGATCCAAGTGGGCATAGGAACATTTGAGCTATGTACTGCAGCAGAGCTTAAGACTTGCAGAGGGAGTGCTCGTTGCCGTTCGCATCGAAAGGTGGAGTACAGCAGAGCCTTATAGTTTCAGCTTGCGTCCCGTATCACTTCGGCGCGGCACTCGGCTTTTAGCAGACGGCTGCCTTTATTCCGGTCCGGTAACGGAACATGTGAAAGTATTTACTTGTTTTGTGTTTGTCTGCGAAGGACGCTTCGTAGCAGACGAATTCTATTGTTCACTTACGTTAGCAGACTAATCATCCGCTGACGATCTCTTGGCTCGCTCCGTAAAGTTCCGGTCACACTGCTCGTACACCAAGCAAAAGGTAGTGTGCAAACACCGTCTGAGGCGCGTTTCTTTCTCGTGTCCTCTCATATTAGGCCAACCAAAACTGAATGCGGACGTGTTCGAAGCACACATATGTGTGCGCTTCGAACATGTCACCAGACAGTTTTGGTAGGCCCAATATAGAGGACTGACATAAAGGAACCAATCTTGGCAGTACACAGACATGCGACTGCTTATGACCGGTGTGGCTTGTGAAGCATTTGTGACTGCTGATGACCGGCCGCTGCGGTGCCGGTCATAAGTAGTCGCCAGTGTTTTAAGCATTCGCGGTCGTTGGCATGGCAGTCAGAAATGTGTAAACCTGCTTTTGCTTGAGCAAACAATAAAGGAAACACAAATATGGGACATGCTACTTCACCACTTTAGAAACAAGACTCCACCTCCACACATTTTGGCACAATAAAGCAAAAGTTGGAGACACAAAACAGTTGGTCCGCATTAAGAGATACTTACAGGGATTATACAGTTTTATTACAAAATGTATGAAAGCCTTCATTTGGCTTTGCGAGGGGGGGGGGGGGGGGGCCAGTTAGTCGGCAAAGTAAGGAAAGGCAAAAAATGGAAAGTTCGCGCGCAGCAGGCTCAACTGTAGTCATCTCATTTGATCTGGCTCCGTCGCATTGATGTAAAGACAAAATGTAGCCGAAGGGCCTTAAATCGCCGAGGGAGGAATTTGCTGGTGACAGGCCGCCTTTGCAAACCAGCGAAGCGTCGTTCACATGTGCGTCGAAATTCCTGACGATTTTGATCTGCAATGTTTAGAAAGATGACGGTTAATAAACAGTCCAAAACGGAAAGCGGCCATACTTGTTTCTACCTTTTGCTAAACATATTCAGCAATACTTAAATTGGGTGCCAAATTTAAAAACAGGTGTGGCAAGTGAAGTATAAAGAGTACGATTAAGCTTTTCATTTGAGTGAGATGAGTATGCACTGGTCACCCCAACCAGGTAATGTTCAGAGCCAATCTAGCGTATCGGTACACGAGATTTATCATTCACTTCAACCCCTGATATATTATGCTGTGATTGAAATCCTGTTGTCGTGAATTTTACACTCCGTATTCCGAAAACACGATGAGCATTAAAACTTGGTTAGGGGCTAAGGCGTATGAAGATGAAGATAGCTGCTTTTGAGTCTTCGGGGTGTCAGTCATCCCAGCTTTTGTTTTCTTCTTAGAAGTAGTTTATATTTCGATGTCTGCAGTGTGAATCTTCTTTCCTCCGTCAAAGACACGTCACTTATGATATTAATAAATTCTGGTGCTTTCTAGCTGAGGAACAACCTTAGGTGTCTACTTCTGCCGGTTCATAGCTCCAGTCCTGGAAAACAAGACAACTAGGCTGAAGGGGCAGCGGTGGCTTCAGAGTAGAATGCCTGAATGTTGCTGGGTGGCCCTCATAGAGTGGTGGTAACTCTACCGTATGCTAACGGAGCCGCCATCTTCTCTTCAGTACTTCATGAGCTCATTACGCTGTTATTGTCATTGAGCATTACCACTCGTGAAAAGGCACCGGGTAACCCTAAGAACACGCAGCGTTATAAATTCCATCAAGTATTCGTTTGTTTTCGGCGTCGGTCGGAGGGAGGAGACATAATGGTGGCCACAGTCAACTAAAGGCGCCACTTGCCTTCACGAAGGATGTCGTCACTCTTGCAAGGCACATCCAGCAAGCAACATTGATGCACTCTACTCCCGAGCCACCCACAAGGGTTGCTTTACGGCGATAGCTTTACGGGCAAAACTTTGCAGAGATTTCGGCAGGGGGATCGGTGGCCCAGTGATCTAACGCGTCTCAGCTCGGAGCGTGGAGCGAAAGCTTGAGCTGCAGAATCTCCTGGATTCGATCCCCACCCCCCCGTCCGTTTTCATCTGGCTAAGCTTCGTACCGGCACGCGTTTGTGTAATCGCTACTGCGTGAGGCGCGTTAAAAACCCCAGGTTAGCGGTTGCAGTGCAATGGCTAAATTTCTCATCTTCAGCCAAGAGACAAGTCACCCGTTGAGGCGTACTAGCACAAGGCTACATATTCATACTAGCAACATAATTTTTAGATTTTTTCTTTGTCTATTGTCGTCGCCGCTACGGAAAAAAAACATTGCTCAACGGCCGTGCTGCGCGGCTGCGTATTAATGCGAAAGCATTAACTGCCCCATAGAGTGAGCTGACGTCAACAGTTTGAAGCGCGAAACCAGCACCTAGTTTCCCCGGTCCCAAAGGGACGAAGTAAAGCTGATCGATTTCGCCTTCGGTTCTTTTGGCTGGCGCGTGTCGACGGCGCCATGGCCTCCGAGATACCGAAGGCCATGACAGCGCTCGTCAGTTTCCACGACCGCTCACCCCGTGGCGCTGCGTGTCCATCAGCGCGCGCGTTCAAGGTCACCAGGGGGCACGCGCGCTGACCGGCGACGAAATGTACACAGCAGACGAAAAAGAGAGCGGACTATCGGCTTGTATAATATGCTTTCGCATTCACGACTCATGAGAAATGCATACCTGTACACCGAGCTTTTTTTTTTGGCACCGATTTGATATCCAGGGGGCGTGGCCAATGATGTCACGGACGTCAAAATTATATTAACTGTTATTTTGACGTAAACAACACGTTTTATTTTGGATGCCGCCGAGTGCATTTCGAAATGTCGGTGGCTCGGCTTGTATGTGGTCGAGTGCTCGGCGGTGTCCGCGCTGTTGTGTGTTGTCGACGTGCCGCCTGTGCTCGTCGCGTTATCAGGAACATCAAGGTAAGCGTTTTCCATTTACAAATTTCGCCCGGTGCTGTCCGTCACTTCTGTTGTATGTGAAGTTTACGTGTACCAGAGGCGACAGAGCCCAGCCGCAGTAATTATTCACGCATTTTTACCGCTTTTGATGATAGTCAGGCTGCTTGTGCACACTCATCAGTGGTCCGACGACAGGTGCCTGCCTAGGTTCTTGCGTACCAAGGTTTCCTTTGGACACAAAACTTGAAAGTATAAAACAGCGAGGACGAGGACGGGAACAGGACATCTTTCACTTTTTGAAAGATGTCCTGTTCCCGTCCTCGTCCTCTCTGTTTTATACTTTCAAGTTTTGTATCTATTAACCAACACGCTCGTTTTCAATTGTAGTTTCCTTTGGACCGCCTCGCATCTGAAGCTGCTCTCTGCAGTGAGCGCAGATAGCAAGGAAACCACCAGGTGGGCGGGAGCACTACCAGACGCAAAGACGCAAGTAACGCACGACACTTGAGCAATAAAAGGAAATTCGGTGGCTGAATCCACTGAACCGCGTCTGCTAGAAGCACGAGCTAGTTGCTTTCGATGACGTGGCACGAACGCTTCTGCAGCGGGGGCTCCAGTCATGGCAGTCAAGGCTAGAGCCATATACAGTGGCTCTATAGTCAAGGCTACCAGCTCGCCGCCTGCACGGCTTTCGAGGCTATTCTATGCAAGGGTGAGAATCCGTTGTATTGCACACAGGTACAGTTCAAGAAAAATGCGTACAAAATTACTGCGTCTGGGCTCTGTGGCCGTCGGTATTGGAACGACCAGTTTGAAGATCTAACTGGTCAGACTGGTAATTGGACAGGTCAAACTGGTAATTGGACTGGTCTAACAGGAAATCAAACTGGTGCAACTGGTAGCCAGACTGGTCTAACTGGTAACCATAATGATCTAACTGGTCACCGGATTGCCTTCTAACTGGTCACCAGATTGGCCTGACTGGCGACCATATTGGCCTAACTGGTCACCAGATTGGCCAAACTGGTTACCGATTGGCCGAACTGGTCAGCAGATTGGCCGAACTGGTTCAACTTGTAACCAGATTGACCAAACTGGTCACCAGATTGGCCTACTTGGTCCAACTGCTTACCAGTTTGACCCCTCTTTCTCGCTTTATTTATTGACTTTCTCACTTTGATTAATTGGCTTTTAAATAATTACGGCATGACCGAGTGTTTACTTTTAGAGCGCAGCTCTTAGGTGCCCGTTCCCAGCTTGAGCGACGTCGCCGTCGGCGTAACCGCGAGTAACCCTCGTGAGGGTTTCGGGGGTCACGAGGGTTACTCACGAGGGTTACCCTCACGAGTATCACGAGGGCTACGAAGGTTAGTTACCCTCAAAAGTGTTACCCTCACGAGGGTCACGAGGGTTATTTATTTATTTATTTGTTTTACAATACTGCAGGCCAGTTCTCCGGCCCAAGCAGGAGGGGCAAAAAATCCAACATATGGGTGCACATGAAAAAATGACAAACACAATAATACAAAGGAAGACAAGACCACTGCTGCGGAATGCATTATCGAATTAGGTACCGTTCTAATTCCTGAATGAAATTGGCTAACTGAATAATGGTTTCTGGTAGCAAGTTCCAGTCCGAAATAGTGCGCGGAAAAAAACTCTGCTTAACGGCATTTGTTTTTGCGAAGATGGCTGGCTGTAGTGCGTGATCCCTAGTGTGTCGTGTTTTTCTTGAAGTTAGTTGATTGAGATATGGGAGTGTATTTAGGCTTACTCTGGATGTCAGGATGTTGTAAAGAAATAAAATACGAGTCATTTTCCGACGTGTATTGAGAGGTGGTATTTGGTTATCCCTCATAAGTTCCGTGGGCGAGTCCAATCTATTGTATTTACTGAACATAAACCTAACTGCCTTTCTTTGTACAAGTTCAAGCTGGTGGATATCTTTTTTATTGTGGGGATCCCAAATGAGTGATACATATTCGAGTTTTGACCTGATGAACGTATTGTATGCGAGGAGCTTAACACTACTGGGAACGTGTTTGAGCTTTCGCCTTAGAAAACACAGTCTAGCGAGGGTTATGATAGTTACCCTCACGAGGGTCACGAGAGTTACCGCCGAATTCAGAAATCTCACTCAAACTACACTCAAACTGAAGGGCCCCTCCACTTCCTCGAGGAAGGCGCGAGGGCCGGCGCTGGCCAATCGCGAGGACGGATCCGCCGTTGCAATTGGCCAGCGCCGGCCCTCGCGCCTTACTCGAGGAAGTGGATGGGCCTTTCAATTTGAGTGTAGTTTGAGTGAGGTTTCTGAATTCGGCGGTTACCTTCACAAGGGTTACTAGGGTTACCCTCACGAGAGTCGTGATGGTTACCCAGGTCACGTAACCCCCCCCCCCGGGGTCACGTGACCCCTCCCCGAGGTCACGTGACACCCCACACCACGTGACCCCCTCCCCCAGGTCACGTGACCCCCGTTGACGTCATCACTGATGACGCCACCGGCATCCGCATCGTTATCATCGCTGATGACGTCACTGATGTCGTTACCGGCACCCGCATCGTCATCATCCCCACTGATGACGTCATCAGTGACGTAACTGATGACGTCATCGTCATCGTCACGTGACCCCCAGGTCACACGACCCCTCCGCCACCGAGGTCACTTGACCCACCCCCCAGTAGCCTTCCCTCCTCCTCCTCTTCAAGAGCTGCGCTCTAATTCGTCATTACAGGGAGTTGTAAACGGCTTTCATCTTTTACTAAGAGATTCATCCCCTGAGTCGTTCAAAATACTCTGAGAGGTATGACGTTGCATGAAAAAAATCAACATGATGGGATTGTTTTTTTATTGCTTAGGCGGTCATCGAGAAATTCCGTACGTTCAAACGACCAGTATAAAAGACGGAAACCCAGAGCTCGGAAGTAGTGATCGGGTTAGTGTGCTGTTGTATTCATGTTTTTGTATGTGCCCTGTATGTGTACGCGCTCAATGTATGTTCAGCTGATGCTTGTAGTAGGCGTATTGTGTCTACATTTATGTATAATAAAGATGTCTGAAGCGCAGGGTGGTCTGAACAAATGAACATATTTTTTGTCGAACTAGCGTGGCGAGTCAACCAGTGTGACCAGTTCAACCACCATGACCAGTTCAGTCATCATGACCAGTCAACCACTATGACCAGCCCAACCGCCATGACCAGTCAACCAGTGTGGCCAGTTCGAACCACCCTGAGCAGTTCAACCATTATGAAACTGGTCAAACTGGAGCAATAACCAAGTTTGAAACTGGTACCAGTTTGAACTGTTTTTTTTCACACCTAACCTTCATTTCAAACAGGAGTGACGGACGGCATTGGGCGAACGAAATTTCAAAAACACTTACCTTGATGTTCCTGCTTGTCGGCAATTAATACGCAACAGAACGCGACGAGCGCAGGCGCGGCGAAAACACACACCAGCGCGGACACCGTCCAGCCGCCGACCTCACACACGCTGACCGACCGACGTTTCAAAATGCAGTCGGCGGCATCCAAAAAATAGAACATTGTTTACGTCAAAATAATAGTAAATATATTTTTTACGTCTTAGACGCCGAAATAACAAGTGTCATTATTTTGACCTCCGTGACGTCATTGGCCGCGCTCCTTTGACGTCAAATCGGTGCGGAAAATACGCACCCGTCCTGCAAAGAGATAGTTGACCCCCGGCATCCTACTATTGGCGTCTCCAGCGAAATCGATGCCATCTAGCGGCAACGCCTAGAAGCTCAGGAGAGAAGGTCGGTTCGACTGGGTCGTCTGCTATCGGTGTATAATTCTCCTAGGCAATATTAAAAAAAATTGTTTTTAGTAGTTATTTTTATGCTTCCGCCGAGTCATTCCTACGCACTGTCTAGAAGAATGTTTTTACCGTAGGCAAACCGTTTCGCTTTTAAATGCAACACTAATTTTACGCTGCTGTGCAAGGCATTTGTGGTGGTCCGCGTGATGAACGACGAAAACGAGCTCTTTTCGTCCGCCATTTTGCCTGACCAGCTCTTCTGCCTGACCCTACAGTTCGCTGAAGTCGCGGATACTCAGGGACGGCTTTTCTTGGCAACGCAGTGGAATGTACAGGCGCGCGTTCCCTCTCCCAATTTTAGCGCTGAATAAAGCTGTGCGCGGGCTCTTCTCCTCTCCCTGGAACTGCCAAGAAATGTCCGCGACGCGACGAAAGAAGTCTTCCGTGTCGTTTGCTTGAAAGACTTGTTTTCAAACATTACTCGCGTTATGCAAAATTCAAAACGTGGCACGGCGGCGCGCCCATTTTGCTGGCTTCCTCGGCGACCAGGTTTCCTATCCCCGGCCATGGTATGAAGACCTAGCAATCTAAAAATTGTTTTTTTTTCTTTCTTTGGGGCTACTTTTAAGGAGTAGCCATCTTCTATGGTTGCGTTCCTGACAAACTTTTATAATTAGGGTAGGTGGGTCTTTGTCAGTGTTCTTTTTTTTTAAACTAATTTTGGCAAAGCCCAGTTTGCACGCTTAGTCACGTTCAAAATGTGTCGGTGTCACAAAAAAAAAATAGGGAAAGAGGTTGTTTGGCGGGACGTTGTTAAAGTGTCAACCACTGACCGGGCGGTATTTATTTATTTATTGAGGTTACCTGCATCGCCTTGGAGGCATTATTAGAGGAGAGGTTATCAAAAAAAACAAAAACATTTAAGATGAAAATAGAGGGAAACAATTTTCGTTAAGCATGTTCCATTCTAATGCAGTTTGAATACAAAATGATGTACAACAAGAGTTTATAGTTGCAACTTTGTATTAATGGTCAACTCTTTCTGACACGTAGAAAGGACATCGGATGTAATTTGCGTTATTGATGCAAGTCTTACCATTCTATAGACAATAAAAAAGTTTTAATCTTAAAGTTTTCACTCTGCATGGGAGCAGTTGCCAGTGTATATGTTATTTCATAGCCGTGACGCTTGCTTTGAATGTATATTTATTCGAGACAAATCTGACGCACCGACTTTTTAACTCGCTCCAATTTATCCGATAGTCTCTTAGTTTAAGGTTCTCAAACTTTGCATGCATATTCCAGAACTGAACGAACAAAAGAAACATATAAAGTTTCCTTCAGCTCTTTTGGTAAGTGACGCAAATCACGACCTAAAAATCATAATATGCTGTTTGCCTAATTCCTTAAAAAATTAGTATGACTATTCCATAGTAAGTCGCTTGAAAACATAACACCGAGATGACGAATCGCATCTGTTTTATCAAGTTGTTGATTGGCAATGGCATAGACCCTATTTTCTCTATCTTGTTCTTTTCTCAAAAATTTAACTATTTTACCTTTTTTATATTCAGCCCCATTCGCCAATTGCTGCACCAATTTGACACACGGTCCAAGTCTAGTTGTAGTTTAAATAATATTCGTCATCCTCAATTGTTTTGTATATGAAGCAACCGCCAGCAAAAAAGCTTAGAGCGTGAAGAAGTATTTGAACAGAGATCATTAATATATGTCAGTAAGAGCAGAGGTCTCAATACCGAACCCTGGGGAACACCAGTCACTCTATTGGATGAACAACCCTTCAAAAGTACATATTGTTTTCTATCACTCACGTAGTTACCAATCCAGGCTAAAACATCGAAATTGATATTAAAACACTCTAACTTACTCAGTAACAAAAAATGATCCACTTTGTCAGATGCCTTAGACATATCAAGCAAAATACAATCAACCTCTTTTCCGGACTCAATCGCAAGCGCGATGTCATGATCAAATTCAGCTAACAATATGTTATACATGATGCACTGGACCTGAAATCATATTGCTCCTTTGTAAAGTAGTACTGCTTCTCTAAATGTGCAATTACGCTGCTATAAACGATATGCTCTCGAGTTTTACATATGATCGATTTCAACGAGATTGACCGATAATTATTAACAACATTTTTGCGACCGTTTTTGTGGATTGGCACAACATTTATAGTTTTGCAATAATCTGGAAGCTTGTGCTAAGATAAGTTTTTTTGTAAAAATAATTGTGTAGAGAGCACGACTGGATAGATGCGCAGCTTTTAAGCACGACAGCCGGAATGCCGTCAGGTCCGGTTGCTTTGGATGTGTCTTTTCGATTCTCTTGTATTGAATTATAGGCGACGACATTGGATTCGGATCATATCCTAGATTTACCGAACGTGACATCTCCCCAGCTGGAATCTCGACGTTGAAAACGAATTTAAAGTACTCATTTAACCAGTTCGCTTTTGCAGTGTCGTCAGTGACATCAGCGCCTTCAAAAAGGAGGGCCGGTATAATTGTATGAGCCTTCTTGTTGCTCTTCACAAATCGCCTAAATTATTTTTTATTGTTGGCAGAGTTGCTATTTATCTTATGAAAACACGTGATTTTACATTTTGCAACAAGTATATTCTACTGGGACGACAAGCACTTTAAACTATTTCTGCTCATCTCTGACTCTTTTTTTTTTTTTATACAGTGGAATTTGAACGCTTTGTTTTGGCGTTTTATTAGTTGTAAAAGGTCCGTGGTGGCCCATGCTTTGTTGGCTTCTTTTCCATCTTTAATGTTTTTAGGGGGTAAACAACGCTAAGAACAACTGTAGATGGTTGAAAAAACCCCGAGACTGCGGGTAAACGACACAAAACTAGAAAGTCTCTAACAACTGTAGGTTTTGCGACAGTACAGTATAGTCTTCTTTGTTATATAAATACACTTTCCTTTCATTATGGGTGTGCCTTGGATGACTCGGTAAGAGGTATTTCAGCAGTTAGCAGCATCATGATCACTTATTCCAGGGATTACTGTTCTGTTTTCAATGCAATCCAGAGGGTTGCACAACATTACCAAGTCAAGAATGTTTTTTTTTCTTGTAAGCTGGGTTACATATTGTTTAATCCAAATGTATGTTCGAGACATTAACATTTATTGTATAAGGTCGTATTTGGCACGACAATATTTCCATTGTCCATTATGAATTCTGGAAGGTTAAAATCACCGCCCAAAATTACTCACTTATTTGTCATTGTTATTAATTTCTTGGAGACCAGTCATTCTTTCGGGACCTGATTTAGGGGTCTATAATAAGCACCAACTAAAATTATTTTCCCTTTACGTAAGTATATGCGAGACCAAACAGATTCAACACAACTGTCTTGAATTTGAAATTGAGTGCTGTGAAACTCATCAGCAATGAACAAGGACACCCCTCCGCCGTGACTACGAGGTTCATGGCGATATACTGTATTTCCCCGGGGTAATATTTCCCAATATTTTACAGAATCATCGAGCCATGATTCAGTTCCCAAAACGATTGAGGGGTCAGTTCCTTAAATGAGGCAACACAATTCAGAGACTTTACTTTTAACACTGCGGCAGTGTTGAATATTGAATATAAATCTTACAAAAACATGGGTTACAAATCTGTGTTCACGGATGCTTTTACAAACTGATAAATTTACTACGATTAACCGAGTCAAAATATGACAATTTCAAAAAGTTTCGGCGAGTGCCAAAATTCTCATCTGGCGGGTCGATGGTCGACGACGTCTTCCTGCGCGGTCCGTCCAAGGCGGAGCAGTTCCGGTGGTTGTCTGAATCACTATGGGCTGGGCTCCCTGGCCTCGTACCCACTTCTTGAGATGGCACGCACACACTCGATGGAACTCCGAGCTGCACTTTGCGTAGGGCCGTCGACACTGGTCTCGTCGCCCCGCTCGACGACGCGATGCGCCGGTTCGCCTCCGAGTCTCTTCTCGCACTGCCCTTTGTTCCTCACCCTCAAACCCAGGCTCGCACACCAAACGCAGAAATTCCCCTCTCCCAGACGGTCATTGCCCTGCGGATCTGCCCTTTGGCCTTAAAAACAGTTGGCCTCCCCAACCGAAAACCTTCCCCGCCGTTTCCAGTGCTAGGTTCAAAGGTCTCTTCATGCGTTTTTTGTTTGGTTTACTTTTGGGTAGACTTATGAGAAAGCATGCCTCGTAATATTTATGACTGTGGCCGCCACAGACACGGCCGTCTGCGGCCCATGGCTTCGGGAGTAACCCGAGGTTCGGGCAAAGCATTCAAGTACCGAGGCTACTCTTGGGCTACTGCGTGCTCCCATCGAGCCCGGGCGGGCGAGGGAAGGGGAACCCCCGAGCGGAGCTGCCAAGAAACACTTCACGCACGTGTCGGAGAATTCGAAGATGGGGGAGGACTCCTGGAAACTAGGCCGCTCACGTCGACAGGCACTCCCTCCCCGACCTTCGTATGCTACCACTGCCGTGTTATGTGACAGTCGTTAGTCTACCGTTTTGATTATTATTTTGTGTTGCCTACAGCGTGAATTTGACTTATCATTATTAGAAATATACTTTTTTTTTTCACCCACACAAGGGTCGCCTTTTTTACTATTCATTACACTAAACTCAGCCCTAACATTTCTCCACCGCATAAAATATAGTTACTTCGTCCTTGTAAGTAATTTCCACTTTTTATCAATTTCTTCATGTCCGAACCGCTTTGTTCCACACCTTTCATAACCCTGTTTTAAGAGCACTTAAAACTGGGTTTAGTGGGCCTTGAGAACAAACTCATTCAAAGAACCGGCGAATCGACTCGCGATCTCCACTCTGCGCGTGCCCAACAGCGTGCGCACTGGTTCGCCGACTTACTCTGTAGTAGCTGAACTGTCTTCGAAGTTCATATCATCGTCCTTTCGCTGCCCATTAACACTACAATTCAAATTAACGCAAAAATAAGGTTAGTTAGGTTTTGAAAGTAACTGTAACGATATATCGTGACATTTATAGGACGGTAACGAATCTCAGAAACCCGTTAATTTTTGACGATCTAACGAGTGACGTTATTTTGTTATATGTTTTCTGTAACGGGCACAACAGTGCTTCAGTCCCACTGGTGCCAGAAAGGCCAACACGGAATATCGTTGCAACGCCCCTTGAAGCTGACAGTGCGGTGAGAGCTATGGGTTTGCCGGACCAGACAACCGCTTCTCTTTCATCGCCTGGCCCTGACCACGATCTCTACGTGGATGTGGGTGGGAGCGCGGGCATGCTTCAAGAGATCGACGTATGAGTAGTCCAACGGGCTCGTGGCTACCACCACCCTGCCAGCTTTGGCCCTTTGCACCTGCCATCAAAGAACAACTATTAGCGTTCAACATAATTCGGTAAGTAATTTTAAGTCATTAAATTGTTATAGACTGATTTTAAAGGCATGGTTTCAAATAGAATGTTTCTGAGCATCGTCGAAAACTACTAAATCCACCTATGGTATATAAGGTACGCGCAGCATTAAAGTTTTACGGCGTTCGGAAGAAATCCTCAATCTGGACGCGTGTCTCGGTGTCGTTTTCTTATCGGAGCGCATCTCCTCGCGGACAATCCCGCCCCCCGTCTCTAATGGTGAATAGACTTTATTCATTATTAGGGACATCTTTCGGTGGCCACGGGTACTATCAGAAGCCAGGCGCCATCTTTGAGGCGGTGGGCGCCGGGGGAGGGGGACAGTGCACCGTCGACGTCGCCCGCCGCAGTACGAACCGCTCTCCCCGCGCAGCGTTCGTGCATGTTTTTGTAGTTTTTTTTTTCTTTTTTTTTGTATATTGATGGTGTCACCCGCTCGAGAATGAGTTAAAAATATTAAGCGCAAGTTTGTTTGAAGTGGCTTCACTAAGAATCCCTTTTTATAAAAATGAGCTTGATTCCAGCAGCAGAGCAGGCCGACTCACGCCCTTGTTTTAGTATCTTGCGTTAACTTGTCTGACCAGCTGATTATGCCTGTTCACACAAGGACGATTTGTACGATATATTTAGAAGCCCCTGGTGAGAGTTTGTTTTTATTTGGTATTCGCGGTTGTGGGTGCGAGCAGTCCTTCACCCAGTGCGCCTTGACCCAGCGTGTGCAGACCCGAATCGCAGAGTTCTATGATGGGGGCGTTGAACGTTAAATCTTGGTTCCCCGTTCTCTTAACCTTAGAAATATTGCAGATATGATTCCACACACACACACAAAAGCCTGAAAATAAATTTATTTTTATTTTTAATTTTTTTTTTCAAAATACTGCCAATCACCATTGAGGGATTATAGCAGGTATGGTACAAATAAAAACAACAGACACAATTTTTGAGGCGCGCGAAAGTAAGTAATTCTTAGAAATCGCCACTTCCTTTCATATTGAAACAAACAAAACAGAACATAACAGAAAGAACTAACTGATGAACTTGCTGAGAAGGTCTTGTTCAAGAGCTTGAATGAACGCATCCACATTTGTGTAGCTAAAAAACAGCGGATCAAGGCTGTTCCAATCTCTTACAGCTGAAGGAAAGAAAGAGTACCTAAAAGTATTATTATTGAAAGAGTATTCAGTTAATGTATTGCAGTGTTTATGTCTTGTTGTTCTTGCCTGGGAAAAATTCACATACTTGTTCTTGTCCATTTTAAAGGCGTCGTTTAAAAGGAGATATAAAAATTTGAGTCTTCCTAGTTTGGCGCGATCAGCAATGG
Source organism: Ixodes scapularis (assembly GCF_016920785.2). Classification (NCBI taxonomy): domain Eukaryota; kingdom Metazoa; phylum Arthropoda; class Arachnida; order Ixodida; family Ixodidae; genus Ixodes; species Ixodes scapularis. The sequence continues at coordinate 90,020,265 of NW_024609879.1, forward strand.
TCAGTAGGCTGGATCTTTTCAGCGATTCTGTAGGGGAATCAAAGCGACCATACTTGTGGTGAACAAATCTTATCGCTTTCCTCTGAACACTTTCGAGGATGTTGACATTGGTTTGCGTATGTGGGAACCAAGCAATGAGTGCATATTCTAATACCGGGCGAACGAGTGTGGTGTATGCGAACAACTTGGTTTCACGACTAGAGTGTTCTAACGTTCTTTTTAGAAAAAAATAATTTGACGAGCGCTTTACTAGATACGTATTTGGCATGTGCATTCCAGTTTAAATTAGACGTTAACACGACACCTAGATATTTGTATTCAGTGACTCTGCGCAAAATTTTACCGTCTAAGCTGTAAGGAAATTCCAGAACATTTTTTTTTTATTGGTCAAGCACATACAAACCGTCTTTTCAGTGTTTAAAACCATCTGCCATTTACTGCACCAGTCTGCTACCTTCTTTAAAGATCTGTTTAATATTGCTTGGTCATCTTGGCATGAGATATCGCGATAAATAATGCAGTCATCCGCAAATAACCTTATGTTTGCGTCAGTGCCATCAACCATGTCATTAATGTACAGAAGAAATAAGAGTGGAGCTAGGACAGAGCCCTGTGGAACTCCCGACTCCACTGCAACTGGTTGTGAAACCTGTCCTTCGTAATAAACAAACTGAAAACGATTTCTTAAATACTCCTCTATCCATTTTATTATCGGTCCCTCCCCCATAATATGTTTAAGTTTTTTTACAAGTTTGACGTGCGAAACACGGTCGAAGGCCCTTGTTAAGTCTAAGTAAATTACGTCAATTTGTCTTCTATTGTTTATACCCATCGAAAAGTCATGAAGTGTCTCGATTAGCTGTGAAGTCGTTGACAAACCTCTCCTAAAGCCGTGCTGGTGTGCATTTAGTATATTATGTTTCTCAGTGAATTCTGTCATAAATTTCAAAATTATGTGTTCCATTATCTTGCAGCAAGTACACGTTAGGGATATAGGTCTGTAGTTAGAAGTTAAAGAGCTATCGCCAGACTTATGAATAGGAATAACTTTTGCGACTTTCCACTCTGCGGGAACCAAAGAAAGACTCAAAGACTTGTTAAAAATTAGGACTAAATACTTGCTTATCCATTTACATACATTTGAATTCCGTTCCTTGGGTAGATCACCAAATGATAGCTCAAAACAAATTTATAAGGAGTGCGTGTGATACAGCCCGAATTTACGATAGTAGTATTTATTATTGCGGGTAAAAAATAAAAACTACGCCGAAGATCTACACTAGCATACTCACACAAGCGTGTGCGAGGCACAAAAGCTTTTATGCTTTCGACTACATCTCAAACATGTTTCTCGAAATGTGAGAGTAGCGTAATAATAATGATACAGCCTAAAGTAAGCGAGCGTTCACCTGTGATTTTTAGCACCGTTGCCTTTATCATTCATGTGCGAAACGAAGTTGTCACATCGCCTGGCTCTTCTGAACTTTGCACCAGCATTCAATCGGGTGTAAAGGACCTGCTTGAGCAAGAAAAAAAAAAAAAAGAAAAAAACAACAAAAAAGAACCAATTGTAAAACAGTGTATTTGAGTGATATACATAGTAACCTTGAGCCGTAGGAAATATAAGAAAACGGACAGAACAACGAAGTATATATGCGCAAGTATAGAATTTATTTGTTAGTATTATTATTATGATTACAAACGGAAAATGTTCCGGCTTTCCGTAGAATAGCTTTTTTTTTATTTTTTTAATACGGTATATTCCACGTACTTGCACCGCGACGACACGCCGGTTATTTCCTGTTACGCTTGTGTGCCTTACATTCGCTCGTGTGAGTATGCTAGTGTAAATCTTGAGCGTAGTTTTTTTTTTTTTTTTTTATTGTTCCTACATCTCAGGGTTACTATGGACGCCATTCACCAGCTCGCTTGCGATTTTTTTTAGCTTTCTTCACTATCTGAGTAATGTTGACTGGACCTCGCCGTTGCTTTGCGCGAGCGAAGCTACGATGCTAGCCAACATCCAAGCTCCCAAAAAGTTACATAAAATAATAAATGCTCGCTGATGTTACATACAAATATCATGAGCCCTGCATGCCATTGTGGAAAGTGTCATATATTAAAAGCGGTTTAAAAGCCTTGTAAAAGCACGCAACACTAACGCGCGGGGGCTTTTTTTTAGGAGCATGAATAGTAGAGGAAAGCGCTACGACTATTTAAACAGTGGCTTAATACCTTTAACTTAAAAAGAAAACAAGAACGATCCGAATCTTTACATCGGTTGTTTTTCATTTTATTTCCTCGTTAAATAACGTATAGCCGAACAATAGAGCAGTCGTGCGGACACTGTGCCTCGCTTTCACACGCTTAAAACGGCCACAGCACTTCGCCAGTCAGATGGCGTCGGAAGGAAGATTGGCCCATCGTCCGACAGATGGCGGGCGAATCTGAATAAGATCTATTCCGCTCGCAGATCTCGAGCGCTCCGAAACCGCTCCATTTGGAGCTCATATATTCCGCTCGCAGATCTGGCTCGAGTTGGTCATCTTCCGCTCGTATAGATCTGCGTACGCCTCCAACTCCGCCGAACTTGCTCCGCAGTATTTCAGAGCTCTTTGCGGAAGTTGAGAGTGCGCTACGTCATTTCCTTTAACTTGGCCGTGGCGCATGCGCGATGAGGTCGGCGGGGGTGAGCCGACCGGCCGCGCCGTCGACAACATTGAGTCGGTCGAGCTGGATCTGCTCGGATGCTTCGGTCGTATTACGCGTGATTTGGACGGCTCAAACGTTTCTAATTCGCGTAGTAAAGGGATGCAAAGCGAGGCTGGAGCGTGACATATCGCAAGTGGTGACATCTGTGATCGTAAGAGGAAGAATGAGAAAAGGAACGGCCGAAAATCGGAAGGAGGCAGACGCAAGGTTAGGTCTGTTTATTTTTCCGACACTGATTGTTCACTTTTTTACACTCCATGCCGCCGCCGTTTTCTCGTGCAATAAAGCAAGAATTAATTTATTTATTTATTAATTTATTTATTTATTTACCCTCAAGGTCCGAAGACATTACAGAGGGGAGCGGGAAACACAAAGAAATAACAACAGGCATAATAAGCACAGTCATATATCAAAAAAATAAAAAGTTAGATAGAGCATCTCTAAAAATTCACAAGTTATCAATGGTGGCAATGTCATGAGGAAGGTGGTTCCATTCCACAGAAGAGCGCGGTATGAATGAATAAAAAAATGCATTAGTGTTGCATGGAAAGACGCCCACTTTGTTCTTATGATCTAAACGACGGTCAATATAATATGGAGGAGTTAGTAGATTGTGACGCATGGCCGGATTATGATAAATTTTGTGAAAAAGGGACAGACGAAAATATTGCCTACGTAACGCAAGAGTGGGTAACGATAACGATAGTTTTATGGAGGTTACACTAGAAGTACGGTGGTAGTTGGAAAGTGTGAAACGTGCGGATTTGTTCTGGACGGCCTCCAATGATTGAACGAGGTATTCCAAGCCGGGGTTCCAAACGGAGGCTGCGTACTCCAGCTTCGATCTAAGAAGTGATTTATAAAGAAGAAGTTTGAGAGATGACGGCACAGAACTAAAATTCCTTCTTAAAAAGCCTAGCATGCTGTTAGCATTGTTAATAACATGTTCAATGTGAATATTCCATGAAAGATCAGATGCTATGTGGATGCCAAGGTATTTATAACAGTGCACCGACTCCAGTGGAGCGCTATTAAGGTAATAAGTCGGACAAACAGCATTACGACGGGACACACGCATTGACTTGCACTTGGTGATGTTTGGTTCCATTAGCCACGTGCGGCACCAGTTAGATATTGAGATTAGATCTGACTGCAATAAGGCTGTGTCACTGTCGGTAGAAATTTCCCGGTAAATAACGCAATTATCTGCAAATAAACACACAGAGGATGAAATGATGGCGGGCAGATCATTGATGTAAATAAAAAAGAGTAATGGTCCTAAAACCGAACCTTGCGGAACACCAAAATGAACAGGTGTTAAATGGGAATTAGAGCCATTAACAGATACGAACTGTGAGCGATGAGACAGAAAATGTTGAATCCACTGAAGAACGTTTAAGTCAATATTAAGTTTACTCAGCTTAAAAAGCAATAATTGGTGACTGACCTTATCGAAAGCTTTTGAGAAATCGAGGAATACGCAGTCCGCCTGGGATCCACGGTCAAGAATGGAATGCAGATTATGAGTGAAAGATAGAAGTTGCGTTTCACAGGAAAATGTTTTACGAAAGCCATGTTGGTACAGACTGAACAATGCATTAGAATCAAGAAAGTTGGCAAGGTGGGAGTAGATGACGTGTTCGAAAATTTTGCAAGGAACGCTTATTAAAGGTATTGGACGAAAGTTGTTGGGTGAATGCTTACTCCCGCCCTTGTGTAGAGGAACCACCCTCCCCACTTTCCAATCATCAGGAAGACATGATTCCTCTAAGGACTGCTGAAAAATTTTAGCTAAAATGATAGATGAATACTCCTGCAGGATCAATTAATATTGGAAACATTGGGAAAAAGTTCGGCGGTTGAAATTCCGGGTTGGGACAGTCTCCAACGGCGAAAAAAACCCTTGAAAATGTGTCGTTCAGTAAATTCGCACAATCATCTCTTGGCACCAACTCTCCATCCGCATCTGTCAGCGATACAAAATAACCTTCCTTTTGATTTACCACATTCCAAAACTGTTTAGGGTTGTTAATTAACATTGACGGTAACGTTGTAGTGAACAAGGAAAACTTCGCATCTTTAACAGCATTGTTATAACTTTGTTCGGCTAGTTTATAGGATGTCCAACGACTTTCGCTTGTTGAGCCTTTTGCCGCACGGAACAAACGCTTCTTTTTATTTGCAAGTCTCTTTAGAGTAACGTTATACCATGGCGACTGTACGACATATATTATGACATGACATGAAATGTTCGTATTTGTAAGTCTGTGTACGATTTTTTTAAATAAATTCCAGTTATATCGGACCGTGCGCTGGTCGAAATTCAGCAAAAAGGAATCCATAAATACACAAAGTTCTTCGTTAATAGCCGCAAAATTGGCCTTACTATAATCCCTTATTAGCTTTGCGTTTTTAACAGGTTTGGTTCTTTGAACTTTGAAATAAAAGTGCGATACTGAATGGTCACTAAGGCCGGACAAATAAGAAATTGGCGAGACAAGGTCGAGGCAAATGGTAAGGACTAAGTCCAGTATACTTGAACTGCTCGCAGTAACTCTAGTAGGCTGGTTAACTAGTTGACGAAGGTTGAAGTCTGAACACATATTTACAAACTCGCTGCACTGAGATGAGGATAGGCTTGGAACAGGGTATTGGTCTAACCACACGATATTAGGGAAATTGAAGTCGCCGAAAAGAAAAATTGGGGAGTCGGGAAAACGCGTTATTACAAGATGGATAGCGTCATGTAACTCAACTGTGACCCCAGAACGAGCGATTCTTTCAGAAGCGGCACCACCGGAATGAACGACTTCTTCAGAGTGAACGGTCTCACAAGATGCAGGTGTAGTTAAGTTCGAAGGAAGAGGGGTGCTGTTAGTCAAAGCAGTTTCATAAACACTATCCGCCGAAGCGTCATAAACATAACATTTTTTGTTTACAATTAATTTGTTGTACCGTAATTGAAAAAACAGAAGATGGCGTTTTCCCAAATTCGGTCAATTTTCTCTTTGCAAGACGCGTTTCAGGGCAATAGTCTCCACAGACCGAAACACGCGATGCTCTCAAGCTAGAACGTAATAACAGCACCTTTTCCCGTATCTTAAATGATAAAAACTTAATGATGATCGGTCGACACTTGTTGGCATGAAAGAGGCTGAGGCGGTGTGCTCGCTCAACGTTATCTGGATGTAGCTGAATGTTGGCACATTCCAGTAAAGAGATCGTCAGCTTTTGTTCTGTTTGGCACCATGATTCAGAGGGTGAACCGGAAATGCCGTGAAATATGAGATTATCACAAACCAGTCTATCTTCAAAATCACTGACTGGCGCTGCTACGGTGATGTTCTCTTTCCGAACTACCTGGATCGTCTGCTGCATGGCTCGGAACTCCCGTGACAAATCATCTAGCGCGACTGATCGTGATTCTAGAGTTGACAACCGGGTGCAAATGTCAGCAACTTGTGCTTTGATTGACCTTTGATTTTTCTTTATCTCGTCCACAGATTTGATCAAACCGGCCTGACCCTTCTCGATGCTTTGCGAGCGAGTGTTTAAATTTTGCAACAGAGTCATAATATCAGCCAACGAGGGCTCGGGCTGAACACCAGCATCGGACCGTAGACTGGTCTTGGGGCCCGGGTTAGTTTCCACATCTCTCGAAAGCAGTAGCAATGAAAAAACATCGGAACACTCGCGAATTGTACACAAAAACACATGTGGGCATGGGAAGACAACTAGAAACCTGTTGCCTGTTTTCTTATAGCATGCAAGGATGGAAGTTCACCAACCTGGACGAAGCAAAAACGCAGTGCGTGAGTGACCAGCGTCATGTTGCCGATCCCGTGCCCACTGGAGGATCGTGTGTCCTGCCACTCGTAGAACTAGAGACCGATGGCTGTTAGTCGCGCTGTTGTCGATGTTGCTTTGTCGAATCGGGGGGACGCATGCAACTCAAAGTCACTCCACGTGTCGAAGAAACCGCTGTCACTTCCGCGATGATCCAGGAGTGCCGACGCACGGAACGTCGACAAGGCACAAGCTTGAGAAATCAAGCAAAAATGCAGGGCGTAAGTGACCAGCGTCATGTTGCCGATCCCATGCCCACTGATGAGGCGACGACTGTGCAAGTGATGGTTTGTTACCTCTGTGCTTAATAAAGTCATACCAGAAATCTGAACTTCACCGATGGCAATCGCTGTGCCTGCTCCGCCACTTCGAGGCGGCCGAAAGGTATACGTGACGATGCCGAACGCGGACGTCTTCTCCGTTATTTGTGACATGGGTTCCGTGGTACGTATAATTTTGCCCGGCCTGTGTGGCGTGTTATTTCTGCATCTAAGCAGTGACAGTTGTCACTGGACGTAGGAAAGATCAGTCGGCTGAGGCGTTGGTGGGCTTGTCAAGCTCGAGTGGGGGAGGAGTGTGGGGGAGAGGGGCGTGGGGGAGGTAGCTCCAAAAATGCGAGTTCCTCTTACCCTCGTCGACTCGGAGCGGGTCCCACGGAGCGGAATTTTGCCTCCCTCGCGGATTTGGAAAGGGCTCCGGATCTACGGCTGGAATTCACCATAAGACGCGCAACGTGCGTGTGCCGCCACGTATCGCAAGTAGGCTAGAAAAAGCCTCCGGACTGTCACATGAGGTGTGGCTTTTTGACATCGGTGCCAGTGTTGAGAAGCACTTTCACGTGCAATGCGTGGCGGCGCACGAACGTTGCGCGTTTTAGACACGGGGGGCGAGATTGCCCGCGCGGAGGTGCGCTCCGATAAGAAACCGAAACCCAGAAACATGTCCAATTTGAGCATTTTATGGGAACGCCTTAAAATGCTGCGCGGACCTTAAATCATTGCAATGCGTGTGTGCTTAGTAGTTTTAGATGATGCCGAGCAAAATTATTATTGAAACCATGCCTTCAAATCTAGTATATAACAATTTAAGTACTTATTAATTATCCATTTAGATTGAACTCCCAACAATTTTCCTTTGACAAGACCATTACGGCATCAACCTTTTTTCTGTGTGGTGCTTAGTTTTTGCAGGAGCGATTTTTCCCGTTTTCCAACAAACTCCCTGTATATGTAAAAAAATAAAAATAAATATATTTTATACCTTTGGAAATACAACTTCACCCACAGCAATTCTGCCGCATCACACAATAGTGAAAACCCTTGTACAGTCAGCGTAGATTAAGACATTTAAATATATTATGCCTATACAGTTCTTACATCCATGAATAAACAGAATTCAGTCAATCATGCCTTTACTAAAACAAATATATTTGATCCATCTAATAGAAGAGGAAGTTTGAATAAAGAAAGGCCTGAAGAATCCAAGTGAAACTTGATGAATACCAAACGAATAGCACTAAAAGTATGAATATCCTAAATGATCAAAGACAGTCGTTGTCAATCTGCAAAAAAAAAAGTAAAATTATATATGCAAAAGCAAGCACGTTGAATGATGTCATCGCAATTCAGCAATTCAAACCGGCAAAAAAACACGAAGAATATTACGAAATAAACTAGGAAATAACATTGCATTCGTAATTCTTCTAGTCTTTAGAGTCTTGTATATTCTCTTCCAGTACTAATGCACAAAGTATTACTTTCCAGATCGGTGTGTTAATCAGTTTTCAATACAATTTTATTTTTATATCTTAAAATTGTGTTGGCCCCTCCCGATTACTCTGTTTTTCTTATGCTTTCTTAACATTTGCAATGTCCAAGATTGCTGCTATTGAAAGACCTTAGTTATTTTATTTTTTCGTACCTTCTGTGTATGACTAGGCCGACTTGTAAGCAACATGATCCTCCAGACAACCCAAAAACTCTTGTTGCAGCACCTTGATTAATGACTCTCTAAATGAATAAAAAATACTATGCGTCCGGTAATTTTTTTTTGTGTACAATAAGGAACCCTGGTCGCTTCTTCTAAGGTAAAATCATATTTTTATTTTTGTTTACATGATAAATGACACGCTGAAATATTTTGAACAATGCTAAACACACACTGTTCGCCAGTAGAACCCCGCAGGTCCATCGCCAAACGAAAGGAACACACGTCGGTGCTCGAGTATTTCGTTTACATTCCTCCAGAGCTATGACGCACGAGAGAGTTTCGGTCACTTGTGATCAGACTTGTACCGTACGCATTACAAGTAATCAAACTACTTGTAATCGATTACTTTTTGGAGTAATTTTGTAATCGGTTGATTCCTTTTATTAGGCAGTAATCGCAAGAGTAATTTAATTATTTTTTTAAGTAATAAAATTACTTATAACCGTTACAATTTGTCCACGGGACCCCCCCCCCCCCCCCCCCCCGGCACACGCTTTTTTTTTTTTATGAAATGACAAAAATAAAATTTGATTTTTTTTTTCGAACGGAAAAAAGAAAGATTTTTGCGGAGCTGAAGGAAACGAGGTCAATCTCTTTCTATGTACAGTTTCTTTGGAATGTCCGTTTTTTTCTTCTTTTTTTTTTTTTCGAGCTGGAACTGGGAGTGGGAAGCCCCAGAGAAGCAACAGTGCGTGAAAAAGGCCATTCCGGGCGAAGTTTGAGGAAGCAGAATGTAGCTTTGTGAGTCCTTCATTCAAACTAGCCCCCTCACGCACACACACAAAGAAATAAAAAAAAATTAAAAAATCCTGCTTAGGGTTTTTTCGCAGCCCGTAGGAGAACCAGAACCGAAGATTGCCTGAAGCGGATGCAAAATATAACAAAGGCATTTGAAATATTTCCCCATTTCCCCTATGTGGTCTTTGTGACAAGCAATGTTTCGAGTTGAGAAGTGGTCGGGCGATTTCTTCCGCTAGTGGATACTATATATGATCCGTTTCAAATCCTGGATCTGCTGCTCTTTTGTATAACATGCGAGCTCATCCACATGTGAATAATAAAATGAGCGACGCAAACTTTGAGCGACAACCCTTGCTCAAGCTTAACAAGATCTCGAACCCCCTCCGCTCAACCCCCCCCCCCCCCCCCCCCACACACACACACACACGCACTGGCGAACGCCCAAATCATTAAACGTCTTCAAACGAATTCTATGCTTGTGTCCGCATTGAGGAGGTCCAACGACCACGAAGAGGGAGCCAGTTTTTCTTCTCCAATACTCGTGCAAATGTGAAATACAGGTTGGAAGTAGTTCATTGTTATGAGCGCTAAAGATGCGTCTTCACACAATAAAGTAATCGGAAAAGTAACGATTACTTCTTTAAGTAATGTCCAATTACTTTTGCCGTCGAGTAATCAAGTAATCTAATTGAATACTTTTTAGCCAAGAGTAATAGTAATTGTAATCGATTACTTTTTTTTTAGTAACGTGTACAAGACTGCTTGTGATGCATATTCCGATGTTGGTGTAAACCGCTATTAGTCGTAAACGCTCTGCTGCAGGTCTCGCACCTGTACGGCTTCTCTCCTGTGTGAGTCCTCTCATGATTAGTTAAGATGCATTTCTGAATAAATGCCCTGCTGCACGTGTTGCACTTGAACGGCTTCTCTCCGGTGTGAATTCTAACGTGAGCTGTCAAGTTAGGCTTATGCGCGAACGTTCTCTCGCAGACACCACAACTGAAGAGCCTCTCGCCAGTGTGTGTCCTCTCGTGGATGGCGACATCCGTTGCGGAAGAGCATGAGTAAGGACAGAAGCGGCACGGGTGATTGTTCAGTCGTCGGTGCGTCTGCTGCTTGTGTGGGCCCGGCCAATCGGTCTGAGGAGAGCTGTCACCCGTGCGGCTGTCACGGTCAAAGATATCCACTTCGTCGCCATTGTATTCTTCGATCCAGTCTGTTGGGAAGACGCAACAAAGCAAAAGAGGTCGGAGCTGTTTTTATCGTTGTGAACATGAATTTCGAGTACCTAATGAACATGGTAATGAATACCTACATCGTGCCGGTACGGTCTAAAGTAGGTATTTATTCATTTGAGATGTTAAAACGTTCATTCGCGATGGTTGTAAAGGTCTACAGCCGATCGTTAAAGACTTGAATCTGGCAGCCCCACGGTACAAAAAGCTGTGGTGGGTTGCGCGTTCTGCTAACCAAGTGCGAAAGGGAGCTCAAGCCGCCGCGGCCGCCGCTGCACAGTGTTGGTGCTAAGCGTTAAAAGTAACGTCATTACCGGTAACGCCTTTTTTTTCAGTAACGTAACGTGACCTTTACTTTTTTAAGACAGCAGCGGGTGACGTACTTACGTTACTTATTTAAAGTGACGGATAACGTAGCGACTTTACCCGATACATATTTTTCCGAAAACCTGAAAAAGTACGCTTACATTTTTTGCGCCTTTTTATACTTAATTCTACCTTAAAGGGGCCCTGCAACGACCTCTTGACTGGTTTTTTATTTGCACCGAACATGAGCGCACTGAACATAGTAACTTCCTTCATGACGTCCCTGGTCCTGGCTTGGGTGGCCGTGAACTAGAGGAGGGGTAGTCAGCTGAGGGAGCTCTCACGGCTGCCGCACTCCGTCTCTACGGCTTGATAGGGCGCCACTAAAGCATGTGCTGGATCGCAAGGATGAAGCGGGCTGCGGCATGACACTTCATAGGCCACAAACGACCGTAAACACGGGGTAAAGACCAGTTCAGAACGGGAGCCACTTAGCGCTGCCAAACCGGTAAACGGACGAACCGCAAGCCAAACCTGCTCGCCGAAGGCCTTCGGAATGCTCGGAGCGGCTCGGATCCTCCAGCACATACGACCGCAGCGCCGCCGAGTACATCCAGAACCTTTCTACGCTCGCCGCTTCACAGCAGTGCGGGGCGCGCGTCGGCGCCTGATCCCACGACAGCTTTCTAGCATGCGCCGCCTTTTCCACCGCTTGGTGGCGGGTATATCGACAAGTGAGCGGACGTGTTTCCTGGTTCTCCTCGAGCATCCGAAGCTAAGTGCCAGTTTTTGTTCTTTTTCTCTCTTTTTTGAGAGTTGATTGGACGTGACTATGCAGTAGCAGTATTAGGTTTGAAGTGGTTTGAACAGCAGCAGTTGAAGTTAATTTCGCAAAGCAGGCTCTGTTTGAATTTTTGGCGGGAAGGGACGGTTTGTTCCCGGTCTGGATATGGGTCTAGATTTGGGTTGGCATGACAAGGGTGGGGACGAGTTGGTGCAGTGCGAGGGGTGTGGGAGGTTGTGTTACCTAGAGGAGACAGGTTTCGGAAGTCTGGAGGAGGCGGCGGGGATGAGTTTCGAGTGTCGGCTTTGTGTGAAGCTTCAGCAGGTAACTGGGGAATGGGAGGGTAGAGTTCGGGAGATTGAGGCCCAGCTTAAGGTAGAAGGAGAGAAGCGGGTGGGTCTCGAGGTCCAGGTTGAGGAGCTGACTAGGCAGCTTACTCATGAGAGGGAGCAGCGGGTCGGCCTCGAGAAGCAGGCGGAAGAGCTGGGGGAAGTATGGAAGGCGGGTTTAGAAGAGCGTAAGAGGGAGTGTGACAGTAGGGTAGAGCTCCTGGAAGGGGTAATTCGAGCGAGTGAGAGTAGCGAAGGAAGAAAGGAGGAAGTGTCAGTTCTAGCGGGACGAACCACCAGTCTGCAGGCTGGGGTCCCTGGTGGTCGGGAGTCCAGCCTGTTGGCCGGCGGGCTCGACGACGCTGGAGAGCTGAGTGACACTCAGCTCAATGGCGCCTTCGAGCAGCAGGCGTCGGGCAGTCAGGTGACAGGAGATAAGTTGCAGGACAAAGGCGAGGAGGTACCAGGGGGATCTAGAGTACTGGTAGCGGGGAGCTCTAACGTAGCACGGGTTAAGAGGGGTGTGCATAACAGGGCGGAGGGGGACCAGAGGGTAACCGTAGAGGTCCAGCCAGGGAAGTGTATGGTGGATGCTATGACCGCAGCACGTGAGGGGGTGTGGGATAGCCGTGAGAGAAGAAACCTAGTAATAGTTCATGCGGGGCTTAATGATGTGCTCAAGGGTAGGAGCCAGAACCTTGGAAAGCAGCTAAACGTGGGAATGCGTAAGCTGAGGGACGTGTCTGAGAATGTGCACGTGGTTGTGTGCACCATTCCAGAAGTTTGGCGGCAGTCCGGGGCAACGGAGGGGAGGGTTGTCGAAGCCAACACAGTAATTAGGGTATGAGTCGACACTTTCGGTACGACGTAATGGAAGTAAACAGGGAAGTGTACGACGCTGTTTTCCGCCCTTTTGCAGATGGCATTCACTACAGTGAGGCCACGGGTTACAGGGTGGGGGATAGGATGGGTCGCACGGTGACTGCTTTTTTGGGGGGACCGAGGGCCCTGGGGGCACTGAAGTAACTGAAAACTTAACAAAGTCAGGAGAGGCCCCCAGGGTTATAAAGAGGAGAAAACGTAAGAACAAGTATAAACAAACAGCACTATCAGACATTGGATATATTAACATGCAGCGTGGTAGAAATAGGTTAAAATGGGAAACTAAAAAAGGAGGATTTAATGGTGTATGGGTTTGTGGAAACACATCTCAGAGACATAGAGCAGCCACCTTGTAACCATGACTATGTATGTTCAACAATGCAACAAAGGGGGGGGGGGGGGGGGGGGGCGGAACGAGGAAGGGAGGTGGAATCGGAGCATTTATTAAGAAGAATATGAACTTTCAAAGGACCAGAAAGGAGTGCGCTGAACATTTGTGGCTGAAAGGAAAAGTCGCTGGGGAATCAACAGTCATTAGAGTTGTTTACTTATGGACAGGGACAGGTGCTAAAGAGGAAAAGAAAAAAATGATTGATTGCACATCAAGAGACATTAGTGAGCTAGGGGAAGGTTCTGAAATAATTATTATGGGAGACATGAATGCCCATATCGAGTGTCTGGATGGGAATACGGACTTAACTGGAAGCACATTACTAGAACTGGTAGAAAAACATGACTTACTTTTATGTAATACCAGTCAGAAGTGCGACGGGCACATAACGTGGGAAACTGGCAATCTACATTCAACTATAGATTACGTACTCATGTCACACAAAATATATGGTGAGTTACAAGTAATGAAAATAGATGAAGAAGGTTCCAAAAGTCTTGGTAGTGATCACAGCGTATTAAGCTGAATTTTGCCAGAAAAGTGAATGCTGAAACTATAAATTATAATTCAAAGCAAACTTTCTGCAGCGACAAAGAGTTGGAAATAGTTGCTAAAAGAATAGAGGAAGCAGTTTCAGGGCAACGGTATACAGATTGGACCTATGAGAGCCTAACCAGGCTTTTTGCTGTGAAACTAGACAAAGTTCAGAGCAAACGAAAGGGGAAGCAAGGACATAGACCCAAAAGCTGGTGGGACAAAGAAGTGAAGCAAGCGATACAAAAACGTCAAGAAGCCTCTAGAGAACGCAGGTATTCCAAGCGCAGTGGGGATTAAGAAACGGAAGTAAAGAGAAAATGGGACACTTTCATAACATGTCGCCGAGAGGCATCCAGTTTCATGAATGCGAAAATTCAGAGAAAAGGTGAGGAATGGATGAGCAATGTAAGCAAGAAAGATAGAAACGCAGCTAAGAAGTTTTGGGAGTACTTGAACTCACTCGGTGAAACGACGCAAGCTAGACAGAGGTTCATACTCTCGCATCAGGGAGATAAATTAGAGGGAGATGATGCGATACGATATATATAGGGTTGTTCGTTTTCGGGTTTTATATTTTTCTAAATTCGGGAGGTAAAAATCGGGTGGTATTTTTCAGGCTGATAATCGGGGAGAAATCGGGTTTTTTTGAGGAAACATTCGGAAATTCGGGTTTTTTCGGGTTAAATACACGGATGTACTCAATAATACATTAGTTTCTTTTTTTTTGTTATTGGAGGGTATTACGAGCTGTTTATTGCTAATGCGTTAAAATTAGGGATGTGTTTCAAGCTGGTAAATGGGGAGGGGGGGGGGGGACATCAGGGTTTTCTAGCTTCGACTCCCGTCGGTCGCTTCAAGGGAAGTACCGCCCGAGGAATCCTCCTCTCTCTCAGGTGCCAACGAAAATCCCGACCGTTCGAGGGACGGTAGTCTTCGATCAAATATTTTGCTATGAAATAAACTTGTTAAGTTTTCCTGATCTGTTTACGCGACTGACTAGCTCGAACGTTGTTAGTGAGAAAAATTGGACGTCAGCGCGATGGCCATGCTACCCGAGAGACCCTGTTGGTAGTCGACACCTCGACGATCGAAGGGGGATTGATAGTGCATTTCACAAGCTGCGTGCAGCAGGGCCGAAGCTACGTGGCGTGCCGAGGCGGTTCCGCATGCACAGCGGGGGGACGGAAATGTCCCTCCGAGGCCCCAACGCTTTTCCTCAGCCGGCCTCCGTACGCCACGGTGAGTTAGGCGCGCTCGTTGGGCGGTTGGTTGAGAGCCGTGTAGCGTCCACAGTGCTGCACGCAGCTTGCAAAACGAACTACAGGTCACTGTTGTCCCGAAGTAGGGTAGATAGCGGGTGTGACGGCAAACTCCGTGCGGCGTAAAAATAAAGAGGTTGGTTATGTGGTTTTGGAATGCGGGGAGAAATCGGGTTTAACCCGATTTTCCTGAAACCTGTTCGGGGTGTAAAAATCGGGTAAAATCGGGTTTTACCCGAAAACGACCAACCCTAGATATATAGGAGCAGTGATGGAGGAGAAATTTCGGGAACGGGTACATGTGGAAGATAGGAGAACCGAAGGAAGTAGCAGTCCAGCTTGTAACATCGCGGATTTTGGACAAGGAGAATGGGAAAAGGCGGAACGAAGAGTCCCTAGTGGCACATCGACAGGCACAGATGGGATCCCAATCAAGCTGGTGAAGAATTTGGGTCCTATATCTAAGGCAAAACTAAGGGAGGTAGTGAGCACTATGATAACAAAAGGAAATATTCCAGATAAATGGAGGCTTAGTAGGATGAGTATGATATATAAGGGAAAGGGAGATAAGTCTGATATTAGGAATTATCGTCCCATAATCGTGACTCCAGTTATTTACAGGTTGGTAATGCAGATTATAAAGAACAGACTGGAGGAGTGGGTAGATTGCGAGGGCATACTGGGCAAGTTACAGAACGAGTTTCGGAAACAAAGAAGGTTGGAGGACAATATATTTTCTCTTACACAGTGTATAGAAATAGCGCAAAAACAAAACAGAGAGCTCTGGCTGGCATTTCTGGATATCAAGGGTGCCTATGACAATGTGAACCAAAGGAACCTGTGGGACATACTGGAGAGCTTAAACCTAGATGAAGGACTAACAGCCCTATTAAGGAACATTGACAAAGATAATAAGGTGATTATAACATGGGAATGGAAGGTGACGGGGAAAATAGAGATAAGACGAGGCCTTAGGCAGAGGTGCCCGTTATCGCCTTTGCTGTTTATGTTGTATCTGAGAGGATTGGAGGATAGACTAGAGAAGAGTGGGCTTGGATTCGACCTTTCGTACAGTAAGCTAGGCCAAAAAATTCAGCAATCCTTACCGGGTTTGATGTATGCGGATGATATTGTACTAATGGCTAACAACAGGACAGAGTTGTAGGAATTATTGAGCATCTGTGGTAAGGAAGGAGAGGAATTAGGTTTAGAATTCAGTAGTGAAAAATCAGCAGTCATGATTTTTAACAATGATGAAGTTGAGAGGCTGAAAATACAGAATATTACAGTTGAGAGAGCTAGTAAATACAAGTATCTAGGAGTATGGGGATGTGACGGTGCAGAATATCTCAGTGAGCATGAAAAGTATATAATAGGTAAGGGCAACAGAAATGCGGCTGTAATGAAAAATAGAGCACTTTGGAATTACAACAGGTATGAGGTGGTGAGAGAGATTTGGGAAAGGGTTACTGTTCCTGGCTTGACTTTTGGAAACGCAGTGCTGTGCATAAAATCCGAAGTGCATGCAAGACTAGAAATAAAACAGCGCGGAGTAGGTAGGCTGGCTTTGGGGGCACATTGCAAAACGCCAAACCTGGGAGTGCAAGGAGACATGGGATGGGCGTCTTTTGAGAGCAGGGAAGCGGTGAGCAAGATAGAATTTGAGGATCGGTTGAGGCAGATGGATGGGGACCAATGGGCACGAAAGGTTTTCAGCTATTTGTACATGAGGAGCTTAGACACAAAGTGGAGACAGCGCACTAGGAAATTCAGAGGAAAGGTTTTAGGCTATAGTGGAGATACGCAAAAGCAAGTCTCAGTTAAGAAGAAAGTTAAGGCCACAGAAAGAGATCGGTGGCTAGACGGAATGCAGACAAAGACGGCTCTGGAAAGCTATAGATTAAACAAAACGGTTATTGCCAAAGAAAGCATTTATGACAATTCTAGGGGAAGCTCATTGTTGTTTGAGGCGAGGACGGGTGTTTTGCGAACCAGAACATACAGAGCGAGGTACCAGGAATTGGATACAGTGTGCACTGCTTGTGGAGAGGAGGACGAGACGGCTGAGCACTTGATAATCTACTGTAAAGGGCTTCACCCTATGCCTACCAAAGACAACATGGATTTAATAAAGTCATTGGGTTTTAGAAACGGGGAAAGGAGAGTGGATTTCAAGACTGTAGAGATTACCAAGCAAAGATTAAGTGAATGGTGGCAGAAAGCGAGGGAAAACTAGGTATTTTCTTATTAACTGATGGCAAGGGGGTTTTATAGCCCCACTTTCTTTGCAGTGCGGAGTGAATATAGATTTCACAGTTAAATATTCTAAGCTTAAATCGTAAAACAAAATGGCTAGGTGGAATAAGCTACCGCCCGATCCAAAGGGCTCAGCCGCAATCATCCATTCATCCATTCATCCATTTCTTGTTTCCGTACTTTCTAAACTGCATTTGTTTCTTTTCTGATCTAAAATACTGAACAAAAACAACTTTGATAAATAATTGAAACGGTTCGTGCCACTTATATTTTGTATTTCGACAAAAAAAAAAGCTTTTAGCGGTAAAAGCTAAAAGCCGCGCGGCTTTCATTAGTTGTAAGGCAGGAGCCGGCCAGGACCTGAAACGTCACGATGTCGTCACATGTTGCGCGCGTTAGGCACCACGGGGCGCCCCTGTAGATGGAGGAGACTTGTGCGACGTACGGTTAAAATAGTACGCACTCATATTTAGTTATTCTCTCCGCGCTCGCTGGGTTGCCCGAACAACAAAAGACGTGAAAACCGCAAAAAAAAAAAAGGCTTAAATAGAATTGCAGGGCCCCTTTAAGTCCATCCACAGCTGACACTACAAGCTGATGATACCAATCAGAAAGAGTGAAAAGGGAGCCATCATTGTGTTCGCCGTGTCTCTAGACATGTTCTATCATCGCTGAACCCCAGTCATAATTACAAAAGAAACACAGTGACTTGCGATTTTGCCGCTGCTTTACTGGTCCCATTAGCTCGTAGCGTCGGTTGCGTCTCGAGTTAATCTGGAGCGTAGAATATGATCGAAGTCATTAATTATTGTACTCATTCCACATATTTTAAAAAGTTTGCTGTCCTTTCAGCAAGCAAAAAGTTCCACTTTAAAAAAACCTCAACGCCCGCTCCAGTTATCTCAATGTAAAAGAAAACGCTGCAAAAAAAAAGCGCAGAAAACACTGTTATTGTTAATTTATAAATAAAAAGTAACGGAAAAGTAACGTCCATTACTTTTCTTTCTGTAACGGTAAAAATAACGCGTTCTTTTATTTTGCACGTAACGAGTAACGTATTTCATTACTTTTCTACGGTAACACCTACAACACTAGGAAGTCGTAATAGATCGTTTTTCTCCTCCGCTACGGTATCCGTTAAGAAAACGCCGCAGCTGCGCGTGCGCGACACCAACGTTGTCTACATGGTTGAAGGTCATGTGGCGAATTATGGAACGCTATACGGGTGCTTAGCGTGCTGCGGAAACCGTCTACTAAAACTTCCTTCTGCGTCTGCATAACGCTGCCAGCACGGAGCTCTTGGTGATAGCTTGTTGACATTCCTAATATTTGCGACTGTATATTAAGTAAGGCTGAAAGAGACTTCCTCACTCCCACACACTCTAAGAAAAGCCCGTGCGTCTACTTTCACGCACAACCCTCGAGGAGCCAATCACCGAAATTTACAGAGGCAGCTCAGCGAATGATGATGCCGAAACATATGTTCAGACAAAAATACGCAGTATGAGTTGTGACATTAAGCAATGCAAGCGTGACGTTTTGCAATGCTTAATGTCACAAATCTGACTGCGTTTTTTGGTCTAAACATGTGTTTCGGCATCGTCATTCACCGAGTCGCCTCTGTAAGTTGTGGTGATTGGCTCTCCGAGTGCTGTGCAGGTAAGTTGTCACACTGGCTTCTTTTAGGGTGCATATTATTAGATTACACAATATAGCATTCAAAAGGATAGTAAAATAATCTGAAACAGCGAAAAACAATGTATGTTTTAAATCGACATTGATATGGATATTTACCAGTCTAAAGCTAAACTTCGGCGACACAAATATTGTTGTGAGAAAAGCTTCGATCATTTAGAACAGCCAAACCTTTTTTGGGCAATTTCATGCACCAAAAAGAATTGATACTATTTGCGAGAGCTACTGGGTCGACCGCAACTAAAGGAAAAAAGATAATTTTGTGATATAAATAAACAAGTCAGCACAGTACATTTACCTCATATCAAATAATGTGTACCTATTGAAACTTCGAGTGCTCGGACTGAATGTTCCTTCGGTAGAGCCCAGTTTGTTTGTTTACTTTCACTTGGGTTGTAGTTCTTAGACTTTGGACTGTAACACCTTTAACCCCCCCCCCTTCCCCATTCCTTAATAAAAACAACTTTGAATTTTGTTGTAGTACAATTTTTTGTCTGATATAGGCCGCTAATTAAAACTTAATGACGTGTCCACGTGAGGGAAACTTTGTGTACACCATCAGACTCATCACTTTTTCCACCTTCTGGAAAGCGCTAGCCTAGAAAAACGTTTTCTATCTGTGTGCGGACCGTTCATGAATCCTTGAGGGTGTCCTAAGAAGGTGCCAAGCTGGATGAGTGTTGCCCCGTGAGCGTCTTCTCATACCTGGCGGTGTTAGTTCTGAGGGCACCATAAGATGGGGGGCAAAAGTCGCACCACCGTCCGTCCTCCCCTCCTAGTCCGACTTCCATGGTTGCCAATGGAATTCGGCTCCTCGAAATAAGAGCTTCGCTCCCTTGTCCTGGCAGTCCGTTCTCTGCCATTCGTAGTCGAATGCTGCGTGGGCATTTTTTGTTAGGCGTGAAGGTCAAGTTTCCGTTAGTTGCAGGCTCTTTTTACATATACTACACTAACAGAGAAGCCCAACCAGAACAAATTTAAGGAACAAGCAAACAGAGACACATCGTGCAGATAAAGTAGAGAAATTCAGGGGTTTACATTCGCATTGCGGTGTAATTCCCAAGGTAAAATAATGATATCACGAAAAAACACGAGCATGATAACTGTAAAAGAACTTGTTGTTGGGATAGTTGGTGTTGACTGTATTGAACCATGCATGTTAAAAGCGCTAAAAAGACGTACACAAGATAGAAGAAGCGCTTGTGTTTGTCTTCTATCTTGTGTACTTCTTTTTGGCGCTTTTAGCCATGGTTGAATGCATGATAACTGGATTCTGAATATCCTGAAAAAGTCGATTCTAAAAAACGCACGTGAACCAAACATAAAAGTGATAATTCTCTATTAAGCACGTGAGTCAAAGGTTTGACTTCACCTTTAAACATGCGGTAAGCGAGTGCGTCCAAATAGACCCACACGAATCGAGGAAGACACAACTGGGTACGATAAAGGAGCGTGGTTTAGTTACAACGCTCCTGCTTCGTAGAGCTGAAAAAAGGCGGGCATGCTAGAAAAGCAACAACTGTACGGTGCATCACCGCCCTATAGGTTCTGAGAATTACAGGTCAACAAAACGAACATGCATGCTGTGTCGGCGAACAAAGGTAGGGAAGATAATAGAAATGTTGCATGTAGTTTGCTGAGCTGAGGCCATTCCCTATTTGTTCCGACTAGTCGGTCCCATTCATCTGGGGAAAAGCGTAGCCGAAAGGTCTGGCACTGCATAGGTTGACCTGGCTGGCCGTCTTTCGTTACGAGAGGATTTCCGGATAGTTCGTCCTGCAAGGTTCAGAAGAATGAGGATTAATAAACAGTCGCAAACACAAAGTTATGATACCTGGGCTAAAATATCATCGCATTCAATGAGCAAAACTAAAACTGAAGGGCACCAGTGCTGGAAATTGGTCTAGTTGGCTATTCATTACTTGAGTAAACTGCACAGTAAATGATCACGAATTACGACGCAGAAACGAGAAAAAAATAATCCAAAAACCTGGAAAACGCGCATTTGCAGTACAGTTCAAGAAAATAAAGAACTTAAGGCCACTTTTGAAATTAAACAGGGAATAGATAATGCCAACGTTTGTAAGTTTGGAGTACCTGCGAGAAATTTCAGTCTGAAGTACGCGAAAAAAAATAAGTCCTATGTGACTATACCATTTCCAAGTGTGAATGTTTTGGCCAAATACCACTGACCATTTTGATTTCCACGAGAGATGTTTTATTATATATGCAGCTTCAAACCGCTAGGAAGGAGGAACATGTTTGTAGGTTCCGTCAGTGCTGCATCCACGCGTCTAATTCTATCATTTATAAAATGATATGCAGTGTAGATCAATCAGTCATCCTCGCGTTTTTCCAAAAACGATCATAAGCGGGGCTCACTTAGGAAGAATTGGTTTTAGCTGAGATACTTGGTTCACGTTGACGAGTTCCCCTGAGACCCTCATGGGTAAAGAGCCCTTTTGATTATACCGAAGTTGACTACAAAACGTTATAAGTTAGTTAATTGATGACCAGTATAAATTGATCACCACTGATCACCAACGTAAATTATGCAATCCCTTTTGCAACACAAAACTTTTTTTATATATTTCTTCCGACTCAAGACAAGCTTACAGTGGCTTTCCCCTTGTCATCGTCCCACTAAAAAGAAGCTGAAACACATCGTCCAAAACAAAAATGAGATAGAGGTTGATTCCAGCGTAGTTTTATCCCGTAAATCTGAATTTTGGGTTCGTTTTCCCCGAAGACCTTAGTAAACGTGAGGAAAGTCGAGAAACCTCCGACCAGTCGTTACGTCATAGGAGGATCTTTCGGCCTACAAGCTCGCGTCGCACGTGTGGCAGCTCTAGCAATTGCAAGCTTGCCACTCCCCTGCACTGGCACCAGTCGTGACATCTTTTTCTGACTTTTCTTTTTTTTAAATAAGAAAAGTGCGCGTGCATATCTTTGATAGGCCCTGGAGATGCTCGAAAGTGGCGATTCCGAAAACTCCTTTCATGACTGCACGCTGCGGGAAGGAGGGGCTTCAGCGGTACTTTGAAAATGATTTTCTGGACTTCCTGGAGGCCAAATTGAGACGATTTAAGTGTATTTACTCAAATATAAAACCGCTTCAGCTTCACTTTAAAGACGTCTCATCTTCAAGATCGCCGTCGCTGAACACTTTTCTAATCCTTCATTAGCAGCAGAGGCTGGTTGCACTATCTCTCCACGGGGCGCGGTGCCGCCGGGGCCGAGATGCGCTCCGATAGCAAACCGAAACTTAAAAACCCTTCGAATGTGTGCGGTTTTTCAGAAAGCCGTAATATGCTTCGCGTGCCTTTTATCCTTCTGCAATTTGTTGATTTAGTGTTTTTCGATGATGCTGAGCAATTTTCTAATTGAAACCATGCCCTTAAACACAATATTAAAAAAGTTAATTACGCAAAAAAAATTAACAACTTAATTATCCCTGACTTTATAATTCTCCCAAATGGGCCCCTGACCCACGACCACGAGCACACCCGACCGGACATTGGGAGGCCCAGAGTTCATATCCTGGCTCCGCCGTTTTTTAGCTTTCGGCGGGTTCCTGAAAACTTCAATTCTTTGATTCATTGGGTTAAGTATGGTTCATTCATCTGCACATATTCGTTTATATATATATATATATATATATATAAAACTGAGAAGAAAAAAACCCTTAGTGAAAAACAGCAACAACGGACGATTTAATCTTCGACGTTTCGGCCGGAGTCCGGCCTTCGTCAGGAAGACGAAGGCCGGAGTCTTCCTGACGAAAGCCGGACTCCGGCCGAAACGTCGAAGATTAAATCGTCCGTTGTTGCTGTTTTTCACTAAGGGTTTTTTTCTTCTCAGTTTTATACCCACGCCTTCGGCCTCCCGCCACCATGCCCGTTATATATATATATATATATATATATATATATATATATATGCCTTTCGAACGCCTGGCCTCCAGCATGCGCCCCATGCCCTTTCACTGCACGCGCGCGCTCAAAGTGCACGAACGCCGACGCGTTTTCAAGGGTATACAGGAGGCTCGCGCTGGAGGCGGGACAACTGACGTTGCTTTCTACCGTTGTCTCCTTATCAGAAACTATTTGGAAAGAAACTTTTGACATATCTACTCAAGATATACTATGTTCAAATAAAAAATCCACAGAAAGTCTCTAGCTTTTCTAATGACACTGGCTACAGGGAGTGAACTGAACATTTTCAACACGAAGTAAACATAACTGCAGTCATCCTGATGGCACTGTCAACAGAATGTCAGCAGAAAAAAAAAATCAACGTAAAGTTGATTCGGTGGTCAAGAGATTTTTGTTTGACTCAGCTAAAGAAAACCATCAGAAAGGTTTCAACAGAAAATGAAAGAAAATCTGTTTACCATGTCAACATGAAGTCAAAGTCAAAAGAAAGTAATCAGAGTCAACAAGAAGTCAACACGTTTTCAATAAAATGTCAAAAAACATATTTGTAAGGGAACCAGCCGCTGCGCTGCCGGTCATAAGTAGTCGCCAGTGTTTTCAGCATCTGCGGTTGAAAGCATGGCAGAAAGAAATGTGTAAACTTGCCTTTACTTGAGGAAACAATAAATTAAACACACATATGGCACATGTTTCACCGTTTTAGAAATAAGACTCCACCTCCAGACATTTTTACATTATAAAACAAAAGTAAGAGACACAATACAGTTGGTCCGCGTTAAGACATACTTAGTTGGATTATACAGTTTACATAAATACATGTACAAACGCCTCCAATAGCCTTTGAAAGAAGGGGAAGAGGCGATTGGTCGCAAAGGTAAGGCAGACAATGAAAAGTTCGCGCGTAGCAGGTTCAACTGGAGTTATCTCATTTGATCTGGCTCTGTGGCATTTGTGTGAAGATAAAATGTAGCACAAAGGCCCTGCAGCGCTTAAAGGGTACTTGGCGGGTGACGTACAGGCCACCTAAAGGAGCGAAATGTCGTTCACATCTGCGGCAAAATTCCTGCCTAGTTTGTTCTGCAAGGTTTAGAAAGACGACGGTTAATAAACAGTAAAAAACGGAAAGCGACAATGCTTGTTTGTACCTTTCACTACGCATGTTCAACAATACTAAAACTGGGCACTAAATTAAGAAAAAACAAAAAAACAGGTATGTTAGTGAGGCATGAAGGACTAAATTTAAGCTTTACATTTGAATAAGATCATTATCACCGATCACCCCAAGCAGGTAACATTCAGAGCCAACCTACCGAATCGGTACATGAGATTTATCGTCCACTTCAACCCCTGATATATTATGCCGTGATTGAAATCCTGTTGTCGTGAATTTGACACGCCGTATTCCGAAAACACGATGAGTGTTAAAACTTGGTTAGAGGCAGAGGCGTATGAAGCGGATACCAGTGAGGTCTCAGATTAGTGAGGGTGAACGGAGTATAGCTGCATTTGCGTCTTCGGGTGTCAGTCATCCCAGCTGTTTTTTTTCTTCTTAGAAGTAGTTTAGATTTTGATGTCTGAAGTGTGTATCTTCTTTTCTTTGTCATTCTGCACTGCCTTGGCCGTCCGTTAAAGAGACACATCACGTATGAGTTGAATAAATTAAGGTGTTTTTTTGCTGAGGAACAGCCTTGGGTGGCTACTTCTTCCGGTTCATAGCTCCAGTCGTGAACAACAAGATAACAAGGCTGAAGAGGCAGTTTTGGCTCCAGAGTAGAATGCCTGAATGTTGCTGGGTGGCCCTCACAGAGGGGTGATAACTCTTCCGTCTGCTTACGGAGTCTCCACCTTGTCTTTAATCTTTTATGAGGTCATCACGCTGTTATTGTCATTGAACATTACCACTCGTGAAAAGGCACCGGGTAACCCCAAGAACACGCAGCGTTACAAATTACATCAAGGATGCGTTTGTTTTCGGCGTCCGTCAGGAGGGAGGAGGCATACTGGTGGCCACAGTAGGGAAAAGGGGGCACTTGCCCTCCCAACGGATGTCGCTACCCTTGCAAGGTGAAGCCAGCAAGCAACATTGAGGCACTCTACCCCCGAGCCATCCACAACGATTGCTTTACGGCGATATAGCTTTACGGGCAACACTTTTCTGAGATTTCGGCGGGGGTCGGTTGCCTTGTGGTCTAACAGGTCTCAGCCCGCAGCGTGGAGAGAAAGCTTGCGTTGCAGAAACTTATGGGTTCGTACCCGTTCCGATCTGGATGAGTTTTGTACCGACACGCGTTCGTGTAATCGCTACTGCGCGATGCACGTTAAAAAAAAACAGGTTAGCGGTTTAACTGCACTGGCTAAATTTCGCACATCAGCGAAGAGACAAGTTACGCGTTGCGGCGTACTAGTATCAGGGCTACATAAGCACGCAAGCAACACAATTTTAAATTTTTACTTCGTCCGCTATCGTCGCCGTTACGGAAAAAAATTCTCTCCGCTAGTACGCGAGGTCAGGGTTTTCTCGTCCGCCATGCTGCACGGAGATCGTTTAACCCCGGAATCCCCACGGCCGTTTTACCAGTCATCGGAGAAGGGCGACCAACGGTCCCCACATCCCCCCTCCTGAATATGTTTAGTGGGCCAACTTGATAAAAAAAAACAAAAAACAAAAAAAAAACCCGGCTTTCATACAAAAATAAAAAAGGAACAGTAGGCTTACCCGAGCCCAAAGGGGCTCGAAGTCGTCGTCCCTGCCCAGTGGTCTACAGGCCACAGCAGGTCGAGGTCAATGTCCACGTCCACCAGGTCCTGTATTCCGCTGGGCCCGACCTGCACTTCGGTGAGCGGCGCTGGCGGTCTGGGTGGAACATTTTACATATTTTTTTTAAACATTTTTCTGAGTGAGAGCTAAAATGAATAAAAATATAATGTGTGTCTCTACCTGCACCACCGAACAGTATAACAAGTTTAAACCAATTAAAAATAAATAAATGGGGCCTACTATGGCCAAAAAGAAAATTTTAATATAAGAGCCAATTCGCAAAGAAAAACAGGAGATACTACGAAGCCACAGTTATTGGAATGGACCTGAAGAAAGTCAGTGCGGGCGTTTACTTATAAAAAAAAAAATTATTTGTATGTATCTATACCTAGGTCTGGGGGGAGGGGGGGGGGGGCTTGAGAGCAAAGGAGGCTTTGTGTCTCCTAGCTGGTGGACGACGGCGACAGAGGGTTGTGTTCATGATGTTTATTCTGAAAAGAATATTTCGTATAAATATTATTTTTTAATTTTTTTTTTTTTTTACTTGGGAGGGTCGGAGGATAAAATAGTGGTATATTAATATTAATGGAAATAAAGTATTTCTCAAGTACTTTAATTACCTGTTCAGTATATGTCATTATTTAAAGAAGTTGTGATTGAAAGCTCAGGTTGTGTTTGAAAAATCCTTTCTTTTCTATTATATTTTTAACTTTTGTTTTACCTTTCATGGCGCTGGGCGCAGTGTCCCCTTTCAAATATATATATATATATAGATAGAGGTATAAGCGACGTGGAAATCTAAGTTTGAAGATAAATATTTCAAAATTGTGTCGTATATTTAATTTTTTCTTTTACTTCGTAAATGTACTCTGACTTCAAATTTTAGGAGAACAGATTGAAATAGTTTATCTCCTTAAGATAATATGAAGCAGTTAGGTTGCTTGGACCGTTCAATTTGAATATCAATATTTTATTTTATGTCTTCCTATTTTATGTTTTCATTTTACTTATTAAACTTGAAGTATTTGATATCTTAATTCATTCAATCTGTCAGGAGTGGTCTTTATATTTATGATTTCTCTTACATATTAAGATATTTGTAACACTATTTCATTGAATCTTTTAGAAATGGTCTTGATATTTTATGTTTTGAAATCGATGTAGTTATCATAATTGTTTAACTTGGAAAGAGTGATTTCAACACGTAGTAACCAGTTAATTCATATAGATGATCTCACTTTCTTCACAAAAGCAATAACATTAGGTGTATTTTTTTTAAGCTAAAGGAAGTTTTTTAAAGCTAAAGGAAGGGGGCGCGGCATCGTCACGGAAACTACGATGACCTTGTTTTTGGTGCAGATGCTGCTATCCGCTGCCGTGTCAGCGGCGCAGCCAACTGCCCCTCCTGGATGCACACTCACCGTCAACGCCCCTTTCTTCTTGGACGCGAGCACCCTCTGCATGGTGGATACGCCCGACGACCCGGCTTACATCCCGCCAAAACTGAACGACGAAAACTTCTTCGCCTGGCAACCTGGAACCATATCCGATGCATGTCTTCAAAAGCACTCAACGCAGCTCTACCAGTCGGGGCGCGGCATCGTCACGGAAACTGCGATGACCTTGTTTTTGGTGCAGATGCTGCTATCCGCTGCCGTGTCAGCGGCGCAGCCAACTGCCCCTCCTGGATGCACACTCACCGTCAACGCCCCTTTCTTCTTGGACGCGAGCACCTTCTGCATGGTGGATACGCCCGACGACCCGGCTTACATCCCGCCAAAACTGAACGACGAAAACTTCTTCGCCTGGCAACCTGGAACCATATCCGATGCATGTCTTCAAAAGCACTTTACGTAGCTCTACCAGTCGGGGCGCGGCATCGTCACGGAAACTACGATGACCTTGTTTTTGGTGCAGGTTAGTTACTTTAAAAATACCGCATGTTTTCACGATGATGACCCTTGCCCGCTTGTGATGTCGTGCCCCAACGACCTGGTTGATTTGTGTAAAAAAAAGCTACTGTGTCTAGTTCTGAACTATAGTTACGTGGCGTTTCTATTGCAGCTTCTCATTCTATCGGGTGATGTAGAACTAAACCCCGGCCCCATAGAAACCGATAAACTAGAGTCTATTCTAGCAGCTGTGCAGCGAATAGAGGCTGGACAGTCCGCAATGCTAGCGTCAATCACGTCGCTTCAAAACAATCAAAAAACGACCGACACACAGGTCAATGAACTGTTGGAGAGGGTCGCTGCGGTCGAACGCAATCTCGCGGCGGTCCCGTTACAAGCACCCCAGAACCCACCCATTGACAACGATAACACAGTAAACTCTGAGCTCTAGGAAATTAGGACCAGGTGTGACGACGCAGAGAACAGGCTTCGGCGGTCAAATCTTTTGTTTCTTGGCATCCCAGATTCGCATTCTGAATCTTGTTTCAATCAGAAGAGAAGATACTCGAGTTCTGTAGGGAGAGGCTTGGACTAACGCTAGATGCCAACAATCTTGAACGATCTCATCGTTTAGGTCGTTTTTTCTCTGAGAAAAACAGACCGATTATTGTAAAGTTTCTGAGGTTCAAAGACAAAACCGCAGTCTTGGCATCGGGATCTACACTGAAGGGCTTCCAATTTGCTGTCCGAGAAGACTTATCACCCTCTGTTCGATTAGCACGGAGTAAGCTGTTTCAATTCGCAACGCCACAAAACGTCCCATTCAAGACTCGTTTCGATAAACTCCGTATGCTAAACAAATGCTTTGTATATGAAGCTGCATCAGACCGTGTAAAAGAATTTTGTGCATAACTACGCTCTGTAAAAAGCCCATCTCGTAATGCTCCCAGTTCATTAACACGTACGGTAACAAAAAGTTCGTCATATCACGTTTCTTTCACTAATATTTGCAGCCTCATGCATAAAAGAGAGGAACTGTGCAGTGTTTTGGAAGATAGTAATTCTGATATTGCTGTGCTGACCGAGACATGGTTGAAGCCAGATGTTCGCGATGACGAGCTATTTCCCGATCACCTTAATCTCTGTATCTACCGAAAGGACAGGCTACTCCAACGCGGTGGTGGTGTTCTTATCGGAGTCAAAAGGCATATCACTTCGTTCTGCATTCAGTTACAATGCAGTTTGGAAATTACTTGTGTCTGTCTTTGTTCGGCTATAATAAAAACTGTAATTGTTGTCTGCTACAGACCCCCGAAAAGTGACTCTGCATTCACAAGTGAATTGCATAAAGTCCTATTGGAGATAACTGAACGTTTTCCAAAAGCGAACCTTCTGTTATTCGGAAATTTCAACTTTCCCAAGATAAGCTGGTCAAGTCTAACAGCCGATGCATCACGTGATTCTCGCGAGTTTCTGAAACTATATTTGCTTTTTAATCTAACCCAGGTCGTTTTGAG
Source organism: Ixodes scapularis (assembly GCF_016920785.2). Taxonomy (NCBI): domain Eukaryota; kingdom Metazoa; phylum Arthropoda; class Arachnida; order Ixodida; family Ixodidae; genus Ixodes; species Ixodes scapularis. Next base: position 90,049,329 of record NW_024609879.1, read on the forward strand.
CCCAACCCGTGGGGATAACATCCTTGACCTTGTACTCACTTCCTCCCCTGATCTTGTTCGTTTCGTTACCTACAGCAATGGATTCAGTGACCATAAAATTTTGCACATCTCGCTGTCCCTTCCCATTTTGGTGAAGATGCCTGTCAAAAAGGTGATACGGGACTACGGTAGAGCAGATTTTGTGTCAATGAACAGAAATTTGACCACTTTCTTGCAGTCGTACCAAATCCATTTTAATCTAAGGAGTGGGAATGGCAACTGGATTTTATATAAAAATGAATTGAATGCCCTTATTCAGGCATTTGTACCTACTCTGTGGATCCGAAGTGATGGTTGCCAGCCCTGGTATAACAAAAGACTTAAATCACTTGGCAATAAGAAAAAACGCCTCTTTCGCAAAGCAAGACTGACCAGCTGTTCAAATATCTGGGAGAAGTATTATAATTGCCTTAAGGATTATATTCATCTAATAAAAGCTTCAAAGAGAAAATATTTCAATCAGGACCTTCCAACTATCCTTCAGGACAACCCCAAAAAGTTTTGGAATATAATCACGTCAAAAAACAACAATGATATCATTCAACTTGTCGATGAGGGTGGCAACCCAGTTGAGGAAAAAATGTGCTCAGAGGTAATGAATACCTTTTTCGCATCCATCTTCACCGACGAGTGTCCTTTAAATGTGCCTGACCTACCCGCTGTTCACTACGAGGCCATGGCCCCTATCAACGTTTCATCGGCCGGTATTGCCACTCTTATCGATGGGCTCAAGCTTTCATCATCCTCAGGGTCGGATAACATATCATCGAAGATTCTGAAAAATACTAAGATTATATCTAGTGATATTTTGCAACTGATATTTAATCAGTCACTATCCGAAGGTTGTCTCCCATCCGATTGGAAAGTAGGTAGGATTGTTCCAGTCCACAAAAATGATGATCGTTCCTTGCCTTCTAACCATCGTCCCATTTCACTAACTTCCGTTCCATCTAAACTTCTTGAACATATCATTTATTCGCATATAATGTCTCATTTAGATTACAATGACTTCTTCTACCATCACCAACATGGCTTTCGCAGAGGTTACTCTTGTGAGACGCAACTCTTTGAATTTACACATGACCTTCATTGCAGCCTTCAATATCGCGACGAAACAGACGCAATATTTTTAGACTTCTCCAAGGCATTTGATCGTGTCCCACATATTCGTTTAATCTCTAAACTTTCTCGCCTTCATCTAGACCCCCACGTCTTAATGTGGATACGTAATTTTCTTGACTCGCGAATGCAGTACACAGTCTTAAATGGGTACGAATCTGATTTAATTAACGTCACATCTGGCGTGCCCCAGGGCACAGTCCTTGGGCCTCTTCTTTTTCTAATATTTATTCATGACCTTCCAAATTCTATTTCTTCTCACATACGTATTTTTGCAGACGACTGTGTTCTATATCGCGAGATCACTTTACCTAATGACCGCAAACTCATCCAAAAGGACCTAGATAATTTATCTCAGTGGTGTAACACCTGGTTGATGCCACTAAATAAGTCTAAAGGCAAATTAATCCACTTTTCTCGTAAAAGAGTTCCTTCCTCCTTCCAGTATGTGCTGGGCGACGAGATCATTGAAGAAGTCGATAGGTATAAATATCTCGGTGTCGTACTAACTTCCGATATCACATGGATTAATCACATTAACACAATTTCTTCGGACACAGCAAGGACCCTTGGTTACATCCGGCGTTGCTTGAATGCTGGTCCTCCAAAGCTTAGGAAACTTGCATACGAAACCTTCATTCGACCAAAATTGGAATAGGCATCTACAATATGTAATCCACACCAAAATTACTTAATCACCCGACTGGAAGCAATTCAAAACCGAGCAACCCGCTACATTTTATCAAACTATGACTATAAAAACAGTGTCTCTACCATGAAAACGAGCCTAAATTTACTAACTCTGGAGGTACGCCGCAAGGTTGCACGTCTTTGCTTACTCCATAAACTTTACCACTACGATCCCACTGTTCGAAGCTCATTCCTGCGCACTCCCGCACGGTCATATCGTCGGCTCAATAACTCTTACAATTTTCAACGTATATCGGGTTCCAGTAATGCCTTTAACAAATCATTTCTCCTACTAACAATTGTAGACTGGAACAGTCTTCCAGAATCGCTCATTACAATAACTGACCCTGTGGTTTTCAAAAGCTCCATCATGTCGTATTTTTCCACACCAAGTTAAGTTTTTTTTTTGTTTTTTTTTTAGCTACGTTGCATGAGAGTGCGTTGTTATGCAATTTTAGCTACATTGCATGAGTGTGCGTGGTTATGTAATTTTTATGTTGTTGTTTTTTTTCATTTCTTGTATAATTTCTTGTGTTGCCCCCTCCTTATGTAATGTCCTCGACAGAGGACCCTTAAAGGGGTCATGAAACGCTTTTCCAACTTTTTCCTGTTTCGCTTTCCTCCTCAACTCATAAATCGCGCATTCCACCAAACAGTTCAAGAAGACGAAAGAAAGCGAGGCCCCCCTCGCTCGGAGAGAGCCATTGTCCCCCTAGAAGATTAGCCCGTCGCTCAAAACTCGGACAAAAGTTTCTTTCCCTACCCCGTTCACCCCTAAGCTGACAGTGCTGTGGAAGCTACGTGCTCCTTGGGCTAGCCACACTTTTGCTACGTGAGCGTGGCAAATGTAGCTGCAGAGAATGAGGTCAGGTGATGAAACGGAGGCGGCTGATTGGTCCGGCAAGCGTGTAGCTTCCACCACAATGCCAGCTTAGGGGTGAAAGGACTAAATGAGGTCCGGTTTCGTGTGACGTCAGTTTGGACCCGATGACGCGTTTTTGGGACCACGGATGTATCACAGTGAAAAAGCAGAGAGGTTACGAAGGGGAGGAGGTACGAAATAGTCCGCTGTGTTTTCAAATTTTCGCACTGAAAGTCAGGCTTTTGACTTTCTACCTTTTTTCTTTTGGCCCAACTGAACGATGTGCTATTAGTAAAATCCCAATCTAAAATGATTTATCCCAACCCAAAAATTGTTTCATGGGCCCTTTAAGGATTAATAAATGAAATGAAATGAAGTTAGAGGTTACAAATCTTGTCCACACCTCCCTACCTAAGAATAAGTAGGTCTTCTATGCATGCAACACGCTGTTGGTCACACCTATGTGTCCTTTTTGTGTCTGTGGTTTTATCCACCTTTTCATGTCCTTTTTATAGCTGTGGGTTTATCCAACGCACATTATACATGGTTTTTTTCTGCGTTTCCCATCTCGTTTTTCGTCGGTTAAGGTTGTTCGAACCCAAAGTAAGCCTTTTTTTTTTCCTCTATTATTTCTGTGAAAATGTGTTAATTGACAAAATGATGAGCTTATATTGTGATAGACTTACCCCGTTTTATTAAATGTGTGGGGTTGGAGTCGCTCCCTCATAGGGTTTCCCTTAATTATTTAGTTATATTAGATAATAAAAATATTGTTTTATCATGTCCAACATTATTTCCAGCTTAGAGATTGAATGAAGTAATTTTTGTTTTTGTGCAGTATTTAGATTTCAAATATTTAATAAATTAGCCTTCGTTCGTAGAGCCGGACAAGTGAAAAAGTAATGGTTTATATATGATTACATTGCATGCTACAAAAGCATCTATTGTGATTTTTAATATTCAATCTAACAAAATAAAATGGAAATCTGCTATGATTTGTTAATGATTGAGTTAAGTAATATGTTGAACGAAAAAATGGTGAAATGCTGTATGTTAACCGGATCCATTGGATAAGTGCACTTTCTGTTCCCTAGCTCCCTCTGCCACTGAGCGTTCCATAAACCATTAACTTTTTAAAATTAGTTCCCAGGCAGCACAAGGTGTTGGGCCAATATTGGAAGAGCATTAACAAAAAAAAGGTCCAATGATGGTCCACTTTAGCCAATCTGCACCCAATATTGTCTATGCCATAATATATAGCTAGGGTTCGGAGTTTTCGGTTTAAACCGATAAAAACCGATAAAAGTACGCCGAATCCATTTTCGTAAATTCGGTTTTAACCGAATAAGGTCAGGTTTCAGGCTCGGCCTTTTCAATTTAAACTAATAAAAACCGATAAAAGTACGTCTAATTCCTTTTCTAAAATTCAGTTTTAACTGGAAAAGGTCACTTTGACCTTCCAGTCGTACCGCAGAGCCTTGGCGAAAAAATGGAACGACAGTGTCTATAAACAGATGTCCGAATGTATGGGATAGAAGGATGCCATCACGTTGTTTTGGTTTAATGTGTCCGTCATCGCACATTAAACCAAACGTGAAGTCCGAAATGCTTCATGACTTCGCCATGTACGAGCGTGTTTTCAAACTCGTTGTGAAAAAAACTGACTTGATGCAAGCTCTGCATGGTGTGTTGTGCCTCAAAACGTCGCACCGTGTCTCTTTTTGCGGTCACAATTGATTTATTGGCCGATTTTGGCTCAGGCAGCGCTTCACCTCCTCATCCGGCCACTGTTCAGTGTTAGCGTTAAGAGGGCATTCTCGAAGCTCAGGGTCATATTAACAGGCAAGAAAGGCTGCGGATCAACGAGGAGAACCTGGGCAAGTACATGTGTGTTTACCAGAATAAGATCACGTAATCCTGATGTACAAAAGGTCAAGTTTCATGTTATTTCGGCATAGGCCTCGTATATGACTTGCTTGTACCAAAGTTGTTGTTTTCTTGTTTCTATTACAGTTGCACATATTTGCCGAATAAAGTGTCCGTTTATATTTCAATGTATCTGTACCGTTACTCTTTGAGTGATAACAAATATCAGAGCTAGAAGGACCATCTTATCCGGTGTCCGTTGGTGTTCATTTTATATTCACCGAAAAAAGCCGATAAACTTTTGTGGGCATAAATATACGCCGAAAAAAAACGAAAATTGATTTTTAAAATAAACACCGAAAAAAGTACGCCGAATTTTGAAAAAATAGAAACCGAAAACGCGGAACCCTATATATAGCATCTTCAGTGATGGCCCAGCTTCTCCAATGACCAACCAATATTGGAAGCACATTGGCATAAAATGGGCAATCTTGGCCTGTCAGTTCCATTCACTTGCGAATATTGGATGAACACTGGCAAAACATGGACAATGTTGGTCTGACAGTTCTATTGGCTTACGAATATTGGATGAACACTGGCATAAAATGGAAAATGTTGGCCTGTCAGTTCCATTGGGTCGCGAATATTGGATGAACACTGGTATAAAATGGGCAATCTTGGCCTGTCAGTTCAATTGGCTTGTGAATATTGGATGAATAGCGGCGTAAACCGGACAATTTCGCCCTTCGAGTACCCTTGGCTTGCTAACATTGGATGACAACTGGAATAAAATGGTCAACGTTGCCCTGTCCGTGCCGTTGACATTCCAATATTTGATGGGGACTGAAAATGGACACTGTTGGCTTGTCTGCAGCATTGGCTTGCCAATGTTGGATAAACACGAGCTTATAATGGTTACTGTTTTCCTGTTAGTACCATTCGTTCATCGTCATTTCAAAAACACAGTGGCATATAATGGTCAAAGTGTGTTAGTCTCGCAACACCATTGGCTTAATAGTGGACGCATGTTGAAATAGGCTGGCTTTGGCAAATTTAGTTTTACCTCAACAAGTTGAATTTGCTCGAGCGATTGTCAATTTAATGTTATTTTTTTCAAAGCGCGATTCAGGTGCTTTTCTGCAAAGTAAACAAAACAATAACAACGTACAGAACTTAATGGCGATGTTTTGCTCCTTCACTGTGCATACTAAGCAGTCGCGAGCGATATGGGCTCATCAGGACCGCCCACTGGGAAAAAAAAGAAGAATCGATGTGCGCGTTATAGTCACCATAATAGATTATTATGTTGACTTTATGATCTCGACAGAAAAGCTTCGTACTCTAACTACGGGCTTGTGGGCTTCACCTCGTGTCAGGTGAAGAACTTCTTTGCGATTGATTGGAACAAGACGCTATTCTGAAATGTGGTTGTACAATGACGGCTCTATGACTTTACGGCACTACTGGTGCTACAATAAGAGCCCTAATGCCTCCCACACGGCGCCAAGGCACTGATAGCAGACGACAATGTTGGTTTGATTTAGAGTCTAGCCCCTTTTTTCCGCATTTGATTTATCACTGTCTCTTTTCAATTTTGACATTAGGCTCCGAGCTGATTTCAGAGCTTCGTGTCTGTCAGTCCTTCTCCGTCCTCTTGCTGAAGAGTTTATCATGTATAAGCAATCTCTTCTACATTGGTTTTTGGAAACCCGGATAGCAAATACCAGCAGAGAGAAACGAAAGATTTCGAGGGAGAGAAGTATGCAGGGGAGGGGTCGCGCCGACGGCCTCGGAACTAACGTCCCTGAACGGCTTCCCCTCCCATTTTCCCCACGCCGTCACTAATCTCTCCTTTGTGGGTGAAGTGGACTCGACGACCTTGAGGGAGGACACTGCGCATTCCTAAGCTGACAGTGCCGGGGAAGCTACTTTTTGATATGATAAAGTTCCTTTTCCAGTGAATTATTTTTCATTATTTAGTATATAAAAAACTTAGTACTGCCTTCTAAAATAAATAGATGCGCAGGGAAAACACCGGGGCCAGCTTGCTGAAATCAGTGTCTCAGCTCAGACTGGGTGAAAGATGTAAAGGCTGGAACGCGCGAGCGTCTTCAGTCGAGGTTTGAGTCCCGTTCAGCTCGTACGCTGGCTTTGACAGTGCTTTCTCTTCCCCCGTCTCGGCTGAGACACTGTTTCTAGCAAGTCGGCCCAGGCGCTTACTACTGTTTTGTTCGTCCGACTTGTACTTACTCAAAGCTTGATTGATCCAGATTAAGATATTTATAGTGATTAAAAAAAATGTTCGAATAGTACGAAGGTTATTTATCAATTGCTTAGCTCTAATCTTGCAACATCATGGCGTCCCTTAACCTTTCATCCAGCATTAAGAAGTTTTAAAAATTATAATCTCGCCATCTAAGTTCACACCGATATTTCTACACGTAAGAACATGACAGCTGAACAAAATTTTATGCTTGAATCAATCAAGAATTCAAAAAAAAATCACGCATATAAAATAGCTTGCCGTGTAAAGACAATTAGTGGCAATTACACTCGCAGTGCGCGGTGACATAGCTGACACTCAACTTGCACCCATCAAGCCGAACCTTGTCAAATAAGCACTACTCAACGCTTTGTGGTATTCGGCTTTGGACATACCTGGAAGACTTTTTACTGCAGCACACATCTGCCGCCAAAATGACAGCCGTATTTTAACAAGAAAAATTAAATAAAAAAACTTCGAGCACAGAAATAACCAATCAGAACGTCTCTCGCGGTCTATTAGAATAAAAAGCACTACAAATAGCGCTGTACAGGGCTTTTCGGGCCGATCGCTGTGGATTCCGCGTTGAACTCGTCGGAGATCCCTGGCACACAGTCCGACACGGTTCAAACTCATCGGAAAGTGACAAAACGCACATTGCGTAGCAAGAATACCCATCCCCAATGGTCAAGAGGACCTCTCCTTGTCACTCACATGGAAGAGAAAGCGGTCCGTCGTGTCTTCGGTCCGTCGAAGCTAGTGGTCACATGTATGCCCACAACAAAGGAAGATCACCGGTATGTAGGCGCTGCCGAAAGAATATCCATGGTCTTGGCAATCCGCATGTTGAAGATCGCACTTGGCACTAAGACGAAATGCGCTGCTGGTGATCGGAACTCTAGAACCACCGTTCTTGCCCATGGATGGCGGAGATACCGAGCCGCTTCGCCCGATAAAAGCAGTCTGCTAAGCAATCAAATGCACTCGGACAACCTGGAAACGGACCCACGGTGTCCTGGTATCAGCATGATTATCTTGCCCTTCTTGTTCCTTCGAAAAAAAAGCTATTTCTGCCACAAAAAAAAAAATAAAAATAAAAAAACATGGATAATTTGCGAAGCGCACCTGCCCACTTGCAGTTCGCGGATGCGCGTGTTGGAAATTGAGGAGGCCGTCCCCACCGCCTTCCAGTCGTTGCCTTATCGTGTGGCCTTGGTGCTCGCGATTCCACTTTCTGTGTGCTTGTGTGTGCGTATTTGCGTGTCTGCGTGTGTTTCGCGGTCTGGACTCCATCACCCCTAAGCTGAGAGTGCAGAGGAAGCTAAGAAGCTCGGTGAACCAATCTCAGGTTTATTTTTATTCACGTGATCACACTCTCTCCCGTAACCACGCGCAGAGAGCGGTGCAGGTGATGACTGGTCCGGCCGGCGCGTAGCTTCCCCGCCACTGTCAGCTTAGGAATGCGCAGTGTCCTCTTCCCTCAAGGTCGTCGAGTCCGCTTCACCCACAAACAAGAGATTAGTGACGGCGTGGGGAAAATGGGAGGAAAAGCCGTTCAGGGACGTCAGTTCCGAGGCCGTCGGCGCGACCCCTCCCCTGCATACTTCTCTCCCTCGAATTCTTTCGTTTCTCTCTGCTGGTATTTGCTATCCGCGTTTCCAAAAACCAATGTAGAAGAGATTGCTTAAGGCCCTGTCACACTGAGGCAACAGTTGGACAACTCTATCCGGCAACACGGGGAAGTCGTGTTGCCGGCGACCCTGTCACATCAAGGCAACAACAGTCGGGCGACATGTTGCTGCCGCCCGCAACCGTGTTGCCCGATTTGTTGTCCGACAACCCTGTCACACCGCGCTGACGGCGAGGACAACACGGGGAATCCTCCGCCATCTTGATTGTTTACCTTCGTTCGTGTGCGGCGCGGAATCGCTGGAAATGTGACTCTACAAAGTGCTAGTGCGTTCGAAGGGCCGGGAATTACCACGGTACGACATCAACCAGTGACTGTGATTAGAAAACTTGACACGGGGAGTATTTTTCGATCTTTATTTTATTGAAATGTTCTTCATTCGCTGACAAAGCAGATAGCCCTAACCGAAGAAAGTGACATCGCTGAGGTATGTTCGGGATTTACGCCACCGTATGAAGTGATTCTGTCCGGTTCTTTCATGCAATTCCTATTTCTACTGTAAAATTGGGTTAGCACCGGCAGTACCCCAAAGCGTCGTTTGTAACGTGGTGTTGAGCTGAACTGACAGTGCTTCAAAACTGCGACACCGACACCATCGGCCTTCATAACAATCGGTGAAAAAAATATTTTTCAACGCTGTCTACTGGCCTACCGCTGCTACGTGATCGCTTCATTCCCACAAAACGTCCTGGCTTTTTTTAAAACAACTCAGGTGTCTGGTAGCGGCTGTTCCCAAGTTCCAAGCATCAACAATCATGATCAGAGTGGTCGTTTTATGCTTCGATATTTTAATCTTAAGTTTTCTGGATTATTTTTATTATACTTTCTTAGTGGGTGAGTAGGCATGCTGAACGTTCACGACCGTAGCTGTGACCATTTCGAAAATCGCTTTCCGTAAAGGCCCTGTCACACTGAGGCAGCACGACGGCAACAGCAACACAACACGTTGTCCAACAGTCGGGCAACTTGTTGCTTGCTCCCCGTGTTGTCCGACAAAGCTGTCACACCGCGGCAACAGCACGACAACATGGACGTCAACTAAAATGTTGCCTCGGTATGACAGCTTTCGGCAACAAAAACAGCAGCAACTTGTGTTGGACAACGAGCGTTGCCCTGATCGCTGGCTGAGCGAATTTCGGGCCGGCAACACGACAACATAGATAGCTTCGATGGTAAAGTTAGTCCCCTATCAATAAAGTCTTACTCAAACAAAGACTTGGAAAACGTTATTTAACAATAATTAGGGCTGGCGTGCAGCTAAAATGTATTCGATTAATGTTTTTGCTGCGTAGTTACGGAAAGCGATTTTCGAAATGGTCCCAGCTACGGTCGTGAACGTTCAGACTGGTTTTGAAATTAGATCTCCCGAGAGACCAGCGCACATTACGGAAAGTGAAATAAAATGGCATGCCTACTCACCCACTAATAAAGTATGATAAAAAAAAAATCCAGAAAACCTAAGATTAAAAAATCGAAGCATAAAACGACCACTCTGATCATGATTGTTGATGCTTGGAACTTGGAAATAGCCGTTACCAGGCACCTGATTTGTTTTAAAAATACCCAGGACGTTTTGGGGGAATGAAGCGATCAAGTAGCAGCGGTAGGCCAGTAGACAGCGTTGAAAAATATTTATTTCACCGATTGTTATGAAGGTCGATGGTGTCGCAGTTTTGAAGTGCTGTCAGTTCAGCTCAACCCCACGTTACAAAAAACTCTTTGGGGTACTGCCGGTGCTAACGCAATCTTACAGTAGAAATAGGAATTACATGAAAGAATCGGACAGAATCACTTCATACGGTGGCGTAAATCCCGAACATACATCAGCGATGTCACTTTCCTCGGTTAGGGCTATCTGCTTTGTCAGCGAATGAACATCATTACATCATTTCGATAAAATAAAGAGCGAAAAATACTCCCTGTGTCAAGTTTTCTAATCACAGTCACTGGTTGATGTCGTACCGTGGTAATTCCCGGCCCTTGGAACGCACTAGCACTTTGTAGAGTCACATTTCCTGCGATTCCGCGCCGCACACGAACGAAGGTAAACAATCAAGATGGCGGAGTATTCACTGTGTTGTCCTTGACGTCAGCGTGGTGTGACAGGGTTGTCGGACAACAAATCGGGCAACACGGTTGCCGGGTGGCAGCAACATGTTGCCCGACTGTTGTTGTTGCCTTGATGTGACAGGGACGCCGGCAACACGACTTCCCCGTGTTGCCGGATAGAGTTGTCCAACTGTTGCCTCAGTGTGACAGGGCCTTAACTACGCAGCAGAAACATTAATCGAAAATATTTTAGCTGATATTTTAGCTGCACGCCAGCCCTAATTATTGTTAAATAACGTTTTCCAAGCCTTTGTTTGAGTAAGACTTTATTGATAGGGGACTTACTCTACCATCGAAGCTATCTATGTTGTCGTGTTGCGGGCCCGAAATTTGCTCAGCCATCGATCAGGGCAAAACTCGTTGTCCAACACAAGTGGCTGCTGTTTTTGTTGCCGAAAGCTGTCATACCGAGGCAACATTTTAGTTGTCGTCCATGTTGTCGTGCTGTTGCCGCGGTGTGACAGCTTTGTCGGACAACACGGGGAGCGAGCAACAAGTTGCCCGACTGTTGGACAACGTGTTGTGTTGCTCTTGCCGTCGTGTTGCCTCAGTGTGACAGGGCCTTTATACACCAACCCAACTGTCCTACGTCACGCCGCGGTGGTGGCGCGTCGGACGCACTTCCGGTCTGGGGCGGTGGGCAGAAGTCGCCGTGCCAGACATGCATTCCTGTGTTCCTTTGGAATAAACGAGACAAAAAACCTGCCTTCTCGTCAAAATGCTGTGATGGGGGCTTTACCAAGACAGTCTGGAAAGGTTTGAAGATCAGTTTTCATGTGTTTTTGCACCCTCCGTTCCTCCGAGAACGTGGATAGTAGCCGTCAAAAGGGCAAACTAGACGCTGTCGAACTACGATTGCGTGTGCGGGCCACAATTTGTGGTCGCCAGATGTATTTGCTTTGTTCTAACATGAACGAGAGAAAACCCTCAAGTTGTATGGAGTCCGGACCACCCACGGGTTCAGTGCGTCTTCAAATTCACACGGCCGCCTGATCGTTCGAACTTTCGTCTGCTCTTTCAAAGATGTATGCTTTTTGTCGTCTGCTCGTTCAAACAAAAGCGGCCCGTAGACCAAACTTTGACCCGGTGATTGCAATAAGAAGTAGTTGCAGGCCTCAAAAGACTTAAGTAGGCTCGGTGTAAACAGCAGATACAAGATGTTAATTATTGGTACCGGTGGCCATCACCTATTTGTTACGCTTGGTCTGCTCCCGCTTCCGATTTTCAGTATCGACGTCGATCATCGCCGCTACCTTTTACACTTTTGCAGCACGAGCGACGTCGCGACCGAAAATAGCTACAAGAATCTCTTCATGGTTTTGGCGTCCATTTCTACGGCGTTCATGCGAATGAATCGCCGCACGTCAAATTATTTACGGAAAGTTTAGCGGCGTAACGAGCCTTGATAATTTCGCTCAGGCGATTCAAGTGTTAAGACATTGCGATGAGAACGCAGAATCGACAACTCCAACGCGAAAAAGAGTATGCAGACTCACAGAGACGCCTACAACGTGACATTCGAATGGTTTGTTGACGCGGGACGCGGTGCTTCTCGCCCGTACTCCATTGCGTGTGCGTTCGAACTGTCGTCTGCTCTTTCAAACTTGGCTGCTTTTTGTCGCCAGCTCGTTCAAACGACAGCGGCCCGTAAACCAAACGTTGACCCGGTAATTGCGATAAGAACTAAGTGCAGGCCTCAAAACACATTTGAAGGTTGGTTGGGGTAAGTCGGCTAAGTATAAACAGACACAAGAAGTTGTTGATCATTGTTACCAGTGGCCATCACCGACTTGTAATGCCCGATTCTACTTGCGGTTTTCAGTATCGATGCCCACCATCTCAGCTACGGTCCACGCTTTTGCAGTCCGAGCGACGTCGCGACTGAAAATAGCGAGCAGAATCTCATCGTGGGAGTCAGGCTTTAGCGCCCATTCTGCGGCGTCCACGTGAAATGAATCGCCGCACGTCACATTATTCACGCAAAGTTTTGCCTCGAAAGTTTTGCTGAAGCTGCTCAAGTAGTCAGACATTGTTAGGAGGACGTAGAATCGACAATTCCAACGAGAAAAAGAGCACGGGGACTCCCACCGACGCCGACAACAACGCAATTCAATGGTTTGTTTATGGGCGACGGCGGGCTTCTTGCCCACCATCCACCGCGCATGCGTGGCGCCGGTGGCGTCCGCTAGGGGCGCTCCGGTTTGTTTGTAAACATGAGTTGGTGTATACATGATAAACTCTACAACAAGAGGACGGAGAAGGACTGACAGACACGAAGCTCTGAAATCAGCTCGGAGCCTAATGTCAAAATTGAAAAGAGACAGTCATAAATCAAATGCGGAAAAAAGGGGCTAGACTCTAAATCAAACCAACATTGTCGTCTCCTATCAGTGCCCTGGCGCCATGTAGGAGGCATTAGGGCTCTTATTGTAGCACCAGTACTGCCGTAAAGTCATAGAGCCGTCATTGTACAACCACATTTCAGAATAGTGTCTTGTTCCAATCAATCGCAAAGAAGTTCTTCACCTGACACGAGGTGAATCCCACAAGCCCGTAGTTAGAGTACGAAGCTTTTCTGTCGAGATCATAAAGTCAACATAATAATCTATTATGTTGACTATAACGCGCACATCGATTCTTCTTTTTTTTCCCAGTGGGCGGTCCTGATGAGCCCACATCGCTCGCGACTCCTTAGTATGTACAGTGAAGGAGCAAAACATCGCCATTAAGTTCTGTACGTTGTTATTGTTTTGTTTACTTTGCAGAAAAGCACCTGAATCGCGCTTTGAAAAATAACAATAAATTCACAATCGCTCGAGCAATTTCAATTTGTTGAGGTCAAACGAAATTTGCCAAAGCCAGCCTATTTCAACATGCTTCCACTATTAAGCCAATGGTGTTGCGAGACCAACACAGTTTGACCATTATATGTCAATGTGTTCTTGAAATGACGATGAGCGAATGGTACTAACAGGAAAACAGTAACCATTATAAGCTCGTGTTTATCCAACATTGGCAAGCCAATGCTGCAGACAAGCCAACAGTGTCCATTTTCAGTCCCCGTCAAATATTGGAATGCCAACAGCACGGACAGGCCAACGTTGACGATTTTATTCCAGTGTTCATCCAATGTTGGCAAGCCAAGGGTACTCAAAGGGCAACATTGTAGGGTTTACGCCACTATTCATCCAATATTCACAAGCCAATTGAACTGACAGGCCAAGATTGCCCATTTTATACCAGTGTTCATCCAATATTCGCGACCCAATGGAACTGACAGACCAACATTGTCCATTTTATGTCAGTGTTCATCCAATATTCGTAAGCCAATAGAACTGTCAAGCCAACATTGTCCATGTTTTGCCAGTGTTCATCCAATATTCGCAAGTGAATGGAACTGTCAGGCCAAGATTGCCCATTTTATGCCAATGTGCTTCCAATATTGGTTGGTCATTGGAGAAGCTGGGCCATCACTGAAGATGCTATATATTATGGCATAGACAATATTGGGTGCAGATTGCCTAAAGTGGACCATCATTGGACCTTTTTTTGCCAATGCTCTTCCAATATTGGCCCAATACCTTGTGCTGCCTGGGAGGCTTTTCCGAGATTTTATACTTGAAGAGCAACCGAACCGATTAATCGAATAGTTAATTAAAGGGCACCGATTACTAATGAAGCTGTTTTATTTTGATATTCATTATTGACAGGCGTAAGAGAACTGAGAGCCTCTGAAACCCTTCCCCTGAATCCAACCCCCGCTTCTGTCTCTTTCAGAATCCTGTGGTCATGCCCCTGTGTGGTATCCCCTTCCTCGCCCAGCCCTCTGCCCTGTCCACTACCGAGCCTGCCGCCGACCCTGCCACCGAGTCTGCCCAGGCCCCCGTGGTTGCACAATGTATTAAATATATTTATTCGATCTAAATAAATTATGAACTCTCAAACGTTATGAACAATTCATTTGCATGCTTTAATGATTTCTAATGTGCCCAAATATGGTCAAATTGAAGCATTTATTAGATTTTAGTATAAGAAAGAAAACGGGGCCTCAGGAAAAAGGGAAAGATACTTGCTTGGTTCTCTGCACTGTTTTTGTGACACTGGTTAGAACACTGGCTGAAAAATAGCATCTAATAATGTCATAGACAATGGATGCAAAAATTTGGCATTGTATTAAACTGGATGCCAATATTGGAATAGATGATATTTAAGCCAATGTTGGAAGAGCCAGTGTGTAAGGCGTTGGATGCCAATGTTGGTTCAGCCAACGGTGAAACTTCTATGCCAATATTGGATAAAAAAGCGGAAACCACGTTAGTCCAACGTGGGCTAGAACGTTGGCAAACCAGTGGTCCAACATTGGCATCAATGTTGGACCACCATTGGATCGGGTAGCGTTTTCGAAAATGCTAACGTCAGACCAATATAGGAACCATTTTTTGCCAACATTGGGCCAACGGGGGTCCAACAATGGTGTGCTGCCTGGGTTGTTTTTTGACGTATTGTTTTGATAGTTTAAAAGGTAAGTAGACACCATGGTATCTAGCAAATGATGCATATTGATTACCTAAATTATTGCCTATATTACCAGGGTGAATTTTAACAAAAGAAAACTTAGAGTTGCACTGTGCATTTAAGGTTCTCAATTTTTATTGCATTGATTATTTCATTTAGATTAACAGGGTATTCATTGCTTGTAGGACTGATAAACTCTCTGTGAAAATATTACAGCCTCGGGTTTTTTTGTATAATTACTAAGTATTCGATTGCTTTCAGAATAGCTACTGCTTCTGCTTCAAAAATGGTGTTATGGTTATTTAGGGTATATTTTCCTATTTTTAAGATCCCTCCATTAGATGTTGTTATGGCAAAAGCTGCACCGACTGTATTTAAACAAATTGAAACATCTGTGTAAATGTTGAATGTATTTATATTGCTTTCGAAGGCGATAAGATTGTGTATTCTTTAATCTACTGCTAGTGTGCACGGCCCATAAATTAATGGGATATTGAGTATTTTGTGGTTGCAAGAACTAGACTTAAAATTCACTGGCTTTCCTCTCTTGAAATATGTTAAACATAAAAATATCTAAATCCAAAGTTTACGTTATTGGGCGAATATTACATAAAACAGGTAAAATAATAGTTGAAGTAGTTCAATATGCTTCACAGATTTTGAATAATGGAATTCAGATTATTTTACTTTTGAAATAACTATTGTATTCTTTTTTCCACTATACACGTTGTGGGAATCCCCTTCTTTGGGGGTACCACTTAGAAACACAGGAGGTTCCTTGGGTCCAGATAAAGACGTGTTTATTTGACTTAGATGGCACACGCTTGCCCGAAGGCCAACAATGTTTGAGATGACGGCGCTGTCTCTTTTGACAGGATCACCAGTCGGAGTCCGCGCTGCCGCTATTGACAGTATCACGGAGGGGGAGGATCAGATAAGGGTATGAAGGCACCGTCGAGCAGAGCCTCCCCCAGGGAGAGTCCCGCCCGTTGGATTAGGGCCGTCTTATAGGCTCCTTGCACAGGACGTCATTTCCGTTGCCCTCCAAAGAAGAGGGGAAGAAGGAGCTCCCCTCTTATCAGGGCCCTCCTTTGTACCTCCCGGATATGTACAGGCGTCGATATTCTCCCCCCAGAAGATTATAGAAGATTAACCTGTCACTCAAAATTCTTACAAAAGCAGCTTCCCTCTCCTCCTCTTAGTTGGTGTTCAAAAGTGTGCGATGTGACGTCAGTGCAAGGAGCCTATATGGCCTGCGGGAATGGACGCGCCCGGGGTGTGTCGGATGTAGGTGGCTCCCCGGAAGGGCGGACGCGTCCAAGTCATGATCCCGAGGGGTGTGCCTTAGGCAAATCACCCGAGAAGGACGAGGGAAAGCCGCCCACCAGGGAA
The DNA here is from genome assembly GCF_016920785.2 of Ixodes scapularis. Taxonomy (NCBI): domain Eukaryota; kingdom Metazoa; phylum Arthropoda; class Arachnida; order Ixodida; family Ixodidae; genus Ixodes; species Ixodes scapularis. Next base: position 90,065,874 of record NW_024609879.1, read on the forward strand.
TACGGCTTCGCGCCCCCACGGCCTGCCTAAGCTAGGCCTAGATAGGGATGCGGGGAACACGTGTGGTTCCCACAACGTGCCCCGTATATTATGTAACGTTCAATGTATTATAGGCAAATTTTCCTCAGTTGTCAAAAACTCAGTCATTATTGCACAGAGGAGAATCGAGCTAAATTAAATCTGTGTTTAAGTGCTTTATTACAAATATAACTTGCATGCGGAATAAAAGGTAAATGAGTATCAAAAATGGTGCCTAATATTTTTAATTCCTCTTTGAATTTTAATTTGGGGTGGATAAATTTAATTTGGGGAAGGTGCGTTTGATATTTCCTCGATCAATTAATAAACAGCAATATTTTTCGGAGTTAAAGGTTAATTTTCTCTCTGTAGCCCATTGTGTGATATGATATAAAATATTCTCTGAGCGTGTTTCAAATTCCCGGCACAAAAATCCGTCTAAAACCAGCACCATATCGTCTTCAAATGCCCGGATATAATTATAGATAGGAATGGTGGTATTTAATAAATCATGTATTATGATATTCCATGACAATGGACCTAGGGGAGAACCTTGTTGACATCCTAAAGTTACTTTTTTTGTTATTGGATTGTGTTCTAAGTTAAAATAAATAGTTTTATCTTTAAGAAATGAATGAAGTAGGGAGTATAAATTACGTGGACAGTTATGTTTCTTTAAAAATTCTAGAATTAATGGCTAGCATACAGTCAAACGATCCTTGGAAATTCTATAACATTATTGTAAAAATATTCTGATGGATTTTAAGTTTATCAAGGTATTAAGTTAAGTGATATAATGCTCTGGTGGAAGATTTGTTGTGGGTAAAGTGCTAGGACTGGGAGTCAATTAAGAATTTTAACCCGATTAATCGCCACCCTTTAATCGATTAAATAATCGATTAATCGGTTGCGTTGATTTTTATAAATAATATATTCAAAAGAATGGGCAACAACTCGTCTTGCCTCTGAAGACTTATTTTACTCTCTGGTACACGGCACAAAGGACATTTAGAATTGAGGATACATATAGTTCAACGATTCAAAGACATATTTTTGCTCCAGCTCCGAAAACAAAGAAGTTTGTCCATATTGTCCGACAGGAAGACAAGAAGTCAGGGCTTCGGCGATGCTTTCTGATGATGTTCGCCCAATGCAAGTCCCCAGGAAGTCGAATAAGAAGAAAAAAAAAAAAAAAAGGTTGTTCGATCCCGCTGGACACATTACGGCGTTGGTTGGTTTACGATGGCCAGTGTGGCCACGTTTATTTCAAAACAAACCGATAACAAGTCAACAGTAATCTACAAGACAAAACTCTCAAAATTAAAACCCATAGTTTAGTCGCCCAGTTTCAAGAGCCGAATCTGCCTGGTCTCAAAAGCCGAATCCCACTGAGAATCCTCTCGGCACCAGTGTTGCGGAGTTGGTACTCCGGAGCTGGAATGATTCCGGAATCATTCCGCATTTTCACGACCCCGGAATGGAATGGCGGCAACGTTGAGAATGGAATGGGAATGGAATTAGGTGCCTTTTGCCCGGAATGGAATGGGAATGGAATAGACACGGTTATTCTTTTTCTTTTTTTTTTTTCTTTTTAGGGTTTACGGTCAGCTAAACCGAGCCAGTCAGCGAGTCAGTTGCTCAAAAATGGGTCCATATCACAAGAGCGAATGACATTTTAGCGAACGGCGACATTTGAGCGAATGGTCGTTTTAGCGAATAACGGGGGCGCGCGTTCACCCATCCGTCGCGCTGCGCTTTACGCCGCTTCGCGGCGACAGTCTGCGGCAACTCATTAAAAAAATATGAACTCATTTGGCCCACCCGAAAACGCTGCTTCGCGGCGTCCGACTATTCGCTAAAGTGTCGTTCGATGAAACGTGGGCGTTCGCTAAAACGTCATTCGATCAAGTGAGTGCCTCCCGCTCAAAAATAAAATGAGCGGGAAACTGCTAGCCCTTGTGGAGCCCTAACAGACTTATACGCAAAAAAAAAAAAAAAAAAAAAAGCAATACAAAAAACAAGCGTCAAAGCAAAGGGCAAAGGGGGGAAAGAGGGTAACAGTTGCGCCTTTTACGGACGCGCAGGCGTCGGACTTCGATGGCGTTACACGAGAGCGAAACAAGAAACCAAGCGCCAAGCAAAAGAAAAGGGAGCGGCAAACAAAGAAACCGCCATGCACAGCTGCTCATCGTCCTTCTTGTCATTATTTGTTTGTTGTTGTTGTTGCGACGGTTTGTAGAATGCACTCGCGCGCACAGACTGAGATCTGCGAGCGGAAGCGACTTATAACTCGCAGAGCTCTGATAGCTCGTTGACTCGGGAGCCGCCGAAAGATGATCAGGTATTGTTTTCTTATAGTTCGAGGAGCGTTAATTGTTTGGCAGGCAGCCAACCTTGCTGCCTTCCACGTTCATTCGTGCGCACTCCTTTGAAGCGCTAAATGGGGGTTTGCTTCGGCATTCAAACAGAGCGAGATCCACTTCCTCTTCTCTTGCGCTAGCTCCGAGGCTTGTTTTTTTTTTGTTTTTTTTTTTTTTTTTTGTATCGCATTTGTAGTGCAAGCCCGCCTTTTCCTTGCTCTTGGTTCCGATGCTTGTTTTCTGTGTTATATCCCTTAGTGGGTTGGGGTTACACGGATCCCCGCTCATTTCCTTCGACTTTAGTCTCTGCATACTTCGTTTCACCTCGCGATGGACCGCTGCGGACGCTACGAGCCACCCCAGGCAATCCAGCACCGTGAGCGGGACTGCAGGGTCACGCGACACTGAGGAGGCACTGGATTGGTTTCGATGGCTCTCGTGCTGTCTGTTGAGGTCCTTCGTAAGGTGAAGTAGACTATCGTCACCGCTCTTGGTGTGACCGAACTGACTAGACCTGCATGCCGAAAGACCGTCCCGCGCCAGACGAGGCGGGACCGTTGCTGTGGGGGCAACTGAGAAAGAGAGGTGGGTGCTAGCTGCCACTGAGGTTTTGGCTTCCGCGCTTCTCGGCTGTCCGGGCTGCGTTCGTGCTCCTTGTCCTGGACCCTGTTTGAGGCGGTGAGTAGTCAGTTGGAGGGTGTTGTTGAGGAAACACGGGGAATGTCAATTCGAACGGTGCGGTATTACCCTGTTAATTGTATCTTGATGTGAACAACGCGAACAACCGACACCGAGGTAGAAGAATGAATCGGTTGGTACCGTCTGCTGCTTGAACCCGCCTCTCGATCAGCGCGAAGAGGACAGATCGAGTCTGGGCATCGTGGAAGACATTTTTCGACATTAAGTCGTGAATAAACAAGCTGCACGCTGAAAGTTGTGCAACAAAACTATACTCGGTGCAATCGGCGTATATCATCGAACTTTATTCGGCATATGAAGAGGAAACACGAGAATGAGTATGCAAAAGGTGGAAAAGGGCAGGCGAACCAGCCAAAAATTGAATTGAATATGACAAGAAATATCGAGATTCGTAAAGCAAGCCTTGAGTTAGTAACAGCTTTCGTGACCTATACGGTGGTAATGCAAAACTATCGATAATTTGACTATGGATAGTTTTTCCGTAACTATCAATAGTGTCGCAGAACTAACGATAGTCAACTATCGATAGTTTTTCGATAGTCGACTATCGAGGGTTTACTACGGTTGATCGAATGCCATTTCATCGAAGCACGTTTTAGAGAAGGGACACGTTTTATCGAAGCACGGTTTAGAGAAAGCGGAGCCTCAGTTTAGGGAAACGCCGTTTATTGAAAAGGGGACGCTTTTTAAAAAAAGGCTTTCCTACTTCTCGCGTGTATCACTGGCGGCTGTCCCACGGCCCCAACCATAATACCGATGGCAGCTGTGCTAACGGTCCTGTTTGCGGTGCAAGTGTTGCGTCTGTGCGCGTGTCACGTATTTCGTTCTTTTTGCAAATAAATCGCCAATTCATCATTACTCGTTTAGTGCAAAATATTATACGCATGTTTCAAGACTTAACGCACAATAAGAAAACAAAAAGTGCAAGTTTCGATATTTTCAAAGACATACCTCTATGCATTCTAAGTTTCTAGACTGAAAATGCATACAAGACGCGTTTTTATTTTTTTTTTTATTGAATAGATGAAGGACTTGCCTAGTTCCGTGCATACGTGTTTTTCTTAATTAGTTCCCTCACATTTTTTTCAAATATTTATTCAAAAAGAGCCTTTTTTATGCGATTTTAAAGTATCGTAACTCAGTTTCCCATCATAAAGCCGCAACTACATTTAAGGGCATGCTCCTAGTAAACATAGAAACGATCAGCATACAAAAAAAAAAAAAAAGAAGTGCAACACCAGCAGTTTTCTTGTAAACAGAAATTGATTGTGATGAATTTTCAAAGAATTCCCTTAACGCGTTCTTGGTTTTCTCAGACAGTGTTCTGGCATCTGATCTATTTTTTTTTTTTTAAATTGTATGCTAGAGGAACTGAGCTGGTTCACTGCAAACGTGATTTTTTTGTATTCTTATTCAGATTTGTTTAAAATAATTTTAAATCATGGGACTATTTTGCGGCTCGACTCTGTACGCAAGAAACCGGCTTCAAAGAAGAGGATCGACAGCTATTTAAACAACGATTCTTTAATTAGAGCTTTTATCGTTCTAATGGAAATCACTTTCTATGATTGTAATTTTTTTTAAAGCATACTAATTGTCCTAAATAATAAAAAAGAACCGGTGTTGTAGCAGACGACCCGCACTTGCGCCATCTTTTGAAAGGTGGCTGAAATTCGAGGTGGAGAAGTTCAGGCAAAGTGGCGCCGATTCTGTCCTTGATGCAGAGGATTCTTTTTTCAAATATTTTCTCGCGCTACTTCATCGTTCTTGCAATGAGTAAATAATATTGAGTAAGTTCTTGAAAACATCTATACTTCGTCTCACCTTGGCATGGAAAATTGGGTTGTGTGGTATGTTTATACAGCCTAGAACTTGGTCTGCCTCACAGGGGCGACGAGTCTCCCAGCTGTAGATGAGAAATTTAGCCAGTGCGGTACAGCCGCTAGCCTGGGGTCTTTAACGTGCATCACGCAGTAGTGATACACGACCGCACGCCGGTACGATGCTCATCCAGATCGAAACGGGCAGGGGTGGGCCTCGAACCCAGGGATCCTGGGTTCGCGCCCCACCCCTGCCCGTTTCGATCTGGATGAGCATCGTACCGGCGTGCGGTCGTGTATCACTACTGCGTGATGCACGTTAAAGACCCCAGGCTAGCGGCTGTACCGCACTGGCTAAATTTCTCATCTACAGCTGGGAGACTCGTCGCCCCTGTGAGGCAGACCAAGTTCTAGGCTGTATAAACACACACACAACCCAATTTTTTTTTTTCCAAAGATAGAACTACAATTTACTATATACTCCCTTTCACTTTATGTTGTACCGCAGCGAAGGCTAGAAGCGCGAGCTCATAGCGTTGGCAGCTGCTCTTAATTCACAAGAGGGTGTGCCGCCAAGATGTGCCCCAGAGCAAAGAGCTCGCGCTTGTAGCCTTTCCTGCGGTACATCATAAGGTGAAACAGAGTATACAGAACAACATTAGCAGTTGTTTCGCACCGCGAAAAGCTCCAGTCAAACAACAGTAGTAAGCGCCGAACAGCGCTGATGATGGGGCTGACGGGGGCGCGCTCCTAGGGCACAGAACAGCAGCGCCATGGTGTCGTCTACGCGCAAAATCTTCACAAAGTGGCCGCCGCTCTTGCCACTACAACCCCCTCTAGAACACTCTACCCAGAGCAAGGATCTCGCGCTTACAGCCTTTCCTGCGGTACAGCATAAGGTGAAACAGAGTATAGCGCCCATAAATAAGCTATTCAATGCTGCCTGCCATGTTCCGACACTACGAAAAGTGCAAATATTGAACACCATTTAATGGTGACGAGGAAGCGGAATTTCTTTCCCCTCACTTCAAGATTTTTAGCAGACATTTTTTTTTAAGGTTCCAGCTTTGCAACCGCGCTGGTTCTGTTTTGTTCGCCTGTCGTGCATGTATTTGAGATTTTCAGTTTTAACATTACTCTGCTCTTAGACAACTTACGGAGAGTGTTGGCTGGTCCTTATGGACCAGCCACTGCAGCCAGTCATCGTGACTCAAATCTGAGGCTCAAGAAAAGGGTCTACTAAACCCCCTTTCCATGAAGTGCTCTATCAAAAGCGTTGCACATGTGCGAAACCTCACTAGGTCGTCTTTCTTTGGATTAATATTTATTTCATTTATTAAGAACAATGTCAGACAATCGAATTTCATGGTGTTGGTTGAATAGTGCAACGACTCCAAGCTTCCACTTTGCGCTTTACACCAACCACGACTCTTGTCCTTTGCAACTAATTTAAGCAGCCAGGTCCGACTTGCTAGAAACAGCGCCTCAGCTGGGACTGTGGGAAAGAAAGCAATGTCAAAGCCAGCGTTCGAGCTGAGTGGGACTCAAGCCGCGTCTCAAGACAGTCGCGCGCCCCACCCTTTGCACTGCTTTCTTTCACTCGGTCTCAGGTAAGACGCTGTTCTAACAAGCCGGCCCAGGATCGACACTTGTGAAGCTTCCTCGCGCTTCTCTCTCGTTTCTCGGAGTCCCCGCAATGAGTGTTGCGAAATAAAATCAAACGAGATGCTCAGTGCTGCCCTGCCATGCTCTTCCATGACTGGGCGGGAGAGCGGTTTCCTTGTGGCAAGCACGTAGCCAGGATTTTTTTTTTTTTTTTTGGTGGGGGGGGGGGGGGGGCGTTCATGACAAAATGTTGTATGAGGGAGAGAGGGGAGAGGAGTCCCCAGCAAAATGGAAGATTTCGGGGGGGGGGGGGGCGGCCCCATGGGCCACCCCCCGGGCTACGTGCCTGCCTTGTGGCTTACACTCTCGCTGAGGAGCAATGAGACTTCTTTAGCCGCGTAGGGGTGCGACCACCCAACTATACCCAACGCAGCCTGAGCTATCCTGAACAGCTGCTCCCCGACCACTGCGATTGAAAATGTGTGCAATTATACTCGCTTGAAATAACTGTAGTGAGCCGATTGAAAGAAGTTTCGGCTTACAATAATTAATTGCTTGTCTATACAAATTTGTTTCTTAAGGAGACGAAAAGAAAGACGTGTTCCGCATAAGTCCCTGAAGGCAGCCGGCCTTACGACCTGTAAGTCTAATTACTCTAAAACGTTATCCAACTCAACACCGGAGCAAAGAGGACAACACGGTGAGGAGGACGTGCCTTTCAGGAGGAATTAGAGCGCTGTAGGAGCGGTAGGGTTCCAGCGACCCCTCCAAGCTGCCGCAGCAGGGAGCAACTACTCCCGGTGCAAAGGCCATAGGAGATCGCGCCTGCTCACTCTAGCCCGGCCATTGCTCTTCAAACTGCTGAAGGAGGCAATGTCGGCTCACACAGGGGCGTTTATTTATGGGTTCCTACGTTACGTTATAACTAGGTCTGGGCACTTGATCTATAACCTACCGATGAATCAATTAATAATTTAATCGTGATTAAATTTTAACCAGTTACTCCGTTAAATTTTGACAAAGGAAGAAGTAAAAAATTAACGCTTTCACCACGCAGACGTGTACGAGTACTCCTATATCAAGGCAAACTTTAGGGGAAGATTTGACTTAAAGGGGCGAGATGGTGTGACCCGAAAGAAGTGGAGAAGGTTATGCTTGTCCCAGCCATGTCAACGCTGTGCGATTGTCCGTTTGTCCGTTGTCCGCACGTTTAGCGCAGCTGAGCCTATAGATCAGGCACGTAGTCAGGGGGGTAGCCTATGGGCCCCCCCCCCCCCCCCCCGAAATCTTCCATTTTGCTGGGGACTCCTCTCCCCCCTCTCCCTCATACAACATTTTGTCATGGGCGCCCCCCCCCCCCCCCCTCAAAAGGAAATCCTGGCTACGTGCCTGCTATAGACCTATTACTAAATTACCCAACCATCAAGGAGAATGCAGGGAACGGTGTTCCACGCGCAGCACGTGCTGGCCTCTGCAGCAGTAACTGTTCTAAAGCAAAAGCCGAAAACAAATGGCATATTGCAGGCGCGTTCGAGAACACTTTGGATTGGTTATTTACTTCGAATCTTTTATACCTGAAAGGCGTGCGTGTGCGGCACGTGGAACACCATTCCCTGCATTCTCCTTAATGCTTGGGTAATTTAGCAATAGGAAGTATTTACTGGCGGCCATAGCTGTGTGCACGACTGCTGAGCGCGTGCTGATGGCGAGCTTCCACAGTTCTTTTGCAGCGTGCATTTCACGCTGGGGGGATCGGTGGCCGAGTGGTCTAGCGCACACCAGCTCGGAGCACGTGGAGCGAAAGCTCGCGCTGCAGAACCCAGGGATCCTGGGTTCGAGCCCCACCCCTGCCCGTTTCGATCTGGATGAGCATCGTACCGGCGTGCGGTCGTGTATCACTACTGCGTGATGCACGTTAAATACCCCAGGCTAGCGGCTGTACCGCACTGGCTAAATTTCTCATCTACAGCTGGGAGACTCGTCGCCCCTGTGAGGCAGACCAAGTTCTAGGCTGTATAAACACACACACAACCCAATTATTATTGCATTTCACGCCATCAAGAGTGCCGGTCTTAGCAGCTTATTAATGTGGGCTCGTTCAGAGCATGCGCTCTAGACATCACCCACAAATATGGCGCCCAGTGAATACTCCTTATAGGTCTATTGTGAACAATCAAAGGAGTTCCCTATTGATGGAAAATATTAATGAACCTGTTTGCTTCTGCGGCTGAAGTAATAATTTGTGAGTGTGGCTGTCTTTCGGCTGTTCTCAAATACACATCGAAGTTGATTTAAAATCTGAAATTGTAAATTTTGCCATTTATCACAAATTTAACAAAGGCAAACAAAAAATTTCATTTTAACTTTTTTTAAAACTATGATGCATGGGAATGTACGAAACCTGCTATATTATCCAAGCATCAAGGAGAATGCAGGGATTGGTGTTCCACGCGCCGCACGTGCTGGCGTCAGCCCTAGTAACTTCTCTAAAGCAAATATCTAAAACAAATGACACCTTGCACACGCGTTTGTCAACGCTTTATTTCGGGCATTTAATTCGAATCTTTTATACGGGGAAGGCGTGCGCGTGTAGCCCGTGGAACACCAGTCCCTGAAGTCTCCTTGATGCTTGGGTAATATAGCAATAGGTCCATCGATTAATTATTCGACTAAAATTGACGCCCAGTCATAATTACATCCTATTCCGCGGGACATCTGTGCTTCACATGTCGCGTGCAAAACTACTATTTGAATTGGATCCCGTGCCTCATTCAAACCAGGAATGTCCCGTAGACTTTGAACTTTGCACGTGTTCTCGCGCAAACGAAAGCGTACGAGGGCGCGTTCATTGCTGTGCTTGTGCCATTTGCTTCCAAGGGCCGCTCGAGACACAGGTCTGGTGCACTGGCGCATTTGACGCTACTTCCAAAGTAAACGCAAACACATCGAGGGGCTTCGTGTCTCTGGCCACCGCGCAAGACACGTGCCACGAAAAGGTGCACCGCCACCATTCGCTTCCGAGGAAGGGGTGCTCATTTCAGTGCTGCGCCCCCATTTGCTTCCAAGGGTCGCTCGAGACATGGGCCTCGTGCTCTGACGTGTTTTACGCTACTTGGAAAACAAACGCAAACACATCGAGGGGCTTTAGGCGGATGTAAATCCCCTTGATAAAGGCGTTTTTATTTCTTTGGTCAAGTACCGCCCACCATTGTGGTGGAAACACGCGAGACACGTGCCACGAGCGGCCATTCGCTCCATAGGGCCGCTCAGGTCAGCGCTGCGCCTCCATTTGCTTCCAAGGGCCGCACGAGACACGGGCCTAGTGCACTGGCGCATTTGACGCTACTTGCAAGACAAGCGTAAATAGATAAGGGGCTTTAATAGTGTGAACAAAGCATTAGCTAGATTAAACGGATGTCCACCTGCTTTGATCATGATCATGATCATGAGCAGATTATGGAGCGGCATACACGAGGAGCTGGCACGAGAGGCACTTCGGCGCCTCGTCACTTCGTCACAAAAATGCGTCCGAATTGGACATGCTCGCGCGTTTTTGTTTTGTTTCTTGTGCGTTTCCAAACCACCCGCCTTGCGCCCGTTATTTGAGTGGTAACTTTAGCGCAGCACCCGCTTAAAATCTTTCAAATATTCACTTTACAGTTGTTTTCAATGACGTTCATCTAGTTTATTAGTCAAGCCATACGTTTATTTGCAATAAATAAAAAGACCCTCATTCTTTGGAAGCCGCAGGTTCGCTATCCGCATATGCGTTCTGGAAGGAGTGGCTAGGTAACGTCTGTGTCTTGGTCTGCCGTTTCTTTTTTTTTTTTTTATGCGAAAGCATTAATTGTTTTATGGAGCCAACCGACGTTATCAGCTTTTGAAGCGGCGCCAAAGGGCACCTAAATTTTTCTGTCCTATGGAGCGAAGCCTGAAGTCTGTAACAACGAATTGATGGATACATTTCTATTGGCTCGCGCGCGCCATAGTTTCAAGGAACGCCACCCCGCAGAGAAGCGCTCTCCATGACCCAGCGGCCCGGCCTCCGGTAAGAGGGAGAGCGTGGCCGGGCTCTGCAGAGCTGCCGGCCGCTCGAGCTCCATTAGGTTCCCGCTACCGTCGCATAGCTTTCGTGAATGGATCAAAAGATTCCAAATGAGATTCCGCTCGCTATTTTCAGTTGCGAGGTCCCTCGTGCTGCAAAATAATTTTTGACGGAAACCGCGGTGCTCGATGTCGAAACTGATCATTTCAAGCAGAAGCGGATCATGTAAATCAGACATAACAAGTCGGCGTTTTCTACCAGTTACAATGTTCAGCACCACCTTCTATTTACTGTTTACACTGAGTCAATTCAGCCTGAACATCCATTAAGTTCTGCTTGGGAGAAGAGCGTGTTGGTTTAAGTCATGGATGAAGAAAGAACAAAACAATTAAAACGGGGACAAGAAAGATGTGGTTGTGTTGTCCATGTTTTAATTGTTTTATTCTTTCTTCTTCCATGATCCATTAAGTTCATAAGCCTTTAGAGGCCTATGACTTTTATTTCGCAATTATCGTGAAGACAGCGTGCATGTACATTCATCTGGTCTACGGTTCGTTGTCATTTGAAAAGGGAAGATGGTCTACGGTGCTTTGCCATTTGAACGTGAACGTGCAGACGGCCATAGGAACGTAAAGACACATTGAACTTTGGATGATCTGGACCGCTTGGCGGTGCTCCCGTGTACATGTTGCAAAAATAAAAATAAATATTACGACAACAAGTGTGCGTGAGTTAATAATAATAGTAATAATAATAATAATAATAATAATAATAATAATAATCCTTATTTTCAGCCATACATTTGTCTGAGGGGCTATGGCAAAAGAATGCAAAAGGAAATTCGGCACAGACACTTAAGATTGCTTACGTGTGGGAATGCGAAAACATTGTAGTTCCTTTGGTGAAAAGACTTCGATTTAGTTTTTGCACATGCGTTATTTTTGCCGATTCGTTGTGTGACGCGCGGGAGACAGCGGGCACACTTTATACACTCATGACGTGGCGCCACCTTCTCTCCACTGGCTGCGCCGTCACCGGCCCAATGACGCACGCACTTGGCCACACCTTTAGTCAGCCAGATGGTTGCGACGTGACGCCTGCAATGACGCACGCACTAGGCAGACCTTAGTCAGCTGCAGGACCGTGGAGCCGCCGTCGGAAAAGCTTGCCCGTCTCGCCCCCCAGAGGCCCGGGATCGATTCCCATCCAGACCGAAATGTACTAAAGTTTGTTTCCAAAGCCACTGATTTACTTTGTTTATAGGAACCTTCGTGAAAATTGTAACGTCAATCCGAGCGTTTTTAACTTGTTTTCACTCTTTGCGCCGTCGGCCATTTTCGGTACCATCGCTTGGTCATGCCGCCGCCGCTGCCGCCGGATATTCGTGTAGTGGGGCAAATAATCTTTTCGCATTAAAGAGTCTTCTGACCTGGCCATCAGCCCCTTTTTACAGCATTCAACGGTGTACAGGACCTTTGTCAGCATAAAAAGCAATTATACATAAAATAATCAAATAGACATTGGCTAAGCACCGTATAGTCGCAGATATTAATATCAACTTCATCAAATGTTTGAAATAGCAATCATTCACATCGACATCGTTGAGATCACATTCATTTACATACAATGTCAGCGCTACTGTAAAATTCTCCATTTCTGTTGCATTCAAACAGATATATATATATATATATATATATATATATATATATATACATTTAAGTAGTTGGTATATATTTTTTCAACATCAAATTATCCATAGACTTAAATATTAATGAAAAAATATCAAAAGCACTATAAAAATCACTTTGAAATCTGCTACCCACTCGCCTAACAAATTTTAAGTTAAGGTCACTGGGACTGAAAAAGTGAAAGTCATTTACAACTCCCTGTAACGCCGAATTAGAGCGCAGCTCTTGAGGACGAGGGAAGGTACTGAGGGGAGAGGGTCATGTGACCTCGGGAAGAGGGGGGGTCACGTGACCTCGGGGAGTGGGGTTCATGTGACCTCAGGGGGGGGGGGGGGGGGGGGGGGGGTCACGTCCTCCCCGAGGTCACCGAGCTACCCGAAGTCCTCCCGAAGGAACCCGAGGTCCTGACGCCGACGCCGACGCCGCTCAAGCTGGTAACGGGCGCCTAAGAGCTGCGCTCTAAAATACACTTTTACTCTTTTCTTGAACATACAAAATCTTCGACCTCGGCGTACTATTTCAACAATATTGGGGTGATTATTTATAAGGTCAGATAATTGGTAATTAAGCTTAATCAAACTACCAATAAATGATGAGCTAAATAGGGCGTCCTTCTGAACACCCGTCATGAAAAAAAAGTTTGCTATTGCTTGTTTTATTATAGATCAAAATGCAGTCAAAGACTATAAGATACACAAGCACAAACACGCATACTAAAAGCGCCAGGCCATGGTGCATGGTTTGCGCTTGATTGCTTTGACCGGGGACAAAAAAAAACGCACTATAAGAGGTTGAGCTCCGTGACATAGTGTTTTCTGGCTCTGCTTGCTTGGCCTCATTGACCTGTTATGTCGGTTGCGCTCTGACTTACGGCGAAAATGAATTTAAACGTTTATGTCGTGCAAAAGCCCTTTCGATCGCGAAATGCTGACAAGGCATGTCTTATATATGTTCTTTAAAGGGGCGATGCAACAATTTTTGTACTTTGCGGAAATACCGCTTAGAACGGATCCCTGACGTTAATGACCCATGAAACAGGCGTTCGTTTTTCACCCCACGGAATAGAAGTCCCAAAAAAAAAATTAAAGAAAAACGAGCAGCGTTCACCCCCTCAACTCGCAGCCAGAAGAAGCGGCCACATGATCCGGAGCGGATTATATGCCGCCAATGGCGATCATAGGCACGCCCTGGGGTTGGCAAAGCACAGGACACGCGCTGAGTTCCAGACATTGTTATGGCTCGGCTATTGCCGTCGTTGCAGCGATTGGACACGGGCCCGCTACCCGAGTGCTTCTCGAGCTAGTAATTATAACGAGCCCAAGTCGAGTGCCCACGCAATGCTCGGGTCCAATCTATGAACCGCATTCAAATATCGTCTCTGGGGGTGTACTGCGATCCCCACGTTACGTCATCAAATTTTGCAAAGGAGAGATTGAATGAAAATGATCGCTTTTGTCCTTGAAATTACACCGCAACAAAGGAGTTTCTTGGCCAGTGGCGTTGCGTGCGAGTATCCTTGAGTCCCACTAGTGCCAGTAAGCTCGTGTAAAGTGAAAAACATTCCAATTGAATATCGTTGCACCGCTCCTTTAAAGGAGCTGTGCAACGATATTCAATTGGAATGTTTTTCTCTCTACACTAGCTTACTGGCACACCTCGGACTCAAGGATACTCACACGCAACACCATTGGCCAAGAAACTCCTTTGTTGTGGTGTAATTTCAAGGACAAAAGCGATCATTTTCATTCAATCTCTCCTTTGCAAAATTTGATGACGTAACTCGGGGATCGCAGTACACCCAAGTGACGATATTTGAATGCGGTTCACAGATTGGACCCGAGCATTGCGTGGGCACTCGACTTGGGCTCGTGACAATTGCTAGCTCGAGAAGCATTCGGGTTGTGACCCGTGTCCAATCGCTGCAACGACGACAACAGCCGAGCCATAACAATGTCTGGAACTCAGCGCGTGTCCTGCGCTTTGCCAACCCCTGCGCGTGGCTATGATCAACACTGGCGGCATATAATCGGCTCCAGATCACGTGGCCGCTTGTTCTGGCTGCGAGTTGAGGGGGTGAACGCCGCTCGTTTTTCTTAAATTTTTTTCTGGGACTTCTATTGCGTGGGGTGAAAAACGAACGCGTGTTTCATAGGTCATTAACGTTAGGGATCCGATTTAAGCGGTATTTGTGCACAGTACAAAAATTGTTGCATCGCTCCTTTAACGTTTGATAACATTCTTCACTGATTGATTGACTATGTCTTTAATTCTTGAATAGTTAAAACGATAGCTACTAGCTTGTGAGCCTCTAACGAAATCGCTTTGCCAACCCTGTAGCGCGGAACCAAGCTAGTATCAAAGAACAAATTTTGCCCAGCTAGGCACTTTCGATCGGCTCCATGAGGTAGCTGGGCTTCGCTTCTGTGCAAATTGGGCACTGCTAGCACCACTTGCACGTTTGCTGGCATTTGTGTCAGCGGGAGCACGCGCTGAGCCCTGAACGTGCACGGGCGAGCAGCAGAAAGGAGGAAATTAAGAGCAGAGGAGGAACATCACTGCCACGAGACTGTTTTCTGGCCACACGGATGAGTTCCGCCATCTAGTGGTTGAACTAATAACTTGTTCAAAATGGCCACCGAGGGACCGCCGCCGCCGCGAAGCGGCGGTCCCTCGGCGGCTCATTGCGGGTAAATCAGGTCAATTAACATTTTTGTAATGAGCCGCCGCTTCGCGGCGGCTTATTACAAAAATGTAAACTCATCTGATTTACCCGTACACGCGGCTTCGCGGCGGCCGAATTCGCTAAAAAGGAGGCTCATCGCCCTTTTCTCTTAACTGGGTTCTCTATAAAAGCATTCGATAAACCGGGGTCGGTAAAACGGCGTTCGCTAAAACGAGCTTCTCTAAACTGCATGCCTCCGGACTATCGATAAAACTATTGATAGTTTTTCAATAGCGGACTATCGATAGTGCTATCGATAGTCTTGTTTTTTTCATAGTCGACTATCGATACTACTATCCATAGTTTTTCGATGGACGACTATCGATAGTACTATCGATAGTCTTTCGATAATCGACTATCGATATATTTTTGCTATCGATAGTCAGATTTCTGGCGACTATCGATACTACCGATAGTACTATCGATAGCTTTACACCACTACTATACGGTCCCTCATGCTGCGCCGCAGAGGTTGCATTTTGTCAGTGGATGTATTCTTGCCGCTGTACATGGAGTCACTTCCAGCAGTGTACTAGCCGTGTTGCAGTATTTGAAGAATACAGTAATATAGCTTATTCCTGCGCTACGCACGAACTGGACATATTTATGGTCTTATCAAACAAACACGCTGGCCGCGTATGTCCTAAAAGTCAAATGCAAAAAAGTTAAAAAAGGAAAAGAAAATGAGCGGATTTAAATTTTGCTGTTTGTTGCGAGCCACGTGGTCGCAAAACCGATCTCTTAGACAAGCATCAACATATCAAGGGGCTTTCTCGATGTTTGCAGTACATTATAAATAAAAGCTTTGTGGCACCAGTGGTCCGCTTAGTAATATCAGTGCTTTTTTGAAGAATTTAGCTTCTTTTTTTTTTGCAATTGTCTCTGCTTTTAGTTATGTCAGCTTTATGCTGCTTATGCCGGCAACACAATGTAGCTGTCAAGTGCCAATTTTTACGTTTAGGAATTAGAGGAATGGAATGGAACGATTCAGCCAGTCCAGGAGTGGGAATAAGCCGAGTGTCTCCATTCCTAGGAATTGAAAGGAATTGAACTATCGAAAACTCTAATTCCCCGGAATGGAATTGGAATGGAATGGGGGTACCCATTCCGCAACACTGATTTCCAGTGTTGCCGGGGCCTCGAGCGGCTAGTTTCGGTTTTGTTGGCCGCGCCCCAAACAAAACTTTGAGGCGTCGATATCTTTAAAACTACGCACAATAAGGAGAGAAAAAATTACACCTTGAAATTCAGGGACCCTGACTGCACTAAAAACGGTCATAATCCCAAAATCGAAAGTATGAACCAAAGTTGCCCTTTAATGAAAAAAAAAAAAAAAAAAAATATATATATATATATATATATATATTGATGATCTCTGAGAGATTCTTGGTCTAGGATTTCCCAGTGGGAGATTTTATTTAATAAGTCGCCTGAAATTATTAGTAAATCTATCCAACTTCGTCCATTAGTAGTTATAAATATTGGCGGGAAATGCTTAATATTGATGATAAAAAGGTTATGTATTATTAGAAATTTAGTTAAAATTTCTCCTTTGTTATCTGTGACGTGTCCTCCCCATGTTTCATGTTTTGCATTAAAATCCTTCCTATTATTATGTTTTTATTTGTTAATGAACGAAGAAATTTATCTAAATTATCCAAAGTTTGTTAAAATGCAGAGCTGGGAGATAAACCAATATTGATTAAGACTATTTCGATGTTACTATATGTACATTGCATAGTTACGATGTCAGAAAGTTGCAGTAAAGGAAAAATAAAATCGTTATTATCATTGGAAATAATTCGCATTCAGGATTAATCTGTGATGCTGTAATTTGAAATCGTAATGGTATTCCTAAAATTTTATTGTTTATTGCACGAGGCTCTTGGAATAAAATAAATGCGGGTTTAGTTTCAGTTATAACTTCCTCTAGGTGTGCTGTCGCTACGTTTGATTTTTCCAAATTAATCTGAATTATTTGTCTTCTACTGGGATTGTTTTGCATTTCGATTGTATAGTAGTGTCTGTACATACCGAATTATTTAGCGTTGTGTACACTATGGTGCCCTCCTCAAGACGGTGAAAGTACAAATAAATCTATATACAAAAATGGCCTTAAATGCGTTAAGTTCTATATTTACAAATTTATATAACGATGTGAATATCAAAGCTATATACATCTTTGTCCAGGGTGTCCATTTAGCCATACTCTTTCTCTCTAGGGAGTGCAGCCTAGTTGTGCGCCACCGGTGACAGGCGGCTTTCCTACGCTTCACGAACATGTTGGAGCTCACGACAACCGGGCCGAGCGTTCCGAACCACGGCCGTTATACCGGCCATCGGGGACGAACGACCAGCGGTCCCCACATCCATCCCCCCCCCCCCCCCCTCCTCCATAAAAGGCTTGGTGGGCCTACCTGATATAAAATGGAGATCCACCGGCTCTCATAAATTAAAAAAAAAACAAGGAACAGCAGGCTTACCTGAGCCCAAAGGGGCTCGATGTCGTCGTCCCTGCCCAGCGGTCTACAGGTCACAGCGGGTTGAGGTCAATGTCCCCGTCGATCAGGTCCTATAGTCTGCTGGGCCCGGCCTGGCCTTCGGTGGGCGGCGTTGGCGGTCTCGGTGGCACAGTCGCCAAGGCCGAAGCAGCTACCCCTTGCAGTCCGGCTGCTTCCAGGGCGGCGGCAGAAAACACAGGGTCGCGGGCCAGCCGAGCGCCGAAGCACCGGATGGCGTCTCGATGTTCCGCCGGGTCGTCCACGCGCCGGGGCCCGCTGACGTCAGCGTTCTTGCCGTTGGCCCGGCTCCGGTGCAACAGGGACCGGTCGTGCCCGCCGCCGTGGAGCCGCAGTCCGTCACAAATGCGGCAAAAGACATCCTCTGGCCGAGATAGGGCAAGGTTAGGCAGAAATACTCAAAAATGCATTTGGAAATACAAATACTGGGATACATGAGAATAGTAGCCAAAATACTGATACTAAAATATATCCGTCAAAATCTATCGCGATACGTGTCAGAAATACACTTTAAAAATATTCAAAAAGTCTTTGGAAATACAAATACAGGAATTGTAGGGAGGGCAGAAATACATATACCGAAATACTGATACCGCAATACATTTTTCAAATTTGTTTAAGACGCCAACTGAGATGAAGCTTGACGTTTGCAGTGGAAGTTTTGGATTCCGAAATTACTTTTCCGTTGGCTTGGCACATTGCCTTGAAGGTAGTGATTTCGGACGACGAGTAGTCTTCAGTGGGCTCAAAAAAACGTCCCATCAAAGACTGACAGCGGCCCCTTCCCGGACATCCTGTCTGTCGGACGAGCTAAGCGAAAAGACTTCGACCTGTAAATAAATTCCATGACGCCTTAAATCCCATAAAAACGTCACCACGCTCCTGTCCAATAAGGGCGCCCCTGTCAGCATTGATCGCATGGCGTCACGGTGGAATGAGCTGGTATTCGTGTATATGTAGGTGGGGTCTTCAACATCAAACTTTATCCACGCTGCTGTATGAAAGGACAATACGTACTTTCCTTGTAGGTGATCTCGTTGAAGATCGTGCAGGCAGTTGCATTTGGAATTTTTGAAAATAGGTAAACCACCTGAAGCATCCTGGGACACATGTCTTACCTTCTGTTACGGTTGAAAAAACGACACGGCGGCATCGCTGTTGTGACGATCCTTTCTACTGACCTGCTGACGCACGGATGGTGTGAGGGCCCACGAAGAAGGAATAACTTTAAAGATTAACTGTTTATTACGGAAAAGGAAGGTCTGTCTGAGTCAGTAGGACGGGCGGAAGCAGGCTGCCTTGGAGAATATTCAGGCTAGAGTGCCTTCATGTGCGCTACTTCAGGCGAAGACGGCGAAGAGGCGATGTCAGCGGGCAGAAGCGAGGGCGAGAGCGAAGCTGGTTTGTGAGGAGGGGGGTAAGGTTACAGCTGCGGCAAAGTCGGCTGCCGGGGCTGTCGAGCAAAGTCGACCTTGCTGGCGTTTACATTTGGGCGATGGGTAGAACTGAGGATGAGGAGAAGGGACGGTCGGTTTGAGCGGCGGAGACTCGTTGGCTGTAGAGGACTCGGGTTGCGGGGAGCAATTCGGACGGAAAGAACGGAGCGGGGGCCGCAGAGGGGATGGAAGAAAAAAGGATGGCTACGGTTAAGCTATGCTCACAATGGCAGCACTCAAGTTTCGCCTAGCATCATCCAAACAGAGGCCCTCGTGGAGTGCGACCTGAACTTTTCGTCGCAGGTTTGAGCTCTCTGAGAAACAGCGCTCTTGAGACGAGTCACAGGTGTACAAAGTCTGGGTCGGCACAGCGAGGCCTCGTCTGGCCTCCTTCCCATGGGTATCGGATCACCAGAGCAGCGGGTCACGTTCACGTCGACTGATGACGTACCCTTGAGCCGTGCAATACTAAGGGCGCAGAAGCACTCGGAAATCTGTTGAACTTCATTGCGTGAGTCATTCTACTATTTCAAATCAATCACCGCCAGGCTTGTGCTGCAACGGACTGTGACTCAGCTTTGCCGGCTGGTTGTACTAGGCCGGCGCTGCCGTAGCCTTGGCTGTTGTAACGCGCTTCGGGCGTCCGAGCGAGCAAAGAAGCGAGAAAAAGAGCGACCGGTGAGCGAAAAAAAAAGGAGAGAAAAGTAGGGTGACGTCACGATGACGTCAAATATGTTAATAACCGACTCCGACCACTAGGACGAGTACAGCCGTTAACATCCCTTGTTTCCTTGGGGCGCTCTTTCTGCGCTCAAACGTAGGATTCTTGTTTCCGCCACCTCAAAGCATGGCGCTCAATCGCCGTCTCTACTAGAGTAACTGTATATGCTCCGCTTGCGGAGCAGAGTACCGCAATGGTGTCATTCTGGAGCCAAGCACTGCGGGAAGCCACGGTCGGTTTTTGCAGGGGACGTGAAGGCGCAGACGCAAGGCAGCGTGATATGGCGTGCTGCGGCGCGCTGCGTAAGGAAAATAGTGCGGCGTGCGGCGACGAGCCGCGCATGCGCCGTCATCGTTCTCGCGTCGTTTCCTGTTTCCCTCTCGATTGCGAAAATCGCACCCGCGGATCCTGCGGGTCGCGTGTGAAGTGAAGTCGTCATTTCATTGCGGTAAACGACGCAGCGGCTCACGAAAACGCCGTCCCCTCGCTTTCGGACGAGAGCTCGCCGACTCACCAAGAAGGCCGGATGCGCCGGTCGCGTATCGCGTATCACTCCGCGAGAGCCGCAGACGCGAGCAACACGATCGTCGTCCGTGTCGTCTGCTTCCCATACCTTGGAAACGGATGTCCTAAAACATCGCTCGCGTTATAAAAAAAAACAAAAAAAACAGGATTGTATTGTACCCAGCTGACGCACATAATGCTCAATGACTTAGGAAGCTTTCGGTTCGTTCGAGTTTAGTCTAGGATCTATATTTTGCGAACTCAAAGCGGAAAATATGTTCCCCCGAAACTCGGCGCTCTGGAAGGCCGCTTTCCCGCACGAAGCTCGGATCCAGTTCTGCCCACGTGACCACTCCTCCGCCAATACGGAGATGGCGGCGAAAGGAAAAGGAACGCGATACTCTGGCTCTGCAAGCAGAGCCTATACAGTTACTCTAGTCTCTACTGGCTATTCGCCTCGAGATTGAACCGTGTCACCACCGTGCGGCCGAAATTGGAAACGCGCGAAAGCGGGGATACCGCCGTGCGTCGTCTGCTACGGGCGCACGCTCAGAAGCATGGATCTAGACGACGCAAGCCCGTTTCAGGCTGAGCTTGACATTCTTTACTAAATGTTTTATGCTTTTGTTGCCGTTTCTTCTTACTGAAGGTTGTGTTGTATCGTTTCCCATGCGTAGAAATTCAGCAAAGCGAGTATTATGAAGTCGGAAGCTTCCATAATCTTAGTGTGTTGGTTTGTATACAATTGCTGCATCCCACGTATTTTTGTTATCTCGCACAAACCGTGGCTTTCATAAAGGATTGGATGTTGAGTGGGGCTGCGGCTCGATTAGGAAATTAACCCGACTGATCGCTATCCTTTAATAAAATAATCAATCAATAAATCCGTATGCTGATTTTTCGCCGGTCACATTGCGTGAAAGGCGTTAAAACTACACATTTTTTTACTGGTTTTACTGTGTCATTAATGGCATATTGCATTCCCATTCTAAACTTCACGTTGTGTGTCCTACATAAATATGAACACGGGAAGCCTTTTAAAATGAAGTACTTTTTAAGTTATTATTTAAACAGTATAATCACCCTCGGTGAAATGACAAGCACGCTGAAGTGGTTTACCGTGCAAGCCTATGTCACAAAAGAAATAGAGACGTCAAGAATATTAAAGCAGGCATTTTTTACTTCTTGTTGACTTTCTTCAGCGCAAGACTAAAATTAACCGTCAAAAAAATTGCAATTGAAGCATTACTTGAATATTCTGAAAGTTAATCGATGAACTGCCCAATCCCGATATACGTTAGGTGAGGGCGCAGGCTGTTCGGAAAGTCTCGTGAAGGTCGCTAGCCCTGATCAGTAAAACAGTATCACTGAGGCCGATGCTGTCTATGTCGTGGTGCGCGTCGTTTGTTGGGGTCGCAGAGTCTACTGTGTTTGAATACAAGATTATTTATCCAGAAATATATAGTATTAGCCTCTTGACATCCGCGGCTTTCACCAAGAAAATTGAAGCGGGTGAACTCACACTACCGAGAAAAGCATTTAATAACAGAAGCATTGCTGCGTTGCTCGGTTACACTCGTTTTTTACAGTCACGGCAGATATATTAGAACAGTTTGTTTCACTTGTTTCCCTTATCCTGCCAACCGTGCAATTTGCTGATCTTAACTAGAAGAGACACTCTCTCCTCGTCGCAACGCAGTAGATTTGTTCCGACTCCAAAAAACTTACCCACACCATGGCAGAGTAAAGGACTGTTCACACATGCAGCGGAGCGCTACAGGCGTAGTGCTAACCTCGCGCTAAGCGCGCGCTGACGGGAGCATTGACCAGCTTTGTATCGCACTGTCAATATGGTTGCTCATGGCAAGTGGTAAGTACCCGACAGCACGTGAGCAGCGCTACATTAGCGCTTCGCTACATGTGAGAACCGTCCTTAAGAGGGCAGAGGAACTCAATAGCGTAGTAATTTCCAATACAGCGCTAACTTATCTTCATTCCAAATATTTATATTACTGAAAAAGCTAGAAGTTTAAATAAAAGCATAGACGCTGCGATTTCACAGCCCGCAGTACCAGTATTATGTTATCTGGGTTGGAAATTATGGTTTTTTCTTTTAATTCCCGCGTTGATGAACCGATACATCCATTTTAAAAGAAACAAATATTCAACATAAATATTCCAGTTCAGCCGGAAACAGGCATCAGTCGTGATGATCCATGCTTTCCAACGTCGGCCTAGAGCAGACGACGCTCCCACAGAAGCGATTATATAAATTTAGGCCGCACGCTTGCAACACCATTCGATCTTCACTGAAGCACCGGACAGTACCGCATCCTCTACCTCTAGAATAGTTTTCTCACCGATAGTATGTGACAAACTAAACGCAAGAATCTACGCCGTCTCGCGCGCGAACGTGGAAAGCCTATGGGGCGGCCGTTCTCCTATCCCCGCTTTGATGGTGATGATGGCGCGACCGTAGCGCCACCTCTAGGTCGATCTCGAGGCCATCTAGTCTCTACTGCTGCCCGGCCGCCCCTATTTGCCTCTAGATGGCGCAAGTTGTACTGTGCCGTCCAGGGGGGGAAGGAGGGAAAGGGAATGCGGCGCAAAGCGGAGGCTGCCATATTAAAACGATTAAAACCGCTTACGTTGCCAGCATAGGTTTTGCAGCGGAGAAGTTGCTGCCATATACGGCGGACTGAGTTTTACTTTCTTTTTCGTTTTGGAACGAGAATGTATTGTTGTGTTAGATAAGTCCTCCTGCATACAGACAACGAAGTTTAATTATATTTGTCTTGTTTACTTGGTTTGAAACCCTAGAAACGGGTTTTTGACGACTTATTGCTTTCATCATTTTGGAGTACGCAAGGCAGTTATCTCGCTCTTCTGGTTTCGGTTACGAAAGCAAGGCGTTTAGCCTTACTTTCGTGTATTGTATTGGGGCGTAGTTCCCGCCCTCAATACACGTTGGACACCTTCCACACTTTGACACCGGATAACTGTATGAACAAGGATTTACATTTACTTCAGAAGTAACTTTCGCCGCCTCCTCACCGTCGAGCAGCCGGATCAGCTAGCGGCAAGCCGCGGATGGAAGGCTTGAGCATCAACAGCCTAGAGCCACTACAACAACCCAAGTGCACTCAGTGCCGATGCGGGCGACGCGGGCTTCTGTCAACCCAGCGGCGGACCCAAGAGGGGGACGACGGGGACGGCCGCCGCCCCCCCCCCCCCCCCCCCCCTCCCAGAGGGCGATTTGACATGGGTGGATCCCCCGAAATAACACCAACTACCGGCCTGCCAGGTGGTAGGAGGCTCGGTACTCAAGGACGAGGGTTCGAAATAGGGTAGGCCGCGCCCTAGCAGGCACACTTGTAATCTGAACTTGGAGAACCACTCCGTCGCTTCAACCGAGACTAAAGTCCGCGGCGGCGGTTTCAAAGCACGGCTTAGAACCAAAAGTCGGCGCAGCGGCCCACATCTAGGGGCCGTCGGTGCACTGTGGTTCTGCGGCGGTTAAAACAAAAGGCGCAACCTGAGTCCTGTCTATCTTGCTTTAGATTTTCCCTCCCCCTCCTCTTCTCCTCCTCCTCCTCCTCCTCATCCTCCTCCTCCTCCTCCTCCCCCCCCCCAAAAAAAAAAAAACGGAGTTCTGGATCCGCCTTTGGGTCAACCGGTAGCCCAGCACAATCCGTGAACGTTCCAGCTCTTCGCCATGACACGGTGTTGCAGAAAGCAGGGCAAAAATACAACTACACGGACCACCGAATCAAATGCACTGTTATCGTAAATATTGGCTTGTGATTGCGCCTTTGTAGATCATCTTATTCGTTTTGCTGGAGACGCAACCGACGGGCGTAACAAAATCGTTTGTGTAATCTGCATACTTCGCAAAAGCACTTACCCAGTCACCTTGCGAAAAGCGCGAAACACGGAGTCCGCACCGCCCCGACTTAGCAGTCTTTTACCTGCTTTAGAGCAGTTTGTACCTGCTAGTAGGCATGTCTACTGAAACTGCAACTAGGGGCAACGCCAGAGAGAAAAGGGACAAAGTTGGGAAAGCATGCTCGCTCTGTCCAATTTCTGAACTCTCAAGTGATTGTACCATAATAAATTCCCCAACACCTCTTTCCAAAATAAAGAAAAAACGCTATGTTCACTACGTAAAAAATGGTCTCAGTTCATGCATCCGCAGGCAGGTAGGAAACGTCGCCCTAATTTATTCACACCACATGACGAGCACAACAAACTCACACGAGATTTACAAGAAAATATCGGTGGTGACTTAAGTTTCCCTGAAATTCTGTATGACCGGTCGTTTGCAGGACCGAATCATCTACTCGGGCGGTGTGCGTCGCTGTGCAAACGCCAACACGAAGCATAAAAACGGCAGGTCTAGGACAACAATCCGGAGTCCATTGTTCAATTAATACGACGTAATTTTGTTGCAAACGCCCGCAGCTTTTTACTCACGGTATGCGTCGAGAATCTTCCACATTTTGAAACGGAACGAAGGAAGATTTACTTTTAAAAGCGCTCACTGCATCCTCCCGGACCAGCTGGACCGGATCAGCTGACGACGACGGTACTGAAACCACTGAATTTCAACCCCACAATAACCAATTTGCGCTTCGTGTTAGTATGGGCTTCTACCTCCAAGCACCGCACCACACACCACGAACGTTTCAACTCTTTGCCGCATCGCCGTGTTGCACCAAACCCATCTCTATGCACCAAACAGAACGAGATCGCCGAAGTCAACGGAGCGCTGTCGTGAGCCTTGGCTTGTGGTTGCGCACTCGTGGACCCTGTGACTCCCTTCGCTTTCAAAGCACACACGACGATTACGAATGATACTTTCCGTCTTCCGGGACCATCAAGGGGCACTTCTCCGGTCACGTCTTCGCTACATGTGCTCGAAAACCGCGTCAAACGTGGTCAAACCGAAGCTGCCGAAGCAATACCGGCGCCATGTTGAACGTGCGTTGTTGCTAGATTTTCTCCGATCAAACAAAAACAACGAAAGCAAACCGGCTCTAGCTTCCAGCGTACATCGGCGTTGCGCCGTGGCCAGATTTTCTCCGTCAGCTCTAACTTAAAGATGACCTACAGATGCAGCAACACTGGTATCAAGTTTTAACATGGCGGCCCCCACAGAGCGCCGTAAATTCTTAGGAGGGTGCATTGGAAGCGGCGGCACCTTCACCCCCCTGGTGCCGTCCTAGGCTGCCGGTTCGCCGCCGCTCCTCCTCCTCCTCCCCCCCCCCCCCCCTTCCCTATTTCGCTTGCCTGATTTTGATTCCCTTCGATTTCCTTCTCATATATATATATATATATATATATATATAGACGCTTTACACACGCGCCAAATTACAGCCGCCATTGCTGACCTTCTCTTGTCTTACCGACATGCCGAGCAACTGAAACGGTAGTTGACGATCCTCTACAAAGGCCGATGTTTTAGAAAAGGACACAGTTGAATCTAATATGGCAGTAACCTGGCCTGCTATAGTAATGATGAAGTGAAATAAACGGAATAAGAGGAAACAAAAACTGAAGGTCAGTTATGGCGGCGTCCATGCACAGCTACTGCAAAGCGTCTATATATACTCAACAAAATATTAGCCCTTAAAGGGATACTCCACCGATTTTTTGAGCTACCTCAGCTAACTATATTTTCTGACTCCCCGGCCTTTAGCCTTTTCGGCATGCTATTTAGCATCGCGAAATTCATAATAGGTATTGTGAAATCGGCAAATGAAAATGGTGCAAAAACCAATATTCAAATATTCGCGCACTTTTCAGTGCCGTGACGTCAGTGGCAGGCAGGCTTGCCAATCGAGCAAGTCGTCTAAAAATTGAATATTCCAATCATTTGTTCCGTGCTGGAGCGCGGATACGGGAGCGAGCTTCCAAAGCACTCATTTGACACCATGAAACTGCTTCACATCCGTTGGGAACAACTTCTGTAGTCCAAAAAGTTAACCCCTGCCTTCCACTGACGTCACTTTTTCTTTGTTGCCAGTAGAGACTTTCAGTTTGAAAAACATGGTGAAGACCAAAACTGTAAATCCAATAACTTCCCGAAAAAACAATATTTTGACCTAATATTTGGGATACTATTTTAGCAATGTTTGTTGGTTAGTTTAGCAATATTTCAAGCAAATCGGAGACAATGAAAAAAACGGTGGAGTATCCCTTTAAAGGAGTAAGCCGAGGAGGTTGCCAAAAAAGTGAGATTGATGAAACGTTTCGGGCCTGGTAGGCTCTTCGTCAGTCAAGTGAGAAGACTTCGTTCTCCTTTTCTTTCAATCAAAGAAAAAACGGTCGGAAAAAAGAAGTTAATTGGAAAAATGCTTACCGTTTAGCGGGTATCTACTCAACCAAATTCTCGCTTAAAAGTTTAATATATCCCGATACCAATGCAATAAATACTATGGAAATAATTAAATATAATATTATTACTGCCATTCTTATTATAAAACCAGTTTTTGGGACATGTGGTTGGGTATAACCCAACTATACCTGGTGTCATGTGAAGCCAATGAGAGGCCCAATGTTACGCGTTTGCTCGTGTCACATTAAACGATGAAGCGAGAAGAAAAAAAAAACAAAAAAAGAAAAAAAAAGCAACAGTGCGGTACCGATTAGAATATCTCAGTTAAATGTCCATAAAAATAGACGGCAATGATCCTTTCGAACTGTTAAGGCCCTTCGGTTCTAAAGTATTAACTCTATAGATAAATTCAGATTCTTTATTTTTTCGATCCCTGGTGGTTCGAAAGCCCCCCTGGAGTATAATAAAATTAAAATCAGAAAGTCCGTTATGTCCTGTGGAGTTTAAGTGACGGGAAACCGGTCCGGCAACGTGTTTACGTATATGACTTCTATGTAGATTCATGCGTTTTCTTATGCTTGTTTTAGTTTCTCCTATGTATTGAATTTGGCATTTTCTCCATTGAATTAAATAAATAACATTTTCCGAATTACAGTCAAAGGTACCATTTATTTTCCAATTAAAGTTATTCGCTGTGCTACGAATAGAGTTAGCTATAATTATGTCCCCACATAAACTGCATTGGTTATGATTGCACTTGGTGCAACCAATCGGGACCAGGCTACGTCCGATGGAGTTTCGGGACTGTTTAAATAAATCTAATAAATTACGTGGTCTCTTGAACGCTATACCAGGGGGTCGAGGGATAACTGCCTTTAAAGCTGTGTCCATGTGTAAAATATTCATGTGTCGTCTAAGAATATTGTTTATGTTTGAAAGTTTTGATTGGTAAGGTAAGATTAGTCGTAATTCATGATTATTTCTTTTCGGCCGCTCTACTAAACACGCGTTCCGACAGATCGCTCGACTTTTTGATATAGAATTATTTATTAGCGGTGAGGGGTATCCACGGTTAATGAAATCCTCTCCTAGTGCTCTAGCTTTTATATCAAAATCCTTATCTTCTGAACATAAGCGTCTTAAGCGTAGCATTTGACTGTATGGTATACCTTTTTTGTTTTGTATTGGATGACAGCTTTTATAATGTAGAAATTGACGTCTATCGGTAGGTTTTCGATATGAGGTTGTTTTCAAAAAATTTTCAGTAAGTCTTACCTTAATATCTAGAAACTCTATTTCTGTATCAGAGTATTTATACGTAAATTTAATATGTGGATTAAAATTGTTGGCAAAATTAATAAATTCAAAGAGCTTATCTTCCCCATTATTCCAAATTATAAATATGTCGTCTAAGAAACGTTTATAAAAAAGGGGTTTATGCGGGAAGGAGTTAAGTAGCCGCTCTTCTAAAGACATCATATATATATTTGCATAGGAGGGAGAAAAGCGAGATCCCATTGCTGCGCCATGTATTTGTAAATAATGCTCATTCATAAATGTGAAGTTATTAAGCTCTAAAGCTAAGTGCATAAAAATATTTAGGACGCTTTTACTAACAGTGAGGTCGTTCTCATTAACAATATTAAGAACTGCTTGAATACCTTCATCATGCGGTATATTAGTGTAAAGAGACACTACGTCCATTGTGACAAGCAACGTACTATTAGTTCTAAAATCTATTTGGATATCATTAATCAAATTGAGAAAATGAGAGGAGTCTTTTACGTAGGACGGGGCACCGGCTGCAGTACTTTTAATTTGTTCGTCAATAAAGGCGGAAATATTCTCTGTATTAGTACCTATTCCCGAAATAATTGGTCTACCTGGGTGATTTTGCTTATGTACTGTCATTAGCGTATAGAACTGTCCTGGTCTCGGATTTTCCTGAATGAGATACGTAGAAATGTTTTTCTCTATTTTCTTATTATCTACTAGGTATTTTAATTGTGTTTTTATTGTCTCTTGAAACTTAAGTGTTGGATCATAATCTAGTTTTTTATAGAACTTAGTGTCGTTCAGTTGTTTAATTGCTTCCGATACATGGTCGGCTGTGTTAACTATGCATATACGTCCCCCTTTGTCAGCCTGGGCTATTATGATATCTCTGTTATCCGTCAGGTTTTTTAAGCATTGCCTATCCTTATAAGTTAAATTATTATTAAGTGGTCTGTCTTTTTTATACACTGATAAAGCATCTTTCTGGACCGCCTCTATGTATTTTATGACATTAACATTTTGTTTATTCAGCGGCAGAATCCAATAGGATTTGTGTTTATATAAAGGCTATTGATAAGGAGCTCCTTTCAAAAAAAACTTTACAGTGCAATTGCCGTGCAAATTCATTTAAACCTTTGTGCAAGTCCAAATCATCACTATTGTTGCGGGGAGGGGGGCAAAATTTTATTCCCTTCTTGAGAACTATCTCTTCGTGTTTAGAAATTACATAGGAAGAATAATTGAATATTTCGGACTTTTCTCCACCCAAATTTGTAGAATGTTCTGAGTTACATGGATTAGTATGCTGTGTTCTATTAATTAGGCGTGAAAAGAAGTTTTTCCATTTTTCTATTAGGGGCGAGAAAAAATCCAAGAGTACATTATCTCTAAGTGCCTAACGTCGTTTAGTATTAATTACTTCTCGCTCCTTTTTATCTATGTAATGCTGCAATTCTTTTAATATTATTAAAGGTAAACCAGGGGAAGTTTTTAATATAATATCGATCTGAGACTCTAAAGCACGAATATTTTCCATTGACTGCTGTATTGTAATGTCCAGTAAAGACATTCTAAAATTAAAAATAGCGCTATCCCATGTCTGTACATTTACATGGGATAACTGAATGGTTGGAGCTGTATATGTGTTATGAAAACCGAACGGCATCTTTTTTTGTGTGCGGCAGTTTTGCAAAAAAAGCTTATGGGATTCAAATCGAATTAATTTATCGAAACCAACGCGAAGATTAAAAAAGGGTTGGAGAAAAGCCTGTGGGAGTCAATGTGAATCCGACGAACGTCGGCGTTTACATTGTGGAGCGCGTCGAAAACGACCCGCTAAGGGATTTCTATTACGTGCGGAGCCATCCCTCACACTTTGCCGTGAAAGCTGCGGGAGTGACTCCGGCAACGATAATAGAATAGAATCTGAAGGCGTGCCAAAAGAAGGAGGAACAACCCCTGAAACCTGCCCACTATGTACCCTCCTCCCTCGGGCAACATCTTCAAATTCAGGGGACCTAGGTGTAAAGGGACACTTGCACAGCAAGTGAGTAACTAAAAAATCTTTGAAATGGTTGGCCAATTCAGCTATACCCTCCCTACTTAGGTGTAACCCATCGAAAGACAAAAAACGATGAGGGGTCTCAAAAAAAGAACGGTGATTTAAGAATACTAGATTTTCGTAAATAAAAAAGAACTCCCTCAGAAAAAAGTTTAATTCAAAGATTTTTTCGTTAATCCATCGTATCTAGCCTGGTCCACGGGGCCTAAAATTAAACTAACTTTAATTTGAAAATAAATGGCACCTTTGACTGTAATTCGGAAAATGTTATTTATTTAATTCAATGTAGAAAATGCCAAATTCAATACATAGGAGAAACTAAAACAAGCATAAGAAAACGCATGAATCTACATAAAAGTCATATACGTAAACACGTTGCCGGACCGGTTTCCCGTCACTTAAACTCCACAGGACATAACGGACTTTCTGATTTTAATTTTATTATACTCCAGGGGGGCTTTCGAACCACCAGAGATCGAAAAAATAAAGAATCTGAATTTATTCTATAGATTTAATACTTTAGAACCGAAGGGCCTTAACAGTTCGAAAGGATCATTGCCGTCTTTTTTTATGGACATTTAATTGAGATCTTCTAATCGGTACCGCACTGTTGCTTTTTTTTTTTCTTTTTTCTTCTCGCTTCATCGTTTAATGTGACACGAGCAAACGCGTAACATTGGGCCTCTCATTGGCTTCACATGACACCAGGTATAGTTGGGTTATACCCAACCACAAGTCCCAAAAACTGGTTTTATGATAAGAATGGCAGTAATAATATTATATTTAATTATTTCCATAGTATTTATTGCATTGGTATCGGGATATATTAAACTTTTAAGCGAGAATTTAGTTGTGCAGATACCCGCTAAACGGTAAGCATTTTTCCAATTAACTTCTTCTTTTTTCCGACCGTTTTTTCTTTGATTGAAAGAAAAGGAGAACGAAGTCTTCTCACTTGACTGACGAAGAGCCTACCAAGCCCGAAACGTTTCATCAATCTCACTTTTTTGGCAACCTCCTCGGCTAACTCCTTTAAGGGCTAATATTTTGTTGAGCATATTTCTCTCGAGTGCCGTCTTTTGTTCCCAGGTGCTGTATATATATATATATATATATATATATATATATATATATATATATATATATATATATATATATATATAAATCACCGTAGAGAAACTTTAGAGAAGCTGCCTCTCAAGTGAGTGGGAGGCAAGGAGCACACGTTTACTTTTCATACATACTTTAATATTTACACGGATCTCGCACATAAAATAGAAGATATATACAGGTAATAAAATTTACGGGACAATAGAACTGATAGCACGAGAAACACGTAAGAGCACAATTAAAGAAATATACATTTATAAAAGATATCGCACCACCACAGTTTTGATCAGCAGAAACCTAAGTGTTTTGTGCGCTCTGTGGTGTGTGTCTCTCCTACTCGTCCGCCGTTTTTAGCGCTTTTAACCCCTAAACATGTTCAACCAGCTAGCCCAAATCCAAACCCTTCTGCTAAGTGTTTTCTGCAGACACAACAATATTTTTTGTACTTAGCTGATAGATGAGCCGCTTCACGGTTTCTGTGCTTTCCTATTCATCAGCTGCAGACCTTTTAAAATCAGGTTTTTGCAGATCTCTTCTTTTTAAAGGCGTAAATGCCCCAGGGTTCATAGCAGAACACCTGGAGGAACTTCTAGCAGATTGCTGGAAAGAGAAGGTTTTCTAACTGTTCTACCATGAAAGTACAAAGATTTTTCATCACATCATCCTTGTATACCAGATTGAGAATCATATCAGAAAGCACTCTTCAAGCTTGCCTGCCTGCGCTTAGCGCGTGGCACGGTCCTATCTGCTTGCGAATTTTAGGTGCAACGTTGCTCCTACATAAAAAAAGAAAAAAAAAAAAAAAAAAACGTGGGCGTGCTGTGTTCACGGGATTTCTTCCGCGCGAGACTCAAAATCGCAAGCCGGATCGCACCACATGAAGCTGGCTTGAAACAAAACCAACGAAAAACGAATCTTTACCTCTCGCTTCGGAACTCCTTTGGGAATAGAAAGAGCGACAAGACCTTCGACTTGCTAGAGTTCCCGCACCATTTCGCAGCGCAGTAGCGCCAAGGCATCCTCTTCCGAGAGCACAAGAACTTTTGAGATCGAATTAACGCGGACCGAGCGAACACCATGTTTTCCGCAGAACACTCGGAGCAGACGTTCACGCTCATCGGATGTCGGCGACCGTCGTGCCGGCTGCGCCTTGCCACGGTTTCCACAGACGGTGGCGCCCGGCGGTCCGGCAGCAGTGTCAATCGTAACGCCATGATTTGAGGTGGTGGAAACAAGAACCCTAGACTTGAGCGCAGCAAAAGCGCCCCAAAGTAGCATGGATGTTAACGGCTGTAGCCATGGGCGTCGATTAAAAATTGTATCCCGATTAATCGCCACCCTTTAATCGATTAATTGGTTGCGTTGATCTTTTATAAATAATGTATTAAAAAGAATGCAACAACTCGTCTTGCCTTTGAAGACATATTTTACTCTCTGTTACACGGCGCAAAGGACATTTAGAATTGAAGACACATATAGTTCAACAATTCAAAGACTCACATATTTTTGCTCCAGCTCCGAAAAGAAAGAAGTTTGTCCACATTCTTCGACAGGAAGACAAGTAGTCAGGGCTTGGGCGATGCTTTCTTCTTTTTTCAGAGAAAAGGGCCTCAATGAGAAGGCGTTGGTTGTTGTCTGCGTTTTGGCGGGGATGGTCCTTACTGCAGCGGCGTACATGGGTGCTTCGCTCGTAGGTGATACTGAAGCGAACCTAAGCTTCCACTGTACGAAAACGGCTTTTAGCATATGATGCAGTGTACTTCCTTCGAGTTGAAAATTTCACCGCTGGAGTTTGCTTTAAACCCAAACTTTCCAGCGAGATTGCCTTTCATACTCGTGAACTGGTCCATTTTTACGGGCTGAATACTGGAATAAGTAACCATGGCGCTGTTTGCTCCCGAGCTTGTTTGTCTTGCCTGGGCAGGATGTGTAATAGATCCTCAAGAACGTGAAGTTTCGCGGTCGCGCGGGGATCAATTGCGGGCCCGGCTTGTTCGTCTGGCCTCGGCAGAACTGTAATGTACAGTCGGCCGCAAAATTTTGCGGGACATGGGAGCGCCAGCCAAACTGCATTGCCGCGCCGTCTCGTGGCCCGCTGCCTGGTGTCAAGACCCGCGCATTGCGCATGCGCGGTCTTTCATACTAGGAGGCTTGTCCTATTCCCTGGCTTCCGTCCGACGCGCTCCCGATTACTGCGACCGGCGCAAGGTGCCGCTTCGCAACCGCTATGCAGCGAGTCTGCTTCAGCCGGCGCGACGGGCAGCTGGGCTCGCTTGAACCGTCTTCGCGGCGCGGTACACTCTCCAGATAACATTTCACTGGAATTCACTGCTCAACCCGTAGCCGAGATTCCAGCGAAATGTTATCTGGGCTTCTAAACTCGTCATGCACAAAGTTGGGGCCGAAGTTGACGGAGCGCACCGATGGGCTCATCACGACGATGACTTCGCGCTTTTTGCGCCGACGTCCAATGGACGCGCTCCGCGAACTTTCGGCTCATACTTTGTGTTTGACGAGTTTAGGGCCCTTAGAAAGTGCACCGCGACGCGAAGAGGGTTCAAGCGAGCTTGGCTGCCCGTCGCGCCGGCTGAAGCAGACTCGCTGCACAGCGGTTGCGAAGCGGCATCTTGCGCCGGTCGCAGTAATCGGGAGCGCGTCGGACGGAAGCCAGTGAACAGGACAATCCTCCTAGTATGAAAGGCCGCGCATGCGCATAGCGCTGGTCTTGACACCAGGCAGCAGGCCACGAGACGGCGCGGCAAGGCAGTTTGGCTGGCGCTCCCATGTCCCGCAAAATTTTGCGGCCGACTGTACATCCTCGAACACGTGACGCTCCGCAAGCGCGAGAATTGAACCTTGCTCATAGCACCTGGCTGGGAACGGAAAACCGCTCGGGACAGAACGACCGGATACACGCCACGCAGCGGGGCACGAGTCACCTCTAGTTCGGGCAGGTCGTCCAGGATAGAGCCACGCGTGCGTCCAGTTGAATTCTTTTAGAGCGCAGCTCTTAGGGGCCCGTTCCCGGCTTGAGCGGCGTCGCCGTCGGCGTCGGCGTCGGCGTCGGCGTAACCGCAACCCTCGTAACCCTCGTGAGGGTTACGAGGGTTACGAGGGTTAATCTCATGAGGGTTACCCTCACGAGGATCACGAGGGCCACGAGGGTTACTTACCCTCGTAACCCTCACGAGGGTTACGAGGGTTAGTTACCCTCAAAAGGGTTACCTTCACGAGGGTTACCCTCACGAGGGTTACTTACCCTTGTAACCCTCACGAGGGTTACGAGGGTTAGTAACCCTCGTGAGGGTAACCCTCGTGAAGGTAACCCTTTTGAGGGTTACGAGGGTTAGTAACCCTCGTGAGGGTAACCTTCACGAGGGTTACCCTCACGAGGGTCACGAGGGTTATGAGAGTTACCCTCACGAGGGTCACGAGGGTTATGAGAGTTACCCTTACGAGGGTCACGAGAGTTACCCTCACGAGGGTCACGAGAGTTGCCCTCACAAGGGTTACTAGGGTTACCCTCACGAGGGTCACGATGGTTACCCAGGTCGTGACCCCCCTGGGGTCACGTGACCTGGGGATACCCCCCGAGGTCACGTGACCCCCCGTTGACGTCATAGGCACTGATGACGTCGTCAGTGACGTCACTGATGACGTCACCGGCATCCGCATCGTCATCGTCATCATCACTGATGACGTCATTAGTGACGTCACTGATGACGTCACCGGCATCCGCATCGTCATCAATCATCACTGATGGCGTCATCAGTGACGCTACTGATGACGTCATCGGTATCGTCACGTGGCCCCAGGTCACGTGACCCCCCGACGTCACGTGACGCCCCAAGGTCACGTGACTCCCACAAGGTCACGTGACCCCCAAGGTCACGTGACCCCCAAGGTCACGTGACCCCCCGCCCCCCGAGGTCACTTGACCCACCCCCCAGTACCCTTTCCTCCTCCTCCTCAAGAGCTGCGCTCTAATTCGGCGTTACAGGGAGTTGTAAACGGCTTTCATTTTTGAGTACACGCCAAAAACTTTTTTTTTTTTCATGCTAGGCGGGGGGGGGGGGGGGGGCGCTGCGGTCGCCGAGAGGAGCGGACGCGTTTCCACATCGGCTCCTGAGTTAACGCCACTTTACGCGGTGCCAATTAATCAATTTCACCCGGATTTTGGTTCTCACGTGTGCGCGCGAAGGTGTGGACTACCGAAGGACACCGGACTTTCCCAAGTGGTACGTGAAGTTTCCCGAAGTCGTGGACCTTTCACCCGGGGCGGCGGGGGCACCCCGCTAAGCCTAAAGTAGGCCTAGGTCGAGCACGGCCATCGGTGCCGGCCACTAGGCCTGACCCGAAGGCAGCCATGTTCGAGATGCTGGTCGAACAACCGGCCACCGCAACGCCAGAGGAGACGCAGCAGACGGTGCCTAGAATCGGCAACGTGGACGGGCGTACGTTCGTCGAGGTACCCGGGGAACGAATCCCTCCGGGTGAGACCGAGGGATAAAAAGTCTCAGGCAAGAGAATCAAGGAGATCGTGAACGGCACGTCCGGCGGTGAGTCCGATGCAACTCAACGCCAATCTAGACCCAGAACTAGGGTTAACTACGTCAAGAAAATTACGTCGGCAATCACTA
Organism: Ixodes scapularis; assembly: GCF_016920785.2. Taxonomy (NCBI): domain Eukaryota; kingdom Metazoa; phylum Arthropoda; class Arachnida; order Ixodida; family Ixodidae; genus Ixodes; species Ixodes scapularis. The sequence continues at coordinate 90,101,435 of NW_024609879.1, forward strand.
AGGAGGCAAGGATGCCAGTTAGCATGCCGAAGGAGGACATCAAGATCGTAGTCAGTCCGCGTGGCGGACTTAACGTTGCAAAGATGGGGGGCCCGGCCGCCATGGCGGCGCTTGCAAGGGCGGCGAAGGTCACCAGAGAGGAGGCAAGCGAGGACACGGTCGGCATAAATGCCCAGCAGAACATCATCGTGGTCAGTACTCCAGACGAACAGCGAGCTACGCGGTGCGCTATAATGACGACAATCGAAGAGGGAGGCAAGACGTACGAGGTCAGCGCTTATGGAACGGCGCCTGACGGGACAGTTTAGGGAATTGTGAGAGGCATAAACATCGAAGAAACGGCAGAGGACATTACCCTAAATATCGTCAATAAGTACAATCCCACGGCCGTAGAGGCACCCCGGATCGGAGACTCCACCGCAGTGCTTTTCGCTGGTAACAAGGTACCGCACAAAATCAAGTACGGAATAGTGTTGATGAAATGCGGGCTATATCGCAAACATTTCGACGTCTGTAGGACGTGTGGTAAACTAGGACACAGAAGGTACGTCTGCCCTAACCCAGGCAACAGGTTCTGCTTTGGCTGTTGGAAGGTAGACCCGGAGGAGGGGCACGAGCTCGCATGCCAGCCAAAATGTAAGCTTTGCGGGCGACCTCATCCGACTGGAGAGCGTAATTGCAAGAACAAGTACAAGCAGCCGTATGCGGTTAAGTGTCGCCAATGGGAAAAGAAAACGGACGCTTCGGAGTGCCGAACAACAGCAAAAGACTTCCCGCTGCTGGGACCGCGCGCCATCGAGAGGACTAATAGTACATCTAGAAGGAGGGCGAACAGTCAGCGTCGAGTGGATAGCATGGAGAGAAGAGACAGAAGTATCAGCCGACGAAGAGAAGCTTCGCGGCCGAGAGGAGAAACCTCTTGGGCCGACACGGTTAGGACCCCAAGTTAAAGGACAGACAATCTAACGCCGATAGCCAGCACGACAAAAACAGACAGGAAGACTCGGCGGCTATAAAGGCCCTCAGGGATGAGAACGAGAAACTAAGAAAGAAGATCCTAGAGCAGGATAACAAAATAAAGGAAATTAACGAAAAGCTAGAGGCCTTGGTTAGGAACAAGGAAGAGCAGGCGTCTCCGGCGCAGGCAGCGAAGACGAACGAAATCATGATTGAGGTGGATCCAGAAAGAGAGCTCGGTCCCAGGACAGACAGAGCGGCGGAGCCGGCCCCGAAGAGAAGGGCCATCAAAAGCCTTAAAGAACGGAAGACTCTAGATAGACACGGGGAAAGGTTGGACAAGGTAGAGGAACGACTCACATCGCTCGAGAAGAATGTGGCACAAATTGAGAAGAACGTGGCTCAGATGATACTACAAGTACAAGCCGACGCAGATGCAGAGTATGGAAGCCAGGATCGTAGCTAAACTTCAGCAATCATGAATGGGACACATGGCGCAGCAACAACCACCTCGCCAGTGAAGGACTTAGTAGTCTGGCACTAGAACTGCAACGGATATGCAAGGAAGAAGGCAGTGTTAACCAACACCTAAAGACGGTGGACAGGAAACCGGATGTGATCATAGTGCAGGAATCCAATGACACAGAGACACCAAAGCTCACAGGCTACCGAGCGTTCAACAAGCCATCGGACGCCTGCGAGCTGCCCAAAGGGAAGGGCAGTGGAGTGTGTATATTCGTACGCAGAGGCATCACATTCATAGAGCACGAGGTAATGGGTAAAAGCACTATTGAGCACTGCACGGTGGAGGTTATAGTAGGGAAGAAGAGACAAAAGGAGAGTGTCTTCTTAGTCAACGTGTATAGCAAACCGGATCATCATCACCAAAGATTCAAAGAGCTCTTTCACAGAGCATGCAGGCTAGCGGGGGATAATAAATTAACGATCTGTGGCGACTTTAACTCGGCTAACCAGGCGTAGGGATAAAGTAGAACAAATATTAAGGGAAGAGAACTGCTACAGGACGCATTGGAAGCGGGGCTCAGCCTCATCACGGATCCTGCATACCCCACACGGACGGGATCATCGGTTACCCAGGACACTACTCCAGATCTCACCTTCTTCAGGGGGATAGGGCGAACAGGAGCGGTAGGGTGGCGTAAAACAGGCCAAGACTTAGGGAGCGACCACTTTATAGTCGAGGCGACAATCCCGATAACGAGACCCGGCAGTCACACGGAAAGGAGAAAACATAAAATCACTAACTGGGACGCCTTTCGGGAAGCGCTGGGTAGTTGGCAATCCGAGATTACGGACATTGATCAGTGGACCGACCGTGTCAACAGGACGATAGAGGCGACAACCAAGGAGGTCGAGGCGGAAGAACACATAGAGAGGGTAACCAGTAAATTAGCACATTCGCTGGAAGCCAAACAGTCAATTAAGGCCAGATGGTCAGGGCAACGTACAAACAGGAAGCTAAGGAGGAAGGTGGCGGAACTTAATCGACGCATCGAAGCTCACTGCAAGGTTCTCTGTACTCAACAGTGGAACGAAGTATCTAACGAAGCCGGCGGTCAGATAAACAAAGGCAAAACCTGGAACTTGCTCCGGCATCTAGCTGATGAATCCAACACCAAGAGCAGCCAGGCCAACAAGTTAGCGAGAATAATGCACGAAGCCATTAGGAGGGCGGGAGAAGCAGAGGTTAAGAAGCGACTAAACGAGAGATACCTTCCGTTTACCCCCAGCATAGTACATCCGGAGTATACCGGTAATGACAACGCGATCCTGGATAGAGACATCGAGCAGTGGGAAGTGAGAGCGGCCATGCAAAGGCTCAACGGCAGGTCGGCCGCCGGCCCGGACCGCATCACTTACAAGGCGATCAAGAACTTAAGCGATGATTCAAATAAGCACATCACGAAATACTTCAACAAGTGCTGGAGAGAAGGCACGTTGCCTAAGCAATGGAAAATGGCCAAGACAATCTTGATCCCTAAGGCAGGCAAGCCACCTAGCGTGGAGAACCTGCGGCCGATCTCGCTTACCTCGTGCGTGGGCAAGCTGCTCGAACACGTACTGCTTAGCAGGTGGCAGCAATACCTGGAAAACTCGGCCTGTACCCAGACTCTATCATTGACTTTCGGAACAAGTTGGGAACGCAGGATGCGATGATCCAGTTAAAACACGAAATCGTAGACGTACCGCTAAGTACCGGAGACAATAAGGCCATAGGGCTAGATTTAGAGAGTGCCCTCGACAAGGTACACTCTAAGAAAAAGTGAGCACCCCCCGTCGTCATCATGCGTTTTGACGGCTGTAACGACCCCACAGGCTTACTTAACGACCCACTGGGCTCGAGCCATCGAGCGTTACTACCCTGTTCGCAGGTGACAAGCCTGGGGTTGTCACGTTTTATAAACTCTTGAATTGAACATTCAAGTGCATGCAGTCGTTCAATAGTAAAAGTCACTTCAAAAATCTCAAAAAGTACTTGAAACTTGTTTTCTTTGTGCCGTTGGTCACCATTTATTCAATTTTGAACCGGCCGAAACAGGCGTGTGGCTCACTTCGCCTAAACTGGCAGAAAACAAACAAGTACAGGCAACCTTGGTAGGCACCTACTAAAACACGAGACAAATAAAAAGTTTCGCGGTTGTTCTTCTTGCTTCCGTCGCGGGTTTTACCCAACGCTTGTTTTGTCAGTGGTTTTACGGTTTTACCAGTTTTACCGTGTACGTACTACAACAGAAAACAGCTGGCAGCTGGCGTCGTGCTCAAGGAATTTAACCAAATATCTAGCAAAGCACGGGAAGCTACGCACGGGCGTGAGTTGACTTGAATGTTCGCCGGAACGAGGTAAGGATACACTTGTCGTCTTTTATTATGCGGTTCAGTAAAGAGTGTCTTCTCATTAAACTTGTGCTCGGTCAGTTCTGCGTGCAGATAAGTTGCAAATGGCCTCCTCGGTTTTGCCGAACTTCCACGCCTGTCATACCCATTATTTTTGCCTTGAAGTGCAGTGAAGTGTGAAGCATTGAACACTACGACTGAGGCCGGACAGGACGAACGTACACAAATATCTGGGATCATGTCCGTGTATTTCAGTATTTCTCTGTCTCGGGATATAGGATTCGCCTTCACTGACTCATTTGGCACATTTGATCGAGCATATTTGATATGTGCTCAGAGTTTTGGGACGGTTGCACGACAAACAACATCCCAGCGCGAATGTTCGTTCAACCGGTTGTACGTTCAAGAGGTCGTACGAGAAACTCCCACATGTCTGCCCCGCACATTAATCGAATTTCTCGAGGAGGTTCCATTGAGAAGAGTACCCTATGTCGTGCACCTCGACGGAAAAGGGTGAACCAAATGCTCACGCCATTTGGGTCACCCTTTTCGGACGGCCCGTGTGTCACTGGGGAGCGTCTTAAGCCAGCCCCCCGCATGCGTTCACGCCGCTTCGCGGCGACAGTGTGCGGCTAGTAATTACAAAACTATTAACCCACTTGATCAGCAGATTGTACAGGCACTGTAGGTAAAGGGAGTTTCCCACCGCAGGTTAGCGCAATTATTTATACTGCAGTGCTCGTCTCATTTCAAATGTGGACAGCATACCTCGAAAGGAACCATTTACTTTGCCATGTAACACTAATACAATAAGCATATTTACAGGCTCTGAATGGGCACTGGCTGTTTAAAAGAATACGTCATAACGAAGACACACGTGTCCACCACTGTACAGGTCCAAGTGCTGATGTGAGGCCTCCAGTTCAGGACCCAGGGCCGGCCTTAGGGATGGGCGCCATCAAAAGGGTGTCGCCGCCGCCCCCCCCCCCCCCCCCCTCCCCTTTTTTTCGAACCTTTCTTTTCTGATTTATTTGAACATGGCGCCCGACAGGACGCTATATGCTCGGTCGTCGTTCGTTTTTGGGAATCGTGTCTCGTCTGACAAAATGCTCGTGTTGGCCATACCACGGTGGGCCATACTCACATGTTTACGAACAGCGTGATGTCGATAGCTAGGGGTGTATAAAGAGGGGGTTGGGGGGGGGGGGGGGGGCACGGTCGCAGTTCGCCCAGGGCGCTTGATGATGTAGGGCCGGCACTGTCAGGACCACATTTCGAGAGTTGAAGCACCCCTGTTTTGGTCACCTCATAGGCGCAGATGTGTTGGTGAAAACAGTTTGTAGCAAGTCTCTCAAGCAGTAGGAAATCATCATTCTTTGAGACATAAATGTTCCGTACCTGTGCAAACTGGGGGACTTCTTTGGTACCTACCACCAGAATGTCTTCTACCCTGTAGCCTCCGGCGTCTAGAAACACGCTTTTTGCTTCCAAGAGATCTGCTTTGCACTCCAAGCTTTGGGCAGCAGCTGGCAAGCTAGCTTTGTCAACAGCTCGGGCACACAGCATTCTCGGGCATAGAGGGAACTTGGGAGAGTTCATTTTGTAGCTCTGCAGGAGTTGGTGCCGAGTCGCAAGGGTTTTGCAAATGTTGATGAAATTTTTTACTTTTGAAGCCATGGACTTAAAGTACTGGTGCTTCGCCTCGAAACGAAGGCACCAGTACTGGCGCAGTGGTCCAAGGGCCGCAGTCAGTCTTCCATAGTGCACCATGTAGTGCATCTTTGGGAGGACTTTAGCCAAATCAGTGAACTCTCAATTTGCCCTTTTTTATGTTTGTGTGTCTGCGCACTATTCATGTTCGACGAGGGTGGCATTGATATGTCCGCATAAAGGATAAAATCGATTTCTTGGCAATAAAGTGAGAAACACCAGCACTGCAGATCTAGGTAAAAACATTTGGATGTCGCAAAGGCCCTGTACGAGCAAACAATCAGTACAATTATGAAGAACAAGGGAATCGAGCAGTAGCATGTCTCTGGTGACATCTGCGGAAAACACTTGCGACTCTGGGAGGCTAGCTACCTGGCCCGTGTGTTGCGATGGTCCCTTTGTTGTGACTGTGAGGCGCATTCGCGCTGAGCATTCCTGTAAATGGATTGCTCCTGAGAAAGCGTGCTGAAGAGCTTGCTGTGATTTTTGGCCTTGTCCTTGTCAATTTCAGATAGGGCTGACTTGGTCTGTTTAAAATCCGACACAACGTTATCTTTATGCAAATCTAAGGAAGAGCTGTTATCGTTAACGAAGGAGTCGTCTCCGAGTAGCAGACAAAGTAGTTGCCTTAAATCCTGGCCAGATACGAAGATAGAAACATAATCAGTGAGTACGAAGATGGATCGTTTACACAGCTAAACCAAGTAAAATGTACACTCCTGCATATAGTTAAGATCCAGTGAAAAGTTACTGCATGTTCACTCAGACAATCTCAGCAGCCTCTCATCACACTGTTCTTTCTGAAAGATTTGCAAATAAAGCTTCATGAAGTTGCTCTGTAAGAAATTATCCATTTCTGCACCTCCCCGTTTTGGATACAGCATAGTTTGGATACAAGGGGGGATGTTTTGCGCTAGGTCATGTTAGTCCGTTGTAATGAATTTTGTCTGTATGACCAACTACACTCCATTTCATACTTAAGCTACAATGTTGCCAAGGCTAGTAGCACGAGAGCTTGACTTTGTCTAGCGTCTCATTTGCATGTGGTCGCATGCGAGTGAGGTACTAGACAAAGCCATGTGCTTGCACAACTAGCCATGGCAGCATTTTAGCTTAACTATGAAACGGACTATAGTAGCAGTCATGTTCCACGTCTGTTGAGGTCTTCACTTCACAACCTGATGTGTTCCCAGACAGCACACGACGTCGGGCCAACATTGGTATTCAATTGGCAAACAATGGTCCAATATTGGGCCAATGTGGCCATCGTAGAACCAATATTGGTGGTACAGTGGAATATACTGGCCAACGTTGGCCTGACTTGACCAACGGCTCACCAACGTTGGTAATCGATTGGCTTAGTCCGGCTAACATTGGCCTACCTCAGCCAATGGCTTACCAACGTTGGCAATCGATTGGTTTAGACTGGCCAACATTGGCCAACCTCAGCCAACGCCTTAACAACGTTGGCTATTGGTTGGCTTAGGTTGGCCAACATTGGCCTGTCTTAGCCAATTGGTTACGAACATTGGTAATCGATTGGTTTTGGCTGGCCAACATTGGTCTATTTTAGCCAATGAGTTGCCATCATTGGTAATCGATTGGCTAAGACAGGCCAATGTTGGCCAGCATAAGCCAATCAATTGCCGACATTGGTAATCGATTGACTTAGGCTGGGCAACATTGGCCTGTCTTAGCCAGTGGCTTACCAATGTTATATATAATTGGCTTAGTTCTTTTAATGTGCTGATCGCGCACGCTGAGAACAATCTCTAGCTATGCCTCCGGGGGGAACGATTCTTCTGTTTTCACACGCAGAGCAAGTTAGCAACTGAATTAGAACGCTGTATGCATTGCGAGCTGTAGCAAGTTTGAACGTCCACGCAGAAAAAAACCGTGTTCGGTGACAGGTTAAAAATAAACGATTGGTTTAAGCTGGCCACCAATTGCCTGTCTTAGCCAGTGGCCTCAGACACTTGCGTTTGAGTGCGTTTGACTGAGTTGCGTCGAGTACCGAAAGAGAGTCACCGGCACATCTGTGCTTCGTATGAAGCGTGGAATCCAATTCAAGGAATCATCTTGGCACGCGATATAAGCAGCAGGGATGTCCTGGTTTCTCGCTGCCGCAACGCAGTAAAACGCAGTCAAACGCAACTGTCTGAACCAGGCTTTAGTCTGGTGTAATGAGCGATCCCGCGACCAGCCGAAGAGGACGAGAAAGAAGAAGACGAGGTGGGGGCATGCGAGGAGCGCGAGAGGGGATTCGGGCGGTTGACAAAGGACGGTGCAGACGCGACCAGGCCGGACCTCCGTCGGCGTGACCAGACTTCAAGAGGCCCGACCCACAACCCACTTCTCACGCAGTCCGGGCGCCAACCTTCCGGAGGTAGACAAGACTGCATGCGTGGCGCAGTTGAACTCCCGCTGCCACTCCGTGCCACAGACGTTCTGAGCCTGACTCAAGCCTTCGGCCAACGCCCAACTGCTTCGTCGCTACGTCCTTCGGCCCAGACCTTGGCGGACACCTGGTCCTAGGCTGCCACCGGCGTACGGGGCCTGATTCAAGCCTTCGGCCATCGGTCAACTGCCTCGTCACTACGTCCGGACCTCGGCCCTGACATCGTAGACCCCTGATCATCGGCTACCACGGGTGCTACGCCGCAAGGACTGAAAAGTCGTGAGCGAGGGACTTTTTAGGGGACACTCAAACCTTAACATTTGTTGAAGTGCTGCTTGGGAGTGTGCTTTACTAAGACCAATGTGGGTTTGAAAGCGTTGATCTTTGACCTTTGGATCTTTTCGTAGATGCCATCAGTGCGAAGCTAACAATTGAAGAATCGTCAGCTTAAAAATGGTGCTGAAGTGGCTGCCAGGGTCTTGCGACAGGGGAGGCTGCAGGAAGAGGCGTTCGGAAGCCGTAATGGCTCCCGAGCCCCAGGACTCGCCCCAGGACCTTCCCCAGGACCAGGCATAGGCTCCCCGCTGAGCTTCCTCCCTAGCCCCTTTCAATAAAAGTTCCGAAAAAAGTATTAATTGACATTGAAATAGTCATTTGCTCGCCAGATAAAATAGTGCACAGACAAAGCATAGGACGACCTTGCCATTTGTGCCCAGAATGTTTTTCTTGCAGTGGGCTGCTAATAAGAAACAGGCCAGGGGTTCTTAAAACCCAATGTTGGAATAACCAGGATTTAAACACATTGCCATCATTGCATGGCCAGCATTAAAGATATGGCATTAACACTGGGACATGCCATTGAATTAGTGTGAAAGCCAAAATTGGCATAGCCAATGATCATTGGCTATGCCAATTTTGGCTTTCACACTAATTCAATGGCTATGCCATCATTGGTATATAAGTTCAATCATTGAATAGGCCGTTATCTGCAGTCAAGCTGATTCATTGGCATGTCCCAGTGTTAATGTCATATCTTTAATGCTGGCCATGCAATGATGGCAATGTGTTTAAATCCTGGTTATTCCAACATTGAGTTTTAAGAACCCCTGGCCTGTTTCTTATCCATCATTAGCCATCATTGGAACCTTTTTTAGGCCATCGTTAAACCAATATTTCAGCCATCGTTGGCATCCACACTATGTCGACATAGTGTGGATGCCAACGATGGCTGAAATATTGGTTTAACGATGGCCTAAAAAAGGTGCCAATGATGGCTGGATCATTGGTTGAACGATGGCCCAACGTTGGCGCCAATGACGGCTGGAAGGTTGGTTGAACGATGGCCCAACGTTGGTGCCAATGATGGCTGGAACATTGGTTGAACGATGGCCCAACGTTGGTGCCAATGGCTGGGCCAACATTGGAAGAAGTTGCGCTCGGCCAGAATACCAATGTTGGACCAACCTCCGGAGCCAGCGTTTGCCATTGTTGGCCCAATGTAGGTCCAACATTGGTGTGCTGCCTGGGTTAGCTGCCACTAGCTGTAGCATTTTCTTGAACCATGACAAGTTATCACAATGCCCTTGCTGTACAGCTCAATGGCTGGCTGATTATGGAGGCTGTGAACATGATTACCGTCACAGTAATATACGGTTCAGATTGTTTTTAGGATTCTTACGCTATTTATACATTTAGGTAGAATGATCCAAAAATATTCCAATGGGAGACATCAATTCCTAATCATTTTGTTTTACGTCTTATAAAAGGCTAGTATAGTCACAACTTGTCTACATATGCCAGTAACTCGACAGCAATGTAAGTTTCGGCATCAAACAGAGAAATATGATTAATGTTAATGTGCAGCTGAGGAAACTATTATGCAGAACTCCAAACATTGCAAGAAGTCAAAGCTAGATGGTTGAAATAATAGTACTAAAATATATCATTTAGGTAACGCATCTTGTATCTCCGAGAGCAAAAAAGCATGAATAGCCTTAATTGTCATGCTATGTTATTGGACAAAAATCTTTATGAATGTTTTTGTTATGATTTTGACATATTTTAAATAAGTTGAGCAAAGTTTATTATTACAGATTCAGCAGGAGTTCCGACGCCAGACAGGGAGAGATGCCCAGGAGGGTCTCACAGCCTTCCTTGAGAGAAGCACCAAGGCCCTCTATGTGCTTTTCCGTATGAAGTCATCATCAAAACAAAAGGAAAAACAAATATTGGAAGCCGCCGAGAACTGCCCGGAAGAGGGTAAAAGTAAGTAGCTGAAGAAAAAGTGCTATACCTCTGCATTAATTTTGTTTACAGGCAGAAATATTTTCTACCCTTCCTTATTTGCCTATGTGTGCCAACAGAACCAGCTGTTGTGATGCTGCTTACATTATAGCTAGGGCTTCGTGTTTTCGAATAAATCCGAAAACCTCCGAAAAACACCCACCGGTAAAATTTTGGTTTATTCGGATTTATTCGATAAACTCCAAATGTTTATGAGCCCATGCCACCTCCCCCCCCCCCCCCCCCCCGCAAAAAAAATGTATAAAATGAAGTGAAAGACATATATATATATTTTTTTTACAATTTGATCAGCACGGAGTTAATGGTCCTGAGAAACTGGCACCATAATTATCTTCCAAATCTCAGACCGTTGTCAAAAGGGGTCTTGCCGCTTCTTTCGTCGAGGTTGATTCAGGGCATCAGGTCATCGTACATTCGGGTCACGACAAAACCCAATCTTTTGGTTTCCATTTTGAGCCAAGCGATTTGTGACTTAGAGAAAGCAGAAGGTATGCTTTTCTAACAGTGAAAGCTATGCACCATAGAGATTCTATTAAATAGAGAAACGAAACAGTTGAAACTTTCTATTACCTCCTTAACCACTCCACCTCGCGCGGCCGTTGGCTAGATTGATGGAATAAGATGGGATGACTACAAGCTTCGTAGTGACTGCCCCCGGGAGTTTATTGATTTTTCAGGTATCGACGTTTATCGAAGCAACACTTTTGTAGTGGGACAAATTAATATTGCCAATGGCAATGGCACGAACGTCAAATTCATCTGAAGCAATTTTAATCGGTACAAGCGCGTTTTATTGTTTATCTGGCATATGTTTACATCCGGTTATTATTTACATGTTTATGTTGAATAGGAATTACTGCGAAATTAAACTCCGAATTTCGGAGAATTGGGAATCAACCAAATATAAACTCCGATAAACTCCGAATCTTCGGCAAAAAATAAACTCCGAAAAACACCCTCCGAATTTGACGAAAAATAAACTCCGAAAACACGGAGCCCTAATTATAGCTTATGGCTCGAGCAGAACTTTTTTCAGCAATGGGGTGTATTTAAGCTCAGCTTGGGACCTATGCATTCTGCAAACAGTGCCATCTTTGTGTCCGCGAAACCAGACAACTGTGCTTGTACGGCCCCCCTGCCCAGTGATTCTTGCATGCAACACCACGCACAAGTGACAGCGACGGATGCTCTATGCAGTTGCGGTGGTGCGGTGCAGTGTATAGTCTAGGCAATGTTACGATGCTGTCTACGGCACGGGTTTCTCCATTGCTGGGCTCTTATGGTGGACAGTGGAAAAGAATGCACAGGCTATGAGGAGAAGGTGGAAATCTGCGGTGTGGATCCGTTCGCTCCACAGCCGCACGTCCAAGAGCTTAGCTATGGCCACTGGGGGAAATTACTGACATCTCGGATTACCTCCTGAAGACAGATTTTGTCACGCTCAACCGAGTATTTTAAGGGGTCCAGGAGCCGTTGATGAAAGCAGCGAGTGCAGAGAGAGCGATTGTCGTCTCACAGGTGAGGTAGACTTAAGATATTCGCGTAATTCTGGAGCACGTCTGCACCTTTGCTTGATTCACTTTTAGAAGGCTAATCATTCTCCTTAAGAACTGTACAGCACGTTGTAAAGTGATACTGTGAATTGTTGCCGCCATGCGAGCAACACGAGGTTGGAGTACGGGCTGTTGCTTGTCACTGGCAAGCAACAGCGCCCGAAAGCTTTGATGTTGCTGCGACTCAAAAGACGAAAACATGCTCAAGAATGGTATAATTTCTTTCAAGGCCGATTTTCCGCCTCCTCCAATAGGAAGCTTACGTTTGGGTCTTCTCTTGGGAGTCCTTTATAGCGGCTGAACTTGACCAGCACGATAGGCCTAGCCCTCTTGAGATGTCGACATGTCAAAAGAAATAATGTCTGCCAAAAACAAGAAGTGCCACAGACGTACTTGAAAACAAGTGCCGCGAGTTCAGTCTACTTCGCCAGATCAAAGAATGATTAAACTTGTAAAAGTAAATATTCGTAGGTCTACCTTACCTGCGAGACGACGATCGCGCTTTCCGCAATTACTGCTTTCATCGACAGTGCCTGAACCCATTAGCCTGTAGTTACCGGCATTTAAGACTTCCTTGCACATAACACAACTTGTTGTTAACATCAAGTACAGTGCTACCCACTTAAGATACGACTAGACTGGAAATGATCAGTTTCTCATTATCGTTTGAAGTGGGTTGCACTCAAGTCCTGGATGTCAGTCATTTCCACCCGCATCTGCCACCTGTTTTCTTGGATGAGGCCATTCGGCGACAGACCGATGGGATCCACGCTGCAGATTTCCATCTTCTCGTAGTGTACATGTTCCTGTTGGCTGTCTGCCATAAGGGCCCAACGGTGGAAAACTACTTTCCGAAGACAACATCATAATATTGCCGCAACTATCCACTGCACTGTAACAACACAACTGCGTAAAGCGTCCGTCGTTCGTGCATGGTGTTGGCGGAGAAATCGCCGGGCAGTGCTGGTGTGGCGGTGTGGTTGTCTGCTCTCGCGGACACAAAGGCGGCACTGTTCCCAAGACTCGCGTGAATACATACTATACACGAACTCAACTCTCCTACGTCACGCCGCGGCAGTGGCGCGCGGGAAGCACTTCCGGTCTGGGGTGGTGGGCAGAAGTCGCCGTGCCAGACATGCATTCCTGTGTTCCTTTGGAAGAAACGAGACACAAAACCTGCCTTCTCGTCAAAATGTTGCGACAGGGGCTGTACCAAGAGAGTCTGGAAAGGTTTGAAGATCAGTTTTCATGCGTTTTTGCCCCCTCCGTTCGTCCGAGGACGTGGATAGTAGCCGTGAATAGGGCAAACCAGACGCTGTCGAACTACAATTGCTTGTGCGGGCAATACTTTGTGGTCGCCAAATGTATTTGCTTTGTTCCATCGTGAAGGAGAGAAAACCTCCAAGTTGTCCGGACCACCCACGGGTTCAGTGAGTCTTCAAATTCACACGGCCGACTGATCGTTCGAACTTCCGCCTGTTCTTTCAAACTTGTCTGCTTTTTGTCGTCTGCTCGTTCAAACAAAAGCGGCCCGTAGACCAAACTTTGACCCAGTGATTGCAAAAATAAGTAATTGCAGGCCTCGAAAGACTTAAATAGGCTCTGTGTAAACAGTAGATACAAGATGTTGATCATTGGTGCCGGTGGCCATCACCGACTTGTTACGCTTGCTCTGTTCCCGCTTCCGATTTTTAGTATCGACGTCGCGACCGAAAATAGCTAGAAGAATCTCATCATGGTTTTGGCGTCCACTCTGCGGCGTTAATGCAAATGAATCGCCGCACGTCAAATTATTTACGGAAAGTTTAGCGGCGTAACGAGCCTTGATTATTTTGCTCAGGCGATTAAAGTGGTAAGACATTGCGATGACGACGTAGAATCGACAATTCCAATGCGAAAAAGAGTATGCAGACACACACAGACGCCGACAACGTGACATTCGAATGGTTTGTTGACGCGGGACGCGGTGCTTCTTGCCCGTACTCCATTGCGCATGTGTTCGAACTGTCGTCTGCTCTTTCAAACTTGGCTGCTTTTTGTCGTCAGCTCGTTCAAACGACAGCGGCCCGTAAACCAAACGTTGACCCGGTAATTGCGATAAGAACTAAGTGCAGGCCTCAAAACACTTTTGAAGGTTGGTTGGGGTAAGTAGGCTAAGTGTAAACAGATAAGAAGATGTTGATCATTGTTACCAGTGGCCATCACCGACTTGTAATGACAGATTCTACTTGCGGTTTTCAGTATCGACGTCCACCATCTCAGCTACGGTCCACGCTTTTGCAGTCCGAGCGACGTCGCGACTGAAAAATAGCGAGCAGAATCTCATCCTGGGAGTCAGGCTTTAGCGCCCATTCTGCGGCGTCCACGTGAAATGAATCGCCGCACGTCACATTATGCACGCAAAGTTTTGCCTTGTTAGTTTCGCTGAAGCCGCTCAAGTAGTCAGACATTGTTAGGAGCACGTAGAATAACAATTCTATCGCGAAAAAGAGCACGGGGACTCGCACCGGCGCCGACAACAACGCAATTCGATTGTTTGTTTATGGGCGACGGCGGGCTTCTTACCCACCATCCACCGCGCATGCGCGGCGCCAGTGGCGTCCGCTAGGGGCGCTCCGGTTTGTTTGTAAACATGAGTTGGTGTATAGGTTGACATGCCAAAGCTAAAACGAAGTAATGTAGTGAACACCTGGTAAAGGTTCTAGATAGTATATTGTGATTGTATAACCATGACAACATTTGATTGCAAAACATTATTTTCCAAGATGTTATTTTTTTTTTTTTTCTCCAGCTCTCCTTGCCGACGGTGCCTTGATCTTACTGCCATGCCTGCTGAAGGAAAGAAGCAACAACCTCGTGAAGAGTCTAGTATGAATTGCTCGGCATGCCTATTTCAATTAAAATAGATATTTATTATTAGAGAGAAAAGCCCATTAGGATATTAACATCAAATAACTGGGAAAGTGGAAAGTGATAAAACTTGTTTATTAATTTAAAATAATAACAAAAGGGTTCACAGGTATATAATGTACAGAGCACGACAGTTTGTGAATGAGTGATGCGCCAGTATTTTCTTTTTTTTCTTACAGAACTGGAAAGCTGTAATCAGAACAATTACTGTGGTGAAAAGTGATAATGAATGCAAAATTTGTCGTCAGCTTAAATGAGAATAAGGTGCATAACAGGGGTGCTGTTGTGCTTGCAGCAATAGATCTTTTCCACATACCGACGGCACGAGGCGGTGGCTGCACGAACTAAAAATCAAGGAAGTGAAGTACCTGCGCTACCAATCTATAATGGGAGCCACGCTACCCGTTTCTTTGCTCTCTGAGCAGCGGCGCATGCCCAACGCAACTTTAAAGGGCATTCGTGGTGTCCACCCAAGTGTTGCGTTTATCTTTCTGTCCACTTTCTTTTTCTGTGTAACACAATTATAAATATGCTGCAATTACGTGTTCTACTCGCTGATCCACAGCCTCCTTCTGAATTTTCTCAATTTTTCGTGCCGTCTTTTGCTGCTTGGCATCGGGCGCTCGCACGTGCGCAGAATGCTTCTCGGAAAAGGTCCATTATGTCGCACCAGGCGCATATTTATTTTGGGGAGAAGAAATCCTACTTTCTCATACCAACAAAAAAGCTAATCTCTAACATTGTAAACCCTGATGTTTGGGGAGGATGGGATGAAAAACAAATGCAGAGCTCCTCCCGAGCGTTGTGATGTAAAACACTACAACAATTGAAGAAATGGTACTTTTTCGCATTTATAGGTACCCTCCGAAAAAGCTTCCAACCTGAAACAAAGGATATGCTTGAGTGAACTGGGTAGATCAGTTGTATAATTATGGTAGTTAATATTTAAAACGAACTGGGTTTTATTTACTGCGAAATGCGAGCATCCACCCATTCCACAATAAGTGTCTCGCAATTTTGTAACATTTCGAAAATATGCAAAAGCAAGTCCTTTGCATATTGAGGACGTCAGAAGCACCCATCCCCCAATTTTTCGTGATTATCCTCGAATTTTGAGTGGGCGCTTGCTCGAGACTACGGTAGACATTGCAAATATATTTTTTTTTCTTTCGAAAGTTGAGGATCAATCCAGCAAGTTAAATGGATACATACAACCTTTTGTGCTTAATCATTTACTTCAAAATAAACTGCAGTGTGGGACTGTTTCCAAAACTCTACTCTTGCGAAAAATATGTGACGACATAACATACTGAACAATTACCAGGTTGTCTGTAAAGACCTTCTGAGGAATTGTTTTAATGTCATTTGTCTTGCCGAAACAGCAAGTTTTGATTTGCATATTTTTCCCAAAATGTCTGGATAAACTTTAAAAGCATGTTAGCCCAACAGCATTACCAAATTGAAAGAAGTATAAGTTTTACTTTTAATAAGAATGAAATGACTCGAGAAAGTTTTTAATTGTGCAGCGATTTGCATGTTGGTATTTTTATCGAAATGGCCTTTGTCCTTGTCACAAGAGCCGGGCGCCCAGTACATGAATTCAAGTATTCTGTACACTGGTGAGGACGTGCTCACATCTTCAGTGTATGCGGTCACTGTCGAAGGTTTGACCATTGATGCTGCAAGCCTTACACAAGCAGTGTCGTTGTTGATGTGCCTGTTCTGGGCTTTTAACATCAAATACTCTGCTGAAATCAAAAATACACTCACCCTTCTTGAGCATGCCATCGGGGTTTCGCACACAAAAATGGGCACACTTGCATTGCAAGTCTGGAGCTGTTTGTGATTCAAGACCTGCTTTCGTTAACTTATAGTAAAGGCTGTTCATAGTGTACCATGTGTGCAGTGCCTTATAAAGACTTGTTTTTCAGTTGAACATCGTTTTAAACCTAAATCACATTACTTGATGCTATTTGTTTTTAAACGAAAGCCGTGTGATTTAAATTTGTACTGTATATTTTGAAAATAAACACATTAAAAACAGTGGTGGTTTTTATTGGAACAGGCATCATCTTGTGCATTTTTTTAGAAATTTAGAAAGTTTGCTCATACATTTCCACAAGCATTGATTAAGAAGCATGCTTCACGTTCTCACTTATGTCACACTGAGAGGTATGGGATCACAATAAAAAAAAGTTGCTCCCTTGTGAACAGCATAACTGAAAGCCCGGAAATGCCATCTTGTCACCGGGACCCAGGTGCTGTTCCACTATTAATATTGTTTCGATGAAAAGGTGGTTTGTATAGGAATGGAGATTGTTGCAGAAGGCTGGACTTCGGCTGCGCGAGTTAGTTGTCCTCCACCTCGTCGTCTCCTAAGCAGTATCTTCATCTTGTAATATTACACCCCTTCAAGGAAGCACGTCTCGTCGTGGTGCTACGAGGTCGATGGCTCGATGTTAAGGTTTGAGATGGAGCACGTGAATGGCATCTTTTTGTGTGCGACGTCTGTCATATTGTGGGTTCAGGGCTTCAATGGCATACACTGAGAACATATCGGATAAGATTCTGTTCAAACGGTAGGTAAAGGTGGATTGGGGGGGGGGAGGCAGGCTTGCAGAATTTCAGACGCGACTTTGACAGGAAGGCACATCCACAGTCACTCGGGAGTTCTCGAGATGTGCCATATTTCAATAGCTCATCAATGAAGCTGGGTTGGTCACGGCTGAAAGCTTGTGCAATGCTTGGAAGCAGATTGTTGGGGTGGAAGAAGCGTTCCAACAAGGCAATGCCACTAGTGCTCACATCCAGCCCATCATCGGGCTGGATATAGATGACACCTCTGAGAGTGACACGTCTGATGTGGAGCCTCTGGGTAAAACGTGATGTCTTTCGACTAAGCTTTAAAGAGATACTGAACCGAATTTTCGAACTGGCAAAACAAGGCTGGACAGATAGGCGGGACGATGCAAAACCCCAAAACGTCACTCATACAGCGATATCTCTAACGGATCGCCATATTTTTAGAAAAGAAGTGCCCGACTGAACCCGGTTGACGAGGCCGACAACACAAGGCACGTCACGATTCGATTCCCCATTCCCTCTCCTCCTCACTACGTCCCGTGTCGAGGTGGTGAACTGAAGCGAGGCCGCTCCCCCTCATTCTCAAATTCTCCCAGGGGACGGTGATGTCGGAGGCCTCGCTTGGTCGCGCCCTTCTTTTCCAAAAGTGTGGCCATTCCTTTTGAGATATCGATGTACAAGTAATGTTTTGGAGTTGTAGAGTCCTGTTCAACGCTTCTAGAGCCTTATTTTGCAAAATTCAAAATTCGGTTCAGTATCCCTTTAAAGAGGCAAGCACATACCCTGTACGGCTTCAGTGTCTGGATCTTTGGACCCTACAGGCAACACCCCAGACCACAGAATGGTCCTTTTAAAGAGAGAAGATCAAGAACAACTCGTGGAAGCGCCGAAGAGAGCTCCGAACTCTGTTTTGATGCATAAATAATTCTGAAAGCCATTCGCTTGACTGACAGGCACTTTGACAAGAAGAGAGCTTAGCCTGTGGTAGCACGTTCCGCCCACCCTCCGAGCCTAAGCACCCTCTGGCTACGTGCCTGTGCCCCCTCAGGTTTGGCGTGCCGCATTTTGCAGTATGTGAAGGTATCCGACCTAAATTTGTCCCGCGGAAACAAATGAAGTGCGGACAGCATCCTCTGGCATGGAGTTGAAGGGAACATTAATGCAGATGACTGAATTTTATCAGGCCCGCAGAAAATGAGTCGCTGGCAGTCAGCTTCCGAGTGAGTAATTGCAACCAGTCTTCGTCGTTTTTTCTTTCTTTTCCTAAGCTGATGCTACGGCTTGAATATATGTATTGCTTCAAATTTTGTTCAAACTTGGTGACACTCAGGTGGAAACAATTAGAAAGATTCAGCAGGCTTTCGGCGACAATGCCATGGACATTGCACAAATTAACAAGTGGTGCTACCGGATCAAAGATGGCCGCACGTCTGTGGAAAGCGACGCACGTTCCGGAAGGCCTTCAACTAGCCGAAATAACAAGGTGATTAACCAAGTGCGGACTCTTTTTGTGCAGGACCGTCGCAGCACCGTTAAAAAAACCTACAGCTGAGGTGGGAGTATGTTCCAGTTCAGTGCATTCAATTTCGAAGGAGGATTTGGGTCTACGTAGAGTGACTGTGAAATTCATGCCGACGTTGCTCACTATGGAGCAAAAGGAACTCTGTCTGGAGGTCTCGCAAGACATGTTGGACTCCATAAATGGTGACCCCAGCTTCCTGAACTCCATCATCACTGGTGATGAGTCATGAGTTAACGCGTACGATCTGGAAACCAAGATGTAGTCATCACAATGGAGACATTCAACATCCCGGTGTGAAAACAAGCATGACAGGTGCATAGCAACATCAAAGTGATGTTGACCATTTTCTTTGACTCTCCTGGGTTAATGCATCCCGAGTATGCAGTACAAGGTTAAAACATTACCAAAGAGTACTACTTGAACGTATCTTCTGCTAGTACTCTTCACAATGCCGTGCAGCACGAGACACCGGATCTGTGGGTAGCTGGAACACAACAGTGGCACCATGACTGCACCAGCTCGTTCTTTGCATCTGATTGAGTTTCTTGGCCAGACACAGCACGCATCAGGCTCTCTACTTTCCCGACGTCGCTCCTTGTGATTTCTGGCCCTTCCCCAAGATAAAAATGCCGCTGAAAGGGACCCTATGTGGGTCACAAGAAGATATAATGCGGAATATGACGGCCCAGCTGAAGTCCATTTCCAAAATGGCGTTTAAAAAATGCCTCAAACAATGGCAGGGCCGCTAGGGCAAGTGTCGGTCATCCCAAATGGATGTGTGTGTCATCCCAAAAGGACTAGGATTTCGGTCCTTCCGGCGCGCGCTCCATTTATCTATATAAAAGATTCCAAGTGTATTTTCAAAAATAAGGCGTTGGCAAACATACAAGTGCTATTTGTTTTAGATTTTTGCTTTAGAAAAAGTACTGCTGCAGACGCCAGCAGGTGCGGCGCAGAGAACTATGATATCGGCGTTCTTTGATGCTTATATAATTTAGCATACGTAGGTGAAGGCACGGGCCCGAAAGCGCAATTCTGCACTGTCCTCTTGGCGCTCGCGCTCGCGCATAGAACATACATTTGAAAGAAACGCGCTTGAGCAGAAACAATTGTAGTGAAAAGAAGAAAACAAACAATGCTTCGGGGCCTTCGGGGGGACCGGTGGACGCGCTTCGCCAGAATCAGTTCCGAGTGCTTAGTGTACTCAACGTTACTTTGCGTGTACTCAACCACCGCTAAAGTCATTCGGATATGTCAGAGCCGGAATATGTAAAAAGAGAAAAGAAAATGCGTCAGCATGTTTAGAAAGTTTTAATTTCCGAAATTAGTTTCGATAATTAATACAACTCATTAAACAGGCTTCTGTATACTTGAAGTGTAGGCTAGCGAGAAAACGAAACTGACGAAAACGTGACGTGTAGCGACTATTCAAATTTATTTATAACCTGCAGTTCACTTTTGCAGTGGATTACATTAGAGATAAGAGCGCTTTCCTAAGGGCGGTAGGGGAAAATATTATATACGGGTAAATCTTGCACAGTCTTTTTGTATTTATGCAAAATATGACAGTGGTCACCAGCCTAATCGGTTACAAAATTTACAGCAGTATATAAGCTGGTGGTGACGACTTTCCGTGTGTATAGGAATGGAAAGTGTCAGTGTCTTGTGTTATACCTTGTGCTGTTTGTACACGCGCTCATGTATACAATGCATATGTTACCTCTATGTCGCGATTGTGTGAAGTGTGGTGTGAAATAGGTGAATGTCTGGCGAGGCGCTCGCAATAAATGCTAACTAGTGTTTTCTTTTTTGTTAGTTTGAGCGTTGGCCGTTAGGTGGCGCTTGTCGCCGCCCAATTCAAGAGTTATTGCCAAAGAAAGCATTTATGACAATTCTAGGGGAAGCTCATTGCTGTTTGAGGCAAGAACGGGTGTTCTGCGAACCAGAACATACAGAGTGAAGTACCAGGAAATTGATACAGTGTGCACTGCTTGTGGAGAGGAGGACGAGACGGCTGAGCACTTGATACTCTACTGTAAAGGGCTTCACCCTATGCCTACCGAAGACAACATAGATTTAATAAAGTCATTGGGTTTTAGAGACAGCGAAGGGAGAGTGGATTTCAAGACTGTAGAGATTACCAAGCAAAGATTAAGTGAATGGTGGCAGAAATCGAGAGAAAACTAGGTATTTTCTTAATCACTGATGGCAAGGGGGTTTCATAGCCTCACTTTCTTTGCACTGCGGAGTGAATATAGATTTCACATTTAAATATTCTAAGCTTAAATGGTAAAACAAAATGGCTAGGTGGCGTAAGCTACCGCCCGATCCAAAGGGCTCAGCCGTATTCATCCATCCATCCATCCTTCAAGGAGTCGCGCGTTTTTATGTCTATTTTTTAGGTGAAAAACATTCGTCAGGTGGCGCTTGTCGCCGCCCAATTTAAGGAGTCGTGCGTTTATATGTCTATTTATTTGGGTGAAAAACATGGAGGCATTCCATGGCTCCACGGAGCAGCCTGCGGAGGCTTGGGGGCTTGGGTTCGGCTCTCGGTCTCTCTCTCGTCCCAGTAGGATCAGTACAACACCTGATCCGTCCCATAGCAAGTTGAACGGGTGTTCCGTGCGGTGTACAGCTCCAAGTGCGTGCACAGACGCGGTGAGGATTACCAGGGACTTGAAAGTGGATAACGAATGCGAACAGGTGAGCAGGAGCGTTGAACGATCGGAACCGACGCCGCTTGAATCGGTGATGCTTCGCATCGGCGCTGTCAACCGAAAACGCCGAATCACTTACGGCAAGCACAGCAAGCAGATGCTCTGTTCAATAAAGACATCATTCCATTTGTCGCTGTACGATTCGTTCTTTGAATGTTTTCTGGCTGCGAAGCAAATGCAGCCGGCTGCGCGAAAGCAGTCTCGGACAAAACCGCGAATCCCCCACTAAGTGCAGTGCCGGTGCTTTGAGGCGCGTTTTGGAGTGCTTTAGCGCACACGGAAGGCAGCGAACGGGCGCACGCACTTGAGAATCGTATTTTAGAAAAAAAGCAGTCCAGCTCGCTAGGCCTTACTCGTATCGCTCCCCTGTCGCTTGCCAGCCGCCATGTTTCTTTTGGGGGTGCTCATTTTGATTACCTGTTGATTGCGTGTCGTGTGACTGCCTTTGGGGTTGCTAGTATAACGAAGGGGGGGGGGGGGGGGTAGCGATATCTGTGACGGCTTCTTACTACCCCAAAGGTCGTACCCTACGACAATCCTTTTGTTGAGAGTGTAGAACATTCTGCCATTCTTGCCCAGGTTATTAAATTTGACATAGGGAGGCGGCCCTACAACTACATTAAAGACTTCTTAACGGGAAGAACCACTAGACTGTGTGCGGGCGACGTAGAACTAGACAAGAAAGAGCTAGGAAGTGTCGGTATCCCACAAGGGTCGGTAATCTTCCCCCTGCTCTTTAACTTGGTCATGATAGGGGTGGCTCAGCGGCTACAGGCAGTTAGAGACGTCAGACATACCATTTACGCTGACGACATCACGCTATGGGTCAGCAAGGGCAGTGATGGACACATAGAGGATCGGCTGCAAGAAGCTGTATTGGCAATTGAGGATCACCTCGAGGGGTCGGGACTTGTGTGCTCTCCAGTGAAGTCAGAACTGTTACTTATCCCCCCCAAGAGGGTAGGAAGGCGGAGAAAAGACGCACCGATTATGGTGGAACGACCAAATATCACGATCCGAACCAAAGGGGGACACAAGATACCGGAGGTTGACAGGATCAGGGTGTTGGGAATGCTCTTCGAGAGGAACACGGTGAACGGGGCGACGATCACCAAGCTCAACAATAAGGTCATGTCTGCCACCAAGTTGCTAAGACGAATCTCCAACCGGAAAGCCGGTATGAAGGAAGAAAGCATGATCAGACTCGCGCAGTCCTTTGCAATCAGCCACATCGCATATGTGGCTGCCTTTCACAAATGGACGCCTGCCGAACGAAACAAGATAGACGCTCTCATTCGCATGGTTTACAAGATAGCTCTCGGACTACCGGGCAACGTGAGCACGCAGAGGCTTCTCGAGTTGGGGGTGCAAAACACCCTAGAAGAAATAGCAGAAGCTCAAAGAACGGCGCACCTCGAGCGGCTCTCTAGCACGAGAACTGGGAGGAAGATTTTACAACTTGGGCGTCAATCCCAGCGGCGTCGCATCGGGGACACGGTGCCAATACCGAGCCAAATGATGACCAGACCCCAGGTGTACCCGATACCGCGAAACATGAACCCCATACACGACACGGGGAGACGCGGGGCGCGGGCGAGAGCCATTGTGGACAGCTACGCGCAGGACGAGAGAGCCGTGTACGTAGATGCGGCGGAATACCAGGACCGAAGAGAGGCCTACACGGCGGTGGTGGTGAGCGCATCGAATGGAGCGACCACAGCTGCAGCCAGCACCCGAGTTCGCAACTCGCATCAGGCGGAAGAAGTGGCCATAGCTCTAGCTGTGGCCGACCCAGGCTGCGACACGGTGATCAGTGATTCCAGGACAGCAGTCCTTAGTTTCGCAAAGGGTAGGGTGAGTGGTGAGGCGGCTCGCATTTTGCGAGCGGCCACAACGACAGGACGTGATCGTGATGGTGCAGTGGTGATCACGTGGATCCCGGCCCACATGGGCAGTGAGGTGTCGGTGAAAGGTAATCCCAACCACAACGAGACGGCCAACGTCGCAGCGCGAGGACTCACCAACCGGGCGACGACAAAAGGGACAGTCTCACGTGGTGGAGAGTGGTTTAGCACGAAGGACCGCATGACTACGTATAACAAAATAGTGAAGTGGTATAGGTTAGGAAGGAGAGTAGTACCTCCCCCTCATTCCGAGTTCAAACGTGAGGAGGCTGTGATTTTCAGACAACTACAGACAGGGTCGCTATTAACACCGGTGCTAGCTAAACGCATATATCCAGGACTTTACGCGGACGACACGTGTGGACTTTGCAAGAAGGCGAGGGCCACCGCGTCGCACCTGTTGTGGTACTGTGAACTCACCCCAAGAGAGGCAAGCGAGAAGACGACGATTCCCCCGCAGTTCGAAGACGCGGCGCGGAGCTGTGAATTAGAGGTTCAGCGTAGGGCCGTCCGGCTGATCACAACCGCTCTAGATAGGCAACGCGCAAGGGATGATGGGGGAGGTGAGGGAGCTCGCGGAGGTCCGATGGGCTCCCCCTCTCGGCCCCGGATAGAAAAGGGGCGCGCCCGGGGCCGAGGGCTGGTGGGAGGGGAATAGCCGAGGGGGTCGTACCGCGTGGCGCGTAGTCACCACCACCTGCGCGTGGAGGGGCTACCGCCAACTGCTGGTTCCAAATAAAAGTTGTTCACCACCACCACCATGCTATACTTCGTTTCATCTTCCGTCCGAGCGCAGCCAAAGGCTGAGGGACGGTTCGCCACTTCGGGAAGAGCATTCCTACGCACCACAAAGTTGTTCGCAAAAGTCATTCTTTTAAAATAACTGTTGCGCGTAAACATTGCACAATATTCCAGAAGTGTACTGTTGAGAATGATTCGCAACTAAAGGAATTAAATGTCTGAAGTTTATGTTTTTAATATTTTATGTTTTTATATGTAAATTCATGTGGTTTGGTGAAAACACGTACATCCGCTGGCTACACGGCTGCAGCGCTCGGTTTTTCTGTGTGATTTCGTTCCCGTAATTGCCGAATCAAGTGCTTCGCTGCTTTCCTCACCGAGTCTCTTCAAAACGTCCTTTCGCAAAGGCACGTTTGGGCGTCGGGTGTGAGAAATCGTGATGAATGCCTACTTTCAAATTCGGCGGGAGACTCCAACCGCGTCGTACCGCGAATGCGTTGAAAGCAAGAAAAGCGTCCGGGCCACTACAATTCACTGACACGTGGTGAAATCAGGGCACCCCTTTACCTGCCGATCACATTGAACGCCGAGAAGCTGGTGGAACGGACTGCGCCTCAAGCCCTGGTATATCCAGACAATATAAGGAAACATCAACGGCCGGGTCATCGGGCACCTTGCAATATGTACTTAAATCTCGAAACTATGCGGAACAGGTGGAAAGCTCGAACACAGCGGCCAGCGTACGCACTGACGTCCCCTGTGGCTAAATTTCAGAACGTGAAAGGGCACTTTTTAGACCTGTAGCAGACGAAATACTCGGCGAGCGCGGGCGGCGTGGACGATCAGCGGCGCAGCGGAGTGATACAAAATGGCAGGCGAGATCGCGTGACCTATTGCCGGCGTGTGATTGGCTCCGGCCACACGTAGCTTTGGCTACGCTCGGACGGAAGCTGAAACGAAGTATAGGCGTTGAAATGACGTGTCAGGACATTACAACAAAATTGTTTCACTATAGAGTTGCGTAGTTTTTTTTTTTATAAAAAATAAAAATAGGAGGTTCAATTCAAAGTTCCCGCCAGTGCACTGTGACGTTACAGTGTACCGCAAGGTGTCGGGGCGGTCAGAAGGGAGGCATCGACCTACGTCATTGAAAGTTGGTTCGCAGGAAGTCACGTGAGTTTCACTCCTCGTGCTCTCCGCGACCGTTAGGTAGCTTTGACAAATACTTGACTTGGGGTGAGGAACGGGGGAAGAGAGGAAAGGGGAGGGGGAGGGAGCGCCCCTAGCGGCACGCCACTGCCACCGCGCGTGGGCGATGGAGTGTGGGCAAGGAGCACTGCGTCCCGCGTCAACAAACCATTGGAATGTCATGTTGTCGGCGTCTGTGTGAGTCTCTGTACTCTTTTTCGCGTTGGAATTGTCGATTCTACGTCCTCATAGCAATATGTCTTACCACTTCGTCGTCTGAGCGAAATTATCAAGGCTCGTTACGCCGCAAATCGTTCAGTAAATAGTTTGACGTGCGGCAATTCATCCGGGTGAATGCTGCAGACTGGACGCCGAAACCATGATGAGATTCTTCTCGCTATTTTCGCTCACGACGTCGCTCGAGCTGTAAAAGTGTTGACGGTAGCGGTGATGATCGACGTCGATACTGAAAATCGGAAGCGGAAACAGATGAAGTGAATCAGGCGTAACAATTCGATGATTGCCACTGGTACCAATGATCACAATCTTGTATCTACTGCTTACTCTGAGCCTTCTTAAATGTCTTATCGCAATCACCGGTCAACGTTTGGTCTACGGGCCGCTTCTCTTTGAACGAGCAGACAGCAAAATGTAGACAAGTATGAAAGAGCAGAATACAGTTTGAACGATCAGATGGCCATTTGAACTTGAAGACGCAATGAACCCGCGGGTGGTCGGGACAACTTGGCGGTTTTCTCTTGTTCATGTTGGAACAAAGCAAATAAATGTGACGACAACAGGTTTCCATTAATTCAAGCTAAAGAGTTTCCCACATAATAAATCGTAGTTCGACAGCGCCTGGTTTGCCCATTTCACGACTACTATCCAGGTTCTCGGACGAACGGAGAAGGCAAAAAACACATGAAAACTTATCTTCAAACCTTTCCCCACTTTTCTGGTCCCCCGTTGCGGTTTTTTGACGAGAAGGCAAGTTTTTGCCTGGTTTCTTCCTAAAGAATCTAGGAATGCATGTTTTGCACAGTGATTTCCGCCCACAGCCCCAGACAGGAAGTGCACCCGACACGCCACCACCACGGCGTGACGTAACAGATTGTATATATAAACTTTGAATTTTGAACCAGATCTAGCATGCAGACACCATAAGGGGACATGTATGATTAAACGATCGATGGCATTTGACTCTCGCACTACTGTTGCTGCCAACATGCAAAAAAAGAGACTTTATCTTCTTCCGAGCATTTCTTTTCGGGAAACTGGTATATCAGGAAAGAAGAAGAAAATAAAGATGCGCTTCAGGAGAACCATTTTAATTCTATTGGCGACGTTAAGTATATTTTCTAAAGCCATCGACCTCTATTCGAACGGCATTACAATGACTGCTCTCCACGCCACCAGGCTGACACCTATTGTCGGCGAGCGACTGCGACTCAACTACACACTTGAGACCAAGGTCAGCGTCCTCGTTGAGTGCTTCAAAGACTCCGAGCCTACATCATCCTACTATGTCCTTGTACCAGGCCAGGACAGCGTCAGCCTTAACAGTTCTCTTGACATCAGCTCAATCAGACTTCGGGACACAAGCATCTACGTTTGTCAAGCCGGTCTTATCGACGAAGGTCCCTCCGCCAGCCTGTCCTGGAGCGTCGACGTCCAGCCAAAGCTCCCGGCGTGCACCCCAAGGGATGCCTGCACCGAGCTAGACACCCACAGTTGTGCTGACGACCGTTGTTCTTGCGCGTCGTCAAACGAGGCTTTTTTTTCGAAAAAAGGACGACGTCAGTGCAGGCTCCAGGGCGTTCTCACCCTCACAGCGAGGATCAGGAAGCTGCCAAACGCGATTAGCGATCCCCTCGAGATTGGCTACTATCTCGTCACTTACGGAGACACATTCGTCTACTGGCTCACGGACAGACTGGAACGAAAAACAGTTTCCAAACTGTTCGTGGACGGCCATCGGCGGGTCTTCAACGGCGTGTACCTGGTGCGTCGCCACGACTTCACGTTTGGCAAGAGCCTCACCGTGAAGGCATGCCTGTCGGGCACCCCCATTTGTAAGGGCGTTGAGGTAGACATCCCGAAGAAGGTGTCCGGAATAGGCGACCCCTGCGCGAATGATGCAGAGTGCAGTCGCGTGAACGGCTTTTGCCTCAAGGACGTCTGTACATGCACCGACAGCACGGGGAAGGCGTTCGGTCGCTCCCTCGCGGGAGTATGCACCCTATCATGCGCGGATCATAGGAGCTGTCATTATGTGAAGCACAGCTTCTGCTTCGCTGGAGTGTGCGAGTGCTCGGCGGGGTACCACTTCTTCAATAGGACGTGTCTCCCGGACCGATGCACCGCGGATGCGGACTGCCCAGCCAACGAGACCTGCGTGTCCGGAAGCTGCCGCTGCCTGCCTGGATACGTGGTCGAAGATGCCAACTGCAAGGCGGCAGAATGTCTAAGTAACCGGGATTGCTTCTGGAAAAACAGCGAGTGTGTGTCGGGTAAGTGAGAAAGCACGTAGATTGGAGTTTCTGAGCATGTTAGTTTCTTTAGAGCAGAAAATGGTTGTTGAACATATTTGAAAAAGCAGACGATCTGCTAGACTGCATTGTTCGATTTTTTGGTAAGTTCACTCAATTTTTGGTGTTTATTATCACTGAAGAAGTTCAAGAAATACTTTTTTTTGTAGCATGAACTTACGAAGATCGAGTTGAGTATACAGGAATGGGTTGCCTCAAAGTGATATAAGAATACAGTACTAAACTAATTATGGCAGCGTATCAGTTGATTCGTGTTTTATTAATAAAGCCGCGTTATATTATAGTAACAAAATCCGTCGTGCTTTTTGTGTGTGAAT
This sequence comes from Ixodes scapularis, assembly GCF_016920785.2. Classification (NCBI taxonomy): domain Eukaryota; kingdom Metazoa; phylum Arthropoda; class Arachnida; order Ixodida; family Ixodidae; genus Ixodes; species Ixodes scapularis. Next base: position 90,129,644 of record NW_024609879.1, read on the forward strand.
ACGGCCGTTATTATACTTTATTTAATCGGGTATGGTCGGACCACAACAGTGCCTTTTGAAACGGCCCAGCAAGGTTTCCACGAAGACGCGCACAAATATCATAAAGCCTACTTATTTATAGAAAAAGAAACGTCCCCATAACATACAACATAAGCTGATATATTTATATGGAGAGAGCTTAACAAGTAGGCTATGAAGTTTTTATACAAACATTTAAATTTTTTTTTGCATAATGACCCCTACGAGTGCAATGCATTCCCACTAAAGCATGTCAGGACACCGCCTAGTTTACAGGCAATTGCTTAGGCATGCAGTTTATGTAACCTGACATTGCTAATTGAATTGTTAAATTACTGAGGCGGTACGCACATTTGCCGGTTGCTTAATGTTGCTCTAACTTACTTTTTATAATTTTTGGCAAGCTTATTTAATGCACGGGCTTATGGCGGTACGTTGCTCGCGCTCCAAAGCAGCGAACGTGTGCGTGCTGTTTTCTGGAGTTGTAAACATCGGAAGGGTGTATTAAAACACAGCTGAACGCTCAAGCATAGCGTTTTTGCACCACACGCTGCTGAAAAACAATTAACGCCATCAGTGCTGAAGCGTTTCTCGGGGTTCGTTGCAGGTTCGGTTCTGGCATAGCGTTAACAAAAATAAATTTTCGAAGATCGTATGCAAGATGTTTGCGCTGCTAGCGGGGTATAGCGGAAGCTTCTGTTGTCGTTTTGAGTGCGGATTAAGCACGCGCCTGCAGAGCCCTTCTATCTGCAGCTTACGACAATGTTGCTTACGACCTACGAAGAGGCCTATCTTGCGCGAGAGCTCGTTCTGCGGACGAACCCTTCAAAGCCAAGATCGCGTGCTCTCGTGCTTGCAGCATTGGCATAGCAGAAGTCGCAGTGTTTCTGCTTTCACTCCAATATATTTTCATTATATTCATGGTGTTGTGTATTGTGCACCCTTGTGGGTGAGCGGCCCGAGCTTTCCCATTTAAGTACTCGGACCTATGACCAACGTAACCATCAGTCTTTTACCGATTTTAAGTCCCGATCATGTAAAAGAAGTCAACTGTGACACCCCAGAAAGAAACAATTTTTTTTTTTCAGCTTTGTGGTTTTTTTTTAGGAAGATGCACTTGTCGTGTCGGATGCAGCATCATCGCTGGTGAATGCGACCGAAAAACCTTCGGCCACTGCAGTCAAGAGTGCGACTCCACTGTTCCCAACAGCCTCTGCGGTGAGAGGCCCTGGTGTACCTGCAAGCCTGGATACGTCTACAGGGACCAAGATGGCGTCGCCTCCTGCGTCGCTATCCAGTGCTCCCGCCTCTCGCCGTGTCAGGACCGCCAGAGACAGTGCGTAGACTACCAGTGCGTCTGCGCAAATACTTCAAGGCCGTGCGATTGGAACCAGGACCTGGCGCTCCAAGTCTTCAAGGAGGAGGGTGCGGTCTACAAGAGCGTCGTGTTGTTCCTTGGCGGCGCTCTCATGTTCATTCTGGTAGCCAGTGTACCGGTGGTCGTGCTTCAGAGAGTTCGAGTCTGCAGACAGAGCGGAGCAAGCTGTGTGGTCACCACGGAGCCGCTAGATCTTACTGCTGCTTCCGCAGGCTCAGAGAGGGCCCTAAAAAGACCATATCCGTTCGAAGTACCATTCAGCTGATGCAGTGGTTCATTTTGTAAATGAGACGAAAGCCCGACACCCGCATTCATATTTAGTTTGAAAGAATGACTATATTACCCTATCGAATTTCCCCGATAAGGAGCAAGCGAACTCTAAAAAGGAAATTGAGTATGTTCGATATTTCAGGACTATATACTGAATAAAATAATGTTAAAAGGACCATGAAATGATTTTTCTACGTTTGTTATATAACCTTTACATTAAACCTTTAATGTTCACTGAGCGCCGAATAGACATCCGATTTCGTTTCGGTTTATTAACTTGTACAAGAAAAATGAATGAAATAGCAGTTTTTCTTCCTCTCCTACGAACGTTACTAAAACCCTTATGATGAATTCCACAGGGCGTTTTGGAGCGCGCCGGGATCAGTTGACCAGATCCGGAAGGGAGCACACGATTCGAACAGGGTCACGCCGCCTACGGATCCCCAGCTGAAACATGACCACCGCTCCGGGATCGGCGGATGCCTTCCCGTCATTCAACTGCTCAAGAATCCCCTTTCCGCGGCCGCCGCGGTTGTTTCGAAGACGTTTTCGCAACCGCGGTGCTAACACGTGTTCGACGCACGAGCGGCAGGAATGGCTCAGGAGCTTCTAGCAAAGATTGCCGGAATGCCCGTAGCGTGGCAAAACCTTCTCTTCTCCTTCCTTGAAAACGAACCGGCTGTCAAGCCAAGGCAGCCAAGCGGTAAGCAAGCGGCCATTACGAATTCTGAGGCGAGATGGGCGAGATCAGGCTAGATGCCCCGCGAGAAAGGAAGTCACGTGTGTGCGCCGAGGCCTGGCACGGCTGGCTTCCGGTTGAATCCGCCGATATCGTCGGAGCGACTTTTTTCGGATCAAGATCGAGATCTGGAGCGAGAGCTAATCCAAAACGAGTAGTGGAACACGTCCGTCTCGATCCTGATCGCCCAGTGAAAAATGATCGCTCCAGAAAAGTCAACCCCAGCGCACTCCAAAACGACCAGTCGAATTCGCCATTAGTTGGGTAACTCAACCGTGAAACCTGGGCCGCTCTCGTCCACCGAGTGTTTATAAGTGTTTTACAATAGCGAAAAAGCCTACCCATTGTGCATGCTTGTTCAGGTTTTAGTTTAGCATCAGAGCACACAGCTGCTATACGCTCCGCTGCCAAAGCTCACTCTTGCGAGACTATCTATCGCTTAGGTAACAGCTGGCGCAGGGCTGTTGGGTGCACTACGACTCCTGTCCAAATTGGGTGCGTGCTGTTTAGGGGGGGGGGGGCATCGTGAAATGCTGCACGCTATTCATCTCTTTAGAGTTGGTTTGCCGATTATGTCGCGCAAGGTAAGGGATATTTCAGTTGCCTCGCCCCCAACGTGAGTTTCAACTGTACACGCCCATCCAAAGCATAACGGGAGGCCACAACCCCGTACTGGAGATCAGTAGTCCGATAGGAAGACGGTGTGCCTTTTGTATTGTTACAGAGTATAGTTAATTTTTTAAGTAAAATTTCAATTACCGTCAAGAAGTTTGTGTGACTCCTTTCGGTGGTCCCTGTCCGGGACGTCACGGAATTTTTTCCTGAGTCACCTTGCGAACGGCCCGGTAATGGCTAATGTTAACTTCGAATATTCTTTCTGCTTGGTCTTTGAATACCGTGCGTACAAATTAATTCTTGCAATGCTAATCTCACGGGAACAACGTCGCTTGCTCACTGTGACGTCACGGAGAGACACAGCAGCCAATCAGCACGCTGCAACCACAGCAACGGTTGTGTTCGTTCTCAGGGTTAATAGACTTCCAAAATACTGTGCTTGACTGGTATCCGTCGAATAAAAAAATATTTAATCTGTTTTTGGAGGATCATCCCAGGATTCAGGAAACTCCTGCATTACAAATGTATGTGCCTGTCTGGGCCGCGGGGGGGGGGGGGGGGGGGGGGGGGTTGACAGTTTTGTAGAGGCATGCGGACTTTGTGCAGGAAATCCATCCTCAACCCATGGGCCACTAAACTTTTTATTAAATAATACATCTATATCATCTCTTTAATAAAGATGCGGGTGTTTTTCTTGGTCAATATTATATGAGCGAATGACGTTTTAGCGATTAGAAAATATTTGAGCGACCGAACGTTTTTGCGAATGACATTTTAGCGAATAGGCTGTTTTTCGGCGGTGACGAGCTAGGCTTCTAAACTGGCGAGGTTACCCCTTGCTCTCGGTCAGGGGAAACGAAGCTGCCATTCGCAACAGCGTCATTCGCTGAAATGTCGTGGTTTCGTATTCATTCGCTAAATCGTCGTTCGATCAACTTTTGGTTTTCCTCCAAAACAAGGTACCTCTAAGGATGTCTTCTTACCTGCTTCGCTCAAAGCTGACAGAAGACTATATCCCCGTCGGTAGAGTAGCAAAAGGAATGTTGGGTCTATTGCCGAATCAGCACGCTCTTTGGGACCTTCGTTTTTTGGCATTGCTGAGAAGCTTCAGGCAGCGAAAGCGTAGAGCAGCAAACCACAGGGCACAATAACGTTAAAGACCGACGCGCACGCGAAAGGAGCAAACAACGCGCTTCTTATTTCCTTCACCTGACATGTAGGCTGGCACGCACGCACACGCACATGCACAAAACCACACAGGCTCGCTCACAAAAAAAAAAAAAAAGCTTTTCGGTGGAGATTGCGTTCCGCTTCCCGATCTTCCAATGAACCGCAGTGAATAGGACGAGCCCCATTCCAGCCAGTCCAGTAGTACTCCAGCTGGGCGGAACTAGAGCACTATATAGCTCTTACGGAGCAGAGTAGCGCAATCCTTTGAACCCCGTGTTTTGCCGACAACATGGCCGACAGAGCGGCTCGGCGCGAGTCACGTGGTACTCAGGGTTCCAGGAGGCGGCCCGCGCTATGGGAGAATACATGGAGATCGACACAACACGGCTGATTAAAAAATGAACGGCGAGTTCACACTTTCCAAAACTAGTCTGTCGTGAAGTTAGTAAAGCACTAAACACTTTATCAAAGTTTTAATAATATCGGATGCGTGTGCACATTTTGAGAAGGCAATTTCCAAGGCAATGGCGTTTGAAGCAGACGATTTTTGCTCGCAGCGGAGATGGGCTTTTCGGGTTGGCCGGAGCGGGTCACATGAATGGTGTGACGTCGCCGTGTCATCTGCTGCATGATGCCGTTCAAGCAAGGAGGTTATAAGGGGCAGGAGGTGGCGTCCCTATCCCCAATGCATGGAGCGAAGTGTAACGGAAGTAGGCGTGGCCACGAGCCGCAACGAACATTTCTTGACCAATGGGAAGCCTAGTGGGTGGGCGCCGCCATTAATTTCGGTGCAAACAACCGCGTTGCCATGACATTTCCGTGGCAACACGACTGTGTGCACCGAAAGTAATGGCGGCACCCACCGTTATTTGAAACAGCGCTCGACGGGAGACTTTTAAACCGGTAATAAACGAACGCCTGGTTGCCCAGCAGAAAGTAAGTGACTAGAATTGAGACGCTCTGGACGACGCACCGTGAAGGACTTGGCGGTGCGCAACGCATTTTTTAATAAACAGCAGCAGCAGATCGCACGAGCGCGCATGCAAGCCAGGAGCGCACAGAACAACGGGCTCGCGCTTCCAGTTCTGACTTCGCTCGCACATAATGTGGAACTAAGTATAAACACTCACGCTGCAAAGCATTTGCATCGCGGACGCCCACGGCGGACGCCGACCGCATCGAAAGCTAGCCTCGTGAAGCACACGCCGGAGCAGATTAGAAAGCAGACGAACCGCCGGTGCGCAACCCCACGGCCTCGGGACGGGTGCGCAAGGCAGTCTGGGATTAAACGCCTCTTCCGGCTTCACTCAGGCTGACGTCATGCCGGGTCCTGTCTGTTTAAACGTCCTTGCGTTCAAGCAATTTTTTAAAAAAAGTCAGGTCCTGGCGGGACAAAAAACTTAGAGCAAATTATTCTAAAATGTTCCATTATTATGTCAAAAACAATTGCCATTCCGTAGATTCCCACAATACTGAAGAAACAACGATTTTCTCACGTTCTCCATGCATTCCTGACCGAAGTTGGAACCTCCGGGCGTTCGCCGCTAGTCGCCGAGAGGCGGCGTTCTAGATTGCGCTACTCTGCTCCGAAGGAGCCATATAGTGCTCTAGGCGGAACGACACGCGGAGGCTCTCCCAGCGGGCTGGGACGCTCCCAGCATCCACTAAGGTCCATTTTGGTTGAAACGGAGTACAGCAGGATCCAGAACCAGACGCCCCCAGGCAGCTCCCGGGCTATAAACTGTCCAGACATGTTAAGACAAAAAAAAAACAAAAAAAAAAACCTGCTTCTCTCGGGCGACTCGAGAGGGAGAGAAAGCAAAGAAGGAGGATGCGTGGGGTAGGGCGGGAAGGGCCTTCTGCTAGAAGGAAGGCGCCGTTTGCGCCTTGGCTTACATGCGTGAAGAAAAAAAAAAAAACATGCTTGTGGTGGATCTCGGAGCAGATATAGGATGAGCCTGTTGCCATGCGTCACAGCAAGGTGAAAAATTGTTCGCTTGCAATCGAAAGTAAACAGAACAAGTAATTTTGAGGTACCGAGGCAAAAAAAGTCAAAATAGGCATTTATAGGCGGGAAACGATACTTTAGGCTCCATCGCCAAAATAAGCATTTATAGGCACTACAAGGCCACTCTTAAAACACTTGTTATTTCATGATTCATGCTCATATATAGAACAGGCACGATAGGGACCAAAAGAACAAAATAGGCATTTGCCTAAAGATCCGGCCTCTAGTACGTGATCCCCATTATCTGAAAGTGGTTCCTTTAAGACGCAGTTACACCACTAATACACCATACAAAAGCGAGTCCTCAGACACTGTCTGTCTGACGTTTCGTCCTCGTATATGATGGTCACAATGGTCATACAAAAACTGTCTGCAGACGTGTTTGAAGCCTACATATCTATGAAACAAACGTGCTTCGAATGTGCTTGATGCGCGTCGGCAGATAATTCACTCCTCGTGTCTGCGGCCATGGAGGTTGCAAGCTTCCGGAGGCGACATGACTCCACCAGATGTGAAGACCGAGGCGAGACCAGTGTGTAAGATAGACAGGTGGGGAAACGGCCCATAGAAGCCTACCGCAGCGCCATGAACGGATTGTGTACTCGTCTGCTTGCGGGTACCCCCGATTTGCGACAGATGGCGCTGCGGCGAGAGGAACAAAAATTGGAATCGGATTTGCATGGAACTCTATGTGAGAGTGCGGAAAATAAACCGAGAGCACGACAGTCCTCCATCGAAAATCCACGAAAAATCATCTCCGTCAGTTTAGTTGGTCGCCACCGATCGCCTACACTGAGTGAGAGTTCGAGGTGCTCCACATAGATGGCGCCACAGAAAAAGAGAAAACTGAGGGGGACACAATCCGGTCGCTCATTTGGCTCTCGTTTCGCCACCTGTCTATCTTACACCCTGGGCGAGACTTTGGGTTTGAAGGACACGCTCCCAACGGCGACCAAACCCCGAAAAGACGCGATTGGACGGAAAGAAAGAACGCCTAATTTGGCGCCAACAGGTGGTTTTGGAGACTCTCGGAGGCGTTAATTACCACCGGCTGCGACCTCTAGTTCCGGCTTCACTTGGGATTCCATTTGGGCGCTGGCTTGAGCCGGTGTGTCGCCTCCTTTTCTCCCTCTCTCCATGTGTGCAGTGCACACCGTGTCTTTTGTGTGCTGCGTATACGAACAGTGGGACTGCAGGTTTATAGGGTGTTCTTCCTGGGACGATCTCATTTGCGTTCTTAAGGACGTTAAAAAATTTAGTGCCTTGGTACCATTCAGCCTTACAGAAACTTATACAAGCTGTAACTGACAGAGAAAGAGTGCTTAGCACTAGTGAAAATAAGAAAAGAAGAGGGGAAGATGACATATTTCTTTCGACATCAAGCATGGAGCTAGAAACACGACCAAAAATTACGTCCATCTTCTGAGTGGTAAATTTCGCCAGGGTTGGATATCTAGCTATTTTGAGGGATGCTTAAAGATCCTGTCCCGCCGCGGCCACCTTTAATGAGCAGAAGACATTTTATTTTAGTTTATTAAAATGAATAATATACTATATCATCAAAAGTGACTTTATTAACATATTCCCTGTCTTTCGGGGGACTGTAGGGCAAGCTAATAGAGTCATTAAGTAAACTATTTATTTCAATAAGAATAGAGAAAATATTGCCACGTTTTTCGCATTTGTTTCCTCTAATAGCAATGTTTAAGGGGCACTGAAGTCGATTTTGAGATCGTACTTTTGTGGTGACAACTCAACCTAGACGCTCTAAGCATCCCAACAAACCCAAAACCACAACATTCCATAGGTTATTTCCTTGTTAAAAGCGTGTTCAATAATCGCGACACGCCCTTTTTGGGACTTCCGAGTGAAGTGGTCGACGAAGGGCGCTTTACCGCGAGTTGCAAGCGATGGCTTCGTCCGCGGAGAAAAAGACGAGTCGTAGCCGAATGTGAACCTATCTGACTCTCTTTGAAACAAGTTATAATAAAATCATTCGGAATCTGCGCGTATTGTAGGGCTTTCATTAGTCCACATGAGAAAAGAGACCCCATATTTTTCTATTGCCCTGAGATGAAGAGGCGGTTTTGTAATATAGGACTTGGTATATGTGGAAACTAACATATTTTAAATAATATAAGATCAAAGACGACCTTCTTCGATAAAGAACTTCAGTGCCCCTTTAAGAGAGTGATAAGTTTGCTCATCATACTCAGTATTATAATAAAACAAATAGACTAGGGTTTTCCCGGGAAATATTGTTTCAAATTGTGTTAAAAAAAACCGTAACTTGTACCACAAAGCGTTTTATTTAATAGAATGCACATTTTCAACCAACAATTTTAAGAAACGCTCCCTTATACTTTTCTTTTTGTTATAATACTTAGTACGTGGTGTGAACACTTACACTCTGAACGATAATATTGGACTAAATTTAAGAATGATGTGGGGGTCCAGTGTCGGCGCCAAAGATGACGAAGTTAGTCGTCGACACGAGGTCGGCAGCACGAAAATAAATAGAACGTTTTTACCTAAGCTCGGAATCAGTCGCACCACCTCTTTCGTCCTCAATATCGTACGCACTACAAAGCGCATGGAAATATTTACTCGTTAGTTATCTAATTGCATAATTAACCTGTGACTTTACCAGCTTGCCCTAGAATCCCCCAAAAACACAGGGAATATGTAGGTACTTTTGAGTACCTACTATTTATTTTAATAAATTGAAAACCGTATTGTAACCATTCAAGATGACAGCCGTGGGACCGGATCCCCGATAGCCAAGGGGTGAACTACTAGAAACCCGATAATCTAACCGGCAAAGCTTCTCAATCACTTTCCATTTTTGCGTATGCCAATACAGCAAACAGATACTTTTAGTGCGTTTCAACAAAAACGAATTTAGATACTCGTTCTCGTTGAAAATAGCTGTGATATAAAAAGGTTCGTGCCGTTTTCATAGTCGCTCTCGCGTATTTTGCTCGCCTAAATCGTCGCGATACTTTTTCAGGAGGCAGTGTACACACAACAGCTGCGTCTCGTGTTCTTCGGCAGCCTTGGTTGGGTTCCCGGCGACGTTGTGTTTGTAGATGCGTTGGAAACGATTCCTTTCTGATCCATCTGCGGTATTTCCGGGTGAGTGCGGTCTCATGCCTATACACCTTTCCAAAAAACGCTCCTAGGCCGCCGCCATGTTGCTGATGCTGATGCGGCTGGTGCGACTCTCGCGCCCTCTATCAACTAAAAGTTTTCTGCCACTCTCTGGGACTGTGAAGACCCGCTCAGCGCGGTTCTCTACCTACGTTTTTACGGTTTTGCATTCGACGTTTTCTCGCCCCTTTTGAAAGTTTCCACCTAATTTTTTTTATGCGTGCTGCGTACCCTTTCTGTGTTATCTTGCATTGTGAGAAATAAGGCTGGTAAGTGCCTGCCATTCAAGCTTTTCTGCTTTACATTCACGGGAAACGAAGGAGGTGAAGGACGTCGAACGACCCTCGACGCGATTTTGCGAACATTGTTCTCCCCCGGGGGAAATGTAGTGTTTAAAGAAAAGAAAGACGAAGCAGAAAGGAGATGATAAAGGAAGAAGACGATGAAAAGGCGTACAACTGAATCGGCGTTCCTTCATCTTACATTCAACTACACTACATACACAACAGTCCCAGAGATAATCCGCGTAGAATCCTCAGTCATCTCCAAAAATAGTTGTCCGGGTTGGGGTGTCCGGGTTGGGGTGGGAGACGGGTCAGTCGCGTTTGTTTCTTTGCCTTGGTGCGGTTGTGAAAGAAGGAAGCTCTCCCCAAAACGTGCCCCAAAACGAAGTCATCTCGGATTCCGTCCGATCGTCAAGCTGTGACTGTCGTCGACTGTGACTGTGTTATTTGAGATCTTTCTCAAATAAATTCTTTTCGGATAACGCTGCATCGTGTGGTACGTACGATATATTGTTCGAATGTTAACACTTCCTCAATCGTATGTCCGTGTCCTCTCCATCGGTAAACATCCTATTTGTGAGCGTGAAAAATGCATAACTTTCGGCCCTCTTCTGTTGCAATTTATTTTTGACAGCAAAGCGCTTTGTCGTTTAACATGCGGCGAATCCCGCGGCGCCGTCAATACTTATCGTAAGAAAAAACAAATAACTAGAACTGTACATTCCAGTCGCATTCGTTCTGTCGCGCGCGTACCCAACAAAAATAGTTTACAGCTTTTTTTTTTTTTTTTTTGCTTTTTTTGTTTTTTTTTTAAATGTGGCACAATGCTTTTTCAATGTCCTCGGGAACATATATGTACCATGAAACACAAAATATAGCGAGAAAAGACGAGAATTTAGCCGCCAGCAGCGTTTGAAACTGCGCCTACGCAGGCAGCGCCTATTGAAATCACAGTCCCCTCGGTTAGGGTTAGGAGGGACGCCGGTGAGAGTCTAGCCTCAAACTCAGTGACTGGGCTCGAGAACGGTCTGTTGCCCCTGGGGTCGAGTGGTTTTTGGAAAGGTGTATAAGCGTTTTCTGTTTCCTGCCGTTTTCAGTCACGTGGGTTCCGTATCTGGTATGCGGGACTAAAAATAATAAAACATCTCAACCTGGAATATGCGAGAAAATATAGGGGAGCCAAAACCAGAATGTGTGGCCATCACGCAGTTTCCGTCAACACCTTCCAGCCGCGTGGAGAGATCAAATCCGCATACCATAAGTGACGACATTTAAGATGGCTGCGCCCCTGTGTAAAAGGTATATAGCTTAAAGTTAAGACTCGTTTACAAACTTGCAGCAGTGTAGGACCGACTGGGAAGAAACCGGTTTTTAAGCCTTTGCGACGGCTTTAGGGCCTGCGACGCAGCAGCGCATCTGGTCCTGCGCCGTCGCAATTGAAGAGGCCTAAAAACCGGTCTTGTCTCTCTGTCTTACTCGGTTGCAAGTGAGTGAACGGCGCTTTGCTGAGGAAGATCTGTCTCGGAGTGAAAACCAGGTAGGTAGGCAGAAGAGGAGGTGACACACCGGCTCAAGCCAGCAAAACAAGAAAATTCCAAGTGAAGCCGGAAATAGAGGTCGCGGTCGGCGGGAGCTCACCTAGAGGTGCACAAGTCTATCCTCCTGCGTCCAACCGTGTCCAAGTCCGTCCAATAGTGTCTTATGGCTTTGTTCGTGTTTTTGGTAATCGTTGTGGGCGTGCACCTCCAGACCGGAAGTCTCCCCCGGCTTCACCTCTGGTGCCATAATGTCGCTTCCAGAAGCTTCCTACCTCCATGGTAAAACACTTCAGCCATCTTGGTACTCAAAAACGTTGTCGCCAGTTGTGTTAAGCTTCATCTGAAATCGCAGAAAATGGATTTCTCTCCTCCACATGTGTTGAACCAGTTCGCGACAAAGCAAAACGATATCGCCCGATGTTCCTGGCGCCATTTCTACAGTTCAGGAAGTGTCAATTTCGAACCAATTGCGATCGCTCTGCATTGAGCACCAGGATGGTGGCGCTCACACCAAAATCGTAAAAAGGAGGCCGATACTCTAAGCGCTGCTAATTTAGCGCTTCTATAGTCTAGCTCTCCTGGGAGGCCCTCAACTGATCAGTCTTTTTGGCCGCTAAACCGAGAGCACGTCGCTCGTGTTCACACTTGTCCATTAAAAATGTACCCTAGTCGGGCGACAAAGATTTCCAATTTCGATACATCTATGAATTGTGGTACGAGTGCACGTTCTCGTTTCTCGGTATTGTAAACTTTAGGACGCAACCTCCTGTAGGATTTTTCTTTTCTGGGATCAGTTTGGATGGAAACATTTTCCAGTAACGAGCGCTGTCTTGGGGTTTCTTGCGAATTGCAAATTAAGGGTAGTCCTACACGCGTCCGCCCGTCGAAGTACGTTGCCATCATGCAGTTGTTATTGGTTGTCATTGCTGTTAATGTCCCATACGGCCAATACAACAAAAATATCTTTAAAAATAAGACTCCCGTAAATAATCTCGGAGATATGTGCTGACAATGTCAGTCGTGCAGGACGGAGCCCTCCTAAAATGGCGACCGCGGAAAGTAAAGCGAGGGGAGAGGGTGGATGGATGCGAAGAAGCTTATTGCAAATCTGTCGATTGGGTATTTTATGGTGTGGGGGCTTACTCCCTGAAATGTGCATTTCTTACGAGAACCCATTGAATACTCCATGAGTATTAGTGTCTGAATTTTGAAGGAACATTATTTCTGAGTAAGATTTTTTGGTTTACACTACACGAACCGAATTGATTTAACCCACTTTAGACGGACTTCGTAAACTGGAGACGACGAACAAAAGGGACGTCACAAAATACGTTTCAATTTATTGTGTTGTGTTTATTGTCTAAACGTATTTTGTGAGAGGTATCGCGTGTTGCCTTCCTTTGTGGTCCGTCGTCTTCGGTTTCAAACTAGGCGCTGCATTATAGGAAGGATTACTCCGAAATCACTGGAATGGTTTCGACAGAAACAATGTGTTTTAGGTTCCAGCCGAAAAGCGAAAACCTTCACGCATTTTGCCATTCCCGTTCAGTGCATCTACTGATTCTGCTCCTTATGACAATTATTTCAGATTTACGCCATGAATATCTTGAACTACCGGAATATCGGCAATTTCAGCGCCATTATCGTAGTTGTGCTCCTATGGGAAACTGTGTTCTATCCAGTGTTGGAGGTAACGCGTTATTAGTAACGACGTTACTAGTAACGCGTTACATTTTTCGCTAACGCAGTAACGTACTCATTAGTATTCTGACTGACTAACGAGTAAAGTATTTCCGTTACTTTTTTACGGTATCGGCTGTCAAATTTCGTTACTCGTTACTTTTGACCAAAACTGGTGAAATCCTGCACAAGCTTGTCTCAAAATCCTGCACCAGCTTATCGCTGCTCGGAACCAGCATCCGTCACAGTAAAGTTAAAAAAAAAAAAAAAACTTTTCGAAGGCGAAAAAAATCTTAGGCTACCAGCTAATTCCGTTCATACTCTTTTTTCTTTTTTTTTTTCCATAGTGTCACCCCCCACAAGGCTTGAACGAACGACTGCGTTACAGCCTCCTCCCCTCCCGCCTCTTACCCCCCTGCTTTGTGCAGCAGAAGTGGACAGCGGGGGGGGGGGGGGGGGGGGGGTAGGCGTGGAGAGACATCCGTTTACTACAGTGGACAACTAGTGGCGAAGCGATTTGCTCATTTCTCTAGTTAAAAAAAAAAAATCCTTTGTGGAATATTTTACCCTCCCTCTCCCCCTCCCTGCCTGAAAGTTCCTGACCCACTTTTGTACACAAAAGAATTTTTCGCTTGATTAGTCTTTATTTCCCTAAGGTCATGATAAAAAAAAAAAAAAAGTTTTAAACCTGGAAAGAAAACTTACAAACATGAAACCTTTTTTTTTTCACAGAAAAATTAAGAGCTACTGCTGGTAAGAGGCAGCAAGTGATTACACACGTTTGCAAGTCCGGCTTCAGGGCGCTGCCATCTTGCTTCACTGGGGTGCGCTTGGGCGAATCATAATCCGATTACGCAGCCTTGCCGAGCCGTCGTAATCGGATTTTGGCCGCGCCCAAAAGCACACCCCAGTGAGGAAGATGACGGCGCCATGAGACCGGACTTGCAAACGTGTATAGCCAGTGTGCTGGTAACCGGTGTCCTGTTCCAGATAGTGAAGTAAATCAGTCTCTAGTAATACTATGAACCGGACTGTTACTAAAACCGGCGTACAGATAAGGGGTGTTGGTTGGCTGGTTGTGTTCCAGCAGTCCTCGTTCGCATGCTGTAGTTTATAAAAGCCAATTGACTAACATCTCCGACTCATTCTGCGCGTGAGATGGGCATGAATAACGAAAGTACTTCGCCATGGCCAGCAGGTCTGAATGAAATTTATCAACTAAAGGAGACAGAATCAGGTAATTTACAGTTTCAGTGCCTAATCTGCATGCCGAAAATTAAGCTGATTCGCGCACCAAAACACTATGAAACCATTCTGTAAATTTTTATCTTTATCCAAGCTTGTTAAGGAGGCTTATCATACATATCTGCCAAACATATGCACTCGAACAGAAAAGTAACGTAAGAGTAACGTTCGTTATTTTTGAAAGTAACGGTAACGGTATATCGTTACTTTTGTAAAAGAGTAACGTAGCTCGATAACGCGTTACTTTTTACCAAACTAACGAGTAAGGCTATTTCGTTACTTTTTTTCGGTAACGGGCACAACACTGCTTCTATCGATTGACATGAAACCCAAGGTTAAGCATATGCTTTTCAAATTATAACTGCAGTTCCAATATGACTTTACATTGTTTGCCGAGAACATCTACTCAAGTTGGCGATAGGTAAGGTGCTTTCCTCGGTAATTAAATATCTAAGTAAGGGTAGAAATGATTATCCCTGCTTAACGAAACGCCGCCCTCTTTAGACAGAGAACCGCAGAGTCTTACCTGTTTCACTTCCTTAGGCATTGTATCGGCGAAAAATGCACTCGAAAGATTTACGCAACATTTCAGAGATTTACAGCTGCAGCATAAAACGCTTGCGAAATTCTGTCAGTTTCCATGGGGAGAACCGTCAAAACAACATACAATATGGCGTAGAATAGCGACTTACTCCGACACCTGCTCGCAGTATAGTTAGTATGCCGTATATATAAAAAAAGTCTTTATTTTTGTTTACGAAATGATTATATTGGTTTGCAGGGTTCATTGGCTTCATTTTGGTTGTGTCACCATTGTAACAACAAGGAAATCTTTAGCACTTCCTCCAGGAAACTGTATACGAAGGAATACTACAACAAAATTCTACTGTATTTTATTATCTAAATGTCAACCCCGTTCTGGCCACACAGGGAGACACCAACTTTTCTGGCTCGAAATGACACCAAAACATTATTTAAAAGGAATAAACCGAATGTCGTTATGTCTCCATGAACTTAAAAGCAGCGCCGCTCCGCGAAAGTACGGCGGCCAGCTGCGTGCGCGCGAGCTCTGTTGAACCGGATTTCCCTTCTCTCCCAGTCTATTCACCTCTTGCGGAGAGAGGGAATGGCACCTACGTTATACCGCTTTGACGACACCAAGTGGCGGAGCTCATAACCACGCTAGCTCCCAAGCAGCTTTGCCCGTGCTGGGACAGTTGACGTCACGTCTCCCGTGATGCAGCGCGCTCTACGATGGCTGATCTTGGAGCGCTCGCTGGAATTTGTCCTTTGAACCGAAACATTTAGCGATCTGTTCAAAAGTACAAGCGTGTCATTGTCATGATTAGCAGATAGAGTTGATCATGTTTAACCGATTTCTGAACATGAGAGGTATATTTGAAGTTTCGATTCAGTGTCCTTTTAAGCACGAAGACATATCCAGGATGCGAATATAAAAATTAACATAATGGCCTCGATCATGTAATGAAAATACGTTTTCCCCGATGAGAAAACACCCGTTCTTGATAACCGCACTTCGATGCGAGTCGGACCAGTATAACAGACAAAAATAATCTAGCAGGAGCGTAACTCTTAAAGAAAACGCAGTTTGCCCGAGAAAATGTTTTAAACAAGGTCTTCTTGTTGTTATGTTGTGTTATGAATAACGTCTTCATAACCGAAACGATATTCACCAATTTATTACAAAAAAAAATTATATGTACAGCGCCATTGCCGGTTTGATCTAGAACCTCGAGAAGGTAGGCCTAAAGGTGCACTCAAGTGCTTTTTGTAGAGGCCTGATTTTTAATGTCATGTTGTTCGCTGAGATTTACTCAATAAAAATTATCAGTTCTAAATGCCAAGACGCTCTAATAAAATCACAGAAATAGAAATGCACGGACACCATTTTTATTTGGGTGAAGAGAGGGGGGAGGGGGCAATCTCGGGTCTCTATTACCTTCTCAAAATTTGACCAATGAAAATAGTAACTTGCGTGGAAATTCCGAACGTCACTATTACTGCTCTTTTTAGGCGCTGTTTGCATTATATTTACGTCAGATCTTTGGGTGTAGGAGACGCAATACAGAAATTCATTTTTGAAAAACGCCGTCCGACGGCGCTCGCTAATGTCTGTTCCGAAGCGCAAACAAAAAGGGGCGTGTCACGATTTTTGATTAGATTTTTGATGCAGAAGCCGGCCAACCTTAAGTGTAATTTCGAGAATATTAGGATGCTTAGAGTCCGTAGGCTGAATTATCACCATAAATAGACGATCTTAGAATCCAGTTCTGTGCCCCTTTCGGATTACACAAAAAAGTTGAAAATAATCCAACAGTCACACTAATATTAATCAACTACAATTACGACGTTAAGCCGATTCATCGCTGTATCACTAATGTCAGACAAATAGTGTAATAGTGTTAAGATGAGCTTGAAGCGTTCTCTTGAATCACGGAGGTTCCAGTCATGTATGGTATGTACTTACATTTTTCTCAGAGGCTAAAGCACAGGAAATTAGGTGCGTATAGTGCCGGTAACCAAAATTTTATTTTTATCCTGTCCAATCCAATTTTGTTTTCAGGAATGGTAACGAAATTGTGAAAGTTATGACAAACAAGACTTCCTTTGATTCAACAATGTTAACAAGTAAGAAAGTAAAAGTTCGGTTTATATCTGTTAGCTGAGAAATTTCAGTCAAAATAGGATTTTCAAATATCGGATATGTATTTCCATAAAAAATGTTTTGTATCAGCGCCATACCTTAACTCAAGATAATACATGAAATATCCCAAAATTAAGAAAGTTGAAATTTCGAGAATTTTACTTTTTGCAAATAGCAGCGACACGAAGTGTTTGCGAAAAGACCAAACCGCATCATAAATAAACTAAACAAATCTGAGGGCCAATACTTTGCCAGAGTGTATTTTTAGTACCAAGAACAAAATGTTCTTACTAGTTGTTCTTACTTAGTAATAACAAATTGTGCTTACTACTCGAGGTGCAAGAGCCGCCAATTATATGTCAGAAAAATCTGAAGAAAATTGCGACTGTCTTCTAGAAAAAAAAAAAAAGATTGGCGCCTACCAGAGAGGAATAACGCCTAATGCGAATAACAATCAATTTTCCTGTTGACACCATGCCCAGATCGGCAGGAAGTGTTTAAAAAAAATAACCGGATATACTGGAACATTGACACTTTATTACCTGCGCAATCAATGCATGCAAGGACAGTTTGAGTCGTGTGTCACAGGTTGTGTACATGGCAAGCTTGATTATTTTTATAAAAAAAAATATCCTGTTTGTTTCATACTTTTGTTCACATATCTGAATTTAAGACTTCATAAGTATGCATTTGAGTTTGTGCATTTATTTTTCCAGACATTGGAGATATGCAAGCGGCAACTTATTTTAAGCTTCAGCATGATATCAAAGACATTAGAAGATTTTTGGCACATCATATGGGAAATGTGAAGAACGTCCGAGCAGCTGCTTTCAAGTCAAGAGAGTTCCTAAGGTACTTATTGAAAACAGTATTTTTCCTTTTATACCTGGCAAGAAGCACATTTCTGTAAAAGCGCACTGGTGGCGGTCGAAAGGTTCGTGGCTGTCAAAAACATCTCAAAATTAGATGTTTTTTATAAATAATTTAATAAATTACACTTCGGCAATTACCCGCTTGACCCAAGAATGTGGCTGGCTCTTTAGCACACCTCATCACAACTTCACATCTGATCACAATATTCCCGATAACATGGTGCCCTGCGCTGTTTCTCTGCAAATTTTATGGTCCGTAGAATTGAGTTGGCCAGTTGTGCAGTTCCTCGTACGTTCTTGGTGCATGTTACTCAGCAATTTATTAGAAATTGTTAGTCTGTTCCCAATGCTAATTGCTGGGGAATACCTTAACATAATTTGACAGACCGTACATACTCCAAACATGCACGTTTGTTGTCCGTCACAGGCAAGGATAATCAAGCATTTTGTGAAGCTGAACGCTAGGAAAATTAAACATCTCTCGGACATCCCAGCCCGGGAAGACTACAAAATATTAAAATCAACAAAGAAAAATGAGCTAGAGGAGCAAACAAAACGTCCCGTCACTTTTTTTATTCAGTGGTTTATACGAAATATATAGTTGCCAGATAAACATTTATCGCTGACATAGTTGAAAACTCTCTGCCTCTAAGTTTTGCGCTCTTTTAGGTATGTTTTTACTACTTATCTTTGCTGTCGATGATTACAGCGAAATGCTAGATTACAGGAAGAAAAAAACGTCAAATTTGTGTGTCTGTCGTTTGCTATTCTGGCACGTAATTTCAAAACTTATCAAATCTGCGCAAACAAATGTTTTTCTGAAGTGCTTAGAGTGGTCGTCGGGAAGACAACCGTTCTGACTCCTAGCGTTAATTTAAATTAATCAACTTGTTATCTGAAAAGCCCTATTTATTTTCAGTCTTAGAAAATGAATTGACGCGTCTCCCTCAAAGCTTCAGAAACGCAGGTCGTCGTGGCGAACCTCATGCAACTTCTCATCGCTTGTCAGCCAATGATATCGCGACATCAGCCTTTAAGAACAGCGAAGAATCAATCACAAAGCCAGAAGTGTGAACACAGAAAGCCATGCCCTGCATTTATGAAGCCGCCAGTGACTATATATAGTATATGCAAACATAATGAATGTCCTAAACAATATATACTGCCTACAGGAGTGGTGTAAAAAATTGCTTTCACGTCTAGGGTAATTCAAAACAACGTAGAGGTCCTGAAGCGATTGGAGAGAGTGAATGACTATGTTTCTGCAAAGATGGCAGCTCTTCGAAGCTACGTCCAAGGAACGATTTCGAATATTAAGGTATTATATGACCTCTCGAAACTTTAAGAACTGAAACCACGTCACACATGTTGATAATTTAACAATTAGCGAACAACTTTGTACAAGGTGGAAAATTACCTAAGTACTACAATTAACCTGGCATAGAGCCCATGTGCGTAATTTTTTTTTAACGTATACATATTTTAATAACGATATGATATATATCTTGTCATTCTTCGCACTTTAGCTTATAAAAAATATAAAATAAAACAAACCTAGTACTACGTAAAGTTCACCATATGTGTTGACTGTTTTGTTCGGGTTCCCTGGTTCGTGGTAATTGAAACTTAGGTAGAATCATACTTATGTAGTTACGTAAATAATTGGCGCAAAAGGGACGCTAGGAGCGATTAATAAAGCACATCTGGCACTCCCGAGCAAAGGACTGAGCAATAAATCCAGTCCCCCAGTAAACCGATGAGAACATATAAACGCATAATGACTAATGAATGCCTCATATAAACCATGTAAGTTCTGATCCATTTATAGACATATAAAATATAATTATTTTTACTTTTCAATAGACAGCAACAATGGGAATAAATAAAAACTGTTGGGCTGTGACTTTTTTTTTTCCGCCAGAATCCCAGTAATTGCACAGCGGCACCAAAGCTTGTCTGTCGACTCACGAATCCGTACGGACTGGCGTCTGCTGTGCATGACCTTCTCTGGTGCTTCGTGGCGGCCCTACGAACAGAAAGGACACTCATCTTGGACAGCACCATGTGGAAATATGCTCCCGGGCTGGACTGGCTTAAATCGCTTCTTCCGGTCACGGGGGCCGCGTGCGCGAGCGTTCGTACCCCCGACAATGGAAAGGAGATCTACATGTTTCCGGGTGCGTGTCAGGGGTTCTGCTTTTATTGTTTTCTACCTTTTAGGGCTTTTTTTTTTTTCTTCTAATCTCTATTTCATGCCGCGTAACAAGTTTTGTGTTAGGGGCAATTTCGAAACATGCTTCTATTTTGAGACGCCTACCCCACAATACAAATACGTTTCGAAATCGCCCCTTGTTCAAAATTTGTCTTTAAATATAAATGTGAGGAAGATTTTCTTTCTTAGGTTCGTTATTTTGTGACATGTACCCGTCATATTCAGAAACTTTAAAAGCTTTTCTAGGTCACTTTTATTACTTTTTTAGTGCGAGCTTCTGTGGGGTTGAAAAGATATTCGAACGTATCAATTCTTATACAAATTCCACCACAAATAATGAATAGAAAATATCGAATTCCAGGAACAAGATCTCGGAAACCGATGAAAGATCTGCCGTCCGCCATTGTGGAGACATTGGTAGCCATTAACGGGGACCCCTACGCGTGGTGGTACGGGCAGATCATGAGCTACGCCCTCCGGATCAACAACTCAACGCTGCACAAAATTGACAAGTTCAAGGTGGCTAGTGGCTACGAACATCCCATTGTCGGGTGAGTGACCGACAGAGTGTTCACAAAAACAAGAAAGCGTTGCGAAGCTTGTGGGATTTCCCTTGCTGCTACCCGTCTCGGAGAATGACACAGCACACCGGTTCAACAACACGTAAACATTTAATGAGCGCTATCGCCTGCGCCGCGATCCCAACAGCCCCCGCGCATCCGCTGCGACGGCCTTTTATCAGCGGCGGACCGCCGCTCGCGTGGCCAGTTGCCCTTGGCCCCCTCGTGGTCAAGATGACCACTTATGATTGTCGGAGGGGCAGCCTGGGCCAACCGCTTGGAATCGCCAGGTTGCCCACACATCTCTCCCCTTCCAAAAACGAAAACAGAGGACGTCTTAGATGGTCTTCGGGGGGGCCTTCCTTCTGGGTCAGCAAGGGTCTTCTCAAGCGAGCACGGGTCCGACGTCAGTACTTCCGGACGGTACCGATGCAGCTGTGGGGGGTGGTCTGATGATGGGAGCTGCGTCGCCGCTGTCTGGCACGAGGAACTAGAAATTAAAAACATGAGGCCATGGCGCGGTAGAAATAAGTGGCCGCGCACACGAAAGATGCCTGCCACACTGTGCATGCGGGAGCGCGGACCCTTTCTCTTCTCCCCCTCCAAAACACCGAAGAGGCATGAACATAATGCACTTAGAGCTCGTGCTACTCCCGGTCGTCTTCACCGCCGTCTCAAGTTGTACCGCGGTAGAGACGGTGTGGAATCTTCCGAGAGGTGGTCCGGATAGTCGTCATCTGGAACCTGCGACACATCTACCTCCTCGGGTTCATAGAAAGCTTTTAGGTCGGCGACATGAATAGACCCGCACACTTCACCAGATTCACAATGCACCAGCTCATAAGACAGGTTGGAGAGCTTGCTACTAACACGGTAGGGGCCATCCCACCTCTTTGCTAAAAAGGCCATGAAGCCTCTAGCAGCATCACTCAGCGGATGAGTTCGCCTCAGTACCAGATCTCCTATCTTGAACTGCAGATTTCGCCTCCCCTTGTTATACTGGTTTGCCTGCTGCAGTCTCGAGACGTCAAGGCTCTCTCGAGCTTCACGCAGGTTCTCCGTGAAACGCTTCCGGAGATCTTCTGCGAACTGCGTGGTTGTGCGTTGCACGCTTGCAGGATCTGTGCAAAGGAGGCCGTTTCTCAGGGGAAACACGAGCTCTTTCCCAAAGTTAAGTTGGGCCGGAGTAAAACCCGTGGACCGGTTGATTGTTGTGCGGGTAGCGAATGCCATTTCTGCTAATTTCGCGTCCCAGTCTTTGTGTCGCTCTGTATGCAATACAAGCATCTGCTTCAGGTTACGGTTCACTCTTTCCGTGATATTCGCCTGTGGATGGTATGGCGAAGTCCGTTTGTGCCGTATGCCTAGCGCCTTCACGCATCCACGAATACCTTGCTAACAAAATAAGAAGCGTTGTCTGTAATAAGCGTTGCGGCAAAGCCAAAGCGCGCGAACGTCTCGAGAAGACAGTCCCAGATTTTCTTAGAGTCTAGTTTGCGCAAAGGAAACATTTCGACCCATTTTGTGAAATGGTCGGTCACTACTAGCAAATACTGATTGCCGTGTGGACTACGGGGAAAGGGACCGACAATGTCGCATTCAACGCACTCCCAGGGGTACATGCTTTCGACCGACTGCATTAAACCTGGTGGTTGGCCACCTCGGGGTTTTGCCTTCTGACAAACCGGGCAGCTGCGTGCGTACTATCGGGGAAAAATGAAATGCGAACAGAGGAGCGCGTGGCTCGCGGTACAGGCTGCGCCGCCTGGAAGTGAGCCTAGGGGCGAGGGTGCGTGTCCCACTCCGATGTGTTCACTCACGCCCCTCGCTCTGTGCTCCCCAAGCTTCGGCAGTGCGCCTCTTTGTACGCTGAAAGCTATCACCGCTATCTTTGCAGGCTCAGCGGTGCAAATATAGTGGTGACAGCTTTCAGTGCACTGAGAGGCGCACTGCCGAAGCTTGGGGAGCACAGAGCGAAGGGAGTGAAAACATGGGAGTAGGCCATGCACCCTCGCCCCTAGGCTCACTTCCAGGCGGCGCAGCCTGTACCGCGAGCCACGCGCTCCTCTGTTCGCATTTCATTTTCCCCCGATAATACCTCATCACATCCTGCCTCATGCCTGGCCACGTTGCAATTTCGGACAACTCTTCGTAAGTTTTGCTGTGGCCTGCTGTGGCCTGCCAAGGCGGGGTCATGCATATATCTTAGAAATGACCTACGCAGTTTACGTGGTATTACAGTCCGGAATGGCGGGCCGCTGGACCCATCGTCCGCCTGGGGGATGTATCGCAGCAGGACGCCGTCGCTGCTGAGCAGGTATGAGTCCAAGTCTCTGGGATTCCCAGCGTCGGCTGAGTTTTCTTCTGCCCAGCTGGTGCATCACCTTCTCACAAAGTCCATCGGACAGCTGGACCGCTCGGAGCTCCTCTCTGCTCACCAGGGTTCCCCACAGCGACTCTGGTGTGATGGGCGCCGCATTGGCCAGTGCCACCAAGTCGGGATCCACCTGCATGGCACGGGACAACGCATCTGCAACGTGGTTAGCCACTCCACTCTTGTACTCGATTGTGTATTTGTAGCGCTGGAGCGAAAGGGCCCATCGAGCGAGTCGTCCTGCAGGGTTTTGAAGCCCTTCGAGCCACGAGAGAGCCTTGTGGTCAGTTTGAATGCTAAAAGAAGCACCGTCAGGGTACATGTCAAACTTCTTAAAGGGGGGACCTCCAGAAATATTCTTCCGCCTGGCGGAAAGTCCTCCTCGCCCTTGTTTTTCTTGTATTGTAGCACCGGGAGCCGAGGGGAAAGGTCCCCTTTTGCGCCGGCTTCTTCTGAGAGGATAAGCGGAGAAAATCCCTTTTCTGAGCGACGGGCGATGGGTGCGGCAGAAGCGACCTCGTGACTTACAGGTATCTTCAGCTCCTATCGCGTAATCTGCCCTATTTTTTTGGCTCTCGCCAAGGCTAGCCCCTCGGGTGTAAGTTTTACGGAGCTGCAAGGCTGCGCCCTCGCAGTCACCAAATTTGAGCTGTCGAATTTCTTCGGTTTAGCCCGTGGCAAAGTAAACGGATACTTGGGACCTGCGATGCATCCCGCACCCATTGACGGAACGTTTCATAAATATTCTCGGTTGATCAAGGAGCTCAAAACACATGCGCGAGAGTGGTGACTTGAATGTGTAAGGATGACTTACATCTTCACAAAACATTCCATCTTCAAAAAAAAAAACAAAAAAAAAACGGCTGATCACGCTTAAACCTGCCTCAAATTGGGATCGATGGAAACGAAAACGATGTACCAGGCGCGGGCATCTTGTCGAAGGTCTGTTTTCTAGCAGCGAGCACAAATTATTGTGTGCGTAACTCACACTATATGATGGCGAAGGAATGTGTAGATGACATTTATATTTACGCATCCCAATAACCAGGTGAGGTGAGAAGGCAGTAATGATGTGTGTCGATACTAAAACGTTTTAGTGGATCGTCTTTAGCTCTTGGATAACCGTACCCTACAACAATATATAAGCTATAACCTTTCTGTGAGCATTCTTTACCGAGTGCGGCTATCGAAGCGTGTCGTGTTTTAGTTCAACGTTGCTAAAATCGGTGCTATAGCACGTGCTGCTCCTTTAAAGTATTTCAAAGCATTAAAAAAAAGATCAAATGTAGCCGATTTTTTTAATATGAAACGCGTTTGAAATTTGTCATTGCAAACACATGTTAGGTATACTGCCACACAGTTGGCACGGACAAACTATCTCCGGTCTTTCTCATTTTAGTTTCTTTGAAGTGAATGATGTTTAGAAAACTGTTATGCAACTATACAACCTAAGTGGCAGAGCTCAGTGCTAGACAATACATGTTGCTGGCAGAAATAGTAAAAAGCGCCGATGTCGCGTTCAGGCTAACAGTGCCACGTAATACACGCACACCGCTACAAAATCAGCGTAATTAAGCATAATATGGCAATAGATTTATTACACAATTTGTTTTAATAGGTGAAAGGTTTCAAGAAATCGTCGCAGCGCCTTGATTATCACAGCTGACAACGAGTCACACTAATTAACGGCTTTGGCTTGCTTTATCAAGTCGTCAAAAGCAGTCATCTCCGTGGTTTCAAAAAAAGTGAGGTTCAGGCTTGGTCGGAGATTGCTACGGTTAGACTCGTATGCTTTTTCAGTTCTATCTCGCATATACACGCTTCTTGCTCAAATAAACAGGGGCATCTGACTTTTCGTTTGTCTTGGCCTTTAGCGCGACTTTTAACAAGTTCTGAAACAGACAAAGCAAAAGTGATTGAATTAACTCAGCATTATAGGTTGTGCGAAATATTTACAAGGTTCGAGGTTCCCTAGAGTCGTTTTTTGTATTCAATTCCCCCTCCCCTCACCATCACTTCCTTTCCTCCAAATAAACAACGTAGATTATTGTATGAACCACCAGTAATAGAGCGTACTCGCAAAATGTCTCTTTGGAAAGGCCTTGTTTAAATGTTCGAGCAATAAACTGGTCTTCTTACTGTGCGTGAAACAGCCAGCACGAACGCAATATTGACATTTTTACGCAAGGGCCATGCAGAATTTAGTGTATAAGAACAAATTGAGGCCTCGTAAGTTGGTGCCCAATGGAAGCACTCTTTACGGAATTGCCTGTATAAAAATAACAAATTTTCAACCATAATAACCAAACAATATAACACCACTTTTTGGGGGGCTTCTAAATTTACTGGATTCACTCCGTTAGCGTTGATTGTGCAGCGGTATGCGTATATTACGCGACACTGTTACCGCAAACACGACATCGGCGCTTTTTGCTATTTTCCCCAGCAATGTATTTGCTCGCACTAAAATCTACCGCTTAGCTGGGATACTCGCATTAACAGTTTCCTAAACATCATTCACTTCAGAAAAAAAAAGTGGGAAGCACCGCCGATAGTTTGTTCGTGCTAACTGCGTGGCGTAGGACAGCGGAGTAGACTTTCCATTTTCCCGAGGAGGGGGGGGGGGGGGGGGGGGGGGGGGGGAGTGCTGCGCGTTAGCTTTTGAAGCGAATGAAAGCACGCTGGGATTCCATTTCTCATGCATTTTGTCACTAAAGGCAACGTGGGAGTTATTTTGTTTGTTTACATACCAGTGCTGGAAGCTCGTTACAGGGCGCGTAAGCAGCATGTTGGTCAGGATCATGGCCCGGGGGGGGGGGGGGGGGGGGAAAGGGGGCCTCTGCCCCCCGGATCTCACCAGGGGGGGCACGAGCCCCGATGCCCCCCGTAGTCTACGCCTATGGCGTAGGGTACCTTAAAGTTTTTCATAATGTTAAATACGATTCTGTGTCACGTTAAAAAAAAGTGTCTGCTTTTGCTTTAGTTTCTTTGAGACACCACAATTACTTCGAAGTGGCGGCCCGTGCTATGGTACCAATACAAGCAACGTTGAACCATAGCACGACACACTAGACTCGCCAAAAAGGGGGTTTAATATTGTCCTTTCCGCTCCATAGCCGTACTCGATGAAAAAATCAAAGTCGCAGCGCGAGCTCCCGCTAAATATATCGTGGCCTGCAAAAATAGTCTGCTAAAGTTCTTCAATAATTTGTGCTCGCTGGTAGAAAACAGAGACCTTCTACAAGATGCCCGCGCCTGGTACATCGTTTTCTTTTCCATCGATCCTAATTTGAGATAGGTTTGAGCCTGATAAGCCGTTTTTTTTTTCTTTTTTGAAGATGGAATGTTTTTTGGAGATGTAAGTCATCCTTACATATTCAAATCACCACATCTCGCGCATGTGTGTTGAGCTCCTTGATCAACCGAGAATATCTATGAAACGCTCCTTCAATAGGTGCGGGGATGCATCGTAACTCCCAAGAATGCGTTTACTTTGCCACGGGCTAAACCAAACTTCGACAGCTCAAATTCGGTGACTGCGAGGGCGCAGCCTTGCAGCTCCGTAAAACCTACCCCCGAGGGGCTAGGCCTGGCGAGAGCCAAAAAATAGGGCAGATTACGCGATACGAGCTGAAGATACCCGTAAGTCACGAGGTCGCTGCTACCGCACCCATCGCCCGTCGCTCAGAATGAGGATTTTCTCGGCTTATCCTCTCAGAAGAAGCCGGCGCAAAAGGGGACCTTTCCTCTCGCCTCGCCGTGCTACAATACAAGAAAGAAAGAGGGCGAGGTGGACTTTCCCCCAGGCGGAAGAATATTTCTGCTGGTCCCCCTTTAAGCGCAAAAATAATTGCCAGGCACTCTTTTTCGGCTGTTGAGTAGTTTCGCTCCGCTCCGGTTAACGTATGACTGGCGAAAGCTACGGGACGAAGAACGCTGTCATGTTCCTGCAGAAGGACTGCTTCCAATCCGTAATCGCTTGCGTGGGTCTGCAAGATGAACGGACGATTCAAGTCGGGCGAGTTTAAACACGCGTTTTCAGTCACAGCCCTTGAAAGACACGCGAATGCGGTTTGCTGCTCTTGCCCCCAGCACCATTTCGTTTTTTTACGGAGCAATCGGTTCAGAGGTTCAGTTATCTCAGCGCATTGCGGAATAAAATCTCTATAAAACGCAATCATCCCGAGATATCTCTGTAGGCGGCATCATGTTGTAGTGGAGGCTTCCGCGGGTCGATGAACTTAGGCTTGCGAAGAAACGCCCCCTCAATTGTGGGCAAACTCAGGAACGCAAAATTGACTATGTAAAACGTAAGAACGAACCCAGTTTGCTGCCATCCTCCCAGACGAGCAGCATATCACGTTGGGCGCCAGTGTGGGATTTCCCTTGCTGCTACCCGTCTCGGAGAGTGACACAGCACACCGGGTCAACAACACGTAAACATTTAATGATCGCTATCGCCTGCGCCGCGATCCCAACAGCCCCCGCGCATCCGCTGCGACGGCCTTTTATCAGCGGCGGAGCGCCGCTCGCGTGGCCAGTTGCCCTTGGCCCCCTCGTGGTCAAGATGACCACTTATGATTGTCGGAGGGGCAGCCTGGGTTAACCTCTTGGAATCGCCAGGTTGCCCACAAGTTGTACGTGGTGTGTTTCAAAGGGACCTGTATTTTTTCCGTGATCAAAGTTATTGGCAGTTTCTCGCACCGTAAATAGCACTTTCACTCTTGTTTGTCATCGCCGTAAGTATAATGACCACTTTGTATGTATTTATTTTGGTTCTTTATGTATTTTGGACAGGATAGAAAGAGATCGGGGTAAGCTATGTTTATGAGGATCGAGATTACAGACGTTGCTGCCTGCCGCTTATGGCTTAAGAAGTAACCCGAGTCTCGAGAAGGGCAGTTCAGACGCGGGGAATACGCGGATTCCCCCGCCGAGCGAGGTGCCGAGAACCAATTCCCGTGCGCGTCGGGAACTTCGGAGACGATGGAGGATTCCTGGAAACTTGGCGGTGCGCGGGGATGCACGTGGAACGAAAACTCGCGCTGCAGAACCCAGGATTCTGGGTTCAATCCATACCCCTGCCCGTGTCGAGCTGGATGAGCATCGCATCGGCGTTGGGTCTTGTATCACTCCTGCGTGGTGCACGTTAAAGACCCCAGGCTAGCAGTCGTACTGCACTGGCTAAATTCCTTAGCTACAGGTAACAATGTCGCCATGTTCTGGCGGACTAAACTCCTGCTGTATGAACAACTGACGACCAATTTGTTTGTCAAAATACGGTGTGGAGGGAGAAAGATGAGAAAGAAATTACAGAGTTGTTTGTCTGCGCCATTCATGTATATTTGTTTTCTTCTATCCTCTGTTTTAGCTTAAATTTTCTCAAATGCGTTTTTCTTGCATCTACGCGGCGCACCAAACCATCAAAATAATTATAAAAGCCTATAGGTAATGATAAATTGCGTTCCTGGTTGCAGATTGCCGTAAAAACACTATTGCTTCTAGGATTCACATGGTAGGATTCGTTTGTAGGATTCACGACGGGAACGAAGGTCTATTCACAGCTCCATCGCCTCAAGCCCGGTTCGCCACGCAGTTAATCGCACATCCACCTTACCACATCTTTCGAGGGGCGATAGTGTTGTTGAGAATAAACGTCGTCGATGCCAAACACATTGGCGTGTCTTAAATACCTACGCCGACGGTGAAACACGAACGAAAACGCTGCCATTTTGGACGCTTCTCCCTCATCTCGCTCCCTACTAGCCCAAACTCGCCTAGGTCGAAGCCGGCGAGTTTTTTCCATCCGCGGCGGCTTTTGCCACGTCACAATGACGTGACAGCATCTCTTCGCGAGTTCCGCATATGCCACTCTCCGACCGCCTCAAAACCTCCGTTGTGACGCCACCACCTAGGGAGTGACGGCGCGTGTCGTCAGGCGCGACGCCGACCAATTGCGGCGGGCGCCGAGTTCGGCGGAGAACTCGCCTTGATACCCCCGTGCCGGGCTTAGCTACCCCTTGTGTGTCACTGTGCTTCTCTACGTTATCTTTCAGCCAAGACGGAATCTGAGATTGCTATAATCCCATCTGCGGCAACAACAACAACTAGAACTTAACTGTCTCTTTATAAAGGACCCAAAAAGCTGGTTGGGATGGAAAAAATAAATAAATAAAGGGACTCGGTATTCCAGAGCGGTGAATATAAGAAGGAAGGTTATATTTACAGTTGCAAGAAAAAGAAGTTGGAAACAAAACGGCGTAGATATATATACAAAGTTCAGTTCGACGACTCCGCTTACGGCACGGTGTTGCACGTCGGCGCTGGCATGGAGTTAGTCCTGTCCCGGAAATGCTTGGCAGGCCAGCTTGGGACAGGCGGATGTTTCACAGCACTCTTGGGTAAAAGCCTCTCGGTCCTGGACTCGTCCGTCCGGGCTCTTCCTTGGCTACCGGGACCACCGCTGTCGAGCCGGGTTCCGTGTCGTGCCCGCCAATCTCTCACGTCTCATGAGCGGGTGTCATCTTCCTCTCATCACTGCGTCGTCTTCGTTTCTCCTTATATCCATTTCTTGCCCTTGCCTTGCAGTCCTCATCTTATAGTTATTCACATCTTCACCACGTCAACTGTGTCTTCTTTCTCGTCCTTCGCTCAGTCAAAATCACAGCTTTCACGTGCGTCGTTCTTATCATCCTTGGTTCCCCCACATCATCACAATTACGCCCCTCTCAAGGCAATTGTTTACCAAAATTTTAAAGCAAAATAAGTAAGGCTTCTGTAGATGAAAAAAAAAATGTACCCACAAACATGACATGGACGAAGCGTGTTTCATGCGTAGATAAACTATTACTCCCCAAAAACCCGTAAATGCTGCGGGCGGATAAAATACGACTAAAATAGTCAGCTCACACGTTCTGGCGGCCCTTCATGTACGTCACTTAAAAATCGTACTCGGCGAGTAATAAACACCATCTAAATACATGACTATTCAGATGCCTCGCAGAGTGAATGTATTCAAGCGGCTGGTGTTCGCTCGGAACAGTGAAGCGTTTGCCGAACAAGAAGATGCGAAATTTTCGCACTGCCCACACGAGGGCAAGGCATTCACGTTCAATGGTGAAATAGGCGACTTGTCGTGGCAACTTCCGGCTCGGACACGCAACGAAATGTAAGACCCCTTCGTGTTCTTGCCTTAGTACGGCGCAGACAGCTTTCCGACGTGTTTGTTCTTAAAATGAACTCCTTCGACAGATCTGGAGATTTGGTTTATCGAAGAGGAACTTCTTCAGTAGCTCGAACCCTCTCTCCCTTCCTTCCTCCCATATAACCTTCTTCAGCCGCAAAACTTCCTGGTTCTTCTCGGCCTGCATCCACCTGCCCTTAAGCTGCACGCCGTAGAACTTGGAACGCTCCTTCTTTTGGGCCTTGAGGTTGATGCCCGCAAAGTGCCCCCTGCCATAGATTTCTGCCGTGTGCTTGTCCTTTTAAATCGGGTTGTAGTGCGCGGCCGTGTTCTCCGACGCATACCAGTTGAAGACAAACTTTCTGTGGTTGCAACGCCGCACCTGCCTCTTCTTCCTGAGGATCCCCAGGTAGTGCGCCTTAATGGCCTCGAACTCCTTCTCCTTCTCGTTGTGGTCCCGTAATTTGTCCCTGTCGTCGTTATCCTTATCGTCCGGGAAGCGTTCCCTCTCCCGCTCCCGCTCCTCCCAGATCGGCCGCCTGTACAGCATCCGGGCCGGAATGTCATCTGCGCTGCGCTTAGCATGCTCGAAGAACTGCTGCCGCTTCTTCCTCTTCTCGTTCTCGTCTTTCGACCTCTCTTGGCTTCCTTGTCCTTGAGGGACAGTCTTTGTTCTTACGCCTCTCCTTTGCCGTGCCCCTTATCTCAGTTCTTCTTTTCTTTGTTGCTAGGCCGGGACCGGTTCTTTTTTTTATTATTATTAAGCGTTTCCTGTGCTCTTTGCTCCGAGGCTAGTGGCGCTTCTCGCGTTTCGGACCGTGATCCAACAATTTTTTGGGCTTCGCCAAGTTCACTACGAACCTGGTCTGCACGCGGTTGTCGTCGTCCGTAGCCATTCGGTCTGGTCTGCCTCTCACCAACCTCCAGACATTCAGCCGTGCAACATGGCGCCGAACTTTTTCTTGGATACGATCGGTGGTTTCCTTTGTTCCCTGGTGGCGCGACATGATTCCTTCGCGTGTCAATTTCGGTACTATTGTTCAGAAATCTATTGGAAAAAACAGTTTTTCCCAATGCTTGTGTACCGGCGTCTTCTACCTCCTGTAGAGGATTTCGTTATGCAAGACGTATTGAGACTCTTGTGATTTTCCCGAAATGCATGTTCTGCCGACGGCACAAAAGCATTTCTTCAGTGATTGGTCATTAGACTGAGACAGTTTCTACTTGTGGTCAATTCCCGTGGGCTCGAGCCTCATAACTGGTAGCTTGGAGTGTTTCATCTTGCCGGCTACCATCTCCAGCGCTCCTGCAGAATTAATCTCGGGCTCCAAGACTTCACAGCCGTCTATTATTTTCTCATTAAATACGAGTCCTTCGGCAGTCTCACTTTCTTTGGACATCTGTCTCTCTTCCTTCAGTTAAGCGACCCCCTAAGTCTTCCCTCGTCATTTCACTCTTCATCGGGATTATCGATTCCTCTCACCCCATGAGCATTTCATAACACCAAATCGTACAGCGGGTTATTTCTGAACTTGGCTGTTAGACTGCCCGTAAAATAGGAAGTTCTCACCTCTATCTCTGCCTCTGTCAGATACGTGACAGTCCTATCAAGAATGAAAACCGGACCAAAGATACCAGTTGACTTATAATCTAGAACCAGATCCCTTTTTACAACAGTGTTGCAGCCACAGTATCTCAGTACGGTGACCGGTCCACTACCCACTTCTTCTCTCACCTCTGGCCTATTGTCTACGAGAAGCTGTGGAGCCTTTCCGAGTGCCGCATTTACTATCGGTATTTGTTCTCCGTTTCTCAGTACGATGTATGTCTCTTCTGGATTTTCACTGTCAGCGATTGTCAACATACAGGATGCCTGAGGAGTCTTGCTACGTTTATCTTCTGGCTTCCATTTACTCATATCTGATTTGTTTCATGGCTTGCCGCACCTCCAGCACGCAGATACGTGTTGAGCATTAAAACTGGTCCAGCATTCTGCGGCTCTATGTCGACTTGTTGCGGAGAGAGCATCGACTCACTCGAAACCTTGGTGCGAACCTTCGGCCTACTACCCTCTTTATTACGACCTCCGCTCTTATGAATTAGGTCCTCTTCTCTCGAGTTAGTCAAGCTAGTTTTGCCCTGTTCTTCCAAAAAGTGGTCCGCAGTTAACGCCAAACTCACGAGGGTCTTGCAGTCTCTTTCCCTCCGAAATATAGGCAGCCTTGTGCTACATCTTTACAGCGGAGCTGTTAAGGCCTAGTTTCTCCAGGATCGTGTCCCCCGCAAAGAAATGAAGACACCGAGCTCTGGACGCCTACCGCCATCTATGAGCGACGGCGGCAAGCCACGTATCTGGTTGTCGCCGTCGCTCATAGATGGCGGCAGCCTTTCCACTCTGGCTGACCGACTTGCGGCCAGCCCTTACTTTCCATTGTACAGCTCCGCTGGTCTGCCTTCTTCTCCAGGGTGGAAAGGCTGAAACTTATTTTTAAGAACTGCTCTGCGATCATGCGATCTCTGAGCCCTTCGAATATCTTATTAGTATCACCCGTTTTAAGCCATCAGTCAAAAGAGCCGAGGACCCAACCTGCAAATTGTCTACCGGCCTCTGCCTCTTCTGGCTTGCCCTGCCAAATGTTTCCCGGTAACCTTCTGCTGTGTAGCGGAACCGCTGAAGCAGGTCAAGCTTTACTTTTGAATAATCCAAAGCTCTTCAGGTGTCAACCTGCCAACGACAGTTAAGGCCTGTCCGGTGAGACACAAGCTTAAAGACACCGCCCACTTCTTTGGGGCCAGTCCTGACTGGTCGCCACTCGTTCGAAACGACGGATGTAAGCATCTAGGTCGTGCCTTTTGTCAATTAACGGTGGGATTAATTTATGAGGGCTACAATAACTTGTTTGCCTCCTTGTTTTTTCTCCACTGCCACTATCCTGCAGATTTTCATCTCGACCTGAACTGTTGTTTCCTAGCAACTGAAGACGCAGCTACTGCACTACCTTTTCTCGTTGGAATCTAGGAGCTTCTTTGTCAGCCATCTCTTGCGCACCCTTAGCTGCCTCTCTTGCATCTTCTCTCATTGTGATCCGTTCTTTCTGTCTGACTATTTCGTTTCCGACCCACTCGCGGAGTTCTATTCTCGCATACTCAAGCTCTAAGATGTTAAAAAGAAAGATTCCTGTCGAGGACGCCAGATTGGGACGGAAAAAAATAAATAAAGGTACTCTCTAAGGCATGACGGCCAAGTCTTGGAAAGGGACTGAAAAAGTATATTTACATCAAAGACACAGGTTAAGTAGTAGGGCTAAGAGCGAGTTGGTGGTGGCTGGTTTGACTGGCTGGAGGCTCGACAAGCTCACGACAGCACCAGACAGGAACGCAAGAGCCGTCCGGGCCGGGCACGAGGGCGGCTTCTTTATCTTCCGTCACCAGGCACGCTCATTTGGGGCTCGCCAAAGGTAATTGAAAGAAGAAAAGGGGACGGAGGATACCACGCCTTCACATCCCACCGTAGCCTGAAAAGACCAAGTCTCTTGGTTTAGAGCAAAAGCAACGAACGGCTTGCGTACGGCAAAGTAAAACGAAAAGAACGCAGAAGGCAATGGCTATCAACTAATATTTAAAAAAAACGCAGAAGTTTACCACTAAAAGGACAAGGCTATAGCTAACATCAAAAATATGCAAAATAAAGTCTAACATTCAAACGTAGTCACTTTCACAGCTAACCTCAAATAGAGGTAAATGGTTGACCCTGGAATGGAAAGGGTTCAAAAGTACGCAAAAGAAAAGGAAAGAGACGAACACACTCACTCCCCGCCGTATCTTTAAAGCCGAGTCCCTTATTTTGCGTGAAGCCAAATTCACAGTTACTAGAACAAGAATAAGAACGGCCGGGCAAATTATCAGTCCAACGTATAGTCACAAAAATAGTGAGGTCTTCGCCGAATACGTTGCAAGCGCTGACGACCCTGTGGCAGCTGAGAAGGCGGTTCACTTCTTTTTGCTGTTTCATCGGCTTAACGCTGCTGTTCTTCGGGGCTTAATTTCTCTCCTTGGCTTGCTACTTGTGTGGCGGGGCTGGACGGCTCTACTTCGCAGTTGGGCGACTGAATCTCTACTGAGTTAGTCGGGAGAATGTAGAGTTTAATCTGGGACACATGTACTGTCCTGGGTTGGTTAAGAATACGAGATCCCAAACCAGACATGCGGAAGGCTTGAAGGTGGTAGGAGTCAACTGCTCTACAAGGAGGTAAACTCCATTGTACCGGAGAGCGAGCTTGCCATGGGGGGACAGACACTTGACGCTTCACCCATACAAAGTCGCCAACTGTAAAATCATGTGGACTGTGGCTACGGTCGTAGAGTCCTTTACGCAAGGACTGTGCTGTCTCGGTCTTGGCTGCTGCTTCAGACCGTTGATAAGTCATGTCGAGAATACGCTCAACGAGACTCAACTGCTGAATATGGCGGTGTAGTTGTAGTGGAAGCTTAGCTACGTAGCCGAACAACAGCTGAAAAGGTGAGAAGCCTGTGCTCGAATTAACTGAAGTGTTAACGGCAAAGGCAGCTTCGTGTAGCTTGGTGGGTCATGCCAAGGGTTCCGATGCACTTAGCTTGCGCAGCACTGTGAGGAGTGTTCCGTTGCTCCGCTCTACAAGCCAATTACCTTCAGGCCGGTAGGCTGAGGAGTAGTGGAGCTCTATGCTGTGTAGGCGCATGAAGCGCTTAAACTCCGCTGATTCAAAGGCTAAGCCGTGATCAGAGATACGGTGATCCGGAGTTCCATATATATGAAAAATTCGATGCAAGTGTTGGATGACGTCACGTGCAGATGTCGACGATATTGCTGCAGGTGCAAGAAAACGAGTTGCGAAGACTACAACATTGAGGATGTATCGGGCATCATCACTGGGCGGCATGGTCACATGATCCATGGCAACGCTTGAGAAAGGGATGTTCGATGTGGGCATCCTACCGAGAAGGCCAACGTTGCGGGATGTGAGACGATTATAATCTTGACAGGTTTTGCAAGGTGACACATATCTTTGAACTGACTGCTCCATGTGCGGCCACCAATAGCGATCTTGCACTTTTTGAACTGTTCGCTGTATGCCAAAATGTCCTGCAGAGTCATGTAGAGCCTGAAGAACTGCTGGATGCAAGACCGATGGAGTGACAACAGCATACGTGCCTGAAGGAGACCGACGGTACAAGATGTCCACAAAGGTGAACTCCGTTGGTCCATCTACATTGGATAAGCTCTGCAGAATGGCGCAGCATTCAGTGTCTTCGTTTTGCAGGGCAGATAGGAACTGAAGGGGCTGTATGGCAGCACATGACAAGTGGGACAAGTGGTCGGCTGCCACATTTTGACGACCTGGGCGATGCTGTAAAAAAAAGTCGAACTCGACCAAGTCCATAAGGGTACACGTAAATCGGCGAGAGTGCTTCGCTCTCTTTGTCAAGCATGCCCCAGTCCAGTTGTAATGTAAACTTTATTGGCTCAGGAGAACCGTGGAACCCCGGAAAGGCGACAGCCCGTACCATGGAGGCCCGCGGTGCCACGTCTAGTGATGATGATTATGAGATGATATATACAAGGGGGGGGGGGGGGGACGACGCGGTCTTCTCAACATCGCAAGCACCGTTGCTTAAAGGTTCGGGGTTTGCCAAGACACTTCTACCAGCTGTAAGAAGCGCTTGGGCAAAGGGTGCTGTCCGGAGGCTTCACCGTGCTGCTGGGAAAGCCTTGGCGGTTCGATGGTGTTCAGGACGACGTGCTCTTCTGATTCGCCGCACGAATCAGAAGTTGTCTCCGATGAGAGTGAACGTCTTACAAACCAGGTAATGACGAAACTTGGTGGTGATTTCCCTATGCACCTCTAGGTATTCCCAGACAATGCTATGGAGCTTTCGCTCATCTGGAGTGAGGGCACGGCTGGCGTAGGCGATAACAACTTCAGTGTTATCTTGTACTTGTGAAAGCACCGAACCTAATGCTGTGCCAGAGGCGTCCGTTGTCACTGTTGTGGGAGCATTTGGGGCAAAGTGAGCAATGAGGGGAGGCTGGGTAAGAGCTGTGCGGATCGTCTGGAAGGCTTGCTCAAACTCTGGAGTCCATAAAAACTTTGGGGTCTCAATGAGGGCTTGTAGGGGGGTCACAACTTTGGAAAAATTCTTAATGAAGCGCCGATAGAAGCTAGCTGTTTGTACCCATGAGAGTACATGCTTCTGATTGTGACGAGTTTGAATGCAGCACACGGCTGCTGCTTTGTCGGCGCCTGGCCGCTGGCCTTCGGTGGATATAACAAATCCGAGAAACTTAATATGTGGAACGCCATAACGACACTTGTCTAACGAGGCCTTAAGTCCGTTGTCAGAAGCAATTTGAGGGCTTCACGAAGAAGTTGCGCAAACGTGTTGAACGACTGAGCATAGACAAGAATACCATCAAGATATACACGAATACCAGACTTGTCGTGATGGGGCTTCAGATCTTGCAAGACTGTCTGCATGATACTGCCGCGCGCGCAGCTGGCGAAGTAGGCAGCGCGCGCGTGGCCTAACGGTTATCGCGCTTGCTTTCCACGCTGAAAGCCAGGGTTCGATTCCTGGCCGCGGAGGCGCATTTTTGTTGACACTGTAATGTGATCTTCTGGTGATCTCGAGAACCGTCTTGCTGATTCGAGATTAGAATGTTCCACGGGCCGGACCTTCTACGCCAAACGATCCAGAAAGCCATGAGGGTACATAGGGGATTACGCAAGGCGAGCGGGGTCAGTCTCGTCCCAGCGTTCGACTCGGCTGCCACGCCGACTTCGACGCCCGCGACGCTCTATTATTATCTTTTGTACTCTTTTATTTATGGCACAAGTTCGCCACATTAAACGTTTATTCCTTCCTGTTTATTTCCTTTTTTGTTTTGGTCACCACCCGTGACATTTTGGTGGAGGTGCGGGGTACCGCATGCCAGTGCAGCGTTCACCTCCCAGGGCCCGCAGTGCAAGTCCGATTCCCGGCTTGGTGAGAAGACCACTCAGCGCGGAACCTGAAACTCGGAACAGCCGCCGCACCAAGGGAGAGGATCCGGAGTACGGTTTGCTGCTGGACAAGCCCAAGCCGAAGAAGACGCCAATGGCCAACCAGTCGCAGACCCCCGCCGCTCCTGCCGTCGTCTACCTACCCGTCGCTCCTCGGACACCGGCTCCCTTCCACGGCGAAAGCCACGAAGACATCGACGACTGGGTACAACAGTACGAACGAGTGGCGCGCTATAATGGGTGGACACCGGAACAGTGCCTCCAGAATGTTTACTTTGCCTTGGAAGCAACCGCGCGGAACTGGTTCGAGAACCATGAAGCATCAATGACCACCTGGGAGCAATGCAAGGCTGAGTTGGGAAGAACATTTACCAACCAACACCGAAGAGAACGCGCCGAAGACCTCCTTCAAGCGAGGGTTCAGGGCCCTAATGAGAGCGTTGTTAGCTTTGTCGAAGATGTTCTTCGACTGAGCAGCCACGCGGATCCTGACGCCCCAGAAGAAAAGAAGCTGAAGATCCTAATGCGCGGCGTGAAAGAAAACATCTTCGGGGGCCTCGTGCGGAGCCCGCCTACCACTGTCCAAGGTTTCATCACTGAGGCCACCAAGATCGAACGTGCCCTTCACGCACGGGCCTCGCACTACCGAGACTTCCCGGCTTCGCTGCCCTCTCGACGTCCAGCTGCAGCATCCCGGACATCCGCGACATCATCCGAGACGTCGTGCGGGAGGAAATCAGGAAGCTGCTACCTGCTGCCACAAGCCCGGCTACGCCCTCAGTCGCCGAGATTGTCCGGGGCGAAATTCATCAGGCGCTGCAGCCAGAAGTTCTCGTCGGCGCCACTCCCGAACCACCCACGCTGAGTTACGCCGCAGTTACCCGACGACCATCGCCCGCAGCTCACCAGTATACTTCGCCACGTCGACGTGAGCCTCCAGTTGCGGAGTATTCCCGATGCCCAGAAGATCGGGCTCATATCCACCCAGAACAAGCTGCGCCGCGAAAGACCGACGTGTGGAGGACGGCTGATCGACGCCCGCTCTGCTACCACTGCGGGGAAGCCGACCACATCTACCGTAGCTGCCCCTAGCGTCGACTTGGGCTGCGCGGTTTCCACCCGAACGACCCACGCCCGAGGTACGGCGAACGCCCTCGCGACATCGAGGAGTACATCCGACGCTCGCCCTCCCCAGTGCATACTTGGGTAGTAATTCAATTACAGTAATTGAATTACTGTAATTTAATTACTTTTCCTGGTAATTTGTAATTGCAACAATTACTTTTGGCTAAAAGGAATTGTAATTGTAATTTAATTACTTTCTAGCGTTAGCAATTGCTAAATTTCAGGCACAATTACAATTACTTTTGCAAGATTTTGCGGAGGCGGCGTTTTTCCCCCCTGGCCACGGAACGACAGCACAGCCAAAGCGACAGGGGAGAGAGTGTCTCCCAACCTGCTCAAAAAAGGGAAAAGAGGGACGGGAAAAAGAGGCTGGGATAGAACGAAATGAAGGATTTTGTAGACTGTAAAACGATTTAATGAAGGATTTGAGAAATAATTTGATAAATGAGGGCTACATTCGCGTCCGTTTTCGTTCCTGTCGTAGTTGAATCTGACTCTTCGTCTCGTTCGCTTCCTGTTTCTCCTGTTTCTAGGGGTCTTTCTTATTTCTCATTCCCACACGGGGGCATGGGGGGTCGAAGTCGAGCTGGTTGGCTCCGATCACATCATCGCGTCGAGGCGGGGAGGTTCGAGGTTCTCCTTACGCGTCTTCGCCGCTAGCATATTCGCTTACATATTTCAGTCAAGGGTGGGGACTTTTTTGTTCATGAAATTATTCTCTTTTCTTTATGAGTTTTTCACGCCCTTCTCCTCTATCTCGTATGTTGGTACCACTAACAGTAAGTCGTGCTACTTTTTAACATCGAGGCGAAGAAGCAAAGAAGCAGCAGGTCTCATTAACACGACTCACCCTGCAAGCCTTACTTCCAACTGTTGTTGCTACACTGCTCTTGCTTCTCCCAATCCTCGTCTACCTTTTTGTATAAATCTTCATTATTTAGTGTTCGCTCTACCTAACCCTTTCAACCGTTTGTAAGCCTGATTGGATGGGATTCCAAAACTTACAAACCGCGGCCTTAGACTGTAGGGTGCTTGTTTTTACATTTGTTGTTCGTTGAAGGCTTCTTTTTTATATATAGAGGGCTTGGCTTGGCACTTTGTTTTTACACCTCTATCGTGACCCTCCACGCGTTGTCCTCTCGTCCTGGCCGGTGTAACCGTCCCGAGGCGCGCACTGCTGCTTTGCATTGAGAACCTGCAACAGTCTTATCTAAAATGGAAAAGGAAAGGCTGCCGGGGCATTGTTACAAAAATTCTTTAAACAGATTAGCAGCAATGTAAAAAATATAATCGTGAGGTGCAAACTCTCCGCACCGTCTCTGAAAGCAAATTCAACAAACCGAAAGGCGACCTCCAATTTGCGGAAACATTTGTAGGTAGGCAACTTTTTTGTCACTTTCAATAATACTTAGTTACAAAAAAAATAAAAAATAATAATGGCTCGTCTATATCTTCCAGCTGAAACACGCTCAAGTAACTCATGAAATCGAGGCGTCTAAGAGGCCGCAGTTTTGGAATAATTCGTGGATTCTAATTTTCGCGACGCGGTGGGGTCGCAATATAGATTCCAATGTGTTTACATTTTACCGGAATTGCTCGCGGGACTTATTTTTCGCGAATTGTAGGAGATTCGCGAAATTCGCGAATTGTAGGCGATTCGCGAAATTCGCGAAAATAAAGTCGTTTACAGTGTATCATAATTTTTCGAGGTTGTTCTTGCCATGCTAAATTCAAATCGGTCTTTTTTTATGAGACGCATAACATCGATACAATCATTGCTATCCTAATGATTGGCTACATGACGATCCTAAATTTATTATCTACCTCAGGAGCTTTTTGGGTTTTACCGTGCACTGAATTAACCCAGAATCCCTGACAATAGAGTTGCTGCTATTGCGATACTAGTTTTGTGGAAGCGACCACAGTTCGCGTGCTACGGTTACCCACATCCGGCATGTTACAAGTCCACAGAGAGGGAGAGGCAGCGAATCATCGTGGCTGAAATGTTTTCGTAAGTTGTCGTATATTTAAATGTTTGACGTCGTTTACAAGTGTCTCTTATTAGCCATTTTTACGTGAGTTTTATGATACGAGTACTGTCGCATATTTGTTTCCTTGATTATTTTTAAGTTTATTTTTTATTGGTTTGACTTGGATACCATTTGCATAAGCTCTGAGATTCAACTAGCACCTGTGGATTTTGTCGCCATTTATTTTTCTATTTTTTGAGAATATAAGAACGGAGGAGTTCATTACTCCAAACTATTAAGTTCTATAATTCATTTAACAAATTTCATAAAAGGAAAGTAGAATGCATGACATTTATACAGCGGCCATATAACTCGTTTACAGTTATATGACCCAAGGTGGGTAAATCTCAGAAATAAGTAATTGTAAAGTAATTGCATTACTTTTAAAAAGTAATTTGTAATTGCAATGAACTACTTTTGCGTAGTAGTAATTGTAATTGTAGTTAAACTACTTTGGAAGCTAAGTAATTGTAATTGTAATTAAATTACATTTTGAAAGTAATTTACCCACGTATGCCCCAGTGTCGTCTCTCCGCCGTGAAGCCCGCTCCCCATCGCCACGACGTTCAGCGTCCCCAGTGTCACGACCCCGCCGAGAAAGATGTCTCCCCTGCGTCGCCGGGAAAACTAAGTGCGGCAACGACCGTAGTAAAGAGCCTCCAAGAACGACGGAGCGCTCCCGCTCTCTCGACGCTACGGATCACAACGACGTCCCTGAATCGGTGCACAACAACCTAAACGTTATAGTCGACGGCCACGACGCATCGGCACTTGTGGACACCGGAGCAGACTACTCAGTCTTGAGTGGGAGGCTTTCTCGCCGCCTGAGAAAAGTCATGACGCCGTCGGATGGACCCGAAATACGAACCGCCGGAGGACATCTAATCACGTCAGTCGGGAGATGCACTGCTCGCGTCAAGATCCACGGTGAAACGTGCCCTGTGAAGTTCGTCGTTCTGCAAGACTGTTCGAGGAACGTTATCCTCGGAATGGACTTTCTCTGCGAGTATGGCGCCGTCATCGACCTCGGGGCAAACCAGTTGACGCTGCGGAAACCTGTTTTACCGCCGGTGGAGACCAACACGACGTCAACCGCGATCCGAGTTATCGCCGACCATGTGAACCTACAGCCGCGGTCGAGTGTTTTCGTCACCGTTATAACCGACGCAGCCATGCACGGTGAAGCT
Organism: Ixodes scapularis; assembly: GCF_016920785.2. NCBI lineage: Eukaryota > Metazoa > Arthropoda > Arachnida > Ixodida > Ixodidae > Ixodes > Ixodes scapularis. Next base: position 90,170,987 of record NW_024609879.1, read on the forward strand.
CTTCTGGAAGGCAGCGTCCAACTGCTCTTCGAAAAAGGAATTGGTGTCGCAAGAGGCGTAACGGATCTCCAAGAAAGACGTTCAACTGTTCTTGTGACGAACTTTCGAAAGGAGCCGCCGCACCTAACGAAAGGCACCACCGTGGGCCACGTCGAGGAGCTTCAGACGCCAGCAGTGGTCACCGCAATCTCCGAGGAAACCTCGTCGCCACAGCAGAAAAGCACGACGCCGCCGCCGCTCGACATCGACCCCGAGCTCCCAGCTACGAAGCGCCGGCAACTGGTTGATCTCCTTGCCGAATACAGTGACTGTTTCGCCACGACATCGAAGATTCGCCAAACACCAATGGCGAAACATCGCATTGTTACCGACGACGACGCACTTCTTGTCCACCAGGCGCCGTGTCGAGTCTCCTTAAAGGAAAGGAAAGTGATTCAAGATCAAGTCCAGGAGATGCTTAACGACGACATCATTCAACCCTCAAGAAGCCCATGGGCGTCCCCAGTCGTCCTTGTAAAGAAGAAGGACGGAACCCTGCGGTTCTGCGTGGACTATCGTCGACTGAACGCGGTGACGAAGAAGGACGTCTATCCGCTTCCCCGCATCGACGATACGTTAGACCGACTGCGCCACTCCCGATATTTTTCGTCGATGGACCTGAAGAGTGGTTACTGGCAGATTGAAGTCGACGAACGTGACAGGGAGAAAACTGTCTTCGTCACTCCCGACGGACTGTACGAATTAATTGTGATGCCGTTCGGACTTTGTACAGCACCAGCCTCCTTCCAGCGCGTCATGGACACCGTACTGGAAAGTCTGAAATGGCAGAGCTGCCTCGTCTACCTGGACGATGTTGTGGTATTCTCACGAGATTTCGACGAAAAACCTCAGACGACTTCGAGCCGTGCTTCAAGCCATCAAGACCGCCGGCCACTCAAGCCAACAAAGTGTCGGTTCGCCTATGGGGAACTAAAGTTCCTTGGCCACGTCGTGAACAACAAAGGTGTTTTACCTGACCCCGAGAAGACCCGCGCCGTAGCTGCATTTACTCCGCCGGCTGACAAGAAGGCCGTGAGAAGATTTCTCGGACTCTGTGCCTACTAGAGGCGCTTTGTTCGAGACTTCGCCAAGCTATCCGCACCGCTGACACACCTCACGAAGGACGCCGTAAAGTTCGAGTGGAAAGAAGAACACCAGAGGTCATTCGACGAGCTCAAACGAAGACTCCAGACGCCCCCGATTCTTGGCCATTTCGACCAGTTTGCTGAAACCGAGATCCACACCGACGCCAGTAACACCGGACTGGGTGCGGTACTAGTCCAAGTGCAGGACGGAGCAGAGCAAGTTATCGCATACGCAAGTTGGACGCTGTCTAACGCGGAGAGGAACTATTCAACGACTGAAAAGGAGTGCCTCGCTGTTGTATGGGCAATAACTAAGTTTCGCCCATATTTGTATGGAAGTTCTTTTCGCGTGGTCACAGACCACCATTCGCTCTGCTGGCTGGCGAATCTGAAGGACCCCTCTGGACGTCTCGCTCGGTGGAGCCTACGACTGCAGGAGTTCGACATGACCGTGGTGTACAAGTCCGGCCGGAAGCATAATGACGCCGACTGCCTGTCAAGGGCCCCAGTCGAGGCCGGTCCTACCTGCACCAAAGAGGACGACGATGAATGTTTCCTCGGCGCTCTGGATGTCAGCGACATGGCAGCACTCCAACGAGGCGACCATGAGCTGCGAGCACCCATCGAGCACCTAGAAGGACAAGGAAGCGCCGTTCCCCGCGGTTTTGTACGAACACTGCCAACCTTCTCCATCCCACGAGGCGTGCTGTACAAGGAGAACTTCAGCGACAACGATACAGCGTGGCTGTTGGTGATCCCTTCCAGTCATCGAGAAGAAATTTTTCAAGCCTGCCACAACGACCCGACGGCGGAACACCTTGGTTACAGCAGGACTCTTGCAAGGATACGCGAAAAGTACTACTGGCCCAAGCTTGCAAAGACAGTACACCACTACACCCGATCTTGCCACGAGTGTCAACGACGGAAGAAGCCACCGACGAGACCGGCAGGACTTCTTCAGCCTATTGCGCCGCCATCTGCCCCATTCCAGCAAATCGGTATGGATTTACTCGGACCTTTCCACCATCGACGCAAGGAAACCGATGGATAATCGTCGCAACCGATTCTCACGCGGTACGCCGAGACAAAAGCGCTTCCATCAGGAACGGCTGTTGAAGTCGCCAAGTTTTTCATCGAGTCCATCGTCCTCCGGCACGGCGCTCCCGAAGTCCTGATCTCAGACCGTGGATCATCATTCATAGCCCAGCTGCCGCAAGAAGTCCTTCGTCTCAGAAACACCAGCCATCATCGCACCACGGTGTACCACCCCCAGACCAACGGGCTGACGGAGAGACTCAACAAAGCCATCGCCGACATGATCTCCATGTACGTCGACGTGGAGCACAAGACATGGGACGAGGTGTTGCCGTACGTCACATTTGCCTACAACACGGGGCCGTACAAGAGACCACCGGAGTGACACCCTTTCAACTGGTGCATGGTCGCGAGGTAACGACAATGCTGGACGCTATGTTACCCCACGAACCGGCTGTCAACGCAAGCGACGACGCCCAGGTGGTTGCCCAAAGGGCAGAAGAAGTACGTCAGCTCGCCAGACTCCGTATTAAAGCTCAACAACGCGTCGACTCTGGCCGCTACAACCTTCGTCGTCGGGACGCCCACTTCCAGCCCGGAGACAGGGTGTGGGTGTGGACACCGATTCGCCGCCGCGGTCTCAGCGAGAAACTCCTGAAACGTTACTTCGGCCCCTACAAAGTGCTTCGTCGACTCGGGGATCTTAACTACGACGTGATGCCCGACGGAACACGGATTTCGTCACGCCGCACTCCACGACCGGAAGTCGTCCACGTCGTGCGACTGAAGCCGTACTACGCTCGATAGGACTGTGGACCTTGTGTGTTCCAAATGACTCTTTAGTTTACCGTTATTTTTATTTGTTTTGTTCTTGAGTTGCATCGGGACGATGCACTTTTTGAAGGGGGGAGTAATGCCGCGCGCGCAGCTGGCCAAGTAGGCAGCGCGCGCGTGGCCTAACGGTTATCGCGCTTGCTTTCCACGCAAGCCAGGGTTCGATTCCTGGCCGCAGAGGCGCATTTTTGTTGACACTGTAGTGTGATGTTCTGGTGAATTCGAAAACCGTCTTGCTGATTCGAGATTAGAATGTTTTGCGCGCCGAACCTTCTGCGCCGAACGATCCAGAAAGCCACGAGGGTACATAAGGGATTCCGCAAGGCGAGCGGTGTCAGTCTCGCCCCAGCGTTCGACTCTGCTGCCACGCCGACTTCGACGCCCGCGACGCTCTAATATTATCTTTTGTACTCTTTTATTTTTAGCACAAGTTCGCCACATTAAACGTTTATTTCTTCCTGTTTATTTCCTGTTTTGTTTTGGTCACCACCCGTGACACCCGGAATGTGGATGGCGCATTTTTCAAACCAGACGGCATCCGAGCCCACATGTATGTGCCATGGTGAGGGATGAAAGCTGTCTTTTCATAATCCTGGGTGCAGTCCCAGGATTATGAAAGTCCAAGGTAGCAAAGTACGCGCATCCAGCGATGTCTTGAATGATATCATCCACAAGAGGCAGGGGGTACACCACTGTGATCGTGCGTTCATTGAGTGGTGCATAGTTAACACACAAACGTTTCTTATCTCCGCGAGACACTACGACCACTGGAAAAGCCCATGGGCCAAATGCTGGAAGAATAACACCTCGGTCCTGGAGTTCCTTTATCTGTTTTTCCACGAACTGTCAGTCTTCGGGAGCATATCGGTACGGGCTACGGCTTTATGGCAAGGCGTTTGGTAACAGGTTAATGCGATGCTGCATGCCTGTGAAATGGCCTAAGTCATCTTTGTAACGGGCGAAGGCTTCATTCTGCTGTGTCAAAATGGCGGCAATGACACTATTTCGGCTGAAAGATAACTGATCGGAGGGCAGGGGAAGATCAGGGTGAATGTCTTTAGCAACAGTACCGGCTGTCTGGGCTGGCGGCTCGGCACTGGGGCTATTTAAAGGCAAACGTGGAGTTTCCTGGGTGAAGGCTTGCCAGATGGCTGCTCCGGCGACGGCAAGGGCTCTCTCTGTAAGCAGTCTTGTGACATCGTCTGCACTTGTGAATTAAGGCTCGATTGGGTGAGAATTACGGGAGTGGACATCCATGGTGCTAGTTTTTGTTCTGCTATGAGAGACAAACCTGTGGCCGTATGCTGGAGCCGGACGAACTGCGGAGGCTCAAAGATCAGACGCGCCTGTGCGGCTCGAAACCTATCTTCACCAATGATGAAGGGGAGGATGTTGTGTTCCAGAACCGCGGCCTGGACGACTCCCGCGATTGGGCCAATGGTGATCTTAAGTAAAGCTGCTCCCGCTGGGAGTACGGTAGTACCTCCTACTACTGCCAATGGAGGCTCAGTCCAGGGTTGTAGCTTGCGTTCTGGAACAGGCGACTTTGTTACGAGAGTCAGCTAAGAAACTGAGCCTGGGAACGCATCATAATGCCCAATTCCAGTGATGGTCGCCAAAAAGAATGGGCACTGCAGTTGAGAGCCTTCAAGGGTTGCTGGAATGGTATGAAGAGCTGGTGGTAATGGCACTGCAGGCATGGCCCTAGCTGCCGACGACGATGCCTGGGCTGACTGACTGGTGTATGTTGTACACTTCAAAGTGAGGTGACTGAGGTGTCTGCAATTATAGCACACCGCTTGGGACAAGTCCCAAGCGGTGTGCTACGAAACTACGACGCTGGACCTCCATATTGTGACGAGATGGCTTGGTATCTAGCCTCTTGAAGTCGGTGGGCTGGTCCGCGATGTGTTGACGTGAGGCTGTGGGTGACGGTGACGTCAAGCTATAGCGCTGCGTAGGGTGGGTGGGACATTCGGATCTAGCCGATTTAGGCGAATATGATTGGTAACTTTATTGGGCAGGAGTAGTCGAAGGGCTTGCCTTGGCGTGCTGGGCGGACGTATCCAGGCTCGCACATCTCCCAAGAAAGGTTTGGACGGTTGTTGGTCTGTTGGCTGCCAATGCTGAGACGATATGTTGGTCCCGCATGCCTTGGAGTAGGTTGTCAATCTTCTCCGGATCGCTGAGGGTTACCGGGCAGCGTTGGATGATTCTTAATTTGTCGAAGGCGAACTGATGAAGGGATTCGCCAATCCCTTGAGTCACGTCCATGACGCGTTCCTGCCAGTGGATAAGGGTCCATTCTGTGATGAATGTCTCTTTGAAGGCGTCTCTCCAAGTTGGCCACGTGTCGTATTGGCTTCCGAACGCGAGGTGACAGTTTCGTGCTATACCTTTCAACTTCCTTGCTGCGATGAGCCGGGTGGTAGCGTCATCCCTCGAGGCTAGTTGTTGGACGCGACGAACGTACTCCAGCCATTCTTTGACGTTTTGCTTTGGCGAGCCCTCGAACTGTTGGAGGGACGCGGACAGGTCTGGTAGCGTTGTAACTGTCGTTGAAGGACGAGGCAACCGCTGCAACAAAACAGCAAGGTTTTGTAGCGTGATGGAGTCTAGTGCCAAAGAGCCAGCGGCAGAGGCCGACGCTTGGTGCAGGCTAGGTGAAGATTTGCGGCGCGCCTCGATGTCCGCGGCAAGTCGCTGAATGAGGGCTCCTTTTGAGCCGGAAGTGTCTAGCTCACGTGCAGCGAGCTCTTCCTTAATAAGCTAGACGCTTAGACACGGCATAGTTCTTGCGTCTAGTTCACTCCAGACAATGCCGGGCATGACTGTGTCGTGCAAGGCTTACCAAGGAGGTACGAAACGTTCCGCTCACGAGAAACCGCCGAGACAAAGCGCGTTCTTAGCGCTTTGCGAAGACGCGAGGGGCGGGAGTACGTCGTTCCGAAGCTTCTGAAGTTCTTGTCGAGAACGGTTGCAGGTGTTTACGACGGGGCGTAGGCGGAACCAGGCGATTCGACGCACGGCTGGCGGTCGGGCTAGTGTAGGCTTTCACGGTTCAAAGTCGACTGCGCCAGATGTAAGGCATGAGGGCCAAGCCTTGGAAAGGGATTGAGGAAGCCTATTTCCATTAAAAACACACGTTGAGTAGTAGGGCTAAGAGCGAGTTGGTGGTGGCCACAACCTGCTGTAATCCTGACCTGCCGACAAAAGGGCAACCAGCTGTCGCCGGCGGAGTGCGTGGTTTCTCCGTTGAGGGCGCGCGGTAAAGGTTTTTCTGGGAGCCACACGCAGCTCACAGCCTGCCTTTTCTGAGGCCTGCTACGCTGCTACCCCTGCCACTAGCTGATTACCGCTCTTCCTTCTCTTCCGCAGGGGTCCATCTCGCCACAGAGCGGAGCCAGTGGCGGAACCAATAGTTTTCGCTCGTAGCGGGGCAATAAACATTTTTCAATGTTGATCTAATTTCCTCTGTCTGGCTGATTAGGCGACGAGGGGGCGGTGCAAGGAGGTAGAACGAGATTGTACTACAGCACCGAAGTGATTTTATGTTTTCGGGCTCTGCAACTTGGACTTGAGCTTGAACCGTATAACGATTCACCGATTGTATGGTTTACTGCTGCGAACCCTATTGTAAATCGGCAATTAAAAACACGGCTGGAGTTATTTTTCATGGACCCCAACGACTGCGCGAATCGCCAGTGTCGACCACGGAGGCCTGTCATGTCCTAAATGGAGATTTACAGGCTTTGTCTGCCTTTCAAAGGCAGCAGCGGAAGGCTCAGCTGAAATGCTGCTGAGGTGCAGCAAATAGGGTGACCACCTTCCTGCTAGTGAAATGCGGGACACGCGGGGCAGAGGGCGGGGGGGGGGGGGATTTATTAAGACGCACACAGCGAACCAAGGCTCTGTGAACATATTTATTATCCCGTACTGTTTATCTTTATACACCTGCTGATTGTATTGCAGCAATTAAGCTCAAATAATTTTCACTACCAGTGATAGATTATTTTGAATGCCAGCGATGGTTACGTGTGCCGAAGTTGAAAACATAAAAATCGACCGTACCAGAACTCAATCCATCAAATGGAAATAAGAAACAGTAAATATTTTTCTGGTTATTGTTTCCTGTCCACGCTTACTTCTGTCAACATGGTCCTACACAAATTTTTAACATTATGTTCTTTTTCGACCGTTGTATGTCTGGCTGCCTTCACTAAAGAAAAAAAAAAGAAATCCACAGCACACCTTTCGCATTGGCACGGCAATTTGAAAATAATTACAATATTTTATATTTAAACTTTGGGCGAGAACTTTTTCGTACAATATTTTCCCACCAAAGAGAGAGGCACTACGGCGCATGCGCGTCGGTCCCCTTGCAAGAACGACGGTCGCTTCCCGCAATGCTTGGATAGATCATAGAACATGGCGTACCATTTCAATTCACACAATTACTAGCGACCTCCGCACTTCCCCGTGCCCCATTTTTCGGCAGCACCGTGAGTAGCGGAGTGAATTTTACGACAGTATGAAATGCGGGACATTTCGAAGATTTTTGAATTTCTCGCGGGACGCGGGACACGAGCCCTCAATGCGGGACAGTCCCGCGAGTCGCGGGACGGGTGGTCACCCTAGCAGCAAACCATTCCATTCATTCGTGGCAGCTGTGTTACCAACGACATGCAGAAGCCTTCTTTTTATCACAAAAGTGCAACACCTGGGCAGAAAAAAAAAACCTGGTTGAGCTCTTACTGAAAAAATGTGTTCGGTCATTCGTTTCAAACTACACAAACTGCGTGGCCGAGAAAAATGTGAAGTTAAAAAGGGTGAAAGCAAAGCCTGCGTCTAGGAAGGTTTTCAAGGTATGAACCGACAGCAATGATCCACAATGTCTTCTGAAAGAACTAAAATAGGCTTGATGTGTTAATTATCAAAAGTTTTTAATAAATAATGCTAACCATGAAACCGGTTATCCTCCGTCGCATATTCATATTGAAGCTGTCTAATAAGTAGGCGCGTGTTCGACCCACGCCTCATCTGCAACTGGCACGGGGCAATAACTATGACGGTAGCTGGCGCCCCTAGTGGCAAAATATTTCACACGCACAGTGGCGAAATCGTGGTAGGAGAGCTATTCCGCGTACAGGCCAGGGCCCAATAACGCAGCCGCGACTTGCGCGCCTCAAATTGACGTGCGGATATCTAAGGAAATACAAAGACCTTTAAGTGGCGCCATGCATTCACAACGTTGCGAAACGCTGCGGATTCTGTATATATTAAACACCGGGCGCTGCCGCTCTTGTCTGTTGGCAGGTCAGGATTACAGTAGGTCGTGGTGGAGGCTGGCTTGGGTGGTTGAAGGCTCGACAAGCTGGCGACAGCACCAGACAGGAACGCACGAGCCGTCCGGGCTGGGCACGAGGGCGGCTTCTTTCTCTTCCGTCACCACGCACGCTCACTTGGGGCGCGTCAAAGATAGCTGAAAGAAGAAAAGGCGACGGAGGATACCACGCGCTCACACTCGGAATTCCAGAGTGGTGAATATAAAAAGCAAGATATTGTTTACAGTCGTAATAAAAAGAAGTTACAAAGTAAAAAGTGTAGATATATATATAAAGTTGAGTTCGACGGATCCGCTTACGGCACGGCGTTGCACGTCAGCCTTGACAGGGAGTTAGTCCTGTCCAGGAAATGCTTGGCAGGCTCGCTTGGCCCGGGCGGATGTTTCCCAGAAATCTTGGATAAAAGCCCCATGGGCCTGGACTCGTCCGTCCGGGCTCTTCCTCGGTTGCCGCTAGCACCGCTGTCGGGTCGGGTTCCGTGTCGTGCCCGCCCTTTTCTCACGTCTCATGAGCGTGTGTCGTCCTCCTCTCATCACTGCGTCGTCTTCGTTTCTTCGTTATAGACCCATCCCGAAATTACGCCCTCATCTGGCAGAGTTGGAAATACTGCACAGGTGCGTGTGCAAAAGACACCATTTAATGGAAAGTCGATCGCTTATATATAGTTCAGTCAAGAACAGTATTATACAAGTAATAGTCTTGCCACATTATTGGTGTCCTTTGCGCACGTCTCTGTGCAGGGCTTTCAGATCTGCCTGAAGAGGGAGTAGTTTCGGGATGGGTCTATATCCATTTCTTGCCCTTGTCCTTGCCTTGCACTCCTCTTCTTCTAGGTATTCACATCTTCACCCCGTTCACTGCATCTTCCTTCTCGTCCTTCGCTCAGTCCAACTCACAGTTTTCACGCGAGTCGTTTTGATCATCCTTGTTCCCCCACATCATCACACTGGTACTGGTATAGTTTGCAGAGAACTTAGTTAAGACGGGCGATTCACAGGAGGTGGTAAGCTACGGGCTGCGCAAGTGGTTTTGACTGTCGCTCAACTTTGTCGCGGGCGTAGGGCTTCGAGGTAATATACGTATAGATTTGTACCAGTTCCTTAGTTAGGGGACGTTCAACGATGCTCAAGGTGCTCGAAGTTAGTTGATGTTAGGGTTGAAGTTACAAAGATTCAGCAGGCAGATGACTTGCTGGAGTTGGTAGGTTTTTCTGTGGTCACTGGGGAAATTTATGCGTTTGATTCGGTTCAAAATAGTGACGCTCGGCTGCCGGTTGCTGGAGAGAATCAGTATTGCGGTCGATCGATTCGGGCTCGAAATACAGTGTCGGTGGTGGGATGGGACTCTTCACTCCCGGGTTTCGGCACTAGCATAATAAAATACGGCAGAATTTAGTTGAACTGACGTCTGTGAAAAAGAGCAGTTTTAAATACCGCTACGAAAGTTAGTCTCCAGCGTGGCTGAGTCACCTGTCCAAGCACCTCCTTGCGTTTTTTTATTAGCAGTATTTCCGTTTTCGGTATTCCAATTTAATCGTGGTACACTGAGTTAGACATCAGTATGGCATGAACTATTTATTTATTTATTTATTCTGTTTAATATGCCCACAAACAGCTCGAGGCCTTATTAGTGCGCACATAGCACAAACAATGAAAGAACAGATACAGACAAACAAACAAGCAAGACGTGATTTGGAAAAGATAAAAGGAAATAAATAAAACTACGGAGAACAATGAGAAACAACAGAGCACAGATGTTTGTCAAGCGGCCAACAATGCTCTTCTAAAATTTAAAAGAGGTGAAAATAAATTCTGAATCCCTCCTATCGCGATTATAAATAAGCTGAAGTTTCTAATAAAAAAAAAAAAAACGACCGAGGTACACCTAAGCACTCCTTATGAGATGTGAATGCGAAAGCATGCAAGCCGCTCGTCCGCTCCCTTATTTCGTCTGCTGCGTACTTTTCGTCGCCGGTGAGCGAGTGTCTCCCTTGGGCACGGTGACCTCGGACGCTCCGTGCTAATGACGCGCTGATGGACACGGAGCGCCATCGGGTGAGCGACCGTGAAAATTGACGAGCGCAGCGGCCAATGGGAGCCGCCCCGTTGACGCGCGCCAGCCAATGGAACCGATGGAAGCTATAGGTGTCGTTTTCGCGCTTCAAACTAATGACGTCAGCTTGCTCCATGAGGCAGTTAATGCTTTCGCATTAAGACAATTGTTTCCGTATTTTTCCTGCCATTACAAACCTTTGGAAGGCTCTTGTGTATCCCCGTTTAATAGAGTCCCGTAGTTTTGATGGTGAGCTAACGCTGTTCTTCAATGATGATATCACTTTATCTCAACAACCAGCGGAGATTTTTCCGGGCGAGTTTTTTTTTGGCACATTACCACGAAAGAGACATGCTGGTAAAAGAATATGTGAGTGTTTTCCGAAATTGCTTTATAAATTCGAACAGCTAGTAAAAAGCTAACAAATATGATTATCTTGTTCTATTCCACATTTCACATAAAGGGAGCGGACCTTAAAAAATGGTATATCATGAAAAGGATCAACGGGCAGCCATTTTGATAGAGAAAGATAATGAACTGCGCGTGGTAATTGTTTATCATTTCTCTATATTCGTTTTAATTTGCCCTTGTAGAACACCATATTACATTATAAAATTGCGAGCAATTGAATTTAGTGTTAAATGAGATCATGAGAGCAGTCAAATGCTGAAAGTAATTTTCGATAATTTGACTTAATGTCCCAGCTCGCTGAATTGGATTAAAGCTTCAGGTGTGCCTCGATAGACACAAAATATGTATTTCAAGAAATTTGACTATCGAAAAATAAGTAGGAATAGCCCATGAAGATTAATTATCATTTGCAATCGTCTATTTGGCCGAGAAGTTTGGTGGCACAAAAATAATATTTCTGCAGACATTGCTTGTACACGGATGAAAATGATCAAATATTGAAAGGCTTATAAGCCACAGAATTTGCTAATATATGCGGTTTTTATACTGGACTCCTATACATTCCTGCGTTGCAATCCCCTGACACAATACTTAATAATATCGGCATTATGAATGCATATTTTCGGTGCTCCATTTCGCCACCGTAAGCAACACGTGAATTTCAAGCAAGTCAAAGCGAACTAAAGAGCTTGCAGTGATAATGTTTTTATTACATATGCCTTTTCATTGCTACAAAAAAACTGTAATAATCTCAGATTGCACCGTGTAAGAACATAGCACTTCAAAAAGCAAAGGCGCGTTTGAAATTGTTAGAACATAATCGTTGCGATTCGAAATTGCATCACTAAATAATTTTTTCTAATTATTAAATTAAAACATATTAGGAAAGCATAAAGTGGTATTTAGATTGGAGTACCGCTCGGTGAAGCGCGCGCTATAAAGGGGCCCTCCGGAGCGTTCTGCGATGGTCTATTTATGGCGGTAACTCAATCTGCAGGCCCTAAGGATCCTAAAAATCATAAAATTACGATCATGCGCGGCGGATTTCCCTATAAAAATTGCTATCAAACTCCCCGGCACGCCCCCCTTTCTTAGATGACCCCGGAAAACGGGAGGGGCATCTCTTTACGCGTCAGCCAATAGCAAGCGAAGGATCCCGGCGTCACTGCGCGTCACCAACGCGGCCGACCGCCGACCCGCGGAGGAATCTCTCGAACACGCGCGGACCGTCGTCAAGAAACCCGGACTTTGTGCTCGGCAGTCGTCGTTCGTCGCACCGCACCGTCACGCTGCTACTGCAATACGCAGTCGCATCCCACAGATGACAAGGAAAAGTTTGACTCGTTGACGTGGAAGGATCACAAAGCTGGCTTCGGAGTCGGGACCCCCGGGAAGAAGGAACATGTGTCCCGCAAACGCACGCCTGCAGACGCCCCGGGAAGCAGACGAGCCGACGCGCCGACGCAACACCCCCTATAGCAACATGCTTGCGGGGAGAAAACATAGTTCGCTGCTTATGGAGCTATAATTGCGGACTGTGTTTTCCGCACAACAATCAGTTTACGGTTTTCTCAAACTTTAATTTACAACAAGCTTAAAAAGTGTTGCAATAATAACGTTCGCATTCACCGCGGGACGCAGCATTTCCATTGGTCAAGTTTTAGCGATGGGCAGGGAATGGGGGATTGTCTTCCAAGAGAAAATAGTCCCGATATATTTCTTCTGCCATCTGCTTAATAAACGGTTTTGTAATCTAAAACTTTGTATGCATATTAACTTGCACCTACTACGCAATATAACAATATAAACAGACGATCGCAGAAAGCTCCGGAGGGCCCCTTTATTGTGATGAGCAGATCTGCCAGGTTTATCTTCGGAAGAAACAGACGCAGGTATTTAAGTGCCGAGTTAATTTGTGATGGTTGCTGTGTTTTCGTAGATCACAGAGCCCTACTATCGCAACTGCATTTTATAATCTGTTAAGGTTATCAGTCAAAATGCTATTGCAATCAAACGTCACATAGATGTCTTCATTCATTCCAAGAATTTGTTTTCATGCATTTTCTTGGTAGAATGCGACATTTCCCGGGAGTATATGTTGCCGTACATTCTTATAAAGAAATGCACACTTCATCAGTCTATGTATGCAAGCCGGCAAAGAAATACTCTATTAATCTAATGCGCAGTGTACCAACTTCATAAAAAAATGTATTGTTTCTCAACGTGCGGTTCCTCAATTAAGATAAATTAACAGCCACCTCTACCCGAAGGGTCCTATAATACAACGAATGCAGCACCTACGTATGGAACGATTATTTAAATTTGGAAAGAAGATATTAAACAGTCGTTTTGCATTGTGAAGAGCAAACTGCTTACTAATTCCCATGCTCAATTGAGCGCGAAAATTTACCACGTGATGACGTAACACGAAATTCCTCGCTTAGTCTACCGAGACAATTCTTTTGAAGTAACCTACGTCATGTGACGATAGTTCATGGTGTCATGTTGTGATACCACTTGGTCTTATGACGCCACTTTACGTCAAATTATGTGAATTTTATTTTTCTGATACATTTAGCGTGAAAGGATTGCGTGACATAAGGTAACTTGATGTGTTTTACTACTAAATGTTTGGAAGCGATTAACGTCACTTGTGATCAGACGTCACGCGACATGATCCTGTGACATGTCTTCACGGGGCAAAGTGGTGGTGTCCCTTAACACAATGGCATCACAAGACATAATGACACGTGGCATCAATTTTTTAGCTATATTTAGCAGTGTTATTTTTTATTGCGCCAGTTCACTGGACGTCATGCTTCGTGCTGTCAAGTGTCACTACAAATTCAGTCTGGAAAGATAGCTTGACGGCAATTCAGGTTACCTGACGCCATGGTGTCAGGTCAATGTGTCTTAGAATGGCGTATTTTAACTTGATGTCGCGTGACAAATTATTTTCCCGTTCAATTTGACGTAAAAACCTACTAACAGACGAAAAGACACAATTTTGGGATTTTAGGGTTTTGTTAAAAAGCACTTCGGAAACCGAGCAGTGATAAGGTATCTAGTCTCATAAGGCAAATATTTAACTTTGCTTCACAGGAAGGAATATGTTGCTCATGAAATTTCTGAGGTTGAACAGCCTTTTTCAAATGCACACGGCAACTGTGAGTAGAAGTTTGACGTAGTTTTCAGATTAGCGTATGATTGCGATTTCTTTGCAAGCACAGCAAACATTTATCAGAACTAAAATCAGTATTGTTTGATAACCTAAATGCTAACTAATGAAAAACCCGTAGCTTTTGCAGTACCGAGTCTGGAGCCTGTTCAGCTCATCACGCAGACGAATTCACAAGGTACCTCCTAAAACAAATTTTAACTTACTTACTTGACCTATGTTCATTAATCGATTGCCTGAAATTACTTTTTATGAAGATATAAAAATGAGGTTGTTATGACCCAGGCGGTGCTCCTACAGCCGAGATACATCCGGAATTATCGCCATTGGTGGATACTTATAGGTACGGGAACCTAACAAGAAGTTTAAAGGCGGCAACGCACGCTGGCATATATGTACTGCGGTAAGTACACTCAACGCTTCCATGCATTTCGGTCCTAAGATATAAAGTGCTGGTGGTCATTGACAACAAAAAAACTGTTTAGTTTTCTTGTGAGTATAGTCTGTACAAGTTTCTAAAAGAAAGGAGCTGCAAAAAAGTGTACCAGTATATAAAGAACTTCCGTGACACAAATGTTCAGCAACAGTTTTTCACTGATGGGCTTTTACGTGTGTGTTCATTACCCTTTCAAGATCGTGTATTTGTTAACGACGTTCCATGCTGTGCTTCCTTTTTCTTAAAGAAAATTTGGAGTGGTTCTGTATTAGAGAATGAACCCCTGAATCGTCTTTGTTTGGCCTCCAGGATAACAAATATCGAAATTATATTGCAGATTGATGCGCCCAGTAGCCACAACGGCGCTTTCAAAATAGCGCTGGAGCCACTCCTGCCCGTCTCGTTCGGTGGTAGGAGGGAATCCTGACGTATTATACAGGGATCTCAATAGTTCCGTGCTTTCCACAAGCCTTACCCGAGCAGTCATAAACGATGCACGCGTTCCCTAACAAGCGGCACGTGCAAGGAATTCGAAGCATCTGGGTACGAGGTCACACCCAGCGGTTGGTTATGTGGTTTTTGTAGCGACCTTTAATCCCTTCAGGTTGAATGCTTGTGACATTCAAGCGCACATTACAAAAACATTATAGAACTCACGTCTAACTTTTGTTTTACCAGAATCTTTTTCAGCTTTCCTTTGAGTTTCATTCAAATGATGTGATTTTTTTTGTGATTTTGCAGCTGCAATGTTGATCACTGCTGTTACCCCCACACGTTTTATGCCGCACCAGTGACGTCGCAACTGCGACATTTGCAAGTAAAATTGCACCCTGAGAATCAAAAGGTTCAATCCCTGCCGCTGCCCGTTTCGATCTGGATGAGCATCGTACCTGTGCGCGTTGGTGTATCACTACTGTGTGATGCACGTTAAAGACCCCAGGTTAGTGGTTGCACCGCACTGGCTAAATTGCTCATCTACACCTGAGACACCAGACGCCCACTGAGGCAGACTAACTTCCGGCTGTATAAACATACACAAAACAATTTGCTTGTGAATCAAAAGCTGACACTTCCCTTCTGAAATAACTTTGCTATCGTATGTATACTTTTGGAAAATAGATTTGTCGACAATTATATGAAACAGCTATTTTAACAATCGTGTTGATAATAAAACGAACGGAGTCAAAAACTCCGAATTTTGCGACCTATATATATATATATATATATATATATACACAAAAAAAACGTTGTGCTTATTGCCATAACCGTGTAGCTGATCTCGAAATCCCGTAATGCATGAGGTGCGGCGCTCCGGCAAGAAATGTTGGAACGTCATCTATTATTTTACACGTTATAAATAAATGGCAGCAGGATTCGAAACATTTCAGCGATAATGGGCGGAGCTGAGGTTCAACACCAGTGTCATAGTTTCGTCCGCAGTCGTAAAATAGCTCCTGCTGTTTGAGCCTTTCTATGTGTTATATTTATTTCTGATCATACAACAACTTTTTAAACTAATGATGCACACTGTTCAAATACAGTGACACCCAACGTGCACTATTTCCAGTCCTGTAGGGTAAAAAAAACTTTAACAAGGTAAAATTACCTTGAAGATTAAAGCAAACATTTCTTATGCAGAAGCACGTTGTGGCATTGCGCGCCGTGCAGGTGGAGCAGTGGGGACCAGCACCGGACAAGGTTGCACTGGCAATCCAGACATGTTTTTAGAGCGCAGCTCTTAGGCGCCCGTTTCCGGCTTGAGCGGCGTCGCCGTCGGTTTAACCGCGCGTTGCATTATAGGACGTTTCCCATAATGACGTCACACGTGCCGTCACGTGTGACGTCACGAAGGTCACGAGCAGTCTTGTACACGTTACTAAGAAAAGGAACTAATTACAATTATAATTACTTTATTGAAAAATGTAATTGATTTCAGTAACCAAGTACTGTACCACAAAAGGAATTGAAAAATTACCAGAAAGTAATTGATTACTCTCACGTTACTTTTTAAATTTTTTATTGCGAAATCAAAAACGCACACATATTTGAAAGCTGTTACATTTTGTTTCTTTTTGTCATTCACACCTTGTTAAGCTTCAACACTCAAAACGTCGCTGAGTGCGTGGACATTCTAAAACTTCTGGTATCTTGGTACCTATTTTGTAGTTTGTGTGTCACAAATACGCCCTACGTTGGTGCAATATAGACGAGTGAGGGACGAGCAGACAGAGCGATGTTTTAAGTAAAAAAACTAAATCTTTTTATTGTTTCAGAAACATATAATTGATTACTTGTAATTGATCGTGGAAAAAATAGTAGTTGAATTAGAGCGAACGTTGCCGAAAAAAAAGTATTTTTTTCTTTTTAAAGTAACAGTAAAAAGAAAGTAGAAAAAGAAAGCGTTAAAAAGGTAAAAAAATGCAACCGATTACAAGTAATCAGTTACTTGTAACTCGTTACGTAGAAGTCGGGACTGACGAGTGACGTCACAAGGGTCACTAGGGTCACGAGTGATGACACGAGTGACGTCATGAAGGTCACTGGTGATATTCATGACGAAGGTCACAACTGTCACAGTAAAGGCCATGTGAAGGTCGCGACCTTCATCCGACCCTCACGCGGGTCACGAGTAACGTCACAAAAGTCACTAGGGTCACGAGCGACGTAACGAAGTTCACTCCTGAAGGTCACGACGAAGGTCATGCCCTTCACAGTGAAGGCCACGACCTTCATGAGACCTTCACGAGTGACGTCACGAAGGTCACGGGGGTCACGAGTGACGTCACGAGGGAGGAGGGGAGGAAGGGGAGGAGGAGTTGGAGGGGCATAACCTCCTCTTTCCGACCCTCTCCTCCTCCTCAAGAATTGAGCTCTAATTCAGCATTACAGCGAATTGTGAACGTCGTTTAATTTTTAACCATGCAAAGTCACAGGAGTCCTTCACGCACCAACCCAATATTCAGCTTCCCGGGCGTGCTATCCCGGCTGCTTCTCTTATCGAAAACACATGCGAAAGTGACACATATTTATATAAGTAGAGCTCAAGCTTGAAGGATAAATTTATTATTAGAGCTTAGCTCCGGGTACTCACCACAAAGTTTACAACAAAGCTTGTTTTACCAGTTTTATTGTGCTCAGAATTCTTGGTGCCTAGACTTCCAAAAAAGTAATCTTTATTCTTTTCTTTTGATGGGAAAATAAAATCGTGTTTTCCGTGCAGAGTTTGACCTAAAGTGTTTTCTTTTGAGTCGACCAACAGGGCATGGTTGTTATTCCGAAACTGAAACACATTCCTCAGCTATGCAATGCTTCGGAGGCTGAAACAATACGAGTATGAGAACAGTTTATTTCAGACTGAAGACCGCATGCGTTTTTTTCTTTTTTTTTTTTCTGGGGGGGGGGGGGGGAAGGGGAATCTATAATTTTATTGGCAACAAGAGAAGTGAAGGTGTAAGCCCACCTTTTTGCTGCAAGGTGTCCCCTCGTCTGCTGTCACATTCAGATTCCAAGATGCGCCATTTTCATCAGGAGGCGTTTTACAATAGAGAATACACCTCTGCAACATATTTTCCTGCAAGGAATATATTGTACAGCTCTTTTGGTATGCCTTAGTAGAGCTGTCCAACTTTAAATACATCGGATAATTCACGGCGTACATGAGCTTTTGGAAGGAAGCGCCGGGGGGGGGGGGGGGGGGCAGGGAGGGAGGCGGTAGGGGTCTCAGCGTGTTACAGCACCCAAGTTGGAAGTCTAAGAACGTGAAAACTAGGCCCACAGATACAAGGTATCCAGTGCTACATATTCATTCTTGCTTCCGTGGATATTTAAATCAGAGTGCGCCTTCGTGTTAGAAATCAGTACTCGAAATGCACTTTAAAGGGCCACTGCCAACTCCAAAATCTCTACTTTCGTATTAGAGTCTTTGAAAACCGTATTCTAGAGTTACGCTTCGCTACCGGTAGTAATTCGTGTCGTCACTTCGCACCATGGATTTAGCACGAGCCCGCTAGAGTTTCGCTTTCCTAGCGGGAGCTCGTGTCGTCACTGCTAAGCTTGGGCTGAGCACGCACCCGCTGACCTCGCTTTCCGAAACGTTCAGTCTACTATATAAAATATTGTCACGAATGAAGGCGACGAGAAGGCGAACAATGAACTGAAAATAAAGGTTTTAACGGGCGAACTTGTGCCAACCAAGAATAAGCAACGAAAGAGCGTCGAGGCAGCAGAAAAACAGGCGGCGATTCGGCGGCAAAACAGAGAGCGCGAGCGAGACTGAGACTGACTCGACAAGGTCGCGGGCAGCCGCTTATCTACAGTGCGTCACTATCTGGAAAGTTCGGCAAAGAAGGTTCGAGCGTCGCGCGCTCGGGGCGAGGATGAACTGGCACTTTCGAGAATAACAAAGCAGAGGGAAAGTTACGTCTGCTGCGAGAATGACCGGGAATCTTCTAGAAGACCGTGACCAAGCGTTGCCTTCTCGGCTCTGCGGGCGGCATTATCCCCCTTTTAAAAGTGCATCGCCCCGATGCGAAACGAAAGGAAAACGGAAATGGCTAAAACAATTACGGCGAAACAAAACAAACAAGCAGTGTCACAGTCCTAACGCGCGTAGAACGGCTTGAGTCGCACTACGTGGACGACTTCGGGTCATGGCTGGCGGCGTTCTGATGGGTGAGTTCCGTCGGGGAGCACCTCGTAGTTCAAGTCCCCAAGGCGGCGGATGACCTTGTAGGGTCCGAAGTAGCGTTTTAACAGTTTCTCGCTGAGGCCGCGGCGGCGAATGGGCGTCCACGCCCATACCCTGTCTCTGGGCTGGAACTCCACGTCGCGGCGGCGAAGGTAGTACCGGCCAGCGTCCACACGTTGCTGGTCCTTTATTCGAAGACGGGCTAGCTGGCGTACTTCTTCTGCTCGTTGGATGACCAGCTGGGCGTCGTCAGTGCCGTCGTCCGTCGGGTCGTGGGGCAGCATGGCGTCGAGCATCGTCGTCACCTTCCTGCCGTGCACCAGCTGAAAGGGTGTAATGCCAGTTTTTTTCTTGAATCGCCGTGTTGTACGCAAACGTGACGTAGGGCAACACTTCATCCCACGTCTTGTGTTCCACGTCCACGTACATCGAAATCATGTGGGCGATGGTCTTGTTTAGTTGCCCCGTCAGCCCGTTGGTCTGCGGGTGGTATGCCGTGGTCCGTCGGTGGTCGGTGTGGCTCAGGCGGTATCTCTTGTGTCAGTTGCGCCATGAACGAGGATCCTCGGTCCGTAATCAGGACTTGGGGAGCGCCGTGTCGGAGGACGGTAGGCTCCACGAAGAACTTGGCTACTTCCACGGCGGTCCCCGACGGGAGTGCTTTTGTCTCGGCGTACCTGGTGAGATAATCAGTTGCCACGATTATCCACCGGTTTCCCTGCGTCGACGGTGGGAAAGGTCCGAGAAGATCCATTCCAACCTGCTGGAATGGTGCAGTCGGGGGCGCGATCGGTTGCAGGAGACCTGCCGGCTTCGTCAGTGGTTTCTTGCGTCGTTGGCATTCGTGGCACGAACGGACGTAGAAATGAACTGTCTTCGGGAGCTTGGGCCAGTAGTATTTTTCTCGGATCCGTGCAAAAGTCCTACTGTAGGCAACGTGACCAGATGTTGGGTCGTCGTGGCAGGCTTCGAAGATCTCTTCTCGAAGACTAGCAGGAATGACCAGGAGCCACGTCGAGTTGTTGTCCCCGAAGTTCTCTTTATAGAGGAGACCTCTCCGGACGGCGAATCTTGGCAGGTCACGCGAGAAGGCTCGGGGAATCGTACCCCCTCGTCCCTCCAAGTGGTCGATCAGTGCACGCAACTCAGGATCGTCCCGCTGGAGCGCTGCCATGCCATGATCGTGTAGCTGTTACCCTCCGCCCACCAGGGGTCATCGACGACAGATGGTGGGCCCTGACGACCTCCCCCCTTCTCTCCCCTTTTTTTTTTCTTTTTTTTCCTTTTTTCTTTTTTAACTTTTTTGGCGTGTCGAACTTCGACTCTCTTTTCAAAGAGATTGCGCCGCAGAATACAATACAATACAATACAATACAATGCTCACCGCGCCAAGAAAGTGGTCGTCGTCGTCGTCGTCTTTGGCACATCCGGTAGCTGACTCGACAGGGGCTCTGGACAGGCAGTCGGCGTCGCTGTGTTTTCGGCCTGACTTGTAGACCACGGTCACGTCGTACTCTTGCAGTCGTAGGCTCCACCGAGCGAGGCGTCCCGATGGGTCCTTTAGGCTCGCTAACCAACACAGCGAATGGTGGTCGGTGACCACCCAAAAAGGAGTCCCGTACAAGTATGGGCGGAATTTCGTGATGGGGCCCAGACGACGGCCAGACATTCATATTCGGTCGTCGAGTAACTGCGTTCCGCGTTCGACAGCGTCCGGCTAGTGTATGCTATCACGCGCTCCGCACCGTCTTGTCGTTGGACCAGTACCGCTCCGAGTCCTGTATTACTGGCGTCCGTGTGGACCTCCCTTTCGGCTGATTGGTCGAAGTGGCCGAGAATCGGTGGTGACTGGAGCCGTCGCTTTAGTTCGTCCAATGCCTGTTGTTGTTCTCCACCCCATTCGAAGTTCACGGTGTCTTTCGTAAAGCGCGTTAGCGGCGCAGAAAGCTTGGCGAAATCCTGAACGAATCGCCGGTAGTATGCGCAAAGTCCAAGGAATCTTCGGACGGCCTTTTTGTCGGTGGGCGGTGGAAAGGCCGCTACGGCGCGAGTTTTCTCAGGGTCAGGACTTGCACCTTCGTTGCTCACAACGTGGCCCAGGAACTTCAGTTCGCCGTAGGCAAACCGGCACTTCGTCAGCTTGAGGGTGAGTCCTGCGGTCCTGATTGCCTCAAGAACGGCACGAAGGTGTCGCAAATGCTCGTCGAAGTTGGCCGAGAATACCACGACGTCGTCGAGGTAAACGAGACAGCTCTGCCACTTGAGGCCTGCCAGGACGGTGTCCATGACACGTTGGAACGTTGCCGCCGCCGTGCACAGTCCGAAGGGCATCACCTTGATCTCAAACAGTCCGTCGGGCGTGACGAAGGCAGTCTTTTCTCGGTCTCATTCGTCGACTTCGATCTGCCAGTAGCCACTTTTAAGGTCCTTCGACGAAAAGTATCGGGAGTGGCGCAACCGGTCCAGCGTGTCGTCGATGCGGGGGAGCGGATACACGTCTTTCTCGGTGACCGCGTTGAGCCGCCGGTAGTCAACGCAGAATCGAAGCGTTCCGTCTTTCTTCTTTACAAGCACGACTGGAGAGGCCCACCGGCTGCTCGAAGGCTGAATGATGTCGTCGTTGAGCATCTCCTGTACTTGTTCGTGAATGGCCTCTCGTTCCTTTGGGGAGACCCGGTACGGCGGCCGATGCACAGGGAGCGCGTCCTCGTTGGCGATGATGCGGTATTTCGGAACTGCTGTCTGGCGCACCCTCGACGTCGTCGCAAAGCAGTCGTCGAATTCGGCGAGGAGGTCTCCGAGCTGTCGTCGTTCCGTGGCGCTGAGCTTGAGGTTAACGTCGAGCTGTGGCGGCACTGTACTGGACGGCTGACATGGCGAGGGCTCGTCGGAGATCGCGGCGATTTCGGCGTCGGCCCGGAGTTCCTCGACGTGTCCTATATTAGCACTTTTCGTGAGATGCTGCGCCTCCGGTCGAAAGCTCGTCACGAGGACCACACAACGTCCATCCTGCAGCTCTGCTACACCCCTTGCGACGCCTATTCCTCTTCCGAGAAGCAGTTTGACGTTGCCTTCCAGAAGGTTCCCGCTGGCAACTGCGCCGGTAACGACGGGCACAGGAACACTCGACCGTGGCGGCAGGTTCACGTTGTCCGCAATGATTCGGACGGCGGCTGGCGACGTTTTGGATCCCTCCGGAGGTAGCACGGGCTTTCGCAGCGTGAACCTGTTTGCTCCAAGGTCGATAACCGCACCGTACTCACAGAGGAAATTCATTCCAAGGATGACGTCTCTCGAACAGTCTTTGAGGACGACGAATTTCACCGGGCAGGTCTCTCCGTGGATGTCCACGCGCGCAGTACACCTTCCCACTGGTGTGATGAGATGTCCACCGGCGGTTCGTATTTTCGGTCCTTCCCTCGGCATCATCACCTTTCGAAGGTGGCAAGAGAGCTTCCCACTTAAAACCGAATAGTCTGCTCCGGTGTCGACGAGTGCCTTCGCGTCGTGGCCGTCGATGGTAACGCCGAGGTTATTCGACACCGTCACAGAACCGTCGTTCCTATCCGTTTCGTCGCTAGTGTGGGAGCCCTCCGATGTTTGCGGAGGATATTGGCGTCGTTCGTTACCGGCAATACCACCTCCCGGTATTGCCGCACTCAGTTTTTCCGTCGAGGCAGGGGAGACGGGCTTTCTCGGCGGGACCGGCGGAAGGGCGATGGCGTTCGTCGGGGAGATGGTGAACGGAATCCTCGGCGGCGAGACGACTCAGGAGATGAAGAGCGGCGGCGGTAGTCCTCGATGTCCCGAGGTCGCTCTCCAAGACGTGGTCGAGGGTCGTTGGGCGCAAACCCTCGTAGGCCCAGCTGGCGGAAGGGGCAACGGCGGTAGACGTGGTCGGCTTCCCCGCAATGGTAACAGAGCGGGCGTCGGTTGTTCTCGCCGGACGCACTGAGGTCGGTCGTCGAGACGTCGGGGGTACGGTGGTGCTGGTGCGTCTCGTTGGTGCGGCGCAGGTGGTCGACGGGCAGGAGGTGGCGGTCGTTGGGCCATTGCGGCGTAGCTCAGCGCCGGTTCTTCGGGAGCTGGAACGATGATGGGAGTGTCCGGCTGGCAAGCTCGCTGTACTTCCCCTCGAACCACCTCGGCAATCGAGAGCGAAGCGGGGCGGTTGTGAGCCGGCAGTAGCTTCCTGAGCTTATCCCGGACGACGTCGCGGATGATCTGCCGCAGGTGTTCGATGCCGACACCATTGACATCGGAGCGAGGTGGCGAGATAGCCGGAACCGTTGACACACCGGTGAGTCGTTGATAGTGCACAGCTCTGGCCAACCGCGCTCGCTCAATGTTGGTTGCCTCGGCCACGAAGTCATCTACCGTCGTCGGGGGGCTGCGGACAAGGCCACCGAAGATTTCACTCTTGACGCCCCTCATGAGGAAGCGCAACTTCTCCTCGGTGGCTTGAGGGTCGGCGCGTGTACAGAGTCGTAGCACGTCTTCAACGTAGCTTGTCACGCTTTCGTCGGGGGCTTGTGTCCGCGTCTGGAGCAGGTCCTCCGCATTCTGTCGCCGGTGTTGGTTCGAGAATGTTCGCCTCAACTCGGCGGCGCAGATATCCCACGATGTAAGCGAAGCCTCGTGGTTTTCGAACTAGTGCCTCGCGGTGCCTTCGAGCGAGAAGTAGAGGTTCTGGAGGCGTTGCTCGGCGTTCCATCCGTTGTGGCGGGGGACGCGCTCATAGTGAAGGATCCAGTCCTCGACGTCTTCATAGATTTCGCCATGGAAAGTTGTCGGCGATCGGGGGGCGACGGGCAGGACAACGGCGGGTGGAGCGGTCATCGTCGCGGTCTTCTTTGATTTCCGCGGCAGGGGTCGCAGTTCAGGAGCTTGCCCTTGAGGACGGCGGCTGGCACGATGCTCTGAGTCTTCAACGGAAGGTCGTCGGGAAATGGGGCTTGTTGACCGAGTTCTTTGTAGGGGTACGCTGCACGGGTTTTGTACCCCGCATGCCTCCACCAGAAATGTCACGAATGAAGGCGACGAGAAGGCGAACAATGAACTGAAAATAAAGGTTTAATGGGCGAACTTGTGCCAACCAAAAATAAGCAACGAAAGAGCGTCGAGGCAGCAGAAAAGCAGGCGGCTATTCGGCGGCAAAACAGAGAGCGCGAGCGAGACTGAGACTGACTCGACAAGGTCGCGGGCAGCTGCTTACGTACCGTGCGTCACTATCTCGAAAGTTCGGCAAAGAAGGTTCGAGCGTCGCGCACTCGGGGCGAGGATGAACTGGCACTTTCGAGAATAACAAAGCAGAGGGAAAGTCACGTCTGCTGCGAGAATGACCGGGAATCTTGCAGGGGCCCTAAACTCGTGAAACACAAAGTTTGAGCCGAAAGTTCGCGGAGCGCGCCGATTGGACGTCGGCGAAAAAAGCGCGAAGTCATCATCGCGATAGGCCAATCGGTGCGCTCCGTGAACTTCGGCGCCAACTTTGAGTTTCACGAGTTTAGCGACCCTGAAGACCGTGACCAAGCGTTGCCTTCTCGGCTCTGCGGGCGGAAATATTGCACAGGCAACAAAAAAAAAAAAAAAAAAAAAAAACATTTAGCGTGCAAAACAGCTCGTTAACGATCCGCGTCCCCTCCCGCCAAACTGAGGGGGGAGGGGGGAGAGATTGCGCATCCTCGTTTCTTATTTTGATGATGTAGTTAGCGAAGCATTTTTTCCAAATTTGCAGACGTTGCGAGTTGCATGTCTATTGCAAAAAAATAATGACAAGTGCTTTTACGAAAAATTCAAAGTCAATATAAAAACTTGAAGCCCGGCAGTGCTGGTGACGAGACATTGGTCGTCACCCGGCTTTTGTTCATTCTATTTTAAAAATGGTGGCGCTCGGCATCTGTCCTAAGGACAATAAGAAGGAAGAGGGCGGAGGGAAAGTCAGCGAAGGCTCCGACGAGTTAATATTTTTTATGTCGGAGAGACCAAGAAACTTTTGTTATCTTTCGCGTCGCTCATCAGTTTACAACGCGTTGTTTTCCGCTTTACCTTTTTAAAAAGAGTTTGTGACCCACAAATGAAAACATTGTCAAAAAGGAAAATCTGACTAAAAAATGACGTGTCCTTTGTACGCCGAGAAAGGTCCGGTGGCAAGCGTACAGCGAAGTAGGATCTGACTGGCCGGTTTGCAGACGCGAGTGCCGGTGATTGCCGTGATCGATGAGAAGGTAGCAGACGATGGTTAAACGGCACTTCCTGGCTAAAGTCATCCAAGAAGGCCAGGAGTGCGAAATTTCGCCATTTACGTCAAGAATTGTGGCGGAAGCTTCGGGTCAGGTGTTTTGAAAATATATTTTTCTTTGCAAAAGTTTTTTTGCCTAATATATTTAGGGTCAAGAATCAAATTCGGTCGTTTGCAACGACAAAAAAGAAAAAGAAAAAATAAAGTTCATGCAGAGGTTGTCAGCGGCTTGTTAAAGGAGCGGTGCAGCGAGTTTTGCACTTTGCGCCAGTGCCTCTTAGAATGAATACCTGAGGCCAGATTCACGAAACGATCTTACGCAAAAAATGTGCGTAAGACAAAACTTAGGAACAAATTCGTATTCACGAAGCGAAATTTTCGTAAGTTTTGCGCAGGTTACGACGAAATCCTACAACAGCTCCGAAGCTGTCTTACGCACTTCTTACGATCAAATCAGCATGGCCGACAACGTCGCTCAGTTGGTCGCGACAACCGACGGACGTTTATTTTTCTACATGCGCTTCTCACGCGTCCCGACTTCGAGCAGCAAGAAAAAAGTAAAGAGTACTTGAAACAGACCACGACGAACGAACAAGAACGCTGGAACCACAAACACCCGAGAAAAGCTTCAACGGTCACGATTCCACGGACCCCGAGCGAGATGCCAAGTAGGCACTCCGACTCGGCGCAGCGATGCTCTGACAGTCCCCTGGCCAAGACCGTCTTTTCACGACTGGCTGGCGTACTGAATGGAATATGCCCGCGCGACCCTTGTGAACCCTTCCCGTATTACCGCTCATTCACAATGGAAGCGGATCCGCGTTCGCAAAGCGGTTGCGAACGCGGTTGTATAAAGATCCAGTACAATTGCACGCGCACTTGATGTCATCGAGTGCGCGTGAAATTGCACTGGATCATTATACAACCGCGTTCGCAACCGCTTTGCGAACGCGGATCCACTTCTGGTGTGAATGAGCGGTTATAGTGTGATCGCTGACCTCAATTTTAGATTAAGAAGTCAATCTCTTCCTCTTGTCATCTCCTTGTTTTCCGAGGCAGCGGTGACGAACGCTGTCGTCGAAAAGGGGCTCTCATCGATTCTATCTCTGTTTTGTGTGATATCGAGCTCAAATAAACGCCATTTGGATTACCTTCGCAACATGGTATGTACACTTTGTTATTAGTATTCCATTTTTATTCTTACACGATTCCACCTCACTGTCGATCGCTATAACAGTTCGTGGGTCGCAATGCCGGTCCAACCTTTTTTTTGCCGGGTGTCACGTCAGCATCGAGTTGCAATGGACCTTTTCCACATACCGACGCCATCAGGCGATGGCTGCACGAACTAAAAATCGAGGAAGGACCTACCTGCGCTACCAATCTATAATGGGAGCTACGCTACCACTTTCTTCGCTCTCTGAGCGCTCTGAGCTGCGACGCCTGCCCAACGCGACTTTAAATAGGGGTATCCGTGGCGTCCACCCAAACGTCGTGTTTTCTTTACCGTCCACTATCTTTTTTTGCATAACACAATTATATATATGCTGCAATTACGTGTTCGACTTGCTGATACACAGCCTTCTTCCGAATTTCCTCAATTTTTTCGTGCCGACTTCCGCCGCTTGGCATCGGGCGCTCGCGCATGCGCAGAGCGCTTCTCGGAAAAGGTTCATTGTAAAGGATCGGTCCCGAAATCAATTCGCGGTCCAACAGCGCGAATCCAGCACTTCGATCGAACGCGCGCGTCCGCTCCGAGGGTGAACAGGTATTACGTGGCTCTTGCTGACACCCTCGTAGTTCAAACTTATCTTTTTTAACGTCGGCTCGCTCCTGCATCTCCGAGGCCGCGGAAAACGCCGCGGCAATTTGTTTCCATCTACGTCGCTTTGCAAACTACTGCAGGCCGTCTTTTACCAACGATGACAGTTGTATTGACTTCGTAGCGATCGAGTTTGTAGCAGTCAATGGGGGCGGTTACGCAGCGCGTCGACATATCACTGCACGGACACGAAACCCAGACAAGTGGTGGCAGAAAGGCCGCCTGTGTTTGTTATTAAAAATCCACGTGCTCCGAACGGCTCCGAACGAATGCCGAGCTCTCCAATTGGTTGTTCGTGCTGCCGAAGACGACGTCGCCATAGCAACAACACCGGTAAGTTCTAGTTTTTCCGTACGACAACGTCGCTTTCCTCCTCTCACTTAAGAACGCGTTCGTGAATACCGATTTCTCCTCTTCTTACGATGTTCTTAACTTACGAACTTCTTAGCTAAGTTGTCGTAAACTAAGAACCTCTTCGTGAATCTGGCCTCTGAACTTTAAAACCTATGAAACACCCGTTAGTTTTTCTTTCCCCGCAGTGGTATCGTGGCAGAAAAAAAGTGAAACCCGTTTACAACTCCCTGTAACGCCGAATTGGAGCGCAGCTCTTGAGGAGGAGGAGGGAAGGGTACTGAGGGGAGGGTAGACCCCTCCTCTCCTTCTCCTCCTCCTCCCCTCATTCTTTAATATGCTCCGGGGGGTCATCTGACCTTGGGGGGAGGGGGTCACGTGACTTCGGGGGGGGGTCACGTGACCTCGGGCTCCGGGAGGGGGCCACGTGACCTCGGTGGGTCACGTGACCTTGGGGGAGTCCACGTGACCTTTGGGGGTCACGTGGGGGTGACCTTGGGGGTCACGTTACCTTGGGAGGGGTCACGTGACCTTGGCGTGACCTTGGGGGTCACCTTGGGTGTCACGTGACCTTGAGGTGACCTAGGGAGGGGTCACGCGACCCCTCCCAAGGTCACGTGACCCCTCCCTTGAGCGGCGACAGCGACGGCGACGCCGCTCAAGCCGGAAACGGGCGCTAAGAGCTGCACTCTAAAAATAAAGAGCAAGCAGCCTTCACCATCTTTAACTCCTAGCCAGAACAAGCCGCCGCGTGATCTGGAGCCGATTGTATATGTCCCCGTTGTTTATCATAGCCACGGGCTAGGGTCGGCAGTGCACACACGAGCCGAGTTCCAGATATTGTTATGGTAGGCATTTGGGCTGGGAAAGCCCCGGCAGCGCGGCGGTGATGAACACGACATGCACGATGAGGACGACCTGCTTTTTTGAACCGCCGCGCGAGTCTTGCAGGTTCGGTGGCGGTTCAGGCCTCCGAACCTGACAAGGAAGCAACGGCGCGTCGTCCTCCCTTTTACTGACGCGCCCCCATGCAGACACAAGATGATGGGAGGAACGAGAGGTTTTTCTCATCCTCCGGGCAGGCGGGAAATAGTTTCCGTCCTCCCGCCTCATCTTCTTTCGGTTTCGTTTTTTCGAGCACGTCGCGCACGTTGTATAACAAATGCTGTTGAGTTGATTGAGACTCAGCGGCAGCGAAGGCCGCCTGTAATTCAGTCTTCCTGTCCAAACGGGCAGAACATTTCGGTTGCATTGACGGTTTTACCACTAATTTTATCAAACGAGCAAAGGAAGCCGTTAAAAACAGCGAAGTTCGGGAGCAGTGACAGCAGCGCTACGTACACTAGACTAAGATGACCGCCTCCGGAATGCGGAACGACGTTTGGACGTTCAGGACGTATGAAAACCACTGAAACTGTGTTCAAGACAGGCGGGTTTCACTGCCGGCTTGGGTGCCTCCTGTGCTGAGTTCGGTTCTGTTTTCCGATGCCGAGTTCCAACCGGCAATCAACGTGGTTCTGTATTTTGGCGTGTCGCCAACATACAGAAACATCGCGATGATAGTGTTGTGCGTTGTGAACGGAAGTCAGGAATTATCGCCGATGTGGCCATGTGTTAGCGTATCGGTGGTGCAACAATATGAGATTACGTATACTGTCGGGCATTGAAGCATCCCGTCAGACCGTGATTGGAGGGCCCTCCAACCACGGTCCGACGGTCCTTACAAAAAGAAAAAATGTGAGCAAGTCTGGAGACATCTTAACGATTTTTAACACACCTGTCCACTTCCTATCTTATCACCATTTTTCTACAAGGTTTCTACAGATTTTCTGTCAACAGGCGTCTACAGAGCACACTCGTCAGAAATCCTATCGTCAGTCGCCAACGGTCGTTAGACTTTGCGTCGCCATATTCCTAGATTTTCTACAGACCTGACTTGATAGACCATACACACTGAAAACATGACAAAATCGTTGATATGAGTTATAAGCAGTTTTCGTGTGTAGTACCCTACTGAAAAAAAAAAAAAAAACATTTGGCATCCATATAAAAATAAACGTGTCCATACCGGTAACAGCTTAAAAGGGCCCTGCAAGAACGTTTTAACTGGTTTTTAATTTGCACCAAACCTGAGCGCACTGAACGTAGTAACTTAGTGAAACTTTTCTTTTCTCAAAATTCCTTTTATTTTAAAAGTTATATGCAAATTCAAATTACAAAAACAAGCAAAAAATAACCTCCCTCATGACGTCCTTGGTTGCTTAAGTGGCCGTGAACTAGAGGAGGGGTAGTGAGCTGAGCGAGTGCTCACGGCTGCCGCACTCCGTGTCGACGGCGCGAAAGGGCGCCTCTAAAGCATATTCTGGATAGGCTGTATGCAGCGGGGGCAGCGGGCAGCCAGAGCGGCTATCATTGCATTTGCTGCTCGATTAAATACTAATTCGGCATGACATTTCATTGGCCACAAACGACAGTAAACACGGGGTGAAAATCAGCACAGAATGGGAGCCACTTTGCGCTGCCATACCGCAAAACGGCCAAACCGCAAGACAAAGCTTCTCGCCGAAGGCCTTCGGAACGCACGGAGCCGGTCGGATCCTCGTGGCCATACGACCGCCGCGCCGCCGCGTACATCCGGGACCTTTCCGTGTCGGCACCTGATCTATACTCCTTTCTAGTATGCGCCGCCTTTTCCACCGCTTTGTGGCGGGTATGTCAACGGGTCATTTCTTGTTTCCGTACTTTATGAACTGCATTCGTTTCTTTTCTGATCGAAAATACTGAACAAAAACTACTTTTATAAATAATTGAAATGGTTCGCGCCACTTATATTTTGTATTTTGACTAAAATGAAGTTTTTACCGGCTCTGACCAGTAGTAAGTCCAGGACCAAAGACGTCACATTTTGCGCGCTCTCGGTACCGCGGGTCGCCTTCGTCGGTGGAGGAGTTTTCTACGTCGTCCGGTTAAAATAGGACGCACTTATATTTAGTTACTCTCTCCGTGCCCTCTGGCTTGCCCGAACCCCAAGAGACGTGGAAACCACAAAACATTTAGATGCCTAAATATGATTGCAGGGCCCCTTTAACCATACCGGTCACAAGTTCGCCAAAGGGGTCGCCCGTGTGGTTCAAAGGTGTCCCCCGTATGAGCCATAACGGTCACCTTGTTGGACAAACAAGTCACTTCTTTGGCAAACGGGTCGCTCGTCTGGACAAATGGGCGACTCGTTTGGGCAAAGTTGTCGCACGTTTGCTCAAACCGGCGATCATGGTGCACAGACGGGTGACCGGTGATCGGCAAACTGTACCGGTTTAATAAAACGGCTCTCTGGAGCCCGTTTGATATTGAAGGCACAGATCGGCGGCGTGGGCACGCCTGTTTCAGCCGTGGCAGCCAATGTTTCCGGAAGGCTAGGAGCGCGTGTTCTTCGATTTCAGATCGTCCGCGTAATGCAAGTAATTATATTTATATTTTAATCGCGCTGATGTTCGCTTATACTGCAACTAAAACTAACACTTTTTTTTACGTAAACGCGCGACGTTGGTGAGCCGATATTTTTGACAGAACTTTAAAGCTTTGTCCATCTTTGTTACCTCAAATTACTTATTCAGGTCGAATCTCTCTCGCAGAAGACGTGACCGCGTGAAATAATGTACTTCTAGACTCCGTTTCACTTCAATTCAAGACGCAGTAAAGGTAACGCGCGAACACCCGGCTGCAAGAACGTCGAGCATTGCGAGAGCACGCCCGCCGTTGCAGCAGTCTAACTGCGAGCTCGCGCTGAGTACTTTCTTCGCTCGGGAGCAAGCCGAGTTTCTGGCCGCCCCGCCGCCATTTCCAGCGTTCGAGCGTGCTAAAATGCGCGCGCGCGCGCATGCTTTCCGAGGCTACATAAACACGTCTCAGTGGAATACCTGGGGAGAGGGTTCGGTGCTGTCCCGGTGTCCTGCACCTCCATCACGCCCCCTCCTTCCTCTCTTGTCACCTCCGTCACGTGACCCGCAGCAGCGCGCCAGCTAAACGCTGACAAGCATCGAGATCCGGACGAGCGCGCCTGGCCGTTGCTTTTTTCTTTGTCTGCTTGTTGTCAGGTGCAGTTCGAAATTCGCTCGTCTTACCTGCTTCGATCTGTCGCCTAACCCTGCGGTCTTATTAGGATGTCTCTCGACAACGTATTGGATGTGCACCAAAGCTATCAGTGTTCGGAAAGTCCTACGCGCATATCGGCAACAAGCGATTCTTCAGAAAAGTCAGGAATTCTTGCGGTTTGGTTGGGTTCGGCAAATGACAGCTTGTGCTCCGCATCGTGTTAAAACTTCTAAAGAGCCATTCCCTCTCGTTTGTGTATGTGTGATTGTCCTGCTTTGACCGTGTCGACAAATATCACGGATTACATCTTTCAAGTCTGCTAGTATTATGGTAAGTGCACTGCAACCTACT
This sequence comes from Ixodes scapularis, assembly GCF_016920785.2. NCBI lineage: Eukaryota > Metazoa > Arthropoda > Arachnida > Ixodida > Ixodidae > Ixodes > Ixodes scapularis. Next base: position 90,202,946 of record NW_024609879.1, read on the forward strand.
TCTTGGCAACGATTGCCCGTTCTTCTACGCGTACTCTTCCAGATTATCTATATAATTGTGCAGCGTCTTTTCTCGCGGCAGCCGGGAGAATAATTTCCCCGAAAATCTACCTTTATAGTCTAGAATTAACGTCGATTTTTGTTTGCTTTGCAATCTTCTCAGTTGTATGAAAGCTTAGACTGCCTCTCACATTTCACAAATCGCTTGCACGTTTGTACTTGCCTACAGAAGAAGTAATAAACTTCGAGGAGAATTGAAAACAATCCTTTGTGTCAGTTTTCCTGTCCATTTGCAAGCACCTACGGGAGCACAATTGTTCTACGTGTTTCCTCCATGTTATAAATAGGTTTATAAGTTTCGGGACGTCTTAAATATGTTTAAGGTAACCAACCTCCCAGATGATACCCATTAAGGGCTAGCACATAATTTGCCAATTTAAAAGGCACGCTCAAACGTGTGGTCACGTGCCAGGTCGAACGGCCACCCGTTCGACCTGGCACCTGTATCAAACGGGCATCGGTATCAAACGCGGTACCGTTTCGAACGGGTATCGTTTCGAACGGGTACCGTTTCAAGCGGGTACCCGTATCCCATAATCACATTTGATCCAAACGGATCGACAAGTTTGGTACCCGTTTGATTCAAACGGATCGACCAGTTTGCCAGCATTTGGAATTTCCAATATATATATATATATAGATATATATAGATATTTTTTTTTCGAGTAGGGTAAGAAACGCTCTTGCAACAGGCTTGAAGTGAACTACATAGTCACAGGAATTTACCGTCACAAGATCCGGCCCTGAGAAACATTAAAAAAAAATGTTTATCACTTGTCTACAGCAATTCGTTAGAAACTCTCTTTTTGGCGCTAGAAATGGGACAGCAGTGTTGCTAGAATGTCTGTATGTTTGCTGTACAGAGTCGACACATCATCTCTACACTGAAGTTTGCACAAAACCTGTAGGAAGCAGCGGCCAGTGATCTGTTGACAATGGTTAAATAAGTGGATACGTTCTCCCTAGGAAATCTATGCTTTCTAGTCATAATTATGTCTAGAAATTCTGTAGAAATTGGTTAATTTTTTTTTTTTTTTTTTGGGGGGGGGGGGGGGGGGAGTCGCAGGTTGACATTCCGCTTTACATCAAAGAGTTTAAAAGCGCTTGAGGGATTACGGTGCAATCGATCGACGTGGGATAGTCATGTTGGAACACTGGTCGGAATCATAGCTCCTATCGTAGGTTGGACAATGTAACTGTCGTCTGCGATGTCCTGTTGTCGCCTTCCCGAGACGATTTCGCACCGAGGAAAGGACTGAAAGGTATGAAAATATGACGAAAGTGCGTATTTAGAGTATGGAACTTTAGCATTAAGAAATAATGGTAGGTAAAATCGTCAAGAAAAAGCTATCTTTTATTTTGCTGTTTAAATATACTACGATTCCTGGAGAAACTGCCCTTCAAGTGGCGCGCTGGGGTGAGCGCTAGATGTTTTCGAGCTCGCCAAGGCGTAGCTCCGTACACTTAGCACCTGCCGCAAGTTGCGGCTTTGACTGCATTCAAGTTGATCAGAAAGATGATTTCTCTGCCCGTGAAGCTTCGGTTTTACGTAGTGAATACCTCCTCTACAGAGATTAATTCAAGACGACAATTGAAACCGCACACGAACAGCACAAAGGAAACAATTACTACAATATGAATACTGGCTACGACGTCCCATGCGAGGAAGCAAACACATGGTTTGGAATCGCAGTTGAGCGGCTTGATATATTGGCTTTCAAATAATTACGGCATGAGCGCCTACTTTTTAGTAAGAGATTCATCCCCTGAGCCGTTAAAAATACTCTCAGAGGTATGACATTACTGCAAGAAGATCAATATGCTGGGAATATTATTTATTGCTTTGGTGGTCACCGATAAAATCTGTGGGTTCAAAACGACCAGTATAAAAGGTGGAAACGCAGAGCTCAGAGTAGTAATCGGTGTCGTGTGGGGTTCTATTGAAGTCATTCCATGTCAAACGTCCCTGACGTTGCGCTCGACCATTTCCGATGGTCGAGGTCACGGTGTCACGTTGTGCGCACGCAGGTAGACAGCGGGACCTCGAGTTGTCGGGTACATCTTGGTGGGAAGAGGCTTTTCTACCCTTGTTACTTTATGGCTTTTCCTATTTTGATCGTTTTGAGCGGCGGTGTCCTAACGTGGTCTTCCAATGTATTGATATCAGCAGATGCTTAGCGCCGCCGGGTCAGAGTATCCACTAGTAAGTTAGCCGATTCTCACGTATACATCCCAATCACTCTCTCTTGTCAACGTCAGGACAGATGTTAACAGCAACACAAAAGCCTCGTGAACGGACAGTCTCAAACGACGAGGCGATATGGGGTTAACGAATGCCCGCCGTTGGAGGCTCACGCCTCGTTTGTGTTTAAATCGGCGCTGAAACGGCAAATTCCTGCGTTGCTGAATAGTTCCGCTTTTCACCGCAGTATTCGTGACGGCTAGATCTCGCGGTGATATTATAGCGTATTCATTTTTAGCAGATCACATCAGCTGATGCCGCCCGTCGATTAGGCATCGCGTTTCGGAGTGTGAGGAGCCGCCCTCAGGTACGAAGGGCACAACGGGCTTGCTACGGTTACGCACTGGCGGCACCTCCGATTATCAACACGATGTCCGCCGTTTCTTCCTTTGCAGCCGGAAAGACGGACAAGGGGAAGCGGCAGCAAACTCCATTTTTTCTTTGGTCTACTCGTGTCAGCTATCGTTGCAAATGGCGTGCTGTGCGGCGAAGAGGCGTTAAGAACCGACGCTGGTTTATGGTGCGAGAGTTCTACTTCAAAAATTGTTTTCTCGCGTTAAACAAACAAAAAAATTCAATTTGATCAAACTTTCAGAATCAAAATACAACCGATTGTTCTTCCGAACCCACCATATTTTGTATTTTTGCTTGGACCACCTCAGGGCGAAATAAACGGCTGTTAAGCGTCATAACGCACTTTTTGGCAGTTTCAGGATTTTCTTTTTACTTCAAGATATTTAATTGAGCGGTTTTAAATATTTTTTCATAGATTATATACCTGCAAGGCAGCCGGTAAAACGTTCTATAAAGTCAAGGGAGCAATTAGATATTTTTTGCTAAAACAACAAAATTTCAAAAACGTTTGATAAAAAATTGTGTTCAAGAAATATTTAAATTAAACAAAAGTGCGTAAGCCAAACCACCTTGTAAGTCGAAAGACATAGAAATTTAAGAAAATGAATATTGTTGAGTGTTTTATAAAAAATCGTATTTTTCGTCAATTATTGATTGATGCCTAGTTTTACGCTGTTTTTAAAAGTTAAAGCCGCTTTCAATTCATCAAAAAAATATTTTCGACAAAAATATTTTAGGGCATGGCTACGGACATTGCGGCAAAAGGCCATGAATTATTTTTGTGAATCGAAGGCGGGCGAGCGCAACGTCTGGGACGTTTGACGCGGAATGACCCATTGATGTTTGATGTGCCGTGTATATGCATGCGGCCAATGTATATGTTCAACTGATGCTACTGGTCTGCGTAATGTATCTACATGTGTGTATAATAAAGGTGCCTGAAGGTCCCAAAGTGTGATGGTGGCGTGAGCAAATAAAAGTATTTTATAGCGAAGCTGTTCACGGCGAGGATTCCGTGGATTTTTGGTGTACGTAAACATAAAGTTCAGAAACTCTACGTCAACAGAATTCGCAGCGCCCTCTCTTTGCGGTCGTTCCACGCGCTTGCGTGTCTATTTCCATCAGCTCTCCCGGGGTGGCGGTCCCGTCGCGCGTGTCTAGTTTCCTCCAGCTCATCCGGGAGGCAGTAGTCGTCCGAGCGAACATATAAAAAAAGCAAAATGACATGTTGCCGTTCTTCATTTTCATTTTCGCTTCTCTCGTCGTAATGGGGAGGCCGCGTAAAGTTCCGGCTTCTGAAGAGCAACGCTCCGACGAAGAGCAACGGCGGGATTGGCAACGAGAATTTCATCGGCGGCGCGCGGCAAACACCACCGTTTGTGTCGTGTGTTAAACAGCTTCGCTGGTCATCCACCGTTACAGCGTGGGATGACTTGTAATTTTTTGCCACGTGCTCTTACCCTCGCGTGCTGTTCTGTAGGGGAGTGAGAAAATCCCACTGTTAAATTTTTAATTCAACCAAATTGACTGTCGCGTATTTTATTTCTTTTATTCTTCCAATGTGCTATCTCTAAATTACGCTTTTTAAGACATGGTAGTTTCTTCATATCCCGTCAGTGACTTCTATAACGAAATTGAAGCATTAAGTGAAAACTCGCGTCAGGAAGGGAGCTTGTCATAGTTTCTCGGAACTAAGAAAGATTACTTATGTTACTCTATCCCTTAAGCAGAAAAAGCATTAATCACTAAATGTGTGACAACATTTTATTATATGTCGATTATCACGTTTTTATTTAACCATAGACAGGAATCCAGACTACTATGAATTCAATCGTCTCTATGACTTTTGTTTGCTTGCATTGCGGGGAGCGCGGCGCGTGTAAGAAAGTTCTGTTGTCGCCTGGACAAGCGCGAGAAGCAAAATGTAAAGAACGCAGCAGAACGGTTCTGCTATACAAAGTACGCATTGATGATATGCGCGATTTCTGCACATAATTTTATACAGCTAACTTTGTACGCACTAAACGCTGCACAAATATATTGGTATGTGGCTTCCACACACAATGTATAATGCTGAAGCACAATTAAATTTTATTTTGTTTTGTATGCATAGGTCAACTAAACGCATCAGTGACACACAGTGATGTCTCCTTAGTATGGATACCACTGTTCCCACAGAAGATCGCTCATAATGTGAGTTGTACATAATAATGAGACAAAAATGCTTGTTTCTTTCCAGCTTGTCCTCGAAAGTGGTGTCCATATAGCGGGGTATTTGTATTAACTGGGTACGTATTAACGAGAAATGACTATGCTTACAGTTGGGAATTTTCAGCGAGTGTAAAATCAACATTTAGTATATAAATACATTTAACAAACCGAAATTATTCAAGTACAGAAGACAGAGATAATGACTTAAGATGAACTAACAAGTGACTTATTTCTTACATTTTTAAAAAGTTAAAAGTTCTAAAGTCACAGGTTTGGCTTTATTTTACCTAAGTAACTATATATTTGTAGTATATAAACTGTAATTTATTTTATGGAGTATAAACCGACAGGCACGGCTCTGTTTACAAACACTGCCGGAAGCCCGCGCATAGGCAGAAGCTATGTGGGCAGAAGCGGCCAGGCTCTCCGTGTTTTGCTATTGCGTTGCCTGGCATGCGCTCGTTGTTGGCGTTGTAGTGACGAGTATAGGTTTATTTGTGCGTCGTATTTTCTGCAAACATATGTCGTACGTTATGTACGCTTATTGTATCGAGACAAACTGTACGTGTACGGCGTTGCCTTCGACGATCCGTACGCCGTGAACAGGCCCGCTGGACTTCCGACGTGAAGTTGCTGCCATCGACGTCGATGGCTCACGTCGTTGTTTATTTAGTTTTTGCGCCAAGCAAGTTCACGACCGACACGGTGGAAGCATTACAAGTCTCTCGAGGCCTACGATTACTTCGAGCCTGTTTCCGCGCAGCTGGCAAGATCCGGAGACTGTGGGTCTGCGGAAGTGTATTTAATAACCGATTAAATACACACAGCATCCCTCAAGTCAAGGTATGATATTTTCTGAACCTCATAATCAGAAGGCACGACAAGCGGTGACGCTTTGTCCGTTCTACCGCCGATCTCATTCCGCTTGGTAGCACGGGCGTAGCGAGCCACACACAAGCGCTTGGCCGGTGCTTTGTGCGCGAAGACCGTGGGAATAAAATCTGGGTGGTCTCGATAAGGCGACGGTTTCTCTGTACATGAGCAAGCCTCGGGACAGAGATTGAAATGGAAGCCACTCTAGCTTTTAAGAATGTGCTTGCAGCACAAACGGTCGTCTGCGCGAGGCGACCATTCTTTTCGACCCACAGATATTATCCACTTTCTGCGCCTTTCACAGTCCACCGCTAACTTGTGAAATATAAATCCGATACTTTTGCTGTACCTTTCGCTGCTATTAACGGCTAACACAGTTTTGCGGGACGTTGAAATGCTGTGACGTCCATGTGAAACATGCGCACTTTGGCCCACACCACCCGGCTCCGGTGCGATCGCAGCGCCGCAGCAGCTCTGTGACGTCAAGCCCACTTGTCGGTCTCTAGCAATAATTTTAAACCACTAAATAACGGCTGTTTGAAAAAAAAAATTAAAGGATGTTTTTGCAGAATGACAAGATTTACCAAGTTATATTTTTATGCTCCTTGGATAAGTTGAGTTTTCTTAAAATGTTAGTCTCTTAATTACGTAGTGAGTACGTACATATAATTAATTTTTTTAGTTTACGAACTTACAACAATTCTTATGCGCCATTTTATTTTGGATATGGCGATGTCTAGATGTACGAACATAATTTGAGATAATTATGAGGTATTCTATAAATATATCGTTTCCTGATCATTCCGGTTTGGGGCGTCCAAGTAAAAAGCATTATCTAAATTTGGCTTTATGGATATTCATTCACCTGTCGTCGTAAAACCTATACGTATAACATTCATATTGCGCTGTTGTTACCTTATCTTCGTGAAATCCACCAGCACGATTGCGAGCTCTAAATTTCTTCTCACAAGTTTCGTTTGGAGTTGTAAAACTGCCAGGCAGCCTTTTTGTATCTAGATTTTCTTCATGCTTTTCAATTCTCAGGCATTCAAAGTCGTCCTCTCTAAAAGAAATAAAGGCAATATAAAAAGGCAGTTTATCTTTATAAACGGTTGTGAATCAGATAACACAATTAGAACGTGCCGTTTGAGACGGCATTTTTAGCGTAATTCGGAGATCAATTGACAAACATTTAGTGTTGGCTGGGAGAAAAAAAAAATATTTTTTTAAGATTGATTTGTACTTGTTCTATTTGTTTGCTGCAACACTGAAAAAATAAAGTTAGCATGAACCCAACAGAATATGGCTTCATGTGACCCCCTGACAAGTGCGGAGAACTGAGGCCCCTTTATTCTGCTCTGGTGTGCTGCTGTGTGGCTTTTATGGAAGTGGTTCAGGTGGACTGTAGTTATTATTCAATGTCGGATAAAAAGTCTAACTGGCGTTATAAATACGTTAGTATCTGTCTAAATGGTGCTTGAACTTTGCTGTTTCCACGATGAATACACTTTTTATCTCACCGCTGTTGCAGTGATTGCTGCGTGTTAACGCGCGAGATAGGAGTTAGAGAAGGAACAAAGTCAAGACGCTGAAACGGGGATCGGTGTCAAGCCATGCCTTACCGAGCATGTTCCGTAGACACTCACACTTATAAAACCACGGCATGGCGTGTAACGAACACAATATATTATTGCTCCGCAACCCACTGAATGGCGGGTTGGCCATTAAGCACGCCGAAGAACGAATCACGAAGCAAGAGGCGTGAAAACAATAAGCCACATCCGCGTTTCTTAAAGAGCCCCTTAAAAAAAATATATATATATATAAGACAGTCTGGTTGAGAAAGGTTTGTCAAAAAATAAATTTTATGCAAAAAAAACAATTTAGAGCAATATTGGCGCCGAGAAATTTAGTTTAAATTCTGCGCGGACAGTCCATGACGTCACGCAATGGTCATGTACACTTTCCACCTCAACGAGATGGTCATACGCTCTCTCCTCCTCAGCGTGACTGACTAAATCGCGTCTCGCGCCGCGAATATTGCTCTAAGACGTTTGTTTTCGCGTAAGATTAATTTTTTTTAACCTGCGCGTCCCTATCGGACTGTTTGAAAAAATATATTTTTATTTCAGGGGTATTTTAAGGATGAGGACCCACGGCGGTCATTAAAAATGACTATACGGTATTATAACGCTTGGTCTCTATCTCTACCTGATGAATTGGAATATATTTAATATATACCAGTGAGTAGAACAGTAAATTATATTTATCTTAATATCAAATGTAAGCATGAGTAAATCAAAAATGAACTCCACGTGAACATGTTAAAAGTGGCGCTTTTGTTTATACATGGTTTGGTAGTTTGGACCGATTTGTCTCTAATTGTTTTTAATCTGTAGATTAAGAGCGTTTGCTTTGCATATGATGGCCCTTTTTTCAATTTTATGTTTGTTTAAGAGGTATATTTCATGCTATACAGGCTTCATGAAAGTAGATACACGATCAATTTCACGACATCGGCTCGATTCGTGCGTCTGAAACTTGTAACAGTCATTGATGGGTCTACTTTCAAAATGAGTACTGAATTGCATAAGGATTTGTGCCTAACGTTTGTTTTAAGGCTCACATGAAAACAAAAGTAACCGGCAAAAATAGGCGTTTTTTGTGGTACAAGTGGACCTCCGATAGGTGTTAACACAAGGTATCCAAACTTCTGTCAAACAAATTTCATTATATAGTTGTTCGCATATTGCTCTTCTTTCAAAATTCGCAATTTGATGTTCTGTGAAATGGTTTGAATCTGCAAAAACAAATTTATCTAAGACAAAAAGAGGTTATTTTACTATATGTTTCACCAGTTGAAATATAATGTTAGTGTAAACGAGGTAGATTGTTGCATACACAAATTACCAGCTTTCGATTTCTGTATAGGTTGCTTCATTTTGTCGAAAATCAGCGAAAAGATAATAGGAAGTTATTTCGGAATTTTTCGCTTCTTTGTTTATGGCCGCTTGTGCTATCTGCTGAGTTGTGACCAAAATGAAAGGACTACTTGTTCAGAAAAATTCATAGGCTGGCACTGATTTTGTCCTTCACATATGACGCTTTTAAGTAGCTGTGCATGTGCGCAGCCACGATACCTCTCTGTCCTAAATGTTGCCCATCCCTTCTGCATTCAAAACTCCACTGAAATCCTGAAGGCCTTAGGTGATATCCATACAGCTCGTGATATCATCGCCGTCTTTTCAAGTGACGTGGAAGACATGCATTACAACCTTGATGTCCCCCCTCCCCCAACCCCCTACTCAGTTTCGTTGCCGAAGCTCCACATCTCCACGGTGCCGTGAAGTTTCAGAACTCAACAGCAATTTCAGTTACAGCATCTCTTGAACCAGTCGACCTGCACCTGCGCTCGGTTGTCGTTGCGCATGAGGGGACAGGTCTATGCACAGAAAGCCGGAGTCTCCATAGGTTCGTGCTTGGCCCCATATTGAGTGAAATTCGCTTGTTCTTTTTCCACAGGCAGCTAGATAAGGCCCTCACAAATCTAGCGCCAGGCACCTCCGTCTACAGATGTGTCGAGGAACATCTCGTCGTACATAAAGCTGCTTTAGATTCCTCAGTCTTCACGCACACCTTCTTTGAGAACTCGCATGGTCTCAAATTCAAGAGGGATGATCCCACACAGGAGGGACTGCAGTTTCTAGAAACTCGGCTAAACTCTTGTAGTGGAGATGTCCGATACATAAAACTGTTTCTTATAGTGACTACACAAGGTAACGCAATACATGCGCGTGTTGGCCCCGGTGCGGCGCGTCCCTCCAGTTTCGAAAGTGAAACATGAAACTGTTTACGCAGACGCCCGCGCCCTCCGGTGGCATACCGCCGCAGGCTCTAGTTGCTAGACGCCGGAGGAGAAACCGAAACTAAACGTGTGATGTCCACCATATATTGGTCTTTTCAGCAGAAATCACGCAAGCCGGTACTTCCTTTCAGCAGTTACCATTCAAAAAACGTCAAAAGTGGAATCGTTAAAAACCTAATAACCTCGGCGCGCTACAACTTCTATCCCCACTACGTGTTCGAAAGTTGCGAGGGACATCTCGCCTGTCTTCTCAAGGCGGGCTGTCTGCGAGACCAACAAGCCCAAGAGCGCCCATCTTGCCCCTCGATACACCTCTATCCCAGAATTTCATAGCACAAAGCACTAAATTAAATCGCTGTTCTCCGACAAAACACTGAGGTTTTTTTTTACAGGCCTCCAGAGACTATCCTCGCTCCGAAAAAATATCGACAATCTGACCCCACCACAGGTTTGCACAACAAAATGTCACCAAATATGGCCCCGTGTGAACAGCGCGATACCTACTCCATTCCGCTTCGCTGCGGAGCACAGTATATTGTTCAGCCGGCCGGTATCTCAATGATCGCCTGAGAGAGCACGCCAATGAGGTGAAACAAGCTGCATCCAACTCATCCGTTCAAAACGTCTACCCAATAGCTCAGCATGTCAACGCCCACACAAGTTGCGACCCCGAGTTCAATGGCGCACACACACAGTATGGTATGACCGGAAGATAATCGAGGCCTTCGCCATGCATCACACCTTGTGTAACATTAGCTCCCACTCTCTCAGCTTCTATTACACTAGAATCTCGTATCTTCGTCACCAACTGCAACAACTTTCTAACGTGGTCTAAAGCCACTTCTCCACGGGCGTCACTTCACCGACAAAGACCCTTTCCATTTACCTCTTTCTTTCTCTACTTTTCCCTTCCGTCTTCAGTCAGGCCGCCGCTGAAAGGATCGACGTCATTGAAGAACGTAAACAAATGTACAAGCTGCCATAGAACTATGTTTTTCCTCGTCCTCGTCCTTTCTGGCCTTCATGTTGCTTTCCTTTATCACCATTGTTTTGTGGTAGCTGGGTTTACTGAGCTATGTACTGCATAGAATGAAAATGAAATGAAGTTATGCGTCTTGAGCCAGCCCGAATCCCCGCACGAGCTCCAAGTCCCCGTGTTCGACCTGCTTCGTCGTCTTTAAACGCGGGTACACGACATCTCCCCTTCTCCTTATTGTCCAAATCGACTTGGTGTCCTCACCAATTTTTCTGATCGTGTAGTGTACCCACGTTGTGCCTTTACCTGGATCTCCTGAGTTAAGTATATAGAAATCATGCTTATTAATTAAGGTGTTTTCTTTTGTTAGAGCTTTCTAAGAGTTTCTTCGGCATTGTTGTTTTTGTTAGCTTTCTTTGTGGGTGTTAGCGTTTTGGAGGGAGCATTTGCTTGGGCAGAGCGGCCGAGATGCGGGAGCGGTTCCCCCGCGGTCGTTAAGAAACGTCTCGGGCTTCGGGAGTCTGCTCGGACAGATCCCTGGGACAGCCCGTTCTTGCAGCTGCTTGTGGCTTTTAGCCGAATGTTCCTGTATATAGAGGGTTTTGCCGCTTAGTGTAAAATTGTCGCTTTTTGCCCGATGCAACAACTTAGCGGTTGGCGCCAGTCAGACTGGGAAAATTGCAGAGAACAACTCTACAAAGAATTTGGGTTTGGCTGTTGAAGCGCCAGGATGACAGCTCGCCGACCATTGGAAAACAATGTACCACGTATGAGTGGTGGAATTTGAAGAGATTGGTCGGTTCCTGAGGGGAAAGGAGGCTCTTACGGGCCTATAAAAAGAGTGTGGAGAGGAGTTTGAGGGATTCGGACTTTGGATTTGATGGAGAGAAATTGGAGACGGGGGTCGAGACTTTGCCAAGGCAGGATGGTCTCCCAAGTTGGGACTTGTAACTAGAGTGTAAATAAATGCACATAGTTCTATTCAAGCAGTGAGTCGACCGGTCATTCAGCGACGTTCGTGCCACCACGCTCCAGACTATCGGAGCGGAACTTGCCTCCCACACCACCGGGAGGACAAACAACTTTAACTTCCTGGTTGCTGCGTTGCGGCTCCACCTGAATATCAAGTGGGCAATCCTCCTGGTGGCCTCTGTATAAGTTTTTACCTGGCAATCAATCGTAGAAAATTTCGTCGTCCTCCTTATTCTCACTTCGGTCAACAACCAAAAGCTTCGTGTTTCGCCGGGCGATTGCATCCTTTCGGGACACCCAATATGAGCGTGGCAAATCGGCCTTCCTAAGTATGTCTACCCTTTCTTCAGGCCCTTTATCTATACTTTTTGTGAAGGCTCAAGCTTTGACAAGCTTCTAACTCTGTAACGCCCGTCGAAGTCAGACGCTCTCTAGTGTTGTGCTCGGCTCTCTGTTTCTCGCAACAGGGAGAGGTCCGGCGCTTTCGGATAGAGCAAATGTGGTGGAACCGGCTCTTGAGTTCGAATTTCCCTGCAAAACAGGAGATCTCCTGGACTGAATCCACAAGCTAATGGTGTCGCACGATATGGATAAAGTGCTGTAAAAGGGTCCGTTGACTTCTTAAACTTCATTTTTCGCTACCTTGACGCCGCTTCTGCTGCACCGTCACTTATGGGTATATTTTGGGCTTGATGCAACGTGTCCAAACCCCATTCCTTGCTAGAAGACACGAACGCCGATGGAAATTGGGGCCCATTGTCTGTTATGACCGTCTCAGGTATCCCGTGTCTAGCGAAAGTCAACGTTACTCTTATAATGGTTGTTTCAGGTAATTGGTCTTCAAGGAGTGCTACTTGAAAGTATCGAGAATATGAATCGGTTACAAGGAGATCCACCATGCTTTTCACGCACATCATTGAACAACTCGAACTGATCATTCGACTCCATGTTCCCTTATCTCCAGAGCGACAGGGCCGCCTGTAGGATGGAAACAGTTTTTCCCTCGCCTCCCTGCAGTGTATACGGACGATTAGCAAGCGTCCGTGACGTTACCTACTATAACTTAAGAGCACCGGTGACGTTTATTCCTCTACCTGTAGAAGACGTATGTCGTGATTGTACTAGGCTGCCTCAATGTCGTTCTGTTTAGAGTGACGCCACCTTTTGATGTACCCGATGCCGACAGCATGTGCTCACGGATAAAATACTAAGAAATCAACGAAAACAAAATGTCGCCATAGCACAGTTAGCGCCACAAACGCGTGCAGGGACACGCTCTTTCACGCGCTTCTGAACAAAACAGAAAAATAAAAGTGTGGGACGAAAGTGTCAGATGTCTCCACCCTAAGGAAAGCGCACATGAAGGCGCCCTAGTTTGTACACCACAAGATCGATGTCGCACTGTCAACTTGACTCTGTTGGTGTAATAATGCGACGACTTCACGCTGGATCACGACACTCCAGCTTTCAGCAAAATCGAAGTTCAAGATGACAGCACGTGATTTCACATGCGCTTTCTCGAGCCATATGGCTCTTCGCAGGGCGCGTCTGATGAAGAATTGGAGAATGTATCTTTTTGTCCACTTGTGAAACTTGTTAAAAAAGTGAAAGCCGCTTACAACTCTCTGTAACGCCGAATTAGAGCGCAGCTCTTGAGGAGGAGGAGGGAAGGGCACTGGGGGGGGGGTTAAACTAACCAGGGGGGTCACGTGACCCCCAATGCCAATGATGTCATCACTGACGTCACTGATGACGTCATCAGTGACGATGACGATACGGGTACCGATGACGTCATTAGTGACGTCACTGATGACTTCACCAGTGATAATGACGATGGCGATGCGAATGTTGGTGACGTCCTCAGTGACGTCGCTGATGACGTCATCAGTGATGATGACGATGACGATGCGAACGCCGGTGACGTCATCAGTGATGATGACGATGACGATGAGGATGCCGGTGACGTCATCAGTGATGATGACGATGACGATGTGGATGCCGGTGACGTAATCAGTGATGATGACGATGACGATGTGGATGATGGTGACGTCATCAGTGATGATGACGATGACGATGTGGATGCCGGTGGCGTCATCAGTGATGATGACGATGACGATGTGGATGCCGGTGACGTCATCAGTGATGATGACGATGTGGATGCCGGTGACGTCATCAGTGATGATGACGATGACGATGTGGATGCCGGTGACGTCATCAGTGATGACGTCATCAGTGATGACGTCATCAGTGATGATGACGATGTGGATGCCGGTGACGTCATCAGTGACGATGACGTCATCGGGGGTCACGCGACATCGGCGGGGGTCACGTGACCTCGGGGGGTCACGTGACCTCGAGGAGGGGGTCACGTGACCTCAGCGGAGTCACGTGACTTCGGGGGGTCACGTGACCTCGGGGGGGTCACGTGCCCCCCACGAGGTCACGTGAGCCCGGTGGGGGCTCGCACGGTGCATTATGGGACATTTCCCATGATGCACCGTGCGGTTACGCCGACGGCGACGGCGACGGCGACGGCGACGCCGACGCCGCTCAAGCCGGAAGCGGGCCCCTAAGAGCTGCGCTCTAAAAAATCCAGCATCGAAATGTTTTAGAGCGCAGCTCTTAGGCGCCCGTTTCCGGCTTGAGCGGCGTCGCCGTCGCCGTCGGCGTAACCGCGCGGTGCATTATGCGTAGATTTCCCCTCTAAATTTAGCAGAAAATTACCCCCTCTAAATTTAGCGGGAATATTTTCCGCTAACTTTAGCTGAAAAAATTTCCCGCTAAATTTTTGCGTGAAAAATGCCCCACTATATATAGCGGAACAATTTCTCCGTGAAATTTAGCGGGAAAAATTTCCCGCTAAATTTAGTGGAAAATATTTCCCCGCTAAAATTAGCGGAAAAACTTTCCCCGCTAAATTTAGCCAAAAAAACTAACCGATAAATTTAGCGGAAAAAATTCCCGGCTAAATTTAGCGGACAGGTTTCTCCGCTAAATTTAGCGGGGGAAGGGAATAAGAGGAGAGGAACAGCCTCCTCTCCGTACCTTCCCCTCCTCCTGCTCAAGAGCTGCGCTCTAATTCTGCGTTACAGGGGATTGTAAACAGCTTTTATTTTTGTTTGTTTTTCTATCAATTTGCCACTGCACTCTTACAATGCTATCTCCAATACGTCTTCATGTTCTAGTCCTAGCTTAGCCAGCGACGCGTCATTCCTTTTCAAACGTACATCACATTCTAGAAAAAAACATTCTTACGAAGCGGTCTTTAAAAAAAAACGTAAACAAAAATACAAATATATTTTCGAAATCGTAGAGGCGCACAATGTCGATAAGGTTGCTGTATTCTAGTCAAATCAGGATATATTTTACATGATTGTGGCTGAAAGAGAGTACATACAACCAGAATATTACATTTCTAGATTGATCTCTTATTGTCGACTACTATATCTAAAATAATTTGAAGACATACAAATGATTAAAAATGGTGTTTTTGAGAAAATCGAATTCAAACTTTCAACATTTGTTATTTTTCACAACGTTTACGTGAAGGTGGCGGAGCGGCTAGTCAACATATCATAATGGTATTCTTATATCTATAAGGGGCTTGCTTGGGCTTTCGATAGAGCTAAAGAACAACAATGTATGTTAAGGACACACAAAGTAAGGACCTGTCAAAGTTGACCGAAAATTGACCTAACAACGAGCTTGACTTAAAAACAAAAAACAAAAAAAAAAACGTAAACTTCTGAAAAATATTTTGATACATCAAGGTATCTCTATAGTACCTATTACATGAGGAGAAAAAGTTAAAATGATGTAGGAAAAACAGTAGCGGCAGCAGAGAGTGTCAAACACGCAACCTGCAACGGCAGGCAAGAATACTAGTTTCTGCCACTGCAGCTTCTATGCTACGTAACTCGGGAACGAAAAATCTGGGCAACGTGCGGTTGGCGCCTTCCTTCATTTCAGAAATGCCAACAAAACATATATTTTTTTGCCATCAAATTAGAAATAAGACCTTTTAGCCTGCGTGATGTTGAGATGAAAGCAACCATCTGTAATTTATGTGTCATAACTAGGGTGTGCATTATCCGGTTTTAACCGAAAAACACCGATAAACATCCGTCGGTGACGAAAATATAAAATCGGTTTAAACCGAAAAACACCGGTGGTTAGATATTTTTGCCCTGGTTAAAACCGAAAAACACCGGTCGTTGCTAGTTTCCGACCTAGCGAAATCATTTCCCCGTAGAGGTTGGTCAAACGTATTATCTCGTGGATCCTGCATTCTTCCAGTGTTTATACATGGCTTGCAGGTGGCGTCAGTCCGCCTCCTTTCTGGGGGTCAAAAGCGTCTGGTGAACGCAGTGGAAGCTAAGCTCTCATACGCCTTTCTCCTATTGTGTCTCCCATGGCCCCCTTTTGTGGAAAAATTAACACAGTGGAGGGTAGGCTCTCACGTGCCTTTTCCACATTGTGTTTGGCCAAATTGGAACTCTCTGTCTGTGATCAATCGCTTTTTTTTCACCGATAATCACCGTTTTTAGCCTCGTCGTGAGACGTTCCACCGAAATACACCGGTGTTTTGAAAATAAATAAACACCGAAAAACATCCGCCGATTTTTCTCACAAATAAACACCGGAAAGTACACACCCTAGTCATAACTGGTCACGACTGACATTGGTTTTTGATAAAGAAATTAGGCAAACCTATAACACACATTTTAGTTTGTACATAAAATAACAAATTATATTAAATAAAAAAATAGCTTTCTGGTACGATCAGTCATTAAAATATCTTAAATTGACCTCACGTAATAATATTCATTACTTTGCTAAAGATCATAAACACGATATTGTTAGACATTTGTACTACTATTTCAATATACAATTTTTTTTTTAATTTTTATTCAGCATAAGGAAATCTATATTTAAAGTATCAGAAAAGAGTCCTAGTGCAATCGCCTGAGAAGGGACAAAATAGCGATCGGTGAAACTGGCGATCCCTGATAGGGGGGAGAAACGTCACTTCTTACTCCACCGCCTGAATAATAAATACACTGAAAAAAAAATCTGTCGAGCTTATCGTTTCCGTTCCCTTTTATATCAGGAATGAACCAGAAATTATATATGTATATATATATATAGGCAAAGTAATGTGCGCGGACACAGCAGCTGTAGGATGATAAAAATAAAAATCTAAATTAATGGCGAAAAAAGTCACGCAAGAAAAAAGGGTGAAGTGCCGAAAAAAAGTTGTATTGGTTTTACGGGAATAATGAAGACTGGGCACAATAACGCTAATTACGCGGGAAAGAAACTTTTAAAAAGGACGGAGTAAAGGTCAAAGTTAACACACAAGAACTTACAAAAATAAATTGTTAAATGAAAAATAAAAAAAAGAATAAAAAATAAAAAAAAATGAATAAAAATAAGAAAGGGCCTGACGTCCGTCGACGTTTCGGCGGTGACACTGCCTTCTTCAGGACGTCCTGAAGAAGGCAGTCCCTGAAGATGCTTATCAAGTACTTGATAGCAAGCAACACGGGTTTCGAGAAGGTTTACCTACCACTACACAATTAACGGAATTAGTTCACGATTTTTCTCCGACTCTTGACAATAGAGGCCAGGTCGACATAATATTTTTAGACTTCCAGAAGGCTTTCGACAAAGTGAACCATAATAAGCTGCTCGTTAGCTAGAGCCTTTGCTAGTGAATTCCTAACTCCTGCAGTGGATTGAAGCGTTCTTGACTCTTAGAAAACAGTTTGTGAGTATTGATGGGCGTGATTCGATGCTTCGAGAAGTTTACTCGGGAGTCCCACAGGGATCTGTACTCGGACCCTAGTTATTTTTAATTTTTATAAATGACGTCCCTCGTGACATTACTGAAAAAGCAAGGCTCTTCGCTGGGCATTGCATTTTATATAATTATATAAACGATGACAGTGATTCCATCGAGTTGAACGGTTGTTTACAAAGAATTAGCAAGTGGTGTGAAAGCTGGCAGATGTCTTTAAACCTGGAAAAGACCGTTTGCATGTCAATGACACATAAAAAAAAAAAAAAAAACTCCTGTGTTGCATAAGTACCAGTTAAACGGAAAGCCTTTGTCTAGAGTAAACGAATTTAAATACTTAGGGGTAACAATAACCAGCGATCTTCGATGGAACAATCATATTAATAATATAAGTAAGAAAGCTACAGGTAAACATTGGTCATTGAGAAGGTCGTTAAAAATGGCCACTCCGGAAACTAAACTGTTAGCCTTTAAGATGATGATAAGACTGAGTATAGAATATGCCAGTGAAATGTGGGGCACGTACACAAAGAAGTTATTATTAAAATTAGAGAGGATTCAGAGATTGCCGTTGCACTTTATTTTCTCGAAGTACAGGAGGCTAGATTCACCCACGGAACTGAGCTCCAGGGCAGAAATCAATCTGCTGGAAAAGAGGCGGAGGAATAAACGCTTGAAAATGCTTGATTTGATTTTAAACGGGACACTTCTGCTAGACAAAGGGAGATTGATAAGACTCCATACCTCTAGAATTACGCAAAACAAACACACTAGAACACTTGAAGAATATCGTTACGCCGAAAATTGCTTTAAAAATTCATATTTCCTCCGAACGATAAAGGCGTGGAATGCACTGCCAGAAAGCACTGTTGCAGCCAACGCCGTTTCTGAATTTATGAGAGGTCTGCAAAAGTTATTGTAAGATTTATGCATCTAAATCTGTTGCCTACAGTGCTTTGTGTATTTCTTTTTTGTGAGTGTGTTTCTATTGTGTTTGATAATATAACCCTAGAGTACGCTGGTAATGTTGTGTTTGTACACAATGTTCCGCGTGGCTATTTTATGTTCACGTTTGCTGCTCACGGTCCCCGTTGTGAGGACTAATAGTATATTCAAATAAATAAAAAGACCTTTGGCGCTACCTTCGGGCGAAGAATGAGCGTTAGGCGATGTCTAGTTTATTTTTGCGGTAAAAAACAACGTGTAGTAATTTTTTTTTGTGACACCCTGTATTTGTTTTAACGTGTTGAGAACATGTGTATGGCTGTTACATTTTATTACCTACCGCTATAGGACTTTATATCATTACCTAATTATAACGTTTCGTGGATGTTCAGTAATATAAAACCTTCCCTCCGCACGACAATGAAGTTAAGTATCATGTCGTCTTTCACAGCGAAGTTGTTTATGGCTAGGGTTCCATGGATTTTTCGTGTGCAGTGAGTAAAAATTGTCCGTTCGCGCCACCGCACAAGCGGCACACCCACGCCTTCCCCGTAAAAAGGATTCGAAGTAAATAACCCAAAATAAAACGGTGACGAATGCACGTGCAAGATGCCATTTGTTTTAGGCTTTTGTTTAAGAACAGTTACTACTGCAGACGCCGTCACGTGCGGCGCGTGGAACAGCATTTTCTGCATTCCCCTTGATGCTTGGAGAATTTAGCAATAGGTCTATTCAGTATATTAGTTATCAATAGGCACCATATTCAAGATCAGTAGACTCTCAGGTAGCTAATAAATGTTTCTCAAAATAATACTTATAATAATTGGGCATGTGTGGATATTTACACAGCGTGTAGTTGGTCAGCCATTTGTCAAACAAAATTGTCAAGTACAATTTCTCAAAGATTTTCCGCTGTGCGACCCTTCGACGGCCATGCACCGCCCTCTGTTTATCCTCGTTCCAAGTGCTTGCGTGACTAGTTCCTTTTCCTTCCGCTCTCCCGAGGTGGCGGTCCCGTCGCGCGTCTCTACTTTCCGCCGGGTGGCGGTCCCGTCGCGCGTGTCTATTTTTCTCCGGCTCCTCGGGGCGGGTCTGTGTCGTGTGCTAAACAGCTTCGATGGTCATCCACCTTCCCAGAGTGGAATGGCTCATGATTTTTTTTAATGACTGATTGACAGTCGGCGGCAAACGTTCCGTACAGTGTGTAAAACTGCGTTTTTCTGCCTACAGTTTCCGATGCGCTGTGGTCTACCATGGAAGCACACCTCTGCGCCTCGACCGGACCAATTCCTCGTCAACTGCGTACCGAACAAGCTGCGAGGCTGTCTTCACTGACGAGTCATCCTGCCCACAGCAACGCTATCAGCCCGCCGCGAGGATCGTAGTGTCTCGGCGCAGTTTTCGGCACCCTCTCCGAAGATAAAAGCGTTCCCGCCACAACAGTATTCGCAGTCGGCGGCAAACGCTCAGTACAGTGTGTAAAACTGCATTTTTCTGCCTACAGGTGAGCGCTATTCTTGCTCTGCCTTAGATTTTGCATGCTTTTGCCGCCGACTGCATCCCTTAGCGTCATTGAATAGCCTTTTTATGCCGACTATGAAAGGGATACAGTAACGTGGCTGGCGCCCAGCACGACACCTGTTTAGCGTGTGATCAGCCGTTGCCGGGTGATGGGGTTTTCGTGATATGTGTTGAGTGCAAATTTTCTTACCACCTTGGAGATTGCTCGGGTGTTCAACGACCAACTAGTAGATCGAAGGGTGACTGTCTTCGGAAAAATTGGCGGAGCTTGACATGTGTAAATGCAAAAAAGAGAAGTGCCAGCAAGGAAACTACCCTTGATATACCAACCATGCTTGTCAGCATAAACGCCAAGCTAGAGAGCCTTCTAGGTCTTAGGGAAACGGTTGACAGCATCGACCAATCCATTCTAGTTATGTCGAAAGACTATCAAGAGCTACTGGAAGAAGTGCGAAAGCATGGTCAGGAAATTAATGATCTAAAAAAAGCGCGTCGAATTCCTTGAGAATACTGATCACACAACGGAAATGCAGGCACTGAAGTCGGGCCTACATGACGTTGAGTGGCGCAGTAGGCGTTTAAATCTGGAAATTCACAATGTTCCACCAACTGAAAATGAAAACCTGATGACTAGTAGCTCTTCACAGACTGCCATCGAAGCTCGACGAAGTACCTAGAATTATCATACGTTTTGCACAACAAGAAAAACGCGACGAGCGGCTTCCGAATAAAAAAGAACAACTTGAACGCGGTAAGCGAAGCATTTATATTTTAGAAAACTTAACCATACAAAACAAGGCACTTCTCTGGATCACAAAAGAATGGGCAAAGCAAAGGTCCTATCAGTTCGTATGGCACCAAAATGGAAAGATTCTTGTCAGGCGTGGGGTGGGCGAGCGCGCAGCTGTTGTCAGATGTGAGTATGACCTGCGAAAGCTGCAGTAATCTCTTTCCCTTTCTTTGAAAGTTCAGTTGGTCGTTTATTGTTTTAATGCTTGGTCATGATTGTTTAGTTCCATGTGACCTTGAAGCATATCTTGGTACTGAACGCCATGCTTTCACGAAATATTTTCATGTAAATGCCCAATCTGGCTAGAAATAAAAATATAGACTTGGAAGTGTTTTTTAATCAGGTTCCTTTTTTGTTCGACGTAGTAATGTTCTCAGAAACGTGGTATCGTAATGATAGTGATATTTTGAAACTTCCTGGATACGTTAGCTTTTCCTTAAATCGTGCTACTCACCGAGGTGGCGGAGTATGTCTACTAATTAAAGACACAATTAACTGTGAACTGTTGTCAGATTATTCGTGTATTATACGGGACTTTGAAGTATGAACAGTGCGCGCGAAGTGTGTAGTAATAAGTGTGTTTTATCGGCCTCCAGATGGCAATAGTGAGAACTTTTTGGAATTTTTCAACACATACCTTCGTTTCGTCAATGATAATGGTTATACCGTAATTTGTGGTGGGTATTTTAATATTGACATGCTGAAATATACTGCATTGAAGAGGGAAATGAATATGATCACAGAAACCAATGGGTGTATGAACATAATAAATATTCCAACAAGAGTTACTGTAAGCTCTGAAACATTAATTGACCTATTTATTAGCAACGCCGATAGTGAAAATATAAAATCCGGAGTTATAAGCTACCATTTAAGTGATCACCTTCCAATATTCGTCTGTTTGAAAACTAGGAACCCTAAACACAATAGAAATAATGTATCGTACCCGTTTCAACATATAACCACCGGAAGGCTGAATGCATTCAGACAAGAGATTGCAGATACTAATTGGTGTGATATGTTTGGTGCAGAAGATGTAGATGAAGTCTATGGACATTTCCTAAAACTATTTAAACGCATTTATAGTCGTCATTTTCCGTACAAAACGTTTAAGGCAACTAAAAAAATCAGAAAACCGTGGATAACACCTGATTTACTTGAAAAAATTAAAACAAAGAACGCGATGTACCAATCATTCGTTAAACCTAGAGACCCGCAAAGTCTACGGCCTTTTAAAATATATCGCAACCAACTAACAAAATTATTACGTACAGCTAAAGCTGAGTATCATGATAAGGTGTTTAGGGATACAAATGGTCGGGCGGACTTGGTTTGGAAAAAAATTAATTCAGTGTTAAATCATGGTTCAAGCCATCAGCCACTTGATAATTAATATTCACCTGGACGGTGTGCATCTAAGCGGCTTTTCCTTAGCTAATGCTTTCAGCGAATATTTTGCGAATCTATCTACAACAAACGTTAGTACTGATCCTTGCAGATACATTGAAGTCAGAAATAGTCATTTTATGTTTCTTCAACCTGTCACAGATGCTGAGGTATTTTTTACATTTAGGCAATTAAAAACAGCTCTAGCTGCGATTGCGATAGTCTTCAAATACGCCCACTAAAGTTCGTTATTGATATAATGGTGCTGTACGTAACCCATCTTTTTAATCTTTGTTTTTCGTCTGGAGTAT
This sequence comes from Ixodes scapularis, assembly GCF_016920785.2. Classification (NCBI taxonomy): domain Eukaryota; kingdom Metazoa; phylum Arthropoda; class Arachnida; order Ixodida; family Ixodidae; genus Ixodes; species Ixodes scapularis. The sequence goes on from NW_024609879.1 coordinate 90,225,251, forward strand.
TTCCTACGGCGATGCAGGTGGCGAAGGTATCTGTCCTTCACAAGAAAGGAGATAAAAATAATTTCAGCAATTATCGGCCAATTTCAATTCTTCCCTTATTTTCTAAAGGCACCGAAAAAGTAATGCAGTACCGTCTCGTACGATTTGCTAATAAACACAATTTACGCTCATCTTCGCAGTTTGGTTTCAGAAAAAATCGTTCCACGGAATCAGCCCTCTTGTCCCAAAAAGAATATATCTTACAGAATTTTGACGAAAAAAGAACGGTTGTTTGCGTGTTCGTAGATTTTACTAAAGCCTTTGACTTCGTGGATCATAACATTCTGCTTTGCAAACATAATTACTATGGTATTCGAGGGTTGCCGTTAGCACTCCTCAATTCATACTTCAGTCACCGCTTTGAATATATTAACATTAGTGGTCATTCGTCCGATAGAAAGCGTATTATTTCAGGGGTTCCACAGGGACGTATGTTAGGGCCCCTCCTTTTTAACCTGTATATAAACGATATTGTGAATATAGATCCTGTTGCTAAATTTGTAAATTATGCACACGACACTAGTATATGTCTTTCCTCTTTAAATAGCGATGAAACTGCGGATGCTGTTAATTTTACTTTGTCAAGGTTGGCAGCGTGGGCAAAGGAAAATGGACTAAGTATTAACACTGCAAAGACAAAGGCTATTTTCTTTCGTCCGAAAAATAAACAAATATTTATGCCAAGGCCTATAGTATTTAGCTCAAGTCCGATAGAGATCGTGGAAAATTTTAAAACACTAGGCGTCTTTTTTTCTGAAAATATGTCATGGGATAGCCATGTAAATTATTTGGTTTCCAAATTGTCACGTGTTGTTGGTTTAACGTATCGCCACAGCCAATTTCTACCAGTTCGCGTGAAATTAATCATTTACATTACCATGCACTGTTTTACTCACTCCTCAGTTATTGTAACCTTGTCTAGGGCACAACAACGGCATCCAACCTAAACAAAATTTATCTGCCTCAAAAAAAAAAAAAAAAAAAAAAACGTTAAGAGCCATCTTTAACGCGCCTTATGACTCTCACACTGAAAATATGTTTAGTAATCTGCAAATATTAAAAATTCATAAGCTATCTGATTACAGACTTCTACTCACCATTAAGAATGAAATTAAAAAAGAAATTGTTCTTTTAAACAAGATAGTTAGACTAGAAAAAAATAATACGGTTTACTTGACCCGCCATAATGAACATTGGAGGGTTCCCACATGCAGGTCAAATTATGGGCAACAAAGGCTTCGGTATTTATTTCCAAAGCTTCTTAAAAACTTTGAAGAAGAAAATAGAAATATTGGAACGATATCTCCTAAAGAGTTGCGTAATATAGTTTTACATATTTAAGTGTTCTGTGTCTTGTTTCAGTTATCCCATTTTATAATGTATAATTTTCTGTATGATTTTTTTTTCTTATTGCACGAAAACTGTTTGTTCACTGGCTGCCGATGGGGCTGAGGGCCAGTCAAGCTTCTTGTTGAAGATCATAATGTAAAAAACAGCGCAAACAAACACGGACGAAGGAGAAGAAACACGCAGACGGTACAAGCGCTGCGTGTACCGTCTCAGCCTTCGATCAGGTTTCAACATCCTAACCCGTACCGGTCCATCGAGGCCTTGAAGACCGAGCAGTGATTTACCCATCAGAAGATCATCGATGGGTCAAGGAGGATGCATCCCACAGGGTTCAACGCCTTACGCTAGAATCTGCCATAGAGTACGGAACGTTGTGTCCCAGTGTAACACAAAGACCCTCATTGACACTCCCTTGGGTTGTCATTTTCTTACTGAATGTATGTAAAACAGGCATGCATGTCAAATAAACTATTTCTTTAACAGTTCTACTAAACTAGTCAATTGTGATCTTCATCCTATTTTTAGATAAATAGGGTGCTCAATTTGTATCTACATAAAACGTTAACAAATTAATAATAATAATAATAATAATAATAATAATAATAATAATAATAATAATAATAATAATAATAATAATAATGTTTATTGCACAAATATAGATACAATACATACATATGCGGGTCCGTCAAAAGCCAATAGCGGCTTGTGGGACTGAACCCGGCAGCGGTGTAATAATATTAATAATAATAATAATAATAATAATAATAATAATAATAATTTTTATTTCCATTTGAAGAAATGGTGGAGCGAAAGGGAAAAAGCTTCAACAAGAAATAAACTGAATTAATGTCGAGAGTTGGGCTAGTTGGTATTCGTTGATCATAATGTAAAAAAAACAGCGCAAACAAACACGGAAGAAGGAGAAGAAACACGCAGACGGTACAAGCGCTGCTCCTACGCTCTTGACGGTCTTAGGAAGCTCGCAAACAACGCGCTCATTGCAGGCATGCACTATAAAAAAGGAGTAAACGCTGACTCCCTTCGGGGTAGTCCAGAGATGTGCCTGTAGTGATACCTCTCAAATAAAATATAAGATTCTAGCGTTCAGTGGAGTCAATGCACCAGATCTGCCCCCCCCCCCCCCCCCCCTCCCCGTAGAATCTAGTGACTCGATTATCCAATAGCGCCAGGTGACCCTCTTCCGACCTGGCGTGGCCAGCGAACTCTCTCCAGTGGAATCAGATTCAATTTTTGATGGAGTCAGGAGACTCCCTCAAAACAGTATGCATTTCCGTGCGTGATCTTTTGTTGGTGTGATGTTTTGTCGCGTACTGTTGTGTCGCTCTGCTCTTTTGACGCCGTGCGGTTTTCTCGCGTGCTGTTCTATCGCTGTGCTTTTTTGACGCGGTGCTGTTTTGACGGGTGATGTTTTGTCGTGTGCTGTTCTATCGTGCTGCTCGCTCGTGGCACTAAAGGCCGGTTCTCACATGCAGCGAAGCGCTGATGTAGCGCTCCTCACGTGCCATCAGCTACTTATCGTATGCCATGAGCAACAGTTTTGACGGTGCGATACAAAGCTGGTGAACGCTGCCATCAGCACGCGCTTAGCGCGAGGTTAGCGCTATGCTTGTAGCGCTCCGCTGCATGTGTGAACGGGCCTTAACTGTGCTACAGCCACATCTTCTTTCACAGATTTCTTTGTATTTTCCCTGTGAGAACGTGCTGTCGACATTGGGTACTACAAAGAATGGCGTCAACCTAAACAGAAGGACATCGAGGCGCCCTTATACGTCATACAAAATGCAGTTTGCGTTCAGATGCGAACACGATCCCACTCACCGCGATATCCGTGCTTCGAATAACGCATGATAATAAGTTTAAGGAGAAAACTTGGCCCGCGGCATTCTAACCATGGATGTCGCAATGACTCGCGTTGCTAGACTGCCATTTTTAAGATGTATGAGAAGTGTGACCCCGGCTTCAATCTACCTAATGTAGTCGGCGCCTCAGGAAATACCATCGTCTGTAAGCACAGCTTTTATTTAGACACTTTCATTTAACCCATATGTAGCGCAGCGCTTTCCTGAGAAACAGTATTTAAATACAAAACCTCGAGACGGAAAAAAATGAAGGAAAACACAACAAACAAAGTCCTTTGTGTTTTTCCTTCGTCTCGGGGTTTTATCTTAAAATATGTTCAACCATCACCAGCTAATTTGAACCCTAACTTTTTGTTCGTTGAAACAGTATTCTTTAACATCCAATCTTTTTTCAATTGTTATCGTATCATTAGATAAGTCAATCGCCAAGCGTCGCTACCCTTTAGAAGGCGTCCTTGTCAACCTGTGTCTTCAAGGAGGTAACCTGCTAAGAGTTAATGCGGAGCATTATTTTGCTTCTATCCACAAAAATTAAGAAGTTAAACCGCCACATCTTTTTTTTATAAATCAGTGATGGCTTGCACTAAAGCGGTTAGAAATTACTGCACCGCGGATCAGAAGCCCATATCAGAGAATAAAAGCTCCACAGCTTGGCATCTTCCGATGGGCTGCGTCACAGCCTCCTTTAAACTGACAAAGCCTGGCAGATCGTCACGTGACGCGGCCGCCGAAAGTGAAAAGGTAGAACGGCAGGCAAGAGTCATGTAACGGGCGCCCCGCTGCGGCGAGAAGCTGAAACACACTTGTTCCGAGCGATGGAATGTTCCTTTCGTGCTTCTCGCGTTCTTTGGGCTACCGCTTCTTTTCTTGTCGGGTTTGAAAACCATGTTTCGGGCTCTCGCCGCTGCAAAAGCTGTACGGTGGGCACCGGACTCCCCGAGACAGGCTCTCTCTCTGCTACCAGATCCTCGCGCTCCAAATCTGCGACCGGGAACTCTATGGCTCCGTCATCGAACTGCCAGGCTTTGGGGGTATTGGCGACGTGAATGATCGAAAGCGTCGTTGTATTCAGCCCACCACAAACGGCCGAATGCTGACTATGACGTCAGCAAAGGATTTCTCATTGACACAAATAAGAGAAATGAAATAACTTCAATTTTGACGGCGTTGGCAGTGTTGCTTTGAGAGCGCAATAATTTCAGGCTTTCACCATGCTCATTACAAACACCATTGAACTTGTTGTTCGCAAGGTAATGAAGTAACAAAAGGTAATTAAACGAGGGCGCCATCTAAACATCTCGCCGCTAATAGAGGAGGCTATGGCTGGGTTTACATGGATACGATCGCGGCGCATCGAATAGAGCAGGGACCAGTGACACCCACCTTGTCTCTTTACTTCTTCCTCTTCTACCAATCTACTACCTATCAAAACAGCCAAATCTCGACTCGATGAGCTATGGTCGCATCTATGAAAATGCAGCCATAGATGAGCTGGCTGAGCTAGCTTGTGTGCTTAGCAGCCGTGCAAACTGGGCAGCGCTAAGTCCGCGTGACGCTGGCGGGGCCACGCGGTGAACGTGTGCAAGCGCACACCAGCTTGGCGCACGCGGAGCCAAAGCTCGTGCTGCGGAACCCAGGGATCCTCGGTTCGATCCCCACTCATGCACGTTTCGATCTGGATGAGCATCGTACCGGCATGCGGTCGTGTAGCACTACTGCGAGGTTCACGTTAAAGACCCCAGGCTAGCGGTTGTAGTGCACTGGGTAAATTTCTCATCTACAGCTGGGAGACAAATCGCACTTTGAGGCAGGCTAAATTTTAGGCTCAATAAACATACACAGACACCAATTTATTTTTAAAACCTGTGCCACGAGCCATGCCAGCTTTTCGGCAACACTAAAGACAACACGGATCGATGTCACCATCTAGGGGTCAAATTTTACGCTCCTTAATGATGGTCGCCGTGGGGCCTCAGCTTTACGTAGTCCGACTGTAGCTATTGGGCAAAAGATCGAACTATAGGGGGCGCTTTATGGAGCTTGTTATCTCCACAAGCATCTGTTTACTGACAAAAAATAACAAAAAAAAATGGAATCTTGCCTAGCACGTTCTGGGCAAGCGCTTCGCTCTAACCAGTATTTTGGTCGCACGAGCAGCGGCCTTCGAATCGTCGTCTTTGATTTCTCTGATCAAAAAACAAACAAGAAAATTCGGTTTCTTTTCCCCATAGCTGAAGCGTACCGCTAGAGGCGTGACTATTTGATCTCTTCCTCAATAGTAAGAATATGTATTTTGGATTAAACAATCACACATTATTGTGCACTTGAAAGAAGAACTGGAGTTGTATTGGGCTTGCCATTGTGCTTGAGGATCAAGCTGATCTCTGAAATACTTCACGCCACTTCCAACCCACCTCATATATTTTCAATATTTCTATAGTTAAGTAATGTCAGCCGTACTTTAACATCTATGCATATATGATAAAATAGATAACCTCTGCTTTAATATGCAGGTTTCAGAGAAATTCCGGCATTATTCTTCATCGTGTGTTACTTACCCTACAACATGCCGTATAATGTTTTTGCTGCATTCTGACAAACGGTAGACATTTTTGTTTTCCCCAAACGTGGCTTTTCGGGCCATTACGAAGTTGTCACTCCCCGAACATAATTCGGCCCCAGGAGAGTCTGGCAGGTTGGAAGCCGCTTCGTCCCCGTCATGTGGGCAACCAAGCCTGCGCGTCAAGAGAGTATATATTTTTAAATATTCTAATTATTAGTGCAGTGCATATTCCAAGTTCATAAAAACATAGTGACATGGCGATATTCACGGACAATATATTAAAAGAAAGTACCTCTGTATAAACGTGCACGCTTTACGCTCTTTTTTTGGTTTGGATACCCCTTTATCGCTTTAGTGCGAAATGCAATAAAGCATCGGCTGCAAACAGCTCCGTCGCACTTTGTCGCAAAAGTGACGCAAATTTCGTCATTAACACGTGACCCTCTTACGTTAGACGATGGATGCCTTTCAGGCGGAGATCACGCATCTGGTTTCGGTATCATCAGATTTTCAGAACAAAATTTTATAATGAATAACTCCAATTGCGTGCTCGATTCAGGATTTTTGAAAATTTGGATGGCCTTCAATATTGATGGTCTCTATTTCTTCAATGTAAAGATATACTATAAAATGTCTAATTGAAAATTGATTCCTGAATTGTCGTATTATCCACATTTTTTGGTTTCATTATCTCCTGGACATAATGTCCGCCTGGCGATAAAAAATATTGTGTAACGCAATTAATTCTTGCGCCGCATTCACACTGGCGGCTGAGTAGCATTTTTAAAGTGGTTGCGAACGCGGCTGCTGAAAGAAGCACTACAATTTCACGCGCATTTGATGATGAGAACGAGCAGATCGGCTTTGCGGATAGAATTCGAGCGCCACTGTGAATGCAGCTTTAAAGCGACACTTAAAGTTCCGGCAAGCAGACGTTGCAAGCAGCTACGAGGAGGCACAGCATCGCTTGGATAAGTCGTATGCTGCACGTGCGTGAGCCGCGAGCCAGCTCTATACTCGGACTTCCATTTCAGGAGTCCGGAGAGCAGGAGAACGGCATGCCATTTGAGGAAATTGGCAGTCGAGCACATTTCTCAAGTTGTATCACTACGCGATATGGTGGTATCTTCTATCCGTGCGTTACTTACCGCTTTTAAATCTATAGCCGCTGTTTGTGTGTACAGTTCCTGGCTAATAAATTTGTGTATTTGACGGTGTTTCCAGTTGTGGTATACTGGAAGGGACGGCATTCCAGCAGGCGGCGGTGGCGCTAGCCCTGCGTGCGGCACGCCGCCAGACCTCGCGACCTCCAGGAATTCATCATTAAAACATCAAGCCTTTCACCAGGAAAAGCCTGTCTCGGCTCTCTAGTTCACGATATAACACTAGCAAATGCTGATACTCTGTTTGAGCAAAAATTGGTCCGGGTCTTTGCTCAGGTTCAAGTTCAAGTTCAAGTTTAAAGACATCTGCCGGATGCTTTACATGAGGAGGGGGTAAACAAGTTAAAGGTTAAAAAAATCTAACAATAAAAAATTTATGGCAAGTAAGAACAAATAGAAAAAGGATACAAAATATAAAAAAAAGGCTTTGCACTTGGAGCGGAAAAAAAGATGCTTACTATCGGATACCCAAGTTCAGTCAAGGAATTCCAGTTGTTCCAGTTGAATTCACGAACGATTACAACGATTACAATCATGCACTACTTGACACATATACGATTATAGAACGATTACAATCATGCACTACTTGGCACATATTTTCCCCACTTTCACTGGAATTCACTGGAATTCCAGTTGAATTCCAGTGAAAATGGGGAAAATATGTGCCAAGTAGTGCATGATTGTAATCGTTCTATTTTGAAAGAATGATCACACTGAAGAGATACAGAGGAAGGAGGATGAAAATAAGTGGATCTTAAATGTGGAAGGTTATAACAGGTTATAAAAGAAGCACAGTTGAGACAGTTTTCTACCTATAGATAAAACCGAAAGACTGGATTCAGATCTGTGTACTGACATGCTCGTGAAAATGAGTAGTTCTGATGAATGAATCAGGCCGCTTTGTTTTGTGAGGATTAGAGATTATTAATCAAGTGGGCTTGACGATGATTCCAAATTATGCTTTCGTAGAGTAGCTGTGAGTGAACACGTGGTTTATATGCTGTGAGTTTAGTAAAAGGTAATGCTTGATTTAAATTTCTCTGAAAAAATACATTACTTCTCGCTGCCTTCTTTAGCACGGTCTTAATACGAAAATTCCACATTAAGTCTTCTGTGATAGTGATTCCAGTGTATTTGTAACAGGATACATTTTCTACGTAGGCCGAGTTTAATAAATGTTTGGCGTTATGTTGACCAACATTAGGATTAATTAAGATGACTTGGCTCTTAGAAGAGTTTTTTATGGGAGCACAATAAATCAACAAGGGGGCAGAGTAAAAATTGCACGATCTTTCATCTGTGTGCTGTCGCACTTGTTATTTTTATGGTCCTGCTATTTGAACACGCCATGCGTTTGACCATATCGCGTATCAGATATAATAATATTTTTTGGTAAGGTTTCTTTTTTAATTACCGACTTTATGTGGCCATTCCACACCTTCTACCACTTTTTTGTTTCTAATCGTTTGGTGGGGCAAAATAAATCAAAGCATTAAAACATGGAACACGTAAACAAACATGGATATCGCCGGCGTCTCTTTCCACAGAAGCAGTGTTTTCGCACTATGAACAAATTTGTAAAAGTAATGAATTAATGGTGCCAAACTGACTTAGTTTTTAATACTTTGCAAAGGCGTATGATCATGTTTCCCACCCTTAACGTCTCCAGAGAACAAGATGCTTGCTCGAGAACGATCAAATTGTGCGTTGGCTAGAAACATATTTGAATATGCGTCAACAATTTGTACAAGTATAAAATGTTTCCTCTGAAACTGCTGGTTATGTCAGGAATACCCCGATGCTCTGTGCACTGTGCTCGACTTTTTGTTGTTTCTTGTTTTCATCAACATTCGACAGTCGATAAATCAATGCAGTGCCTTTTTTGCAGACCACTGTGTGTTGTTCTCAGATATAAGTTGTGCAGAAGATCAACATACTCTTAAAACTGGCTTCATACATTCATACACCTTAGAGCTGGTGTTTATTTTGGAAAATGGTACGGAATGTTACGTTGAACACATACATTAACTATACATAGTGGTTAAAGCTTCATAGAAATAGTGAATTTTAAAAAGAAAATTTTGCTGCTGCACTCTCGAAACAAAAGTAGCGGCCTACTCAAGTCATCAAACCATTATTGTAATTTGCCAATTCTGTGTGGGATACACACACAAAAATTAACATCAACCATCTAGAAAAAATTATAGAAATTGCTAGGCAGTCGTGTTCAATAGGCGAAATGTTCGAGCATGAGTCCAGACTCCCACCTTTAGAGCGCACTTAAATAGATAGTTTAACGCGTAGCATGTGCACAAATCAAAGCATGTTCCAAGAATGAGCTTCCGCTAATCGGGCTGATAAACCTGGCGATCTTCAAGAGTCTTCCACACTCTTGAGTTCCACTACCTCAATGCGCACAGGTGCTTGAGCTTCTCCTCAACTACCTCATTCCTCCTCGCCAATCCCTCGTGTTACATGACCTCCCCATTAACCAACGAGCGTCGAGCACCCCAGGCCCTCTCTAACCTATCAACCAATCAGTGTCCAGCCTCGCATCCACGTTTTTATCTGGGCTTCACGAAATGCCAAGCACCAGGCCAAAAAACGTTTTACGTTAAAAATAAAAAAAAAATAACTGAAGGCCGGAATTTTACACGCTACTCGATTCCATCTACACCTCCACTCAAGCGGATGGAGGAAAAAGAAAAACGGAACCGTTCCTAGAGGCACTTGGCTTCAGACACGCCTCTCGGCGATTCCTCCACGGCGGAATTCCTCGAGATTTTTCACCCCATTCCATCATTCCCGGGGATGTTGGAAGACGAGATTATACCAACATGTATCGTATAAAACCGAATTTTGGTGCAAAATATAAATATATGTGTTCGTATATCTTTAAAAAAATCTGCTTTACAAGCACTCCAATGCTTCTAAAGCAGATGCTTTTTAATTCACTGATTCATGAATCAGTGAATTTTAAGATTTTCTCTAGTCGTGAAAGTCTCAGTTGTCTTGTCGTTAAAACGAACACAAGCGATTTCCAATCGGGCAACAGCGTGGGCAAAAGAACAGCGGCCAGTTTTTCTTTGCACTAATTGCGCTAAGCATCAAGGCATTTTGAGGGCTGGTTTTTCTACAGTGCAGAACGCATCTAACCTATAGGTTAGATGCGTTCTGCACTGTGTTGTATTAACTGGAGGTTGCAAACTAGCCAAGTGCTTATCTTTGGCATCCCTCGAAATGTACCCATCACATTCATAGCCAGTATTAATGCCACGTGACGACAGCTAACATATTTGATATATTTGAAATAGCGTGAAACAACAGTCATCTGGCACAAAGAGCACAATAAATGTTCCAGTGTCAGTGAAACTCACATATTCACCATGCTGACTTCAGTTTGAGGTTGACAGTCGCATTTTTGAACGCTACTTGAATCCAACTCCGCTTCCACTCAGTCGAGTAAATGAAAAAGGAACACTCATTCAAAAGGCATCTGGCTTCATAGACGTTTCTCTGCGATTCCTTCACGAAAGAATTATTCTAATTGTTGTACTCTACTTTAGCGTCCCGGGGATGTCTGGAGACGAGTTTATACCGACATATTGCCACGCGCGTCGGCGAGTGACCGCGTGCGTGGCCGAATGGTTACCGCGCTTGACTGTCGCGCGGAAAGTCTAGGTTCGATTCCAGTCAGTGGAATGGTCTTTTATTTATTCTTCAACATTGCGTTCTCGCGACTTTGCGATCATTCTTGTCTGATCGAATTCCGAATTTTCTAGTCGTCAAACATTCTGGGCCGATTGTTCCAGAATAGAAGCCGGCGGGCGTACATAAGGGGCTCCGCGTGGCGAGCAGCGGTCAGTCTCGCTCCAGCGATCGATCCTGCTGTTTCGCCGACATCGACGCTTGCAACGGTACCTTTCTTTTATTTAGTTCTGGGCACAAGTTCGCCTCATTAAACACTTTGTTTCTTTAGCTATTCTTCCACTCATCATTTGTCATTCCTGACATTTTGGTGGAGGTGCGGGGTAGCACCTTATTTCTCTTCATCGTACCCTTCCGAAGACCCGTTCGGCAGAACAGTGCCTCCAAAATATTTACTTCCCACTGGAGGGAACGGCAAGACAATGGTTTGAGAACCACGAGGGTTCCCTCACGACGTGGGAGACTTGCATGGAGGAGCTAAAGCGCACCTTAGAAAACAAACACCGACGTAAACGAGCCGAGGACATCCTTCAAAGAAGGTGCCAAGGTCTGAACGAGAGCGTGACAAGCTTCACTGAAGATGTCCTGCGCCTGTGCGCCCGTGCCGTTCCTGGAGCCGCCGAAGACAAGAAGCTGGCCGCTCTCATGAGAGGCGTGGAAAGCGAGATTTTTGGCGGCCTCGTTCGCAATCCACCGACGACCGTGGATGAATTTGGTCGTTATCAGAGACTCACCGGCGTAACTGCCACCTCATCCCTTCCATCTTCCCGCCCCGACCTCGGTGAAGTTGGCATCGAAAACCTTTGGCAGGTCATTCGGGATGTGGTTCGAGAAGAACTGAAGCGGTTGCTTCTCTCTCCAGAACGACCCGCCGCTGTTTCAGTCGCCGAGCCTGTTCGCGAGGAGGTACACCGGGCCCTCTTGCCAGAGGTCCCCGTCTCAGTGGCTCCCGAATAACCGGTCCTGACCTACGCCGCCGCCACCAAGAGAGCACCTCCCGTCAAAGGACACTACCAGCCAGCTCCCAGACGTGAGGCACCGGCGCCGCAGTATGCTCCACGCCCAGAGCAGCGTGGTGCGAGGAAGACCGATGTTTGGAGAACGGCCGATCGACGCCCCCTGTGCTACCACTGTGGGGAAGCGGACCACATCTACCGACGATGCCCCTACCGTCAGCTGGGCCTACGAGGGTTTGCGTTCAGCGACCCTCGACCACGTCTTGGAGAGCGACCTCGGGACATGGAGGACTACCTCCGCCGCTCTTCATCTCCTGAGTCGTCTCCCCGCCGAGTCCGTTCACCACCTCCTCGACGCTTGCCATCGCCCTTCCGTCGGTCTCGCCGAGAAAGACGCCACCTCCCGGCAATGCCGGGAGGTGGCGTTGCCGATGACGAACGATGTCGAGATCCTCCGAGATCGTCGGAGCTCTCTCAGTCTAACACCGCAACACCCCGAAACGACGTTTCTGTAACAGTTTCGAATAACCTCCACGTTATCATCGACAGCCACGACGCGACGGCACTCGTCAACACCGGAGCAGACTATTCCGTTTTGGGTGGGAGGCTCTCCCGCCGCCTTCGAAAAGTCATGACGCCGTGGGATGGACCTCAAATACGAACCGCCGGAGGACACCTCATTACACCAGTCGGGAGATGCACTGCTAGCGTCGAGATCCACGGTGAGACGTGCCCTGTGAAGTTCGTCGTTCAACAAGACTATTCTAGAGACGTCATTCTCGGCATGGACTTTCTGTATGAATACGGCGCCGTCATCGACCGTGGTGAGAACAAATTGACGCTGCGCAAGCCTGTTCCGCCTTCAGAGAAACCCCGAACAGCGTCAGCCGCCGTCCGAGTCGCTGCCGACCACGTGAACCTGCCGCCGCGATCAAGTTTTGTCGTACCCGTCGTGACCGATGCAGCTACCTGCGGCGAAGTTGTTTTGGAAGGCAACCTTCAATTGTTCCTGGGAAGAGGAATAGGCGTCGCAAGAGGAGTGGCTGAGCTTCAGGATGGGCACACCGTGGTCCTCGTGACGAACTTTCGACAAGAAACGCAACACCTCACGAAAGGTGCCGCTGTAGGCCACTTCGAGGAACTTCGGAACTCCTCCGAAATCGCCGCGATTGCTGAAGAATCATCCCCACCTCAGCAGGATATTACGCCGTCAACGCAGCTCGACATTGACCCCAAGCTTCGAGGCTCGAAACGACGGCAGCTGAGTAACCTCCTCGCCGAATATAGCGACTGCTTTGCGACGTCTTCATGGGTGCCCCAAACCGCCGTTGCGAAGCATCTCATCGTTACCGAGGACGACGTGCTCCCTGTACACCGATCACCGTACAGAGTCTCTGTAAAAGAAAGGAAGGTAATTCAAGAGCAAGTGCAAGAAATGCCGAACGACGACATAATCCAGCCTTCAAGCAGTGCGTGGGCCTCTCCAGTGGTGCTGGTTAAGAAGGAGGACGGAACGCTTAGGTTCTGCGTGGTAGTTTTTGCATGCATCTATAAGATCTGTTGCTACTTACAGGTGTCCAAGTTCATGAGCAATGCGGTGTACTCCCTTACGGGTAAAGCCATCATCTTCCACAATTCCCACTCTTTCTGCTTGGCAGATAGTCCCAAGATATGCATAACCTAAAGGGAGTGTAATAATGTATTATACATTCCAAAAATGAGATGCTGATTCCTTCTTGCGTGAAATAAGCAAGCGACAAGGGGCTGCGAACGTGTCACTATTTACACATTTTCAGGTGGGAGACGTATTCCTAATTCTGACCGCTTTTCAATTAACTGAAATTGTTCTATTGCTCACAGTTGAAGTTTAACTTGCTCCTACATCTAAAACACGCAGCACAATTAATGCATCACTTAAAAAAATATAGAAAACGATTATCATGAATGCACTTCAGAAAGTGAGCCGTTCATCCGTGTCTTGTTTTGGTTCTTACGCGAAGGTAACCTGGAGATATCTTAAAAGGTAGGCACCAAAAAGAAAACCTAGAAGAATTTCTTGTACCTAGAGTATAAAAATTTGCGGAACGTGGTTTATTTTTTAAGGATTCATGCTTCGTGATTTGGCTTTTAATGTTCCTATAAGCCAATTCCACTGTCTTATTTTGTGCGCAGAGATAATGAAATGCACGGTATTTGCCACCTCCAGCGTGTTTTAGGTCGTCTGTAGGTTGAAGTGTTCTCAATGAACTACCGTCTACACCTGGCTGCATTTCAGGATAAACTTGAAAATGGTGTATGCTATCCATGGTCACGCAAATAAAGTGCTCACTTCTAATCAACTTTGTCTATTGTAGGCAATAAATCTTTATATGCATCCCTGACGCATATAATTGCTGCAGAATAGCATGCCTTGTTCAAGTAAGCATCCATATTTGTTTATTGCACCTTCTTTGCCTCAGCCGGAAGTGTTCGATTCCGCCAAAAAAGAAATAGGAGTGGTACTTCTGTGGTTGGTGCCTTCCCCAGTCTCTGGTGAAGTCTTGGCGTCAGAACTAGCAATATTGTAATATTTTTGTGTCCACTGAATTCAGAGTGAATCAACTGGGGCATTTTGAAAACGTTTTAATGCATTTAGTTCATATCGTACCAGGGTACCACCCTGGCAAAGTCATTTTACACGATGTCTTTTTTTGTCTTCTCTAGCTTTCCGACAAAGGGATTGCATTGATTAATTATCATTCTCGTAGACGCGTTAAAAACCAAACGTTATTAAAGGGGCAGTGCAACAGTATTAATTTATAACGCATTTCTTTTTACAGGAGCTCACTTGCGCTAGTGGGACCCAAGTATTGTCGCACGCAGTGCCACTTAGCAAGAAACTCAATTCTTGCAGTGAAGTTTCAAGGACAAAAGTGAGCATTTCTTTTCCAATCTTCCCTTCGCAAAACTTGATGACGTTGGTAGTAGCTTGCAGGTCTTAGTGTTGGCATATAGTCCCTAAAATGGCGATACTCTAATACGGCTCATAGCTTGAATCCGAGCATAGCGTGAGCACTTGGATTAGTTGCTCGATAATCAGTAGCTCTACAAGCATTCGGGAAGTCGCTTATGCCCATCCCCTGAAGTGGTGATGATAACCGAACCCTTAGAATGTCTGGAACTCGGCATATATTCGGCTCCATCAAGCGGCCGCTTGTTCTGGCTGCCAGCTAAGGGGGTTAACGCTGTTTTTCTTTTCAACGTTGTTTCTACAACTAAAATAGGGCGGGAAAAGCCACTCCCCGTGTTTCATTGGTTATAAATACCATGTATTCGTTCTAAGCAGTATTTTCGCAAGACACAAACAACGTTGCACAACCCCTTAAAGGGGAATGTAACACTAGAACGATTTAATTTTAAATCGTGTAAGAAAAAGTCGTAATTCAAAAACAGCTGAAAGATTTATATGCCGGGGAAACTGTTGCTAATCAAAACTTAATATCGTGCTTCCGGCAAATTTTTGTTCTCAAATTTTTGCCTACGAAAGGACAAAATTAATTTTTTAGATTTCGGCGATTGTCACGAGTAGTGCGTTTAGGTTTTCCGACAGGCTCTAACTCATTTAACACAAGAAAATTTTGTGCAGGGTTTTTACAACTGCAATAGTGCCAAAGGACCATAAAAATCAAATTATGCCTTTAATTAGCTCCGTAATATTTTAGACGATTGCCAGTTTGACAATTTTCTACCTGAAAATAATAAGCATACTTTTTGTGGCATTCAAAATAATGGCATAAATTATTTGCGGCCAAGTATGCCTGAAAATCTAAGCCTGTGCTTTACAGTGTGAACTTATCGATCAGAAATCGTGATAGCCAGCCGGCGACAGTCGGGCGGCGCCAGCGGTGGGAGAGCCAACGGTTTCACCCCGTCTCGTAATCTGGCTAAGGGTGAACGATAAGCACCTCTTTGCACGCCGATGGCTTCGATATGTGCTACTTATACGAGCGAAACGCACACATGTTGAAGCATGACGCAGTAAAAGGCCTGATATTTCTTCACAGCAAAAGCGCACTTCGGCGATACGTAGTCACGTTCCGATTGGCCCGCCAGGGCCGTAGCTCCCGCCGTGCCGGCGTGTTATGCGATCGCGGCTTCCTAGCCTACCCAGCATGTCTCGCTTCAGGTACTAGACTAAGCGAAGCCACCAGAGGGATAGCTCACGTTTGAACAATGCAGCCGCCACTTCCAGGTATTCCCAATGTTTCTTGCTTTAGTCGCTAGATGGCGCCATTCAAAATGCGTTGTAGGTTGCCTTGTGGCGTTTTTAGCTAAGATCGAACAACCATGTCCGGCGACCTTTTTTTAATTTTGCTGAAAAAATATTTTGCTGGCTCCGTGCCCAAAAGTAATGCTTCCCTAAACAAGAAAATTGTCTTCGCGAAAAAAAAAAAATGATAAGCACCCTCTAGTCGCGTGCGCGATTTGCGTATCGCGGGATTTGGCATTTCGAACAATTTCTAAAAAAAAAAAACGGTTCAGTTTACGGTTTTAGAAATATTTACTGACAAAATAGGTATAAGATTTGACAAAAGGTATGAATCACCAAGTATTAGTGTCGTTAGTCTCAGAAACCAAAATCGAAAATACGGCACATTGCGGAATAACGCCCGGGATTAGTTTCTTTCCTCCGTAGCTATAAAAGCTAAGGTCTACACACTTTTCCAGTTTGTTACCCTGTAATTACCTCATATTTGCATGAAACATTAAGTTCCTGGTTTGTAGGAGAAAGTTTCTACAATTGCTCAAACAGGGGCATTTGACTAAATATGCATTATTTTAAAAATTATTTTTGACAAAAAATGTTATCTTTTAACTTTTTCTAAACTCTCCAAAATTAAAGTTTATAATATGTTCTAACGGAATTTACAAAACACATAAAGCAATATTTGTGTGGTTTTGAATTTATAAAGGGAGAACACTCACCAAATTAACGACTACGCAATGCCATGACATGCCTATTCTTCACAATTTTATCCTTTTTTCAAAGCGTAAAAATACTACGGGTGGTCAGGAAAAGGCGAGGTGACAGCACAGAGGTGGAAGGTAGTTTTGAAGGAAAAATTCTTTAAACATTTCTGTCCAACCGACCCAAAATTCGCACGGGCCGGAGTGATCGAGAAGCGCTTCCCTGTCGCACGCTTCGCGGTGCCTGTTAAAACAGCCGGCGTGTAGCGCCTCCCAGTACGCGACGTAAATGAAACAACCGGAGCGACTTTGCAAACAGACCAGCCTACAACATTGGCGGTAATATGATATAGGAGGCAGGGCGCAGCAGAACGTGCGCCGACTGTGAGCGCCATTAGAACCTCTCCCGCGGAAAGCCGAAAAACGCAAAGAAAATAAAAATACTGCAAAAAAAATAATTCCGACTGACTGAGATTGTCTTCAGATAGGATCGAATGAACATGTCCGGTCGGCATATTATTTTTTTTTTAATTTTTACCAAAAACATATTTTATTTGTTATACACTAGCAAAAACGTACTCATTTTTTTAACAAAGTAAAATTATATTTTGAGGAACACATATCACGACGTCGCTGTCGGAATGCGCTCACGTTTTAGCGACTGTCGTAAAACCGTAGCTTTAGATGTTCGAAAAAAGAAAACGTTATCGCCTTAGGTTTCATATTTGTTAGTGCAGAGACTGCACATAAAATAAAAGGAGGTAAACATGTATTATCGATTACAAAGCAATTCAGAGCTCTATGAATCCGGATCTTAAAAGACTGGAATCTTATTTTTTTAACATGGTTTGGACGCGTGTGTTAAAAATGTGCATAAATTGTCATTAAAATTGAAAACGTCAATCTTTCTAAAAAACACTCAAATGTACGAATATACTCCCTGGAGAATGAGAACATTTTGTCATTCTGTCCAGCTAGCTTGCAGCTTTGCATTTAATAGCATCCAAATCAAACTCAAATGTAGGCAGGTTCCTGACCTTGCAATAATTGGAAAATTAGTTTAACATAAATGCCATCCTAATTTTTATTTTTACAGGTAAAGGCTCCTAACCAGTCCTATCAGGCTCTTCGAAAATGTTTCGCAATATATTTGTATTTCTGAATCAACAAAGTGATAAATCTACAGAATTGCCATCATGGGAGTAGAAAAAGATAGGACGCTGACGACTTCAAACAAGGGCAAGAAATTGGTCGGAAACTGTAGCAAGTCTGCAAACAGAAAGCACTGTGACAGGAGTTCGTGAAAAGTAAGAATTCATACGAAACTTTAGAGATGAGTTGAAGCACAAGTCAAGAGTTTAAATACAGAATTCTCGATTTGTCAGTTCAGTGAATTTCGGAGCCTATCCTTCCTAGGGAGGCTAGGCTACTGACGATAAGGTGTAAATAATGATAAAATCACGTTTAAAGTGATGCAATTGAACAGAATTTAGTGAATCAAGATGCTGTGCGGACTTTCAGCGCTCGTCGCGTGCATTCTTTCTGCCGGACTCTGACTTGAATCGGTCAGGGCGCTCTCCTGGCACTCTACGGTGGAACATTTGTTTCCTGTTTTTCCTGTAGCGACCACTGTTTTTTTCTTCTCAGTGGCACCGCAACCTCGCGACCTCGATCTGCTTTTCGCAGGCATATGAGAATTTACACTCAAAAATATATGTTTTCTGCGTCTACTGTTCTTGCTACAAAGAACTGTGGTTGCGACGTGCCGGGCCGCATACACTGCCACAAGTGAGAGGACTGAATTGCACGCGAAGCAAAAACAGAGTCCCACTCCTTTGCTTTCATGTCCTTAAGCGCCTTCACCCCAATTTCCGGAAGGCGGATTACTTTTACGTTCGGCAGTTTACTGTTCAGTGCGGCAACTATCTCTGACGCCGACTTGATCACCGACGTGGTGGGCCCGTGGAGGTTTTACAAAATTGCCTGGTGCCTGAGAAGGACATCGGTTACATCGCAGGTACTCTTGCAATGTCCAGTTGCGGAAAACATTCACTTCGCTGACCTGAACTTGTTGCTCTGCAGCTTGTATTGTGGGTATTTATTCTTAAAGGGGCTTGCTGCACAATTACTGACGTAGGCCACACGACCATACAGTGGAATCTTGTCCTCAAGCCACTCGTGTGCCTTGCTAACAGCGTAGCATGCGCCGGTGGTGTCGTGGCACATTTTGTCACGTGTGACGGCACAGCTGCAGGTTCCTTTTCTCGTCGCGACCATGCAGGTAAATATGGAGACTTGACTCGTGCTCCAGTGGTACGACTTGATTCCCTCGGGAAGGGGAGCCGCACAGTTCGCCGCGAAACTGAAGTGGAGAACAATGCTACATTTCCGCAGTCAATTCCTTTCATCGCTTCTCGCGTTCCTCTGGAAGCGGCTGATATAATCATGCGATGTCCAATTCCTGCCATACTTTTGAAGGTGTTCCAGAAATGTGTTCGGGTTCACTTCCTTCTTTATTATATCGTCTTTTTCACAGGCTACGTAAAGCACTTCCTCATCTGGACTTTTAAGGTTCGGCGCTTCAGAACACCCAACCGAGGGGCATGCGCTGCACTGTTTAAGTAAAGACTTAGCAGAAGGTGCAAAAAAGTCAAATTGGACGTTTGAGTGATTTATACAGCGTAAGGTTGGTCTGCCAGTAGGGGCGACACTGGTTTACACTGTAGACGAGCAATTTAGCCAGTGCAGTACAACCGCTAGCCTGGGGTCTTTAACGTGGACCACGTAGTAGTGATACACGACCGCACGCCGGTAGGATGCTCATCCAGATCGAAACGGGCAGGGGTGGGGCTCGAACCCAGTATCCCTGAGTTCTGCAGCGCGAGCTTTCGCTCCACGCGCGTCGAGCTGGGTGCGCGCTTCAGCCCGCTCGGCCACCGATCCTTTTTTTTCTTCTTTATAGTCGGCCACCGATCCCAGCAGAAGGTGCACTGCACAGAGAAATGTCATGAAGGTCTTTGGCGTTCCTTATGACACCTGCAATTTTTTCCAGGGCGCACACAGCGAGCTTCGGGGTGGCGCAAAAAAACGGACACACAAACTTCATTCGAGGGAGCGTGCAGAACCCATTTTAGCTTCAAAGAATAGAATTTCGTAAGGCCGATGGCTGTGTCTGGGTGGGCTGTCTTATACATCCGATAAGCCTTGCGAATTGACCGCGTCATCACACGTCCCACAATATGCTCTATCGTTCCGTCCGCCATGACGTCAACGACGTTGCTTTTGTTGGGACTGTGCTGTGTACAATGAAGATCATCTTAGGTGTAATAGTCCATCGCTACCCGCAGTTCCAGCTCGCTTACTCTCCTTCTTCTGCATGGGTAAGGAATTGCCCACACTCCCAGTTTTTCTTTGTAATGTCTCGGTTTGCGGAGCAAACAGCGGGTGGTTGAAGGAATAACATCTTCAATTTCTTTCGTCGAGAGCGGCTCCGGTAGCAGTGTAAAAAAGACGGCAGCGCTCATGGCAGGAGTCCGGAGCACGAAACGCAGACCTAAGGTTCCTCAACCACACTGAGCAGGTACTGCAACTTTGTGCCAAAATTGCAGGCTTGTCTCTCACGCTATATGCTGTAGTTACGCTTGATTTTACCTTCTTGTGGCAAGCGCGTTCAATTTCTTCCTGCTTTCGCTTAACGTAAGACCTCCTACAGTGCTTTTTCAGGGCAGAACTTGGTTTCAAAGATGAAACTCCTGAAGAGTATGCACCCCTTTTCAGCTCTCAGACTGCTGCTTGTTCTAAGACGATGGTTTCCTCAGGATCCGTTAATTTCGACAATTCTGCAGTCATTTCCTCTAAAAGGCTGAAGCATTTCAAGCGCGCAAAGTCCGTCTCTCGGACAGGAACAGTTCCTTCAGGGCTTCTTCAACGAAGCAATGTCCAGATCTTGGAAAGTCCCTTTAGCAGTAAATTATTTTTCTTGTGCCTTCTGAGGTAATCGGCGCTGCACTTGAGCTTCGAACTGTAAAGTTCAGCCATTAAAACTGAGAACACGCACGTGATCCGTCACAGTAACTTTTCTTTGCAGTACCTTTACTCTTTTTGCGTTGTGCGGCCCTCCGCGGCGGCGGATCTGTTGGCGCTCGCAGGCGGCGCAGGTTCTGCCGCGCCCTACTTCCTACATCATGTTACTGCCATGGTTTTAGGCTAATCTGTTCGCAATGTCGTCCCCGTTGCTCCCTGTACGTCCCGCACACGGAGATGCTACACGCCAGCGATCGAAACAGGAACCGCGAAGCATGTGAAAGGCTAGGGCCTCTCGATCGCTCCGGCCCATGCGCATTTTTGGGTTTGTTGTACAAAAATGTATAAGGAATTTTAACTTCAAAACTACCGTCCACCATTGTGCTGTTAATTTATCTTTTTCTGAACACCCCTTAGCAGTTTTATGTTTCGGTTAAAATAATAAAATTGTCAATATTGGGTATGTGCACGCCCCATTCATGACAACCGCGTTAGCGTCAGTTGGACCACATTGTTAGCTTTATTAGTTCAAAGCCACCCAAAGGTTGCGCTATGTTTTTTTTTTATGATTCTTTTAGTACTTATTATGAACTTTAATGTCGAAATGTGTAAAGTATATTGAAGATGGCATTTTTAAATACGTTTTAAAATAAGGCATATTTAGTCAAATGCGCCTGTTTCATCAATTCTTGTAAATTCCGCCCGTTAACAAGGACAACATATATTATGCGATGATGAACAAAGTACACGGCAACACACGGAAAGTTTTAAGACCTTAGCTTTTATAGGCACCGAAAAACAAATAATCCAGAGCGTGATTGCGCAATTCGCCTTATTTGGAATACATTTTTTCTCAAAATAACAACCCTAATACTTGTTGATTAATACTTTTTCTCAATCCTTCCTATGTCTCATTTGGCAGTAGATATACCTAGACCCGTAGCCAAAACAGTTTTTTGGGGAAGCCGTCCGAAATGCTAACATCGCACGATACGCAAAACGCGCACGTGACTGGGAGGGTGCTTATAATTGTTTTAGAGCGCAGTTCTTAGACGCCCCTTCCGGCTTGAGCGGCGTCAGCGATTCGGCGTCGGCGTCGGCGTAACCGCGCGGTGCATTATGGGACGTTTCGGCACGGTGCCGAAACGTCACCATGCCGAAACGTCGCACAGAAGGGGGGGGGGGGGGGGTGACGGGGAGGCGGAGGAGGACGAGGGGGAGGATGAGCGGGAGGGGTGGAGGAGGAGGGGGAGGAGGAGGAAGGGGGAGGAGAAGTGAGGACGGGGGGGGGAGGCGGAGGAGAGTGGGAGGAGAAGCTGGAGGAGGAGAAGAGATGGAGGAGGCGAGGAGCAGAGCAAGGGAGGAGCAGATGAGGAGGGAGCAGGAGAGACACACCGTCCCCTCCGTACCCTCCCCTTTTCCTCCTCAAGAGCTGCGCTCTAATTCGGCATTACAGGGAGTTGTAAACGTCTTTCAATTTTTCGCAAAGACAAACTTTTTTTTTTTTTCTAAACAAGGATTGGTTTTGCTCTTCTGGGCACGAAGACAGTCAAATACATTTTTTCAACAAAATTGAAAATGGTAGCCGGACATAGATGTTCGATCTTTTCTGAAAACGCCCTGCCGATAGAAGGGACGACAATAATCTGCTCACTCTTCAAGTGCTGTTGCTCTCGGTTCAACGCGGCAGTTACCTACTTCCGGCGCTCGTCAGTCGGAATCGACTTGGTTCCTGCCTCAACCGCCACGTGCACATCAGACTACAATCGAGTGCTGAATCTACTCCCCTACGTCAAGCTATTGCCGCGTGCGAATAGCTGAGTCAGGAGCGTGCTCGACTCCCACTCCGCTGGCTGGGGCTTGATCGCCGTTAGCGTTTGTGCTCTTTATCTTTTGTTTGCATGACTGGAATGTTTTAGATGACTCGAGAATCTTGTTTGTTCGAGCTCGGAAACTTCTGGATACCCACGCTCTTACAAAAGGTTTGCATGGTTGCTTGAGGCAGTCGACTTTCCGTCGCCGTCAAAGTATGCTTTTGTTACTTCATGCTTCTGGGCACAAGTTCGCCGCAATCAATGTTCGTTTTAAGTTTTAATTATCACCTTTATGCCTTTATTTGTGAAATTTTGGTGGAGGTGCGGGGTAACGCAATCTATGTCCTCGGTAAGTATCAACTCTGACATCAACGACGACCCGGTCTAGGGCCTCGGAAACGACCCGGGCTATAAACTCAACAAAGCCCATGGCTACGACCTCGACAATAACATGATGACGACTTCGATGACGACGACGGCGACGATGAAACGGACGACTTTAAAGACAAACCCCGGCTACGATGTCCACAAACAGCCCGACTACGACCTTGACGACGAGACTGACGACGACAATGACGTTGTCACAGGCGCCGAATGACGACATGAACAACGATCTCAGCGACGACTTCGACGGCGAGCCAAGGGCGTCCCAGACGATGACTTCAACGACAACCCGGACTACAGTCTTGACAAAGACCTTGATGACACCAAGGACAATACCGACGACGAGTGTGATGTCGACCGCGAAGCCGAACAGAACGACGACGCTCGGTTCGTCACTCAACGAGCGGAAGAAGTCCGCCGGCTCGGCCACACTTTGATTCAAGCCGCATAACTTGCTGACGACGGCCGGTACAATCTTTATCGCCACGACGCCCTGTTCCAGCCTGGCTACCAAGTGAAGATCTGAGCACCAATTCATCGTCGCAACGAGGAACTGTTGAAGTGGTGCTTCGGCCTTAAGGTAATTCGGTATCCGAGGGACCTAAACTGCGAGCCGTTGCCGGGCGGAAAATGAACATTGCCACTCCGCCCTCTGCGACCCAAAGGTGATTCACGCCGTCCAACTCGAACTGAACTATGCTCGATAGTACTGTAACATTCTGTGCATTACGTGACTCTGGGATTATCGCTTCTTTTGTTTTAAGTAGTAAATTTAATTTTGCGTTGCATCGGGAGCATCCGTTTTTTCAAGAGGGGAGTAATGCCGCGTGCGACTAGCTGAGTCAGTAGCTTGCTTTTCTTCCACGCCGCTTGCTGGGGTTTGATTTTCGCCAGCGCTTGTCCACTTTATAATTCTTGTGTTTGCATGACTGGAATTTTCCTGATGGCTCGAGAATCTTCTTGTTTGTTCGAGCTCAGAAAGTTCTAGATACCCACGCGCTTATAAAAGGAGCTCAGCATGGGTGCTTAAGTCAGTTGTCTTTCCGTCGGCATCAAAGTATGAACTATCATGATCAATAATAGTGCGAACACCGCTCCGCGTGGCCCGCGGTACTATCAGTGCCCCCTGTCGACTGTTTTTTGAAGTACACGTGCATCTTGGTTTCGAGACAATTCGTCTGTACCGATCGCCGCACCACACTGCGCTTCCGGGTCGTCTGCTGCGAAAAACGGTCGGCGAACCGGCGAAACTGTTCACCAATGACGAGCATTTTTCGCTAGCATTGTGCGCCAGCAAAAATAACTTGTATAAACATCCTTAGGTTCATGCTTTTTATTAGGAAGTTTTAGTAGAATATTCCCCTGACTCCGATAACAATACCCGATACTTCGCCGACGACATTAAGCATGCATTATATTGTTATCGGAGGTTTCAAAACAATCAACCAACCTTGGTAAGAGCTCGGTCAGCTGGTCAAGTTGGTAATTGACATTCATATTAAAAATATCGCAAAAAAGATGGGACAAAAAGGACGAAGAGGCGCTTTCCCTGTGTGCTGTTTCGCCCTTTTTGTCCCGTCTTTTTTTCACTACGTTTAAAATCAACCAAGACTGCCTATTATTTACTTCGCGTGAGTTTTGCGATAGCAAAGGACCACCAACCCGCACAGGCAAGAAGTTAGCGCGGTGCGAGCGTGGGTGATAGCTTTCGTAATAAAAAAAAAAAAAAAACAGCGCGAAAGAAACGACGATGACGTTAAGAAACAGACGGGACGTCCTCGTCGTTTTTTTCGCGCTGTTTTCCATGATAAATTCCCACAAACTCGCCCGAATATCCATTCTTCTAGATGATACCCTTGGATCCTTAGCACCGTAAAAGCAACATGACACAGCATAACGTTCAGTGTCGCGGCGGGTTGTCGTGCGATGACCAGACCTATACTTTGCAGCTCGAACGCATTTTCAGGGGAATAATCTACTAAAACTTCCTAATCAAGAGGATGACTCTAGAATATTTATACAAATATTTTTGCGGGCGCACTTTGCTAGCGAAAAAGGCTCTTCGTCATTGGTGAACAGTTTTGCGGTTGCGCCGACCGTTTTTCGCTAGCAGACGGCCGGGAACTGCAGTGTGGTGCGGCGGTCGCTAGAGACAATATGGCCTCGAAACCAAGGTGCACGTGTACTTCAAAGAGAAGTCAACAGGGGGCACTGATAGTACCGCGTGACACGGGGAGCGGTGTTCGCACTCATATTGATCGTTGTAGTACGCCCGTGAGCGATATGAAGGTGAACAGCCCTCTTCTTGTTTTTGACCCTCCTGGAAGTTTTGGATCAAGCTCTGTTCCAGAAGAGGGCTAGAACGCAAAGTTTAGACCCCCAAGCCACGTACCATTTGAGACGTTGAGAGTTAATATAGCCTTAGGGAGCCGTAAAACAAGCAAGAAACCAGGTAAGGTGTTCACCTTCATATTGCCGGCGGGTGTACGGTCTTTGTTACTTTATGTTTCTCGGCACAAGTTCGGAGCATTAAACGTCCATTTATGTTTTATTAATCAAGCTTTTTCTTAATTTGTGATGCTCTTACCATGGCCGCGAAAATAGACCGGGAAGCCTTCATTGACAGGAATTTGCAGCCACCTTGGTTGCTTTACCAGCTAAACCTGTGCGTTAAATTTTGCTGAAGAGTGCCTGATCTTTTCTACGCGTAGTAGCTGTAATTTTGTCTGGCCACAGGTTCAAGTGGTTTTTTTTCTTTATTTTTACATAACCGTGTTAAAGAATGCATGGGTCTCAATTTTTCTGTTTACCAATAGCCAATCATAATTTTTTTTTCTCACTCGCACGGAAACATCGGGACAAAGCAACCCGTTCCTCTTTTTACCACGAATTCTCGCGATGTGAACATCATTAAGTGTCCGGTTGTTACCAGCGTGGTTATGCCCACTTCTCATTATGCCGTGGAATGTAGAGAGGAATCCTGGTCCCAACACTGAGGCAACCATTGACTAAACCACCAAGAAAAAAAATTGAACAAATCCCGGCGCAATCAATGCGGGGGTCAACCAATTAAGCGAAAGGGTTACAAATCATTTTAAAAAAGTTCAAGAACTGTCGGGCACTAAAAGGGAAATTACAGCTGTCTTATAAAACTTACGCTTGCTTGAAATAGTAGACTAAATATCATGCAACACCGAGACGACTCGAGCTTTGGCTATGACGTCGACGCTTTAGATAATCTCAAGCGCAGAAATAATTGTATCTTTAAAAGCATTCCGGAAGAAGCCATGAAAACGTGGGCCAGAACGGAACAAATAATTGCTTCTTTTGTTAGAAACAACTTGGCTTTAAGGACCGGCGACATTGAAGGAGCCCTCCGTGAAGGCAAAATTAACATAAATTTCTGCCGCCGTATTATAGTAAAAGTACAGTACTTCAAAAATAAGCACGCAGTTCTGGAAAACGAAGCTAAGCATAAGAACCTTGCTTCCTCCGTATTTTGAATTAAAAAAAAAAAGACTACTACCCTGTAATACGGGACGAACGTATGAAGCTTTTGGACTGCGCAACAAAAAAAAAAAAAACGTATCGCAAGTCTCAAACACACGTGCGCTTAGCTTCTGATAAATTATTTTTGGATGACAAATTGTTTTTAGTTGATTGTCAAACTAGAGCTGTACATAAATTGCAAAGAAGCATGCCAAACAAAAATTCAAATTGGCATAAAAAGCAAATGGCCACCCCGCGTGATTGACATGTCATGCTGACAACTTTCGAAGTGTAATATCAAAATAGGAAACGCTCGCTGATTTGTTTTCAAATTGCACTCTTCATGTCGTACTAGGAACGGAAACATTGCTTTCCGATGATATATTGATTGATGAACTATACTTCGTTACAACTTCGGTCCACACGCAGCTATCACTACAAGTTAGTAAGACCAACCAATTAGAGTCAGAAGCTCAAGTCCCACGTCTTTCCTACCAATGCTTTGTTTGGTGGTAATAAAACATACGGAAACATGAAGAACGCCATCATGGTGCACTTTGGACGCCGTCTGATTGGTCCCAGAGCTCCTAGCGTCCGCTGCGTCTAGACGTAAGCTGAAACCAAGTAGAGTACTTGACAATAACTTCCCGACTCATAGAGAGGACAGAATACAGTCTCGAGGGTGTGGTGTTTTCGTTGTTGTCAAGAATACTCTTAGCAGTTCCAATAATACCCATGATAACATCGAAATACTTTGGGTGCGTGTTAAGGTGGATTCTTTTTTCATTCTCCTCGATGTCTGAACCGAGCCTCTGATAAGTTATCTCGTTTTGTTGAAGGGCTGTATATTCTACTGGACGTGTCACCTCCCGTTACTTAAGTTCGTCGGTTATTCTTGGAGGAGATTTTAATTTCCCCGGAATCGACTGATAGACTGTCAATTGGAGGAATGTTATAACATTCTACAATCAACCGTATTTCTGTACGCCTGGTAGCTTCTGTCTTATCCAAGTGGTCCTTACACCCACTCATGAAAATGACATTTCTGACCTGTTCTTTACGACCTTACCAAAATAGTTTAACAGCCTCCTGTTCTGAAGAAATTGTTAACCATAATGCAGTTTGTATCGACCTTAACCTGCCTATATGAAGTGAATGCTTACAGTTAAATGAAATCCAGGAGTATTCCAAAGCAAGCATTTATAATGTAAATGCTTGCTTAGAACTCTCATCGCTAGAATTCCAAAAGAATTTTGACCTTCGGTGAGTAGAAGAAAATGGACAAATTATTCAGGAAAATATAAGACAAGTCATTGCTAATTTTGTTTCCAGGATAAAAAAAATCCTCATGCACCAGGGAAGCCGTAAATGTTGAAAGGTTAGAGCATTTGGAGCACCAAGAAACGTGTATATAAAAAGCACAAAGGCGGAACACTGACTCACTGGGGTTCTAATACAAAAACCACGCAAAGCTACGCAAGTGACAATCAAAGTTGCTAAAGAGTAACTTTTTTATTTGAGCACTGAAAAAATTTGCTACTCAAGAATCCCCGAAAAATTTGAAATGCAGTTTCTACTAATGTTTTAGATATGAATGGCAATGAAATGTTACATATAATGTGAGCTAACAATTCAAATGATTATTTCGGAGATGTTTTACCAATTAGTTGCCTTCTGAGTTACCCATTAACTTACTGTATTTATACACCGCTTACTTCTGGGGGTTTCCTAAATACAGAAATTTCTGCACCGGATCGGAAAAGCACACAATCCGAACTGTCCGGGATGGGATTGTGTGGAAACTATATCTAATTTATTATCTGATTCCGCACTTTACAATGCAGAAAGAGAACACCTAAATAGCATCTCTCAAATTTAGACGACCGGTCATTTACTACGTCCAAAATACTAGGGGCCTGGGAGTCTCCACTTAAGGAGGAGAAAGCCGCAAACACCCTCCTGCGATTTTTATTAGGAACTCTCCTCGAGTTTTGATCGTTAAAGGTTATCTATTGTACATTATTTCCTGTCGTAGAAAGGACGATCTGTTTTACAATTCCTGCAAGCGTACATGTGCGCAACTGAACTTCGTGCTGGCGCGTACAAAGACTCGAGTGTTTTGGGTGAACATTGGTGACAATCCAGCACGTACATTCAGTATTTTCGTTTTAGTGCCATGTCGGAAACTGTGGCACTCTCTTGATTATTGATTATGCCCTCACAGTGTTAAGGTGAGTGCTAGTAGGTTACCTTTATCCTCCTCTACTTTTTCTTTCCTCCTTCTTTTGTCCCCTCATCCCCTACCCCAACTCATAGTAGCCAACCAAGGCAGGCCGCTTTGGTTAGCCTCTCTGTTTTTCTCCTCCTGCCCTTATCGTCTTCTTCTTCTTATTGTAGCTTTGCCCATACCCATTATGTTTTGGCAAATATTAAAATAAACCGTGATGGCATTGACATCATTCAGAACTTGCCCACCTGTCTTCCCCTGGGGTTAATATTAGTTAATACAGAGGCAACACGTAACCTGATTCCAATCCCGTGCGTTTTTAGATAAAGGTCGATTTCAAGACACCAAGGTGGAATATGGGTAGCATGTGAGTAGCACAATAAACGACTCCAAACTAAGTCCGTTCGAGTTCCTAAACGTGATCTCGTCGTTAAATTGTATGCACTCTCCAACCACGGGTTCCGTATAGAATAAAGCAGGATGTCTGCTTCGATCGGGAATTTCCTCCAGACTAAAGAACTTCTACTGAAATTTGCTCAATGGCCGCTTTCTAATTCAAAATGAAAAACAGATACCTAAAAAAAATCACGTTTAGGAACACTAGCGCGCTTAATATGGAGTCGTTTCTTGAAGTGCTACCATGCTACCTAGATTGCGCATTAGTGTATCTTTAAATCGACCTATTTATACAAAAGCACTGGATCTGCATCGGGTCACGTATCACCCCTGTTATTTGCGGGTTTTTTTTTTTTTTTCGGTATCTGGCCGAGATGTTTTCAACGATCTAGAAACAGGTGGATGCTAAGATATTGAGGTACGTGGATAATTTTCTAGTGCTGGTATCGCAGCCCACTGTGTTGGATATCAATGTTATTCAAAGAGTGCTTGAAATTTTCTCATTGAATTCGCAGGACTTACTTTTACTCACGAAAGATTGACGTCAAGAAAAACTGCAATCTTTAGATTTAAGTTTAGATTTTCAGGAAGGGAACGGTGTGCTGGGAGTATCGACCACGCTCAAAGAAACGGGTTCCCGGTCAATTAAGCCCACTATAAGTTGATAAAAAGCGCGACTGCTTCCTCTTTCATGGAGGCATTCATTGCAATATCGTGACAGCACACCATGAGTTTTTTCAACGAGGCGGACGCCTAAATTCGTGGGTTACCCTGACCGTTTTCTTCAGGAAATGACCGAAACACTTATTTTTAAGACAAAGAAAAATAATGATGAAGAAGCACCTATTTCTAGAGTAAAAGTGAGACCCTTTGTCATACCATATAATGTCACAAATGGCAGACGACGAGGCACGCGCAGACGGAATGAACTAAAGATTTAATGGCGGCGTACTTGTGCCAGAAATGAAAAAATAACACGTCGAGAAAGCAGCAGCGAGCGTCGGCGGAGGCAGCAGCACGCGACGGTGCGTCGGTGGAGCAGCTGGCTATCGCGAGAGCGAGAAATAATTAGTAAATCAATCGGCAATACGGCGCACGGCTTTCTCCTATGCTCGTCATCTCTTCTTATAATAGGTCAAGAATGGTCGGGAAAGCGCTAAGGCGAGACTGACGAAACAAGGTAACACTGGCCTGCTTATCGTTTACGCTCGGGGAAAAAGTGTACGCGAATCTTCTACATAAACAGAGAAGCGTATCTTCTCGATCATGCACGTGGCATTGTACACAAGGTTTCACAAAACCCAAAAGCGGGCGTCGCATCCTGATGTGCTCATAGCGTTTTCGGCCCGAGACAAGCTGTGTACTGGTTGCCGAAAAATTAACAACAAATAAAGTGATGGCGATGTGTGAAAAAATAAACACCCTAAGCAGTTCGTAGATCGTGCCTCCTCAGCCGTGTATGAAATTACTGACTTGCGGTAAAGCGTACGTAGGTCAAACGGCAGGTGCGTCAATGACAGGGAAAGCACGCGCTGTCGATAATAACTTCTTTTTCGGGCAACCTGGCTATTCGTTGTGAAAGATGCCTTTGTGCTCCTGAACTTTAGAAGAAACGAAAATTCTGGGGAAGTTAGAAGACAATATCTCGAAATAATCGTATGTGTCATTCAACATCAAAATGCAGGGTGATGACAGAGGCATCATTGCCCCTACAGTTTATTTACCTGATAAATATTTTCATATCCTGCTTGAAAAGCCCGATTGGGTGTATAAATAGTTTGTTTTGCATCAATAAAAAGTCACTTTAAAGTTGACATTAGTGTTGTGTCTCTCACTCTGCCCTTGACTCGAGGCCTGTATTGTCAAAAGGAACTTTGTACCAACTAGTTCATCTGCCGCCGTGAATCTGGAGTTCCACAGGGAGCAGCATTGGGCCCACTATTTTTCCTCACTTACAATAATGTCATACCTACTGAAATTTCCTCTTCACTCAGATTCTTTGCAAACGATTGTGTAATTCATAAGTAAACATCAATATATCCAAATAAAGATACCTGTCCTTCTCATCAAAACAAGTCCACAATAACCTTTAGATACCCAACAAGTAATCAAATCAATCGACCAGGAAATATCATCCAAGCATTGAGGGGTTATTTTGAGCGAAGATCTAAACTCGAAGGATCATGTTAATCCAGTGACTAGCAAGGCAAGTCGCTTATTTATTTATTTATTTATTTATTTATTTTACTTGAGGGCCAACGACATTAAGCTTCATACGACAAAATTTACATCTTGCACCTCCTAGGCTGCTTATAGCTCATATCTTATGTGTTTGGTTGCTATTAAACTATTCGTGTATCAAATGAAACGCTTCACAAATTTCCTTAAAGGGATGGTGAACCGAAATTTGGATTTCAAGAAAACAATGCTGGAGATGTAGGCGGGGCGCTACAATCCCTACAACACTACTAGTAAGGCGATATCTCAAATGGACGGCCGTATTTTTCGAAAAAGAAGTCGAGATTAAACCAGGCCGACGAAGCACGTGACGTCAAGATACCTAGTTTCCTCCTCACCTTCACTTCGCTCCCTCAAGGCCGCGAGGCGGAGAAGACGTGAGGCCGTTCCCTCTCCCTCTCGGAGAAACATGACGTCAACATTCCTGCCAAATGCGCCTCTTTTTTTAAGAAATACGGTCATCCGTTCGAAATATCGCTGTGCGAGTGATGTTTTGGTGTTTGTAGCATCCCGTTGCACGCTTTTGCCGCGTGTTATGGGGAATCCAGATTTCGGTTCAGCATCCCTTTAATGAATCAAATAGACTCAATGGAAGGCAGGGCGGCTGTACTTATTTTTAAAAATTACTCTCGAGACACAAGTGTCTCGAGGGTGAAACACAAAGTCGAGTTACCCCTACATTCTGTGACAAGACATGTTTTCTGACTAACCTTCGTCTATTGCATTTATTACCTTCTAACTGGGCTTTGCGTGCATAAAGAAGCGGCTGTTGGAAATTGCGAAATGTCGCGCTTGGGCAGTCGCCATGTTAAAAATAATTTATTTTGCCCTAATGGCTCACGTACACAGCCTGGGACGTTTAGAGGAAACAAGATTCTCATTCTCATAAGGCAATTTTTGAAAGTTTGTTTTAGACGCCGACTTGGCAGAGTTTTCGTATTAATGAATTAGACGTGTGTAAGAAGACTTTCATAGATTACATATGATATGTCACGTACGTATCAGCTTTACTTCATTCAATTGTGTGTTAATGGAAGCCGACTAATACTGTCACAAGAAATATGTAAGGATAAAACAGAAAAAAATGAAACTACCCAGCTTTGCAAATTGGAGTAAAGCTTAAAATATATCGTCTCTTCCAACGTACCGCTTTTAGATGACAAAGCATTATATAAAACTTGATATTTATTGCATATTATAGAATGTACGAAAGGTCTTCGTACGAAGAAAATGAATAAAAAATATGATGTTAAATTTGTACTTTTAAAGTTGTTTCTCGCATTCAAATTTTTTCACTGAGTGAACTTTAGCTTATATACATATAGTGTACTTCTTGAGTTGGTATATCTATAAGCTTTAATTCGATTTTAGGATTTATAAATGTGTTCCTAAACAGCCATGAAAGCTAGACAAATGCGGTTTGTGGAGGTGATTTATATGGCCAGGGGTACATAATATATTAGGGTAATCGTCACAATAAGCCAAATAATTAACTAAGATTGGTAATCAAAGTTTTTATTTGGGGAGAATAAACGTAAGTTTTATAAGAAACTTGCTAAGGGTCATTGACAATCACTTGGCCAGTGAATTTTAGAAATACTTTAATCCGGTGACAAATGCGATAGTGCGCTAAAGTGACCATTTGTGCGCTACAGGAGGAAGTCTAGGTGCTCTAACCTGGTCAAGCACAAAGTTAGGGCCGACGTTAACGGAGCCCGCCAATTGCACTATTCCGACAATGATTTCGCGTTTTTTTCGCTGGCAGCCAATAGGCGCGGTCCGCGAACGCTTGCTTCAAACTTTGTGTCTGACGAGTTTAGGACCCTAGTGGTGCAAAAACGCATATTATAAAATACGGAAAAACCTCGCGGGCACGTTTTCGATCCCCAGCATTGTGCCATTTGCTTAAGTGGTAACTTTTGCGTACTTCCGCGCTTCTCCCGCGCTACTGATAGAGCTTCAATGACACTCACGAAGGTTAAAATTGAAACCATATACTTATCTTCACTAATTAGAAATGTATCAAAACATTTTAGGTAACTATTCGAGTAATAATGATAACTTGCATCCTATATTGTGTCTCCTGGCCCTATAACTCATTTGCACAAACCGCATTACTGTGCAATACACGGCTTCAAATAAAACTCTCTAATGCTTACAAACATTGTATACTTTGCTATGGCATTGAAGTAACAAAAGTTATCATTATTCAAGGCAGGTTAGTTATCATCAGAGCGGCTAGGTTCTGAATTTTTAACACAACTATTGAAAAAAGAAACAGAAGCCAATTTTCATGTCCACTTGGCACTTCTATAGTAGTTGTAAAAACCGTGTACAAGTTTTCTTGTTGAGTGAAAAATATCTGAGTCGGGCGAAGTACTGCGTGACTTGTGACCGTCGGTGAAATCTAAAAATCCGCCTTTGGTTCTTTCGTAGTAAAAACGATACAAAAAATATATTAAAACGTGCACCAAAGGCGCTGTTTTCAATTTCTGCCAGGAAATCTATTTTTCTCAAATATTTTTTTAAGCATGCCTTTTTTCTTGCACGATTTGAAATGAGTTCACCCGCTATTATACCTTTCCTCATGACTCAATTAGTACTGTAATGTAGAGGTTTCGTTGTAGGGAAGTCTGTAGCGAATACAGAAGTAAAACAAATCGTGAGATGCCAGCTCTTTGCTGAACAATGTATGATAGCAGGACACCTAGAAGGCCCTGGTTATCACTGCTTCCTGGTCGGAACCAAACCTCACGCGATAGAAAATAGAACATTTGAAAAAAAGGGTGTGACTCCTCTCCTGAGAAGGCATTTGTATGCTTGTTTTTTTCTAAAAGTGTTGTTGAGCTGTGTTGGTTATTAGTCATGCATTTTTAATTTATATATTATTTACACATTTGCTGAATATTACGACATGTGCGGGTTGAAATATTAATGGCAAGATTCTGTAATTATTCAGGTTAAAAGAATTAAGGTGTCTTGCCACGCGTTTTTTTTTTTAAGAAACAGAGAAGAGAAAAAATTTATTCTAGCCCGAAGACGTCTGAAAAAAACACCATATGGGGAGACTGTGGAAAGCAAGAAATAACTCATGGGTCACCAAAATATTGTGAGCTAGTCTGGAACCTCTACAATGTTGTAGGGTGGATTATCGGAATACTTATCATATATATACCAAAACCTAAGAGGAAGCATTAGTTTAGAGTAGAAATACGTTCCAGTAGAAATTATTTGGCTTGTGGGTACCGCTGCTCTTGGTAAGGGAGACGCCATAAAGGTAGGCACTTATAGGTTCCATACATTTGAAATTTAGCCCACACAAACTGGTATTTATTCTGAATTGGCCATCGATACTACTACTTATGCAGTATAGTGCTGGGTGTCGCAAACCTAGTAAATGTACCTAGTCGGAAAAAAGGGTTTTGTTATATCGATTCGTGCTACAGAAATGATATGTTACCACACTCTATTTCACCAATGGATTTGTCTCTTTTTTTTGCGATGACCCTTTCTTTTAAATCTTAGCTTCCAGGTGTTTTTTTAATATACCCACATTTTTGCCAATTTTTCATTTCGCGAATATATGAAGGAACTCACTAAAACATGAGGGTTATATTCTACAACAAAAAGTTTCTTACCCTCTACTGCCGTGTTCAGGATTCCATCCTTAATAGTCGCCAACTGTGTGCTGTATGATGAATTAAACATTAGTAATATGTTATACAACTACACTATACTCGTATATTGTATCCTGCTTACGCGATTGTCAAGATAAAACTATGAAAGCTTTAGTTTATTTTTAAATCGCATGATTATTTTATACGTAATAACAGATCTGTTAAAACTACTTGACTCAAAATGTGCAGATATAAAATTTTTAAGGTGTTTTATAGTTTTGATAACACTGAGGTGTACATAATGAAAGATGGAATATCAAGAAATTTTAAAGTAGGAAGTTTGAAGATTTAACACATCAGCAGGAAGCATTTCGCCGATAACTTTAGCGGGGAAATGAAATTAGTGTATAATTATAAACCACAACACATTTTCCTGATACGTTTTGCAGAAAAATTACGCGCTAAATTTTTGCATTTAACATTATTTGAGATATTTTTGATAAATCATAAGAATAAACACATTTTTGTTTAAAAACTCTTGATTCAATTAAAAACATGCCCCTTGACCCGCACCCGGTTTGGTCAAAACTAGGGGACAGGAGGATTGCGGAATACACAGGGCACGTTTAATTTAAATTATTTACCTCAAAGGCGTCTTTTGGGGACTCATTCAAAAGCACAAGATACAATAAAAATTAACGTATAAACAGAATATCACTGGTCAATGCAGAACAAAAAAACCGTTATACTGACAGAGATTATACATTATTTAGTTCTCAATTGGACATAAAAAATAACAATAAAGAAGACTACAAAGGGATTCACAAGCCATTCAAAATACATAAGTTCACACAATTTATTAAAATCTTAAGGATTTATGTTGATTACAATTTTATCGGGCCGATTACTGCATTCCAAAATACATAGTAATACAGGCAAAAAGAGGCACGAATTGTTATGGGATTGGGTTTCTCGAAGATTGCACAAGTTATCTGTTCTGAAGGAAATATAATGGGAAGCATGACAATAAGTATTTCGGAAATGTGATGTACCGTAGCACATTTTATGAAATAAATGCATGCGGTTAATTTTACCTGCGTCTGGAGGCTAATGAAGTGAGATCAATGTTAGTTGTTTTAAGGCGGAGACGCGACCTAGAGGCGAAAAATCGTTTTTGAGCTACCCAAACAAATTGCTTTTCCTGAATACCATGACTTTGTTCTTCACGGTATGCATTTATTGTATTGAAATTCCAAGTAACTATTAAAGGGACCATGAAATGACCTTTTTACTTTTTCCAGATAACTTTTACATTAAACCGTCAATGTTCACTGAATGCCGAACAGGCATCCGTTTTCGTCTCGGTTTATTAACTTCTACACAAAAAATTATTGAAATATCGACTTTTTCATTCTCTCCAACTGACCGCAAAAGAAGCCGTGACGTAGACCGTTTCCGGAACCGGAAGTTCTCTCGGCAGTAGGAGAATGGGAGTGTTAGCGGCAACGAGTTGGGGTGCGCCGGTAGGTTTTACTGCGCCGATGTCACCGACGTATTTCCTGAATAGGCGCCTCTCATCGCCGCATCGCAGCTGAGCGAAATTCAATGAGATATGTTGCGCTACAGCGACAGCATGGGACTAGTCCCATACGCCGTTATGCCTGTTGGGAAGTGCAGCGAGTCTTCCTTTGAAGACTCCAGAAGTCAACCACCCCGTCATTGTTGGCAGAAGGGCCGGCCCGTGTCAGTCGTTTGCAAAGCGACGTAGATGGCGTTTTTCGCGGCCTCGGAGATGCAGGAGCGAGCCGAGGTTAAAAAAGATACGTTTGAACTACGAGTGCCAGCAAGAGCCACGTAAATACCTGTTTACACTCGGAGCGGACGCGCGCGCTTGATGCAAGTCTTGTATTCGCGCTGTTTGTAAGCGCTTCGGGACCGTTCTTTTACGATTGCAACTCGATACTGACGCGACACTCGGCAAAGAAAGGTTGGACCGGGGTTGTACGTATACCTCCCACGAACTGTTATAGCTCGACATTGACGTGCAGTCTGTCAGAATAAAAATGGCATACCAATAACAAAGTGTACATGCCGTGTTACGAAGGTAATCCATACGGCGTTTATTTCAGCTCTATATCACACAAAACAAGAAGATAGAATCAACGAGAGTCCCTTTTCGACGAGTGTTCGTCAACACTGCCTCGGAAAACAAGGGGAAGAGATTGACATCACCTCTTAATCTAGAATTGAGGTCAGTGATCAAACTATAATACGGGAAGGGTCCACAAGGGTCGCGCGGGCATATTCCATTTAGCACGCCAGCCGATCGTAGGCAGACGGTCTTGCGACGAAGCAACGCAGCGCCGAGTCGGAATGCCTGCTAGGCCTATACGCTTCGTCGGAGTCGGTGGATCCAGCGTTCTTGTTCGTCGTGGTCTGTTTTAAGTACTGTTTTCTTGCTGCTTGAAGTCGGCACGCGCGGGAAGAACACGTAGAAAAATAAACGTTCAGTCAGTCAGAGTTTTGAGAGGAAGGAAAACAAAGAAAGTAAACGTTCGTCGCTGACCGCCACCCAAGTAACTGTCGGCCCTGCCCTACTGCGCACGCGCAGTAGTTGCTTCGTTTACCACACGATAGATGGCGCCTGGCTCTCAGCATTATCAAATTTGGCAATTTTCGCCACACATCTCTAATTATGCTACAAAATGTGGATCTGAATATTATTTAACAAAACGTTTAGGAAACATTCGCCGGCTATTTATTGTTTACGATCGCGGTGCTGGTGAGGTAGG
This sequence comes from Ixodes scapularis, assembly GCF_016920785.2. Lineage (NCBI taxonomy): Eukaryota > Metazoa > Arthropoda > Arachnida > Ixodida > Ixodidae > Ixodes > Ixodes scapularis. The sequence continues at coordinate 90,262,837 of NW_024609879.1, forward strand.
CTCTTACCCAATAGGCGACCTGGATTTGGCTGACGTGCTCCATTTCCGCGGATGCATCGTAGTGAACAGGCGAAGGAAGGAAGGCGCAAAAGAGTCCAGTTTTCTTTTAAAAGTTCTATAGCAAATAATTTTTTTGGGCTGCCTATTTTTGTGTTTTTGTGTTTCTTTTCACACCTTTTACGACGTGCGGTGGATGAAACTCGATTTTAAAATCATTTCATGGTCCCTTTAAAAAAACCGTAAACGAAAATGATGCAGAAACCTATATTAAAATTTCCGTGCTCTCCTGTCGTGTGACGTTACACAATGGTACATATGTTCAGGTCGCACAGGACAGTCTTAAACAGAGTATGTCGAGCGTTTCTTTGGTGATTGCCGATGAACGAGCTTCCAAGTATTCTTTTCCCACAATCAAACATCTTGTAATCAGTTGGGAACGTGGTTTACTGCCCACTTTGTACCATTTCTCTTCTCACGCTTCAGTTTTACGAGTAGGGGCTCTCGGTTTTAAAAAAGACGAAGAGAACGAAATGCACAAATTCAATACCTTCGCGATTTTTTGTTTCTAAATTTTCACACAACACTTAAGGCACTGGTACAGCTGTGTCTATCGGTGAACTGAGCCAAATTTGAGGGGAATTCAGTAACCATCAAAATATCGCTATCAAGATATCGTAACATACGTCTAACCTTAAAACAATCGAGTTACCCTTTTAAAGGGTAACTCCGGTGAATTCCACAAAATTTCAGTTGATGATTGATTATATATCCCGTGGTGCTAATAATCGGTTATACGTAATTTCTTTCAAAAGAAGTGTAATACGTTTTGGGCAATTTTTATTTAAAGCGGACTCCAAACCGAAACCGTAACCTTGCCTGCGGCGGGCAACATTGCTCTTCTGCCGTCACTTACATCTCCAACCATGTGATACAATTCGTGACGTCACGTACTAAGCTTCCGGGCGCAGCTCGGCTCAAGGGCGAAAGATTCCGCTGCTATACTATCGGCAGTCTGCTACACCGGACGACGCCTGTACTCCGCGGCCGCAGCTTGTGTTCTAGCGCAGAAAAAGGCAAGTTTTCCCAAGGGTTTCATTTGAAAACATTAGTAGAAAGTGAAGTTCGCTATAGCCACACGGGAATATGTCGCGACGGGCTTGTAGAAGTATGTCGTGCTCAACGTCGCAAACTGACTTTCTCGCACGCGAGGGACGTTCCGACCATAACGCATGCTCGTTAGGGAGCACACAAAAGCATGCGCGTTCCGCGAATCACGTGGTCAACGATGAGCGCGCTGCTAGCGCAAGCTGTCAGCTTGGCTTAAAAAGTCACAAAACAAACAAACAAATCTTCCCGAGAGCCTTTAGCATGTCGTATACGACATGCTCAAGGCTCTCAAGGCTATGACGACACGGTCGTATTAACTGCGCTGCCGGCTTCGCCGTTCCTCACCCGCTAGGGATAGCAGATTTTGGTAATTTCGCGCACCTGAAACTTGGCTTGCCAGTTTCATCACCTTTTAGGTGGAATTACATCGAAATATTGATATCTGGCGTGTGTTCTTTTTTAAATTCTAAAGATAAGTACAGAGCGCGACACTGTTAGCGCGAACAAGCGATCGCCGGTTTTTCCAGTTTTTCTCTTTGAAATCAAGGGATGTCATCCAAGTTATTATTGATACGGAAAGAGCTCACTTAGTTCTATAATATAAGCGACAAACTTTCGTGCTCGCAAATGCTATTTACAAGTACAATGCGAAAATGCGCCGATGTCCTGTTCGCGCTAACAGTGTCGCGATGTGTACATCGTTTTCTTAATATTAAAATCAACTGGAGTTGCCTTTTAAGTATGTACCCGGTTGCTTTCTTTTGAACAGATTCAAATTTAGAAGTTAAATAATCTTGATATAGATGCCATATAATACATGCATGTTGTAGTTTAATCCGAAGTATTGTTTTATAGGCGAATACTTCTGTTGCAACACGGGCTAGACGTGAGCTCCGCTTTAACAGACCTACTCATTTCAGTGTGCTTGCATGAGGTTGTCGATATGATGACTCCACGATAATGATTCTGGAATATGACAATTCAAGCATTAGTGAACCAAAGTCACTGGATCAACTCGGTTATTAGACTGAACATAAAGCTGCTTCCACGAGCAGTTCCACCTCTCCACCTTTTTGGGTTACTGCGTGCTCTATGGAGTAGAGAGCTTTCGAAGTACACCACTTAGACGGCGCATTACTGCACTCTATTGCGGACACACAGGAGCTAATACAGCAGCGACGGCAGAATATTGAATTGTACCAGGTCATCAGCGGCCTAATTAAGACGCAATGGTAGTGATCAAGGTATTGGATAAAAAACTGTAGCTTCCTGAGCGAACCCCAGAAGTGGCAGTTGAGGCAGCCCACAGGCTCAAGGTTAAAGGAAGCCAAAGCAACTACATTGTTAGTGATGTTCACAGAACAAAGAAGAGGAGATATCTGCACTCAGAAGCGAGTGGCTCAGACATGAAAAGCTGTACAATAACAAGAACTTAACAAGGAGAAATATGATCCCGCTGTGAAACACTGAGAAATGCGCTAAACAAACGTCAGGCGCGTTTGTATGGAACAATAAAGGAAATACTATTTATCTACACCAGAAGGAAGCTGCAGCTTTAATTCACATCGAAGTCGAAATATACCTAAATAAAATGAGTCAACGATGGAACAACGTTCGTGCCATTCAAAGAATAATATGACAATACAGAACGCGCCTCCGGGGAAAACTCGGGTGGAATAAAGCTAAGACTATTTAAAAAGGATTGTGATCAACTTATGATACTGTTGCCCAAAAATAGCTTCCCTCGAAAAGTTCATTTTATGTAACATAAATATGAAAGAAACATGTAATGCGTTCTCCCTATATAGTTTTCGTGCCTATACCGTTGCTTAGCGGAAGGAAAGGGTCGTTTGATAATCATGTTTGTTAGTGATAATTATTTCTAAGTATCAGAAAGATTTTAAATTTTATTGTATGCTGAACCATGCGTTGTATCTATCCACAAAACCGCATGATTTTACATTGTTGTTGATTTATATTGGTGAACTAGCTCAAACGAAAACATGTTCATATAGTAAATGTTCGGCCTTTATAGTAAATTTAGCAATACCTTATATTTGTACTCGCTGGTGATATGAATATTTATGCTATAAATGAGGCTAAATTCGGAGTCGATTAATTTAAAAACTTTCTATTATTTTTCGACTTGAAATTTACTACATGACATTATGAGAGAAAAATGTTGTTGTGATAAGGTTCCTATAGCATGCAGAGATGATATAGCTACCAAAATAAGTAACTTGGAAATATTATCTGGAGTGATAAGAGCAGAGGTAGCAAGCAGGTCAATATTTGATATCTTTAGTGTTATGGGGTGACACTCAAGCAGATGGTCCAGTAGAAAATGACGAGTTTACTATGATTTTTGATAATAGAAAATAGATCAGCTTATTTGGAAGTAAAATTATAATTTATGAATACTTCAGGACCACACGACGGATAATATCATAAAATACATGTTTCAAAATATAATTATAATGACAATTTTATTTCTATCGGTTATGATCGGGAACCCAAGTAAAAAAGCTGTAAAGCACAGCTTGACGAGTCCTCGGGCCCCTAAGATATTGAGCAGCGAGCGGAGACAAAAAAACTCTCATCGAAAACAACGCACACAAGAACAAACTAAGGTATAAAAAACATCATACTATTAAAAACTAACCGAAAAAAAACATCGCATACTAGCAAAATTCGTGAATAAGAATACAACTATAAGCCTTTAAATTTAAGACCGTCTAGAACTCTATATCCACAGCATCCATACAAATATCCAAACTACTCCTACAATGCGGTGCTGTGAAAGTTATCATTTGAGAACCATCATTTGTTTGCTGTGTTACCATCCTCCATTTTCTGTGTTACGGGTTGAGTAGGGTGGTAAGTTTGCCCTCAGCGACGTGAGAATTTGCGAGAACAAAAAAAAGAAAAAAAAACTTAGACGCCTGAAGCCTCCCTCTTAAAGGGGCGGTGCAACGATTTTCGGACTTCGGTCAAAGATTTCTGGAAGTTGCCTCCTGACACTTCTGAAGTAAAGAACAGAAAACCGATTTCGCCTGCGTGTCCTAGTTGTTGCGTAAAAAAAAGATAAATATTGGCATTTCGGGCACCCCTCAACTCACTCCCAGTTTTCAGGGTCACACATGGTCGCACTCCCAGTGACGTCATTCGGAGTGCCGTGTAGCTTCCCGCGTGCTATCTCGGAGGACGCTTCTTCTCCCTCTCTCTGCGTACATTAGCGGGCGTTAGGCTGCAGCTTAGAGCCGAGCGAGGTCACGTAATCTTTCCGCCGTAGTTCCTTCGGCTGTCACTTGGGGCTGCAGGTGGGGGAAAAATCTCGGCTTTTGCTTTGCGATTATGCAGCGGAATCGCGACATTTGTAATGAAGGAAGTGTTTTCTCTATCCTCTGGGACACGATAAACAACGTAAAAATGACGAGATGCAAATTGTTTTAATCATAAAATCGTTGCACCGCCCCTTTAAAACTAGTACAGAATGAGTATTTATATAATCTATAAATATAAGTTATATGATACTCCCTAAATAAATTAATGGTATGGGAGTGCCGTGGTACGTTACATATCCATCTCGATATACGTTTTCATGGCAAAAAAGTTTTGCGATGGTAGTATTTCTCGAAGTGCCACAGACAAAATAGGTATATGTTAAATTGTAGTAAAATATTGATCTGTAGAGCAACAACTTAATATTAATTGGCAAAACAGACCAGAGGCGATCACTAATTCCCAGCACCCGAGCGAGTTTTGGCATGAGATATTGTACACGGCTATCCCATATGTCATGTACTCACTAATGCGCTGCAAGAGTTTTATGATCTAACAATTTTTAACTGGTGTGGACTTGAAGCGGAGAATTTTAGGCACTACCACAAGCTTCATTTTTCGAATGAAAGATCGCAACTTTTGATTTATCAATCGTATCATTTAATGTGTTTTTTTCCCCCCAGCTGTTTAAATTCGATGTCAAATGAGCCATATTTATTATTTTGTAGCCGGTCTTGGAAGAAAAAAAAACCTGCTTGTATCATTCGAGAAGATCAAACATTTCTCCTGCTAATTTGTTTTATAATATTGATAATGTAGAAATAAATGTACATATACGAAAAGTCCAAACGGAAGGTAAAACTTAGAAACGAAGGCCAAAGAAATGTGTGGATTAGCGTAGAGGTCGTGGAATCGTGCCGCATTAAAACAGTGTAAGGAAAAGATGCGAGCAGAAACCGGAATATTTGCTTCTAAAAAAATAATTTTGCGAGATGTGGAATAAAATACCACGGCTAAAACTTGCTTGGTAATAAATCAGTTCACGATCAATTTTACCCAGCTGTAAAAAAAGTTCGATTGAATTTAAGCTACCGCTTAACGAGTGTCACAGAGACAGCAGCTCGGCGCTCACCAGGAGCATAGAAACTGTTTCAATACAAGATCGGTAGAGCGGCTAGCGATGCGGCGCTTTTGAGCATCGCGCCGCTCGCGCTGTTTCCCCGGCAGCTGCCGTGACGTTGGTGAGCGCCATCAGATATGTATACCCCTCACTGCGACCACTCTGAAAACAATCGTTTCCATAGGCAAAAGGAGCCGCGTGGCAGGACGTTCCCAGCTGAAGGAAACCAAAATCGAGTAGACGCCTAAGCAGCACGAATTTTGGCCATGTATTGGCCAATGGCTTGTGATGGTCTTTTGGCCAATTTCCAAAGAGTGGCCGTTCATCGGCCAATGATTGGCCGATCGCTGATCCAGCGGAAAATGGCCAATGGGCAGAGAAAGGACAGTCATCGGCCAATGGCTAACTGCTGTCTGGTCACTGGCCAAGGGATCATTGCCAGTCATTGGTCAATGATTAGCGAAATCTGTGCTGCTTGGGCGTGCTCGTGTCTGTCATCAAGATGCAAAAGGCTTGGTGCCACAAACGGGCTTGGGCTAGACGCCACAAACAAGAAAAAAAGCTTGTGTGTGCGACTTCTAAAATGTTTCGTTGTTAAAGTTTTAAATATTCATAATCTTAAATCAGAAAGCTTTTTTTTTTTGTTTTATTGTCTAGCTTTAGGTAAACTTGCAGAATACCAAATGCAATGTGCCCGCAGATCTCGTGCAGCGCTAGAAGCTCGTGCTGTGCTCGGCCGTTGCTCGAACCGTTATATTGGCGACACCACTGTAATCGCTCCTCGCTCATTGTATAAACCCTATCTATTTATCAACAGTCTTCCAGATTTGTGGAGGTCCCAGCGACACCCTACCTCTCGCACTTCCCGCCAAGACATGGCGCACCGCAGAGGTCGTACCGCCCGACAACCCAACATGCCTGACGACGAGGGCAACGGAAGCCGGCCCCGTGCACCCACCGTAACCATCAAACACCGCCAGCGGGACCCTGAGTTATTCACTGGAAACGCCGAATCAGACGTCGAAGACTGGCTTAAAAGCTACGAACGGGTGAGCCAGCACAACGGATGGGACGATTCCTTTAAGTTGGCCAATGTCGTATTTCTTCTAAAGGATACAACAGCCCTTCGATGGTACGATAACCACGAAGAGGTAATAAATTCCTGGGACGGATTAAAGACATATTTTGCTGACGCTTTTGGCCAGCCGGAACATCGCAAACAAAGGGCACATACCAATTGCTGCACCAGTACCAATCGACAACCGAGTCATCCACAGCCTACATTGAGGATGTTCTCCGCCTCTGCCACCGAGTGGATCCCCAGATGTGTGAAAAGACAAGATCCGTCACCTTTTCAAGGGCCTATCACAAGAACTTTTTTCCATCGTCGCCCTGAGATCTCCAAATACAGTGGTCAATCTCGTGTCAGAATGTCGAAAGTACGAGGAATCAGACAACGCCCGAATCCTTAAAAGACCTCTTGAGCGCCTCCCTGAGGTGTCTTCAGGAGTACACACCGACACCACTCTGTCGAGCTTGATACGGACCATCATCCGTGAAGAGCTGCGTTTCTTTCTGGCCAGCAGCGCACAACGCCGCCCGTGTCCGCGACGAACTCCGTGCTGTCCTAGAGCCCCTGGGCTCCAGGACAGCACGAACGGATCATCCGTGTGGGACGAACTCCATCTGTCTATGTACCAACAGCACCTCCCCACACCGTTCTGCGCCTACCAAGCATTTACAGCCCCACCCATTGCAACATCCTGGCAGACCCAACAGACGCGTCGCCGAGCGGATATCTGGAGAACCGACGATAACCGGCCAGTGTGCTTTTACTGCCACACTCCTGGCCGTATTCTCCGGTATTGCCGACGCCGCATGGGAGGCACTAATCGCTCCCCCCCCCCCCCCCCCCGGAATCAATACCAGGGTAACAACTAAGACAACAGTTACTCCAACAATATTTACTGCAGTGAGAACCTCGCTTCCCGGCCTTTCGCAACAGCCTTCCCAGGTAGCACACTTCCTTGGTTTAACTGGGGCCAGGATTGGCACTTAGCTGTGATAGCTTGGCCACGACTGCCCACCCATCTGCGTCTGTATGCCAGCCTGGCGTTTCACAGTTTTTCCTTGCCCCAGAAAGCCACGGAACGGCCAGGGAACGTCTTTCCTGGTTGACAAATCAATTTCCTTGGTCATTGATGGCGAGGGTAAACAGGCCGCTGCCAGTATTGGATGTAGCCGGGCTGTCTATTGATTTTCCTCGGTCAGAGATGGCCAAGGTAGCAATGCCTCTGACAAGCTTTGAGGTTCCATGGTGGTTCATAGGAATTCTCTGGTCCACTCAATACAAGCAACAGCCAGTTTTCGGGCATGTTGCCAGATCGAAGATCGGGTGAGACAAGGAATGGCAGGGAATTGCCTCTATGCAATGTTCCTTGGCTCAAGCTCGTATTTCATTGGACCCAGAAGGCCAGCTGAAAGCCACTGTTACTCTATAGTTCGTTCAACTTTTTTACTTTTTTTTTTTAAATTTGTATGAACGTTCTGTTAACATATTTTTGGTGCTTTGTGGCACGAGCCCTCGCACTAGAAAGCGACGTTTCAGTGCAAGAAGTCTGTTTTAGCTAGAGACATAAAAAAGCACGTTTACCCCATTGAAAAAGGAAAAAAAATCAATATGAAAACGGTTTGAATATGAACAGGCCAAACTCGAAACGAACTGGTTGGAGTGGAACTGTACCGGACGAATTGGAAATCAAACTGTCGAAATTGGTCGAAATCGAACTCTATAACATTCCCGCTTTTTACCGCGGCATTTATCTACCCTGGCTTGCACGGAGAAGCCGCTTCCAGCGCAAGTGTCCGAGGCGGGGAGCCTCCCATGTGATGTTGGAAAAGCGCGGGAAAACTCCCGCACCCCAGATGAATCAAGCGCCTGGAATCCGCCAGTGCTCCGGGACCGGAGATGATGCAGTCCCCGCGCGCAGCGCGGATGCCTTGAAAGAGGAGAACTGCTCACGTGCCAGGAGAGGGAGCACGCGGGCCAATCAGCGCGGCCCTCGCGTCCGCTCGAAGCGCCACTTTTCAGTTGGCGGCGGCGCAGTTCCAAACCCCCCCCCCCCCCCCCCCCAAAAAAAAAAAGAAAAAAAAGAACAGGATTTGGCGTTAGTGGCGCAAACTTGGGTCTTTGCTCGCGCTGCTGTTCTGCTTGGGGAAGTTTACAAGTTGCTGTGTTTGTATAAGATAGTTTGCCGGTGCATTGAGTGTCGCCTCTGCCGATGGTTCCTGTGGCTGACGACGTCCTCCGCCTGAGTTCCACTCGCTCGTGGGCGAAATGGCTGCATCCCAGAACGGCGTGTTCGGAATTCGCTCCGTCCTCATTGCAGCGCGGGCAATGGCTGTCTGTCTCTGCGCCAGCGACCCAGGTAAGCAGGCTCGACCATTTGGATTCATTTTCATAATCAGGTGCATGTGAAACTTAACTTTTTAATACAACCGCCAGTGTATACATTCAGCTTCAGAGATCCTCTGCCACAGTGGTTAGCCACTGTGGTGGAGGATCCTGCTGTTGTTACCCCCTTCCCAGTCTGTCGTCCACTATGAAACTCGCACTTGCGAGTTGCATAGCGGACGACAGACTGAAGAGGCAGGAAGGGGTAACAACAGCAGGATCTTTTCATAGGAGTTGCTTTGCGTAAAGGCTGAACTGCATGTACGCGACTAAGCGAGCGACGAGAGTCAGCGACGAGCGGCAGAGATTTCCCACGGTCGCTTGTCGCGTAGCTCGGTTTTTGGATTTCTAGAAATCGTCGCTCATCGCCTTGGTCGCTTGCTCCCGTCGCTTTAATGCGGTTTGCCGCGTCGCGCTAATGACCGAACGACAGTGAAGCGGATCGTCGTCGCTCGTCTCTTCGCTCGTTGAATCGCTTACATGCGGTTTATACTTAATTGCCGCGAGACTGGCACCACATGTACGATTGACACACGCTTCCATATTCCCTCTCATTCTGTTTATGATGGTGTATATTTATCATTCGTGGCACTAGTTACATACCGTTTTAGAACAAACGGGTGCAAATAAATCTGCCATGGTTCTAATTACTGCTGTTTATTCTTATTTCAGATGCCCTGGGGTACTATGTTAGCCACCACCGGAATCGCCTGGGAGACATGAATAATATCATGGCAATTTTCTTGCATTTTACATATGTTTTTATGTTTATTTTTCCGGCCTGCAGTATGTATTTATTTCTGGAAATAAGTTGAATTTTATTAATTTACGACGTGTGTTGTCATATCACCAGTTAAACTAGTTTAACTGCATGGTGAATTTTTATTGTGTAGCCAAGCTTGGCTGACCACCCGGCCACTAACCTGGCCCATCCTGTATATACAATAAAGAGCCAAACTTGGGGTACCACTGAGCTTTTCCCGCCTTGCCCAGGCCATGATTCCAGCGGTGAGCCAGTCCATGGCTATAAAGGGAACTGCCGGTGGTCGCCAGGCTGGCAGACCAGGATGGGGCTGCCTAGCGCAATGGGGCAAAACAATCTAGGCCCTGTGAAACTCCCCTGGCAACCCAGTCTGGCTCTAGCTTGAGCCGGTCGTAATGTGCTGCTTGGGTACGGTCTCCCTCCCTCCAACATTAACGCCGGACGAGCCCCTTACGACCGCCGCTCTCCAAGCCCTGTCGCGCCAGCTGAAGCCCGTCGTCGTCGTTCACCCTCGCCTTATCCTGCTCGTCGCCGTTCCATTTCGCCCTTCAATGACAACTGTAGGAAATCGCGTACCGCCGCCGATTCGCCATTTCCCACGTGGTCCGTCAACCAACCGAGTCCAGCCTGGTTCTTTCACGGGAGCGGGATTCCGCTCCCCGTTTATTCGTACAATAAAATACAACTCTACAAAACACTTAACCTAAACTACAAATACACGCGACATCACACAAATATTTACAAACGCACGTTAAGACCAACGCCAAACACAAAGAAGGCCCTTAGGCCTCGCGTCCCGCGATATCCTAGATCCGGTCGCCACCCACTTGCCTGCCAGTGCCTGCGTCTTGGTGTCTCGGTCTCGTCCGGAGTTCTTAGAGGCCTCTCGCCCCCTGCCCCACCGAGTATCTATCTCTCGATGGGCGAGGAGGTTTCTCCTCGCCTGCCACGGGGGCGCCTGCAGCGCCCGCCAGTGGCTAGGAGAGAAAGCGGCGCGTCGGGAGCCGAATTCGAGATCCCGATCGACCCCGCGGCAACACGACCATGTGATCGTGTCGCGGCCAAGATTGGCCGAATGGTTTGATGGGCGCCCTCGTGAATTCACGGTGCGCCATACTCCCCTCTCCTAAAAATCGAAGTACGCCGGAATTCAGACGTACGGCTAGGCTGCTGGGAACACCGTCGCTTGGTTTGGCCTGGAGACCCCCCCACACGCACACACACACCGCATGGTCCCATGGGTCGTCCTCACTGAGGTCCATCAGTTCGCCCGAGACCTGGGGTGCGCGGCCACCACACACCTCACAGTAGACTGTGTCGACTTCGGCTTGGCGGCTGCCTCCGGGGCAACGGGGTCCTTGAGCAGTGTGCCTGGCCACCATGAGACTGGCCCCTCCACAGAGTGGTGCACCGGAGAGGGACTGTGGTTGCGACCCAGCTGCGACCGCCCTCCCGGAACGATGCGGGGCTGGAAGTCCAGTGTCACTGAGAACTGCACCCCGGCGTCCTGCGTGGCGTCGCGGACGTCCCACAAGGCTCCCCGAGCTGTGGTTCCTGCCGGGGAATACGCTGCCAGAAGACGAGGAGCTCAGCCCAAGCTGGTGTTTGTCCAAACGGCGACTCCTCCTTTCATCCCTCCCAGAGAGGACCATTCGGTGCACACCAAGTTGCGTCTCGAAGCAGCAGCCGCAGGGGCGATGACACACAAGATGGGAAAAGTCCAAGGCGTGCGCCCAGCGAGGGAGCAGTACCCCAACACCAACAGCGACGCCGCACACAAAAAACAAAAAAAAAACATTCAAAGCAAAAACAAGAAAAACAAACACTGAGGGTTCCGAGGCACCCTCCCCCCACCCACACAGAAAAACAATAAAAAAAATGCCGGGAACGCCGATTTCGGATCGTCCCCCCTCTTCTTCCCTTTCCCGGGCCACGCACTCTACGAGGTTCCGATCCCATCGGGTTGCCTCCGGCTACGCGTGTTGTAGCTGTGCCGCGGTGGTCCCAGGAACTCCTGAGATCGTTGGCGCCCGCGAATGCCCCTTTGCGGCCGCTTGACCGGCTCATCCCCTTCCCTGGGGAAAAAGGGTTTCAGTTCGCCGATTTGAACTGTCCCGCGGACGAGATCAGAATTCTGGTCCCTCAGCGTGTATGTCAGTCGAGACTTCTTGGAATCGATGACAAAGGGGCCAACCCACTTGGGGGCCAACGCCGCCGAGAAGAACTTACTCGCATCGCTCTGCACGTGACTTCGCCGCAGAACGGTGTCGCCCACCTCGAACTGCGCATCGCGGTGCGCTTTGTCATAGGTGTTCTTCTGCTCCGCCCGCGCGCGAGCCCTGTTTCCGCGGGCGGCGTCCTGCGCCCGCGACAGTCGCTCTCTTGTGCGCGTCGCGAAGTCCTCGTGCGAGGGCACCGCTCTGGCCGCGCTCTGTCGCGGGCGAAGAACCGCATCGGTCGGCGTAGGGAGTTCTCTGCCGAAGTTCAAAAGCGCAGGCGTGAACCCAGTGCTGCGGTTGAGGTTGGACCGCAATGCAAACGAAATCGAATCCAAATGCAGATCCCAGTCCCGCTGCTTTCGAGCATACGCCCCGAGCAGCGGCTTGATGTCGCGGTTCCGCCGCTCGGTCACATTTGCTTGGGGATGGTAACACGAAGTCTTACAATGCTTAATCCCGAGGGCCTGGCTGGTTGCCGCGAAGACTTTCGAGCAAAATATCGAGGCGTTGTCACTCACCAGTCTCTCGGGGAACCCGTAGCGACACCAGACCTCGGACAGCCTGCTCAGGACTCCCTTGGCTGTCACCTTCCGCATTGGAAACATCTCGACGAATCCGGTGAAGTGGCAAGTGACTACCAACACATGTTGATAGCCTCCGCTTGACCGCGGCAGGGGTCCCATCAAGTCGCAGGCCGCGATCTCCCATGGCCGCGTACTCACGATGGGCTCAAGCAGGCCGGGTGGTCTGCCGCCCCTGGGCTTGCGCTCTTGGCACACTGCGCAGCTACGGACATAACGGCACAGCTGCCCCTTCATGCCCGGCCAGGTAGCGAAACGGCGCAGCTTATGCCACGACTTCGGTGCACTGCCGTGACCGTCCGCATCGTGGTAGTGACGCAGCGCTGCCACTCTGAGATCGCGGGGAATCACGGTCTTGAACGACTCACTTGAATCGCTCTCTTCCGGGAAGTAGCGCAGCAGGACGCCGTCCCCATCGATCAGGTAAGATTCCAGCTCACCTGCTTCGATGTCTGACTCCTGGGCGATGGCACTTGGCCCTCTCGGTGTTCCGGAGTGCCGGAGCGTCTTTTCGCCCGTCTGCTCAGGATCCATCTCTTGTCTGAGCCGGTCGAAGATAGCGCGACAAAACGAATCGCTCTGCTGTGCTTCGTACAGTTCCGTTCGGTTGAACGCCGGTCCCAGTGAGGTAATCGCCTCAGCCAGCTGCGCGACGCCGCCACAGTGGGGAGCGGAGCGCGAGGCGGGATTTCCCGTCTCCTGGGGGATGGCCCCGCCTCCGTAGCCTGCTGCCTCGCGCGGTGGGGGATCCACGGGCGCGCGGGAGAGCGCGTCGGCCACCACATTTGTCGTGCCCTTCCGGTACCGAATTCGGTACTCGTACTTCTGCAGTGTCAAGGCCCAGCGCGCCAGTCTTCCGGCGGGTTCCTTGATTCGGGAGAGCCACGCGAGGGCCATATGGTCCGTCTCGATTGTGAATTCCGTCCCCTCGACATAATGATCGAACTTCTTAAGAGCAAAAATGATGGCGAGGCATTCGCGCTCACTCACCGTGTAGTTCTTCTCTGCCGGGTTCAGCGCCCGGCTGGCAAATGCCACCGGGCGGATCTCTCGCCCTGTCTCCTGCAAGAGCACCGCGCCGAGTCCTTGGTCGCTGGCGTCCGTCTGGATCGTGAAGGGCCTATTCAGGTCTGGCAGTTTGAGGGATGCTGTACGCGCCAAGGCCTCGGTCAGCTGGAGGAACGCCTCCTCCTGCGGCGCCTCCCAGCTCCAGGGAGCCGCTTTCCTCAGCAATTGCGTGAGGGGTGCCTGCATGGCTGCGCAGTTCGGGATGTAGGCTCGGTAGTATCCTATCATGCCGAGAAAACGGCGCACTCCCCCGACATCGGTAGGGACTGGGAACTCCAAGATCGCCCGCAACTTGTCCGCGTCGGGGGAAACTTTTCCTCTCTCGATCCGGAAACCCAACAAGCTGATCTCAGAAGCTCCAATTTGGGCTTTAGTCGGGTTTAGTGTGAGGCCGGCGATCCGTAGTTTGCGCAACACGTCCTCAAGGTGACGAAGGTGGTCCTCGAAAGTTTCCGAGTACACAATGATGTCGTCCAGGTACGCGAGCGCGTGCTGCCACTTGGCATCTCCGAGCACCCCGTCGATCAACAGCTGAAATGTCATCGGTGCACCTGTTAATCTGAACGGCATCCGATTGAACTCGAACAAGCCTCGGTGACACACGAATGCAGTTTTGCTTTCGTCGCCCGGGCTCATCTCCACTTGGAGGTAGCCTTTGCTTGCGTCGAGGGTAGTGAAATACTTCGCCTTCCCCAGATTCGAGATGATTTCTTCGATGCTCGGAAATGGATACGCATCTTTTACGGTCACCGCGTTCAAGCGCCGATAATCGACGCAGAGTCTCGATGTTCCGTTCTTCTTGGGCACCAAAACCACCGGGAATCCCCAGGGTCCTGATGTCCGGCGAATGATTCCCGACTTCAGGAGCTCATCGACTGCGGCATCTATCGCGTTTCGCTTCGCCAGGCTCACAGGACGCGGATTGGACTTCCAGGGGCGTGCGTCCCCAGTTTCAATGCGATGTTGCACCTGCTTAGTGCAGCCCGGCTGTTCGGTGAACATTTCGTCAAAGTTGTGCAGCAAAGCCGCCAACCTCTCTCGCTCTGGTCGGGACAGTCCATCGGCATTGGCCAACGGGTGGCCCATTTCGTCGCAGTGCTCGGCGGAGCTCGGAGCTGGGTGACTCATGGGCATGGCGTCGTCGCGGTCGGTTCTTTCCTGTTCTGTCGCTTTTCCAAGCGCTGCCGCCATGGCCCCCATGGAGCGCTCTCGGAAACTTGAAAGGGGCGCATGTTCCCCCTCTCGGTACCCGCCACTTGCCACGTCAATGATGATGCCAGTGTGGGCCAGGAAATCCCGTCCCAGAATGATGGGCACTGTCAGCCCGGCCAAATGGACGAACCGCTGTCTCTGCGCGCGTTGATTCCAACGTACCACGAGACGCACTGCTCCCCTCGAAGTCGTCGACCCACAAGCCAACTGGAACGCGGTCTCCCCATGCCTCACCCGAACGGACTTCTGTTGGAGATGCCTGAGGACCTCGTCCCCAATTAGCGACGCACTAGCCCCGCTGTCCAGAAGAGCTGCGAACTCCTTTCCCGCCACCGTCAGTAAAATAAATGGGGCCGCGGTGCTTGTCGCTGCTCCGACTCGATACGCCGTCGGCACGCACACGGTCGAAGGAGTGTCGGGGACCCGCTCGTTGGTCGGTTTCGCCGCCGATAACTTTATCGGCGGCCTCCTCTGTTTCCCGGAATCTCCCTTGTGCAGTCGCGCCTATAGTGCCCGATTTCGTGGCACCGAAAGCAGCGGCCTCGCCAACCTGGGATAGGATTCTCCCCAGTGGGACGTCCGATGCGCTCACCCCTTTGTGGCAGCGGGTCGGCGGCAGCCTGCTCCTGGGCTGCGGCGATCCGTGGTGCGCCGGTCGGACGGAATTCCGTCGCGTGGACGGCCGCGCTCCCTCCTCGGCGCGATCCTGGCTCCAAGGCGTCATCCGTGAGCTCCCAGGGATTCCCGCTCGACTCCCCGCTGGCCTCCGCCATTGCGGCCTCCCCCCGTCGATACCCACGTGGCACCGGACCCTGCCACGCGCATCGGGGTTCGAGCGTGTCAATTGGTGCTGGGGGAAGGTGGTACCTGCGCTCCGCCAGTATGTCGGCCTGAACCCTGCGCGCCTCCTGCGCGAGCTCACTCAGACTTCCGAATGGGCGCCCACGCAGATACCGCGAGAAGGTGGGATGCGCCTGCCTCACCACCCGCTCGACCTGCTCCTGGTTCGTAGCATTCGGATCGGCGATCTGCAGGAGTTCCTGCATTGCCCGCAAGTACTCTCCGAAGGACTCAGCGGGAGCCTGCGTTCTTTCCTCCAGTTCCCTGCGCATTCTTGGCAGGTAGTCTGCCGGCAAGAACTCTTGTCGGAAGTGGGCCGTGAACTCGTCGAGTGTTCCGGCTGACTCGCCTACAAGGCGATGCCACCTGGCTGCTGGGCCTACAAGAGCCACCGGCAGAACTCTGCCTAGCGTCTCCTTCTCTGTCAGGCCGGTAGCCTTCCGATATCGCTGGATTTCCAGCAAGAAGTCGGTCGCGCTCAGAGCTCGATCGCTGTGTCCGCTGTACTCCGGCACCGGAATGCGGATGAGGGTTCTTGGCGGCGGCGTTTGCCTCTGCATGCTCTGTAGGCCTGAGCGAACGCCGCAACCAACGCCGTGGATTCACGGGACATCTCCATGCTTTGCGGCATAAACACGACCGGCGCTACCGTCGGCGTGTCCGGACTCGGCGCTGCGGTCATCGCCGCGCCGTTCCGCTCCGCCAGCCCCGTCGACGTAGCGACGTCGGCCAAAAACATTAAATCCGTGAGGGCGAAATTACCCGTGGCCATCTCGAACAGTTGTTTGGACGTACCCTTCCCACTTTCGCAGTGCCGCGGTATAAACTCGCCAACCAGGGGGACCGCCCCGCGTGAACTTCCACGCAGTGTCGTCGACGGACGTTGCGACCGTAATTACGGCTCGCCTGCCCCACGTTGGGCGCCATTTGTAGGAAATCGCGTACCGCCGCCGATTCGCCATTTCCCACGTGGTCCGTCAACCAACCGAGTCCAGCCTGGTTCTTTCACGGGAGCGGGATTCCGCTCCCCGTTTATTCGTACAATAAAATACAACTCTACAAAACACTTAACCTAAACTACAAATACACGCGACATCACACAAATATTTACAAACGCACGTTAAGACCAACGCCAAACACAAAGAATGTCCTTAGGCCTCGCGTCCCGCGATATCCTAGATCCGGTCGCCACCCACTTGCCTGCCAGTGCCTGCGTCTCGGTGTCTCGGTCTCGTCCGGAGTTCTTAGAGGCCTCTCGCCCCCTGCCCCACCCAGTATCTATCTCTCGATGGGCGAGGAGGTTTCTCCTCGCCTGCCACGGGGGCGCCTGCAGCGCCCTCCAGTGGCTAGGAGAGAAAGCGGCGCGTCGGGAGCCGAATTCGAGATCCCGATCGACCCCGCGGCAACACGACCATGTGATCGTGTCGCGGCCAAGATTGGCCGAATGGTTAGGTGGGCGCCCTCGTGAATTCACGGTGCGCCATACAACGCAGTGGCTTCGACCTCCCACCAGTCAAACTGAACACCGCAGCCTGCATCGACAATGGAGGTCAGGCTGCACCTGCACAATTTGTGGCAAATCCTCCGTTTGTAGGACCGACTAACATAACTGCGGAAATTGGACGGCAAAATTTCATGCTCTTATAGACACTGGCGCAGCCAAATCGTGTATTCCTGAACGCCTCCGACGACACTTGCGCAAAGTACTTACGCCCCCCTCCAGTGGACACCTGTTACGTATCGGTAACGGTGAATTGGTCCAGCCGCTTGGATACTGTTCCGCGTCAGTGAAGGTAGGCCGCAGTCGATATGTTATCCTGTTCACTGTACTCACAAGTTGCATCGCGGACGTCATCCTTGAATGGGATTTCTTATCTTCAACAGCCGCCTTCATTGATTGTGCGAATCGTGAAATTCATCTCAGCCCTTCAGAGAACAGTAATGAACATTTTGAAGCACCACTAGCCGATCTTCACATTGAACATGATTTACTCATACCGCCCCAGTCGGCAGCCGTTGCAACTCTCGTCATCGCCAACCCAGTCGCAAGTACTGTCGCTCTCATCGAACCTCTTCACACCTGTCTACAGAAAAAAGGAATTGTGATTCCTTATTCTCTCGCCACCATTTCAGACGATAAGTGTCACATATGGATAACCAACACTTCAACCCATCCTCAAATCCTCCCCCGAAGAACGCGCATTGCCTCCCTCCAAGTGCATATTGAACACAACTTGGCTGCACTTTCCACGACTGCCGCTCATACCAGACCAATTGCGGAAAATAACGTCACCAAAAAACTGGAGAGGGTGATCGCCTCAACCGTCGTCCAAGCCAAACGTCTCAAATTGCGCACTCTTCTTGCATCTTATAGCAGTGTCTTTGATTTCACTGACCAGGTATTAACCCGTACCACACTTGTGGAGCATCATATCGACACCGGTGACTCCCCGCCCCTCAGGAGCAGACCATACCGAACATCCGCTGCAGAACGAAGATTGATACAAAATCACATCACTGACATGCTGGACAAAGGTGTGATCGTGCCTTCCTCTAGTCCCTGGTCGTCGCCCGTCGTTCTCGTAAAAAAGGAGTATGGTACCTGGCGCTTCTGTGTCGACTATCGCCGCCTTAACAAAGTGACTCGAAAAGACGTATACCCACTTCCCCAGATAGATGATACGCTTGACACGCTACAAGGCTCGTCGTGCTTTTCATCCATGGACCTCCGAAGTGGCTATTGGCAAGTTCCAGTTACTTCGGCTGATAAGCCTAAAACAGCATTTATAACACCTGAAGGCCTTTACCACTTCAACGTTATGCCTTTCGGGCTCTGTAATGCGCCTGCGACATTCGAGTGCATGATGGACGTTCTCCTTCGTGGCCTCTCTTGGAACATCTGCCTTTGTTACCTGGACGATATTGTTGTCTTTTCTTCAAACTTCGACGACCACCTATCTCGTCTCCGGATGGTCCTTGACTGCATTCGTGCCGCTGGGTTACAATTGAACTAAAAAAAATGTATTTTTGCCGCCAAGAAAATCAAAGTGCTCGGTCACCTGGTAAGCGCAGATGGAATACCCCCAGACCCAGACAAAACACGAGCTGTGTCCGACTTCCCGGTCCCACAAAATGTCAAGGACTTGAGAACATTTCTGGGCTTATACACGCACTTCAGAAAGTGTATTTCCGGATTTTCTCATATCGCTGAGCCGCTTAATCAAGTGCTACGCAGAGACGCATCTTCTGAATGGGGCCCACTCCAGTAAACATCATTTGAAGCACTCAAGACAGCATTAACGTCGGGTCCAGTCTTGGGCCACTTAGTCGAAGGTGCCGACACCGAGATACGCACCGATGCCAGTGGCCACGGTATAGGCGCCGTTCTCGCTCAAAGCCACAATGGCCAGCAACGTGTCATTGCCTATGCTAGCCGAACACTTAACAAAGGCGAACGCCACTTTTCGACTATCAAAAAAAATGCTTAGCCGTCATCTGGGCTGTCTCCAAGTTTCGTCCCTAATTGTACGGATCCCCATTTCGTATCGTGACTGATTACCACGCGCTTTGCTGGTTGGCTAGCCTCAAGGACCCCTCGGGACGTCTAGGTCGTTGATCCATAAAGCTTCAAGAATACCTTTTCACTGTCGTCTGCAAATCAGGGAAACGACACCTCGACGCTGACGGATTATCTCGATGTCCTCTTGCTGACGATACAACCATTTCTCTCCAGACCTCACATGCTACAGCAGCTCTCGATAACGTCGACATGGCTTCAGCGCAACTGTCTGACGATTCCATGAAACCGCTGATTCATTACTTACAAGGCGTCGCAACATCCTGTACTCAACGCACTAAACGACGCGCCCGTCTCTTTATTATTCAGAATAATGTCCTTTATAGACGCAACAACGAGCCCCACGGACGACAATGGCTTTTTGTGGTTCCGAGACATTTACAGAAAGAAATTATTCAAGCGAATTTGACGACCCCACAGCCGGTCACCTCGGCTTTGCTAAAACGTATTTCAGAATACGCTCTAGATTCTTCTGGACTGGCACGCACCGTACCATAAATAAGTATGTTCGCGCATGCCACTCATGCCAGACCAAGAAAAGACCACAACAGCACCTACTGGGCCTCTCCGACCCCTTTCTCCACCGAACCACCCATTCGAGCGCATTGGAATTGACTTTGTGGGGCCCTTCCCCCAGTCACAAGCCCAAAACCGATGGATCATCGTAGCTATCGACTACTTAACACGCTACGCCGAAACCAAAGCGCTCCCGACCGCCACGGCCCTTCATGCTGCCGATTTCTTTCTTCATTCCATCCTTCTCCGACACGGCGCCCCCCAGTCCATCATCACAGACCGAGGAACGCCTTTTGTTGCAAACCTCCTCCATGAGGTTTGCCGCCTTGCAAACACTATTCATGACATCACGACCGCCTACCATCCCCAAACGAATGGCTTGGCAGAATGATTTAATCATACTCTATAGCCGATATGATGTCCATGTATATTACTGACGATCAGGATAACTGGGATTTTTTTTTGCCCTACGTTACATATGTTTATAACACCAGCCGTCAAGCCACTACTGGTTACTCCCCTTATAATCTCCTATATGCTCGCGAGCCGTTATCTACCACTGACACATTGTTGCCATATATAGAAGATTCTTCTCTCGATAATTGCGCCCAAGACGTTTTCTACCGTGCTGAAGAAGTCAGACAGCTCTCACGTATTCGCACGCTTGCATCACAACATCAACAAATCATTCGTCACGCCCGAGCACCACCCTCCAGTTTCATACAATATCGGTGTAGAGGTTCTTGTTTGGACACCGTCCCGCCAGCCCGGAAAATGCGAAACGCTCCAAAAACAATTCCGAGGCCCTTTCCGTATTTCTCGCCAGCTGTTACCTACGAACTACGAAGTAACTGCGGTACTTCCGCCACGAAACAACCGCACCATTTCTACTGATATCGTCCACATCGCCCGCCTCAAACCCTACCACCGACAAGCTCCCTAAACACAAGGGCCGGTGGACCGGCCCTCTTTGCAAGGGGAGGTACCTGTTAGGACGAAAGAGGAAGCTGGATTTCGACCGGTGCCCGCAGATCTCGTGCAGCGCTAGAAGCTCGTGCTGTGCTCGGCCGTTGCTCGAACCGTTATGTTGGCGACACCACTGTAATCGCTCCTCGCTCATTGTATAAACCCCATCTATTCATCAACAGTCTTCCAATATATATATATATATATATATATATATATATATATATATATATATATATATATATATATATATATATATCCACACACACACACACACACACACACACTCCGAGAAAAAAGTTGGCCTCAAGGGACTAACGGCAGCATTTGGTCCTCTGAACTCCCAGTTGCTCCCCGAAAGGACCATCTGGTTCAAGCTAGGTACCGTGCGCAAAAGCTGGGGACTAATTGCGCTCGACTGGGACTAACCGATAGGCCTGCGCGAGCAAAAGCAGCCATTAGTCCCCCTCAGACAGGGTGCATCTGTATGATTTAGTCCCCGAAGGCAAACGGAATGTTCGCCAGGAGAACGGGTGATATTTCGCTCGTCTTGGGGATCGGCGAGACAGCCCGGCACGGCTGAAATTGCTGACAAAAGTCAGACGAAACTGGCTAATTTGTTTAATGTGCCACGAACGTTCAGACATTAAATGATAGAGCTTCGCGCGTTGTGCGGATGCGAGTTAACGAATGTGTTGACTCTACTTCACCCAACTATCTCGTCAAAAATGATCTGTATGCATTTCACAAGTCCCAATCACGTAATTTACCTTGACGCCAAAAATGAGCATTTATCCAAACGCAACATCTCCAAATACTAACACTTCTTTTTTTTTCCTAAATGAAACTTAAGAGTTTGTAGAAGACGCGCTTTCAACGCCGGAGTTTCGCAGTCAGAATAAATGGTCACTTCAATCGCTAAAACCGAGTTACTGAGAACAAGTCGAGCCTCGTCTCTGCGTCTCCCCGTGACCAACCTTTCTTGTTAGCCCAATGTCGAACTCAAAATCCGCAACGACACACTTGATGCACGGCACGCTCCACTGAAAAAGCACATTCAGGGGCAGTGTCTAGATGCCTTCATACGATCGTCGTCGCTGTTTCAGATAACATTTTAGATGAACAACGAAGAACGAACCGCGCCCGGATCGTCATCCATGGCAACACCGTGCTAATACAAGACAAATGCGAACTCAAAAAGAAGGCCACCGAGAAAACTGAAAAGAAAGAGAGTAAAAAAAAAAAGAGAAAACAAAATGTTTGCTTGTACGCAGACTTGTACACGTTACTGAAAAAAAGTAACTGATTACAATTACAATTACTACAGTAAAAAAAGTAACCGATTACCGTTACTGATTACTGCCTCCCAGAAGTAATTGAACAATTACTCCAAAGTAATTGATTACTTTTCAAGTTACTTTCACGTTACTTTTTATTGCGATGACAGAAATACACAAATACACAGTAAAATATTGCGTACACAATTTTGTTTGGTTATTGTTCCTTTTTTGTTTAAATAATAATTGGGTTGTGTGTGTGTTTATACAGCCTAGAACTTGGTCTGCCTCAGAGGGGCGACGAGTCTCCCAGCTGTAGATCGGCAATTTAGCCAGTGCGGTACAACCGCTAGCCTGGGGTCTTTAACGTGCACCACGCAGTAGTGATACACGACCGCACGCCGGTACGATGCTCATCCTTTTTTTGTTTTCAGATTCGGACCTTGTCCTGTAGATGACGCGTCGACCTAAGGAACAAAGCCCACTAAAAAGTCAATAGCGAGTTCCCGCTTCCCGTCGACTTTATCAGCAATCTGCAACGAGATCCGGAACTCCCCAGCCAAGGCTGGTGGCGCGCTTGTAGAAGAGCGTGGCGTAAAAGAAAAAAGGATTTGACGACTAATCCTAGTTTTATTTTTTTTAGATGTTAAAAAAATGTCAATCATTTTTGCTCCATGGCTGAGTGACTATGCTGATTTTTGTGAGAAAAAAAAATTGTGGGATGAAAAATGTAATTGGTAATTGTGTAATCGATTTTGTAATTGATTACAGAAAAAAGTAATTGAATTACTCCGAGCGTTACAGCTTGACAAATGTAATTGAAGCGTTACAAAATTACACTTAACTGTAATTGATTACAAGTAATCAATTACTTGTAACGCGTTACGTACAAGTCTGCAGTTGTACGTCACTTGACCGGCGTGTTGATAATGGCGACCTTCGACCTTCTCCCGTCCTTGGGAGCGTACGAGTGTTCGTGTGTCGTGTGTAGTGGGGAGGGGACGGGGGGGATTCTTAAGTTTCGGTTTGCTATCGGAGTGCATCTGGGTCCCGGCGGCACCGCGCCCCGTGGAGAGAGAGTGCAACCAACCTCTGCTGCGCTCTCATCGCGCGATGCAGCAGAGGCTGGTTGCACTATCTCTCCACAGACGCGGTGCCGCCGGGGCTCAGGTGCGCTCTTTTTTTCTTTTTGAAAGCTGCGATACCTTGCTTAGTTCTAATGATATTGAGTTCGAGCGTTTCTTTGGTCTTTTTAGGCAGCTTTAAGAAACAGCTTACCCTGAACATTGTAAGGAACGTAAATTTGAACATGAAACTGAAAATTTGACTGACCATTTTGAAACGGAGGAAAATGCATTTGCAATGAACAGTTGTATTATAACCTCGTAAACCTTCAATCAAATCTAAAGATACTGACGAACGCACTTACTTTGTTGACAGAAGGACAGCATCATATGATTCGTATGATGTCTCTTGTATCTCCTCTTTAAGGTTGAAAAGTGTAGCACTGGCGTCGAGATAGGAGGTGCCATCATACTCTATTAATTCATACAACTTTTTCTTTAGGCCTTTCTGGAACGTAAAATAAAGATTAAACCAGAACGCACCTTTAAAGGGCTAGGAAAGTCGGGAGCTTGTTTTTGCGCGTATTAATGAGGACGTTTATGAGCCATGTCATAAATTTTAAATAATGCTTTCATAAAAAAAAAAAAATTAAAAAAAAACACAACGCCCCTTTTGGCGAAGTCGTGGCCTGAGTTGTGGAATCAATCAAGTAGCAGATTTAAAAAGGAGTTTAGACAAAGCAAATTGAGAAATTATCTTATTACCAGGAACAAACGTCGCTATTGTGCAGTGCTCCTGAAACTTAACACCGCCACCCCATTACAAAAATAGTATAATTTTGCGAGCGGCTCAAAGCCAAATTTGGCACTACAGCAGATGGAATATATTTATGAAGCTGGGTTGTGATTGTGGAGTACAAACTTCACCATGTAGTTTGACCGGTACGCCTTGGACTAGCACAACACTTGTCAAAAAACGCGCCACTTGCGCCGGCGTTTGGTTCCGGGGCTTTCTACATACGCGGAAATTTTTTAAGAACGTAATTAGGAATAAACCACCACTACCAGAAATATTTGTGTGTTTATCAATACATTTTGGTATACATTTGGTTCCCATAATTTGCTATCACCGACATTTTAGCCACGAGTTTAAGAAAAAGGAGGTTATGTGCGCCTGTACGAGTTCAGTCCATCAGCCGTATTCACCAGTCGTGACTAACTAGCGCTGTTTTAAAACTAGTACCGCGAGTAAGTATTAGCGAACTAAGAGAAAAAATCAGCGACTAAGCATCGACCAGTTCTGCGGTATTCACGAGCGCGAAGCTAGCGGGTGACTATCTAGTCAGAACTAAGCAGCGGAAGTGGCATAAAAAGATAGGTCACGCGCACGCGTACTTAAACGCCGCTGCGTAAATTGGTATTTTGTCTTATAGAAACTAATATTTAAACGTTTATCAGGAAGAAAAAAGTTACAGTGAGAGACTAATTGCCCGAGACAGAGTTTTACAAAAAAATAATTACAAAAACGCAAGGAAGAAATACGGAAGCCGCATTGTCAGCGACATAAACAAATATGGAAGTGCCCATAAATGCGTTTTTTTCTCGCCGTGCAGCGCCCCGCTGAGATCGCTTTAGCGGTGTCTATGCGGTTGAACATGAATAGTTACACAATATTTGCTCCTCCAATTCTTTCTACATGTGTCCCCCAGCGTTTCGAGACAGAGTAAGTGCTTTGTTAGCGCTGGCAATCAGCGGTGATACGAGTCGGCCATGGCGCTGAGCCGCTAGTCACCCGCTAAACACAGGCTAAACTAACCCTACGCCATGACTAATACTTGTTGATCGATTTCTTAGTCGGTCGGGGCGACTAGGCCCTAAACACGACCGGTGAATACCAAGCGCTCACTTAGCGGCGACTATATCGCTCGCCACGTGATCTTTTTAGTCGGACGTCGCCAGTCGGTGGTTAAACAGGCGCTACTCGCGCCTGGTGAATACGATTGTGTTTAAAAGCAAACGGAACTCACCAAAACATACTTAAGTGCCGGGATATAACATGAACATAAAAACATTAAGTTTCCCTGGCCTAACTTTCTTTAAATATTTACGACACGACGCATCATTTAGTTGACACCGATCTCGAAAGATGCTTGTATTTCGAGTAGTTGGTTCTAAAATAGAAGCCCAGTTTCCTAATTCAAAACAAGTCTCGCGTCGTACATTTTGCTTAATCGTTTTTGTTTTTTTTCGGGGATAGTTCTTTTTTTTCCTTTGTTAGACACAGCATTTGAAAATGTATTTTGGAATTTAATGTTTCTTTAAGTGCATAAATATCGCAACTTTTGCTATCAAGTAGTATTTCAAAGGTAAGTACGATATAATAAAATGCAATACAATTTATACATATGAAACGTCTCTCCTATGAAAATTTAGATGAAAGCATAAAAATATTTAAAAAAAATTGTCAGTTAATGCGACCCGTTAAAACTTCTCTTAAACCAAAATTTTAGGAGCAAAAAAAAAAACTCCCCCAAATGTCGATGTATAGGCTTGCTCATCTTGTGTTATAGCAAATGTGCCACAACCGTGATGTCGGGAGGAGGGCGCATAATTTTATTTATTCGCAATCTGTAAAATGCATAAGTCAGAGAGTAGAAAGTGTATACACTTATTTGCGTAAATATGGAAACGTCAAGGCCCATGCAGCACATGGTACTTGCCGATATTCACGTCGGATCGGGAAAGTCATGCGAGTACAATTCCGACCCTGCCGATACTGTCGTCGTATCGGGACACTCGTGCCGGTACCATTTTGACAGTCCCAATTCCGGGAGAACATCTGTTAGGTCGCGCCAATGCTTAGCAGAAGGCAAGGTGGAAGGATGGAAAATGCAGCTAGGCTCCATTAACCTGATGGTGCACAAACCGTTTTTCCGTAGATGTCGTTCCTGAACCGGCAATGGTGGCGTGATATTGATGGTGTCATTTTCGGCCGATTTGAAAATTGTATTTAAAGATAATTGTATTTATTTTGCCTATCATTTTGAAGATATTTTTAATTTTAGCAATCAGCGATAGATTTACGGTGGAAACTTTTGCGAGTAAATTGCCGTTATTTTTTGTAAGGTAATCAACTAAAATTAGATTTTGAGATCTACGTTGAACACTCCCAATTACACCTGAATTTGTCACTCCAGTACAGTTCCAGACAACTGAGGCATATTCAACACGACTACGCACCAGTGAAAAAAAAAAAAAAAAAAAAAAACGAAAAATACAAAGTGGTTTAGAAAAACCGGTGTCACTCGTGTAATGGCTCCCAGCACTCTAAACGAAGCATTCGTAATTGTAGTCACGTGATGATTGAAATTAATTGCAGGATCTATAAAAACGCACAGATCACGGATGACCTCAACGCGAGTAATATTGGTGGAATCTAATACATAGGGAAAACTCAGAATTTCACGCTTCCTAGAAAAGGACATAACTTTCGTCTTTGACTCATTTAAGAGTAGGTCATTTGAAAAACAGCACGCCGAAATAGAATCTATATCATGCTTTGAGAGGAGGGGCAAAGGAGGCGGAAGAAGACACGGAAGAGGAGGAGGGTGCAGAACCAGTTTTGCGAGGAGTGGGATCTCTATTTGTACATATATATACTATATGTTTCTTTCTCATATTGTTTGGCACGGTATATCGCGAAATCAAAATACGTGCCTCTAGAGCTGCGCTCTACCTTCGTATTACAGGGATTTGTGAACGTATTTCATATTCTTTAATGATTATTCGCTAACACTTTCTTTAAAGCGTCGAACGTTTTATAAATCGAAATTTCTCTTTAACTTTACGCGCTGTGTTAGTTTTACTTTGCAGAATTTTTGAACTTTTTACGTCGAAACAACAAAAAAACATTAATTTCGGATCAAATTACATTAAAGCAAATCATATACAAACGTTTTTGTCTTTTGCAGACGCCACAAGGCGGTGCTCTAGTCTTTGACGCCCCAGCGAACTTCGTCTCAAGAAAATTTGATTGGTATCGTCTCAGCGGTACACTACAGGGTCTAAGACATCGAAGCATACTACAGTGCAGGCTTACTCAACCTTCGTGACCGCAAGAAACCGTGTCGTCAATCGCTTCAGAAACTCTTGTTCGCCCTGCTGCTGGAGCTGGTTATCCAAGTGATGGACGGCATTGACATACGTTTGGCTGATCAAGGGAAAACGTGTGCGTGACCTACGACGCCGTCGCGATGCACGGCAATACGACCTCCATAATACAAAACGTCCAACTGCGAATACTAAGTCGGCGTAATTGCCCCACTGCCTCTGGCGCGAAAAGTAGCTCAGAAAAAACTCCCTCGCGATGAGCACTAAGAACGGTCGAAACAACGATATCTGTAATGCGAAATTAGAGTGCAGCTCTTGAGGAGGAGGAGGATAGGGTACGGAGGAGAGGGCATTCCCCTCATACTCCTTCGCACCCTCTCCCCCTCACCTCCTCGTCTACTCCTCCCGTTCTCCTCCCCTCCTCTTCCGTTTCCCTCCTCCTCCTCCTTATTTATTACTCCTAATCCTCTCCCCTCCTCCTCCTGCATAGGTGGTCAATTTTCCCGCTAAATCTTGCAGAGAAACTAAATTTGCTCATAGATGACGTGACACCGTCATGTGACGTCATTTTCCACGCTAAACTTGGCAAGGAAAATTATATCGAGTTGAGGTTACATGACTTCAATTTTTCTACTAAATTTAGGGGGGATTGAATTGCTCTTAAGATCACGTGACATTATTTTACCGCTCAATCTAGCGGAGGAACTGAATTTATTCGTAGGCTTCGTGACACCTAGTCATGTGACGTCATTTTTCGCGCTATATTTAGCGGGGAATTGAGTTGCTGTTGAGGTCACGTCACGTTAATTTTCCTGTTAAATCTATCGGAGAAAATGAATTTGTTCATAGGTGACGTGACACCAGGTCATTGACCTCATTTTCCCCGCAAAAATTGGCGGGTTAACTCAGCTTTCTGTAGACCTAGTATTCTTGTATTTCTAAAAAGAGTAGGTTGATGCCATTCAGGGCAACCATGGATGCTACCAGAAGGCACATCGGGAGCCTTCGGTTCCTTGCGTAAAGAGTGTGGTGTATGAGAGACCGTTAGCATGCGGGATCAAGTACGTGGGACAAACCTGGAGATGTGTTAACGACCGGTTGTTAGAATATAAGAGCAATGCAAGCCCAAAAACATCGAACTCAGAAATCGCAAAGCACATTCCGGAATGCAACAATTGTTCTCCATACTGGTCAGAGACGGGAGTTATACAGAAAGAGCAGAATGATATCGAGACAGTCGTGAAAGAAAGAAAAATGATAAAGCCTACAGTAAACTGCATAAGCCCAGCCTCGGTGCAACTGGGAAGTCACGTCAAAAAGTTAATCAGATTGTAAACAACACCTTCGAGTTTCCTTTATTTTTGAGGAGGAGAATGATTTTGGGAGCGGTGTTAATATTTAACACCGCTCCCGGGTTGGGGAACAAAGCGCATTAGTCGCCGTGTTCCTGGGGTCACCCAGATGTAGGTTCCGGAACCCTCTCCCTTCGTCCTTGATGGTAACGGCATTATATTTTGGGATTGACCGCGTGGTCTCTTGTAAGTGTATGTATTATCTGTTTTTGAAAATGGTTTAAATATAGGAGATCTTTCCTAAAGTTGAGGCTTGGGCGAGTTGGTACATACTTCGGAAATTAAAAACAGCGCGGAAAGACGAGGACCAGACAAAAACAGCGCTACGTCCGTGTCACTTCTTTGTCTGGTCCTCGTCTTTCCGCGCTGTTTTTAATTTCCGGAGATCTTTCCATAGAAGGTGGTTGAAAATGATGGTTTTGTGGGTTGGACGGTTTGGTTTCTTGTGAATGTCTAAGCACTTTGCATTTGAAAATGCTTCCAACATAGGAGATCTTTGCGTAGAAGGTGGTTCACAGTGGCTTTGTAGGTGCATATACAATGCTTGAGAAATAAAACCTTGAGCTGAGGTTGAAACGTTACCTTCTGTGCTTGTTTCTTCTACCAGAAGTTGTTTAGTTCTTTTTCTGCACCACAGTCTCATTTGTCAATCGACATGATTAGGTATACCACAAGCTCACCTGCGCACTTATAGTCCTTTCGCTAGGTAACTTCGTCGTCGATCCCAGAGAAGGGAAGTGGGTATGGCGTCTTCCTAGACAGCGATTTGGATTTCTGGCATTAAAGGGTTGTTTCTTTACGGTAGTCCAGATATGTATTTTGTTTCTAGGTCTTTCTGGAGGTCGTCATAGTCTTTTATCGAGTTAATTGGTTGAACAAGCGTGAGGTGGCCTGTTTATAGCACAGGAGTTGAGCTTATATGCGAAACGAGATCATCGATGAACAGCAAAAAGTGTAGGGTCAAGGACATGGCCTTGTGAAATTCCCCATTAAACAGATTTGGGTTGTGATGGGGTGGCTCTCTGGTATATACATTGTACTCGGCTGAGTATGAGCTCTGATAGCCAAACTAGGATTTTGTCTTAAAAACCGATCACTGTCTGTAAGCTCTTTTTGAAAAGGGAATCATACAGACTTTATATCTTACATAATATTATTATTCAGCATTCCTTGCTTTGTCTCAAAAGGTGCATTAGGAGAGCTTATATACAAGTCCAAAAATGAACTCGAAAAAGAGAACTTGGTATTACGAAATATTCAGTTACCAATCCAATAAATTTCTGAAACTGCAAGCGACAAAAATGTAAAGAAACAAAAAATCTCGCTCTAGACGCATCTTACCACAAATATATTATGTACAGTCAGGGACAAAAGTCTCCAGGACACGCGAGCTGCGACTGAAACGCATTGCTCTGCCATCTGCCGGTGGGTCGCCTGGTTTCGAGATCACAGAAAAGCGCATGCGCGTCCTACTATGCCTGCCAACATGTGCGCTTTCCCGCTCTTCTGCGGCGCGGCGCCTAACTCGGAATCGGGCGCGTGGTACCGCCTCGGAAATTGCGCTTACTGACATGGCACATATCAAGCAAGAAGTCACGGCATCTCAACTGAGCGATAAGCTCAACTGGTTATAAAGCAAGGTGCACTGACACGGCGAAATGCGGCGAAATGCCCCAGGCGGTATCTCGAGTTTCGGAATGTGTAGCAGACGCTCGTCAGCCGCCAGCGCTATCTCCGAGGCGGTACCACGTGCTCGATTCCGAGTTAGTCACTGTGCCGCAGAAGAGCGGGAAAACAGACATGTTTGCAGGCAGAGTAGGACGCGCATGCGCTTTTGTGTGATCTCGAAACCAGGCGACCCGCCGGCAGATGGCAGAGCGATGCGTTTCAGCCGCAGCTCGCACGTCCTGGAGACTTTTGTCCCCGACTGTACATTATTTACGAGGCTATTCCTGTGAGCATTCATAGTAATATCTCCTAAAAGTATTTGAGGTCATTAAATGTGCATCATACGAAACTGATTGCAATTAAGTAATCCTGGGACTTAAGTTTACTTTTTATGTTTGTGATTAGACTCCTGCATTTTATGTACGATTCGGGTACGAGTGTTAGTAGTTCCGAAAAACGAATGTACAGTCAGCACGGAATGAAACCCGAACGCCGGAACGCGTGGCCATCGATACAGGCCGCTCCACCTAGAGGGCCCCTGAGAACTAATGAAAACGCATCTGGGTGCGAGGGTGCGGGTCCTACTAAGATGTCCTCAATCCTCGCGTAGGGCGTTTGGGACTTCCGCGTTTCGCCGGAGGCGCGCTGTAAGCGCCGTCTTTCGGTGTGCTTTTCTGTCGCCGCACTGTCGCCCAGTCGACACCGGGCGGCCGCTTCACCTGGCTATAGCTCTTTGCGATAGGTCCTGCTGAGACAGGGTGATGAATGTATTCCGCTCCGGAATTGATACGCCCGGCATATCGGTGGTTACCAAAGAGAGCGACAGCAAGCTTTCTAAGAATCAACTGATAACCTCGCACGAAAACATGCGTATTGCTCATAAAAACCGAGGCATCCGCGTCAGTCTGTTGCAGCATTTCTTTTTTTTTTTTTTCATAAAGGTATGGTCGTGCGAACACACGAATTTTATTTCGCGTTTATGACGTTTCACTATTTCTCAGAAACCGCGCGTGGCACGTCGATCACCGCAGCGTGGTTCCGGTGACACGTCATCAAGCACTACGGGTCTTGGGTGCACGAAATGTTTCAACTTTCATTTCGCCCTTGCGATACACAACGCGGTAATGAATGACAGCGCTGAAGAGATATCACTGGAAATCCGATACACAAAGTGAGTGACAGTGCTTTTTTGTATCGTATGTGACGGCGCTTACAGCGCGCCACCGGCGAAACGCGGAACTCCCAGACGCGCCGCACGAGGGTCGAGCTCATCTTAGTAGGACCCGCACCCTCGCACCCCGGCCCATTTTCATTAGTTCTCAGGGGCCCTCCAGGTGGAGCAGCCTGTATCAAGAGCCACGCGTTCCGGCGTTCGGGTTTTATTTCGTGCTGATTGTACATAGTGTTTAACGGGTACCTCCTCCTAGGCGAGCGTTGTGTCAGCCTGCCATCCTTCTGTGGCTTTAACTCGTAAGGAAATCGCCTTTCTGCAATCGTTTGGGTGTGGTTGATGATGATGTGTGTCCTTCGCGTGCTCGGGTGCCCCCGTGCGAGTGTGGCCTCGACTCGAGCTGATGCCCCGGGCTGTTCTTTTTTCTTCCTTCAATACATCGAGATGTGAGTTCGCGCTAGAGCCACTCGATCTAGTTTGCTCTTGTCTCTTCCCTCTTCCCTCTTAACTGTGCCTTTCTATTTGTGCGCAATTTTAGCCATGTTCAATCATTACCAACTTGCCCAACTAACCACTTTGCTATGGGAAGCCTGAGCCGAGCGGGGCTGGCTTGCGTCAGCCATGACGAAGACCCACCGAAATGTCCTGCGTAATCCTATGTCTGAGAACGTCCACCATGTTGGAATATTTGACCTATATACAGCGAGGCAACCGTCTGTGGGCGTCGTCTTTCAGCTGATGTAGGTGAAATAACGGACGTTTCCGCTCCTGTGTGGACGAGTAGGCGTTGACGGGAAACGCGATCCGTTATTCGCAACTTTCAGCGATGGTGGTACCGCGGTGTAAGAATTGTGGTCCCTAGCTCCTGAATGAAAGGCCTCAGAATAAAGGTGCTTCCCTGCACCTTCTTGACGTGAAAAAATAAAGTGAGGCTCTAACACTGCTCGTATACAGCAAAGATTACTTACGCGCCGCAGACCCCGCCTCGTACTATTTTTCTATGACGATCATCCAGATGACGGGCATTTTGATAGGCACCAGTGCACCCCCTATAGGTCGTGAAAGCTACGAATAAACAAGAGACGGCTTGCTTTTGGTCGCACGTCACTTGCCACCTATAATGACGGGCCGCATCTCTTTTCTGCCAGTCGCACAGCTGTTGGTACTTGCGTGCGTTGTTGCCAAATGCCGGGTAGAACCAACAGGAAACGCTCGTTGTCACTGTGAGCTGCAACCTCGAGATGGGTTGCGATGGCGACATGGGTTTTGATGTCAAGGTGAAAATATTTCTTGGTGGACGCCGCGAGCTGCTACCCGTTGTGTTGACTGCCTAGATAGCAATTTTCAGGGCGTCTATGTCGGTTCCTAGGGCTCGCGTAGTGGGACACTGATGGGAGTTATCAGTGACGCTTGACAGGCTTGGCGTAGCATACGCAATGACGCGGTCCACCACCCCAGGAAGGCGATCTATGGGCAGGTCCGTTGCTGGGGCAAGGGCCATGCCAATCACTTGGGGCAAGCGCCGGAGGAACAATTCGCATGAAGCATTTGAGAGGATCCACGGTCGCCCAGCTTCTTGGTGTTCATGGTGGTTTGGCACCCCAGATGCTTCTGACTGTCTTTCTGGCGAGCATTTTCCACTTTATGTAGTCGTAGAGGTCGTCAGGAGGAGGCGTAACCAGGACATCGTCCAGTTTATTAGCCACTTCTGAGGGAAGGACGGAAACAACAAGATAGCAGCAGGAGACATGGGTTGTGATTCGCCGTAAGTAAAATTGGGCTTCCAGTTGGAAGAACCCGGCCCCAGGACTTTTTGCCAAGAAGGACGGAAAGAGGAGCTGGATGGCGGACAAGGTACCGTCGTCGTTGGAAGATGTTGCCTGCGCTACTCTGGCTCCTGATGATCGGACACCCGGGTCACCAGTGTTTCGGTAGGGTGTTCGATGTACAAGAGAATGAATTGGCGTCCGTCTAAAGCTTAGGCAAGAGGCGATATTTTACTTTAAATAGAAATAATCAAAGCAAAAATGATAGTCTATAAACAGCCGCACTTTTCAGTTAGTAAAAGCGTGCGTTTATTCCATGGCACGAAACTTCCGCACGTTGACCAGCATCTAGATAACATGGGCAAGGGTAGAAGGGAAGGAGTTATGATCGGGAGGGCAAACAATTTTTTTATCTGTCCTACCGAATATGATCCCTTCCGTTCGGCCGTCCCCCGTTTTTGAACTATATCCTGGTCAACGCGCGAAGATTTTCTGCCCGGAATTAAACATTCGGTCGTTGCCGAATGAGTGAGTATGATTGTGTTCGTGCACGTGCTTCATGTTTTAATATTTTTTTTCTATTTAAAGTACTCATAATGACAACACGCTCTCTTTAACCAGACAATCTTCGCGCCGGCTCGTGCGAGTCGGCGCGTATGCTGGTTTCTGCTTTGGGGTGCTGGCACGCTCCCCTTGTTCAGCTGTGGCTCTGCATACTATACACTTTTCGGATAATTGTAAAGGAGACAACCGCTACCTCAGGTATCGCAATTTTCGGTAATTTTAATGCATAAAATGAACTAATTATTTGTGACACGTGCAGTTTGATAGAGAAAGCTGTCCTTATACTTACCGACATTATTTGTACAGAACATAATTTGACTTTCAAATTCGGACTGGTCATAGAAGCATATCGAATGTTGACCTAAACCAAAAAAGGTGACGATTAATTTAACCTTGCATTATAATAGACATAATTACATTTCGCATGTAAAGTAACTAGAATTTACACGTATAGATACATTTATTCGAAGCACTGAGTATGATGACCAGTTTGTTCCCCCAGTCTATATGATCTCCTAATGCGTTTACCTTGAACGTATACAGGCTTTATTGTGGTGGATTAGGTTGTCTAAAAATAACAGTTTTAACACTTTTTAGATCGAGGAAAGCGCGCGCAAATGGTCACTTAGGAAACGGAATCTATAAAGCAAATGCTACTTCACAAGCGTAGGAGGTACGCGACATTTATGCCAGCAACCAGAAGTTTTTTTATATTTTTTTTTTGCAAATTAAAATAATGCAAATCGAGATATCAGGTCGCTTTCTCGGCCAGATTATATGGTGTCTTAAAAGCTTCCTTCAAGCAAAGCAATCAAAGCTCAATTTTAAACCTGCCTGTTCAATACTCAATTATTGAGCCGGATCGAATTCGTTTGCTTGTTAATTCAATTCGGTTTTACATATATTGATACATTCCAATATCATTTCACGCCTTAAAACGTTTTTGTGGCCACCGCGGTTAATTGCTATTTTAACCATTTGGCTACTTTAGCTCTCTATGGTCCTTAACATGTATCTTGTCGGTTCTTAAACAACAAAAATGTAAATGCTTGGCGCTCCTGAAAGTGGAGGGTGGTGTAATTTATTTAATCCAAATGCAGTCTAGAATATGGGATATGTCTTCTATTAGGGTGTTTAACGAAACTAGAGGGCTGGGGTAACATGGTAGCATAATAAAACCAACATAACCCCTAAACCAATGACAATTAAGTTTTTCACGCGCTGCTAAAAAGAGATGTGTCGTTACGCAAGTCGTTTTGGAACGAATGAAACGCTCATGAAAGCGGAAACGAAAGGAACAATAAACAATACGGTGAAACACAAAACTCCACAAAAGAAAAACAGACTTGTTCCTGAGAGCTAAAGGGAAACAAATATTTCCCTTTTAACGCACTGTAGCATAACAGGACACAAAGAAATGAGATTTGCAACGGAGGGACACTGTGCAATATATGCGCCTCGCACACTTTAATGAATTCATAGACTGCGTGAGTGTTTTTTGGTTACTTAGATTAGGTGCGATGGCACTTTGACATGGTACATTGATTGTTAAGGATAACCTTTATTCCATTATTCCACAAAAGTTTATAAAGCGTGAACTGTAAAGCAGAATGATTGCAGTACAAGTAAAGGCAGAGAGGTAAGCACACCTTAAAGGGACACTGACCGGGTATTTATGCTCGCCGAGGTTTCTAGTTTTCCGAGACATATGAAAGCCCAACTACCCAGAACAAAATTTGCGGCTCGAAATTCGTTTTCTTTCGGCCAGAAAACCGACGAGCAAGAACTGGCCGGTTTGAGTCGCGCTCAATCTCTTTTTCGTGGTCACGGGCCGTTTCCTAAGGTTAGACACAACCACACAATTTAATCAAAGTCGTGGGTCATTCAAGGCACACACTCAATAGAAAAAATAGAAAACCCATTTTTTGTGTATTCTAAAAACCTGCAATTAGGTTGATTGAAAAAAAAAGCTGCACAGAAAGCCGGGAGCATTCTGTACGTTCACTGCGTAATTCTCAACATGGCGTCGTTTCGCGTATCGTGGGACTAGCGGGGACGGCGGTGGCAGCGGACGACGGGCGTAAGACCTCTACTTCACAATTGTCGTTCGCGGGATTGGCGAATTCTGTCTGCCTTTAAAAGAAAAATTTAAAACGGATCAAAAGAATTGGTATTCATCCCGTACGACACGCCCTACCTCCAAGCCGATTTGCACGAAGACGTCGCCGAATCGTCACCCCCTTCTCATGGCAGAAGACATCGCTCGCGCAAACGTCAAGCACGAAGTGCGTACTGCGAGTTGAATATGCACGCGAACTATTTCTTTAGTAGCTGCGAATGTGGCCAATGCGTGGTGCTGCCCGGCTTCGACTCGGGAAAGCGGTTCAACCTACAGTAGGTCAGGGGATTCCATCGCCGGAGGGGATAGCGAACGGACGTGCGATGAAGAGCTCTTCAGCGACTATGATAACGACGGTTTCAAACCGTGGTGATGCTGGCTTCCGCGGTTTGCCAAGCGACTACGCGGTTATTTTGCGCTCGATTCCCTCCGGCGAAGCTTTGAACCGCAGGAGGGGGCGGTGGTATTGA
Source organism: Ixodes scapularis (assembly GCF_016920785.2). NCBI lineage: Eukaryota > Metazoa > Arthropoda > Arachnida > Ixodida > Ixodidae > Ixodes > Ixodes scapularis. Next base: position 90,299,103 of record NW_024609879.1, read on the forward strand.
GTAGAAGATTTTGTTCGGCCGCTTAACCAGGTGGGTGTCCGGGAAGAAGTGGAGGGCCTGGGCGCCTTTGAAATGGGACATGTGTGGCTCCTAATGCTGCACACTACTGCAGCCAAGGAGAAGCTCCTGGCGACAGGGCACTTGCAAGTGAAGGACCGCTTGTGTCTGGCCATCGACCCCAACAAGCGGGGATTAAAAGACAAAAGTTCACTGGGTGGCGTTTGACGTGCCCGTGGAAACTACCCGTCGAGCCTTCGAATCCTACGGAGAAGTTAAGGGAGTGACCCGCGAAAAGTGGAAGGTCGAGGGCCTGTCGGACGTGGACACCACAACAGTCGTCGTGCGCCTGGCGCTTCAGGATGGCATGACGCCAGAATCCCTCCCTCACCAGTTCGGGTTCCGAGGAGGCACAGAACTTGTGTTCGTTCCCGGGCGCGCGCCCGTGTGCCTTCGCTGTCGTCGCTCGGGACACATACGGCGTGAGTGTAGAGTGCCTAGGTACGAGAAATATCGAGCCTCCGGGCACGACGCAAGGGACTGCGTGCGGTCGTACGCCCGAGGCGTCGCCAGCCATACCACTGACGACACGGGCATGAGCCACGTCATGAACGAGGCTGAGGCAAAGGAGTCAGCGTCACCCACGACGATAGCTCCCTCACCAACAGAGCTTCAGACAACGGGGGCGGACGCCAGCACGGAGCCGTGTGTCGCGCAAAATCAGGCGTTGACCACTCCTACGGCACTGGGAAATGAACTCAGTGGCGAACCTGCGAGCGAAGTGAAGGTGACGGCGCAGGAGGCACCGGACGCGAGCGACACGACGAAGGCCTCCGAGGGTGAAGACGTGGGTGAAATGGACTTCGAGGCCAAGGCTGCCAAGCGACCGTTCAACGAGGCGACAGTGACGACCGACGCGGCTCGCCCTCGTTCTGAGCCGGGGCTACAAGAGGTGGCGAACAAGGGGGGGATGCCGAAGAGGTGGCCGTGGCGGGTCGTCGGCTGTACACCGTGGCGGCTCGTCGGCTCTACCCCTAGACGACGAGCAGTGACTGTCTGGTGCTGCGGCCGCTCCCTTTCAGTCACATAGGTGAGCGCTATGCTCGAGGTTTGTAACTTGCTCAATGGTAGTGTCTCTTGAAGGTTCATTACGTGTCGCTACGCTGAACGTGCGGGGACTCCCAGCTAGGCGTAGGCAACAGCAGCTCTACCGACTGTATACCGAGCATCAGTTAAATATCGTGGATTTAAGAGACCAAAGTAGAGAGTGAGGTCAAACCGACAGTGTATTGCGGTCGTTTCTGTCGCGCTATGAAGACTGCGTGAGTCACGCTGTTGGTTTGTCGGCAGGTTGCTGCTTGTTCCTTAAGAAAGCTGTTGTTGCTGTCGTCCACACTGTTACGACATGCCCGTCCGGGCGGTGTGTTATGTGTGATTTCACCGCTTGTAGTCCTGAGTGGCGTAATTTGTGTTTATGCTCCCAATAAACACGATGAGCGCAGAATGCCTTTTTAAAAATATTTATGGGTTTTGTCAGTGCGATCGACTTATTTTTCTAGGAGACTAATTGTGTTTGCAAAAGGGCGTGCCGCTCCAACGGATGGCGCTACAGAGATGCCAGTGTTATGGTTTAAATAACCTTATTGGGCACTGTGAGTTCGACGATATTGCGTGCTGCGTGCCTCGTGCAAAGTGTCTGATGTACACCCACTCGCTAGGCACCAGTCACGCCAGGTTGTACTGAATATACATTTTCTAGGATCTGCTTCCCCTGTGTGGTCGTAACTCGGTCGATTACGTTTCCTTTAGCAATCACTGCCTCGTTAGTTTTCAATTAGGTGCCAAGGAAAACCGGCACCTTTTTCGTGAGAACAGTGGAAACATAACGCGAAGCTGATTCGAGATGTGTCTTTTCGGAACGTAGTCAAGGAGAAATGGCAGGAAGCAGAGCTGAAGGAAGGTGTGTGTCATCGAGAAGTGGGAGACCTTCAAGCTGGAGGTAAAAATCAACGCCATTGAGAAGGCGTGTTCCTTGAAGTTACAAGAAAAAGAAACGAAGATCTGTTGCGTGATAACTTGAAGAAGCTATTACGGGAAGAATGCCGAACTCGAGGTCTTTTTTCTGAATAACATTATTAACCTAAAAGCCCAACTCGGGATTATAGATGGGGAAAGATATAGGGGGGACCGCTATACGAGCTCGTTTCGAAAGATTCTTGGTTGGAGAAGTACCCACAAAAAGGATGGTTGCCGCGGTAAAAGAAATACGCGCGCGGCATTGAAATAGTGAAAATCGAACACCATGGCGTTCTGTCTGTCGAGAAAACTTTTATAGAAAAGGCTTTCGTCCAACACTACACGGAACTTTTCAGTCATCATGCCTCAAAAAAAAAAAAAAAAAAGAACGGTGTTTGAAAGCGAGTTCTTGACTTTACTGATGACAATATAATGTAATTTAAAAGTTTTCTAGAAGAACCGAAAAGCTTGTTGGAGATAACAATTGCAATAGAAGATTTTAAACCTGCTAAATTGCCAGGCCCAGATGGGTTGATGGCACTTTTCCCTAAGACGTTTAAGCATGAAGTTGCAGTTATTTTGTTAGACGTTTTTACTGAAGCGTATGACCAAAAATTCTTAGCGCCATCGTTTCTGCGTACGTATACGGTATCGATTCTTTTGTGTGACGATCCCGTTTAACTTCGTAGTGTAAATTCTTATCGTCCTATAACGCTTAGTAACATAGACTACAATATACTAATGAAAGTCCTGGTTAGACGATTGCAATTCGTGATCACGAATGTTGTGGGGCCGCAGCAGATGTGCTGCATACAGAATCGAAGTATCTTAACTAACATTCATGTCGCTCGCAGTATTTTGGAGTGCTGCGACTCAGAGATGAAGAAGGTTGCGATGTTACAGTTAGACTTAGAAGAAGCCTTCGACCGCGTGTCTTATGATGTCCTCTTCAGTGTTTCGGAACATAAAGGGGTAGGATCTAAAATGTTGGGAGAAGTGCGGATGGCGTACCAAAACTGTACAACGATCTTCATTGTCAAAAATGTAAGCGAAGGGATCCCCATCAACTCTTCGGTAAGGCAGGGATTGCTCGCTATAACCACTATTGTTTGCTTTGCGTATAGAACCCTTCTGTTTGCGCATTATTCATGAACAAACGCTCGCGGTTTTACTCTGAACACGTGTGAAGTCCAAATACTGGCTTACGCGGATGATATTGCGATATTCTGCGCGAATACATAGAGTCTTAAAAAGTAATCGAAATCACCAAGACCGTCTGCCTGCAAACTGGCTGTTCAGTGAATTGGTCAAAATGTTTGGGTTTCTGGCATGGCGAGTGGCCATCCAAGCCGAGAGTGAACGAAAATATCGAATGGGAAACCGTACCGACCCGCTATCTAGGCGTCCCACTAGAGTGTTACCGTGATAATGCCCATTTGTGGCGAAAATAAATTGATGAGTTACATGATAAAGCAACGCAGAGCGGTTGCCGTCATATGTCAATGTTCGCACGCGCCACGGTGTGTAACCTATTTTTTGTTGCAAAGGTATGGCACCTACGTCAAGTATTGCACTGCTCTCGTATTTCCATTCAAAGGTTGCATCGTGTTTTCGCGGTTTTCATTTGGGCCTGCTCTTGGGAACGTACCAACCGAGTGAACCTCTTTCGACGTGTACGATCTGGTGGCCTCTCTTTGGCCCATCTTTTTATTCGACAAGTTGTTGACCGTTTTATCTTCCTGCGTGATCAAACCAGTCCCTTTTTGCGTACAATTTTTCAGGTTCATTTGTGTAACGCCTTACCTAATTTTATTGCTTCGTCTTGTGACGGAGGGTCTGGGCCACTAAGTGCCTATTTAAGAGAAGTAGTTAGTGCTTACAGAGTTTTTGTTGATCGCTTTTTGTTAGACTATTTATGCAATGTGTCACGAAAACGTCTAACGAAGGATTTAATAGAAACGTCTTTTTCACCTCCCATTTATCAAATGCTGTACAGTAATCTCCCTGGGCAGGATGTACTCTGTAGGGTTAAAAAAATGCTGGTACCCGCTAATATGAAAAAGTTTTTCTTTAAGTTACGTGCTGGTACTCTGTCGGTTAAAACATGGTTACATGAGTAAGGTGTGCACGTTCCCTGGTTGTGAATTGTTTTTGTGTAAGCAACCCGAAACTATCGAGCATGTGTTCTTAAACTGCTGGGATGCAATGTTTTACTTGAACATTCTTCAGCGAACGTTGAAAAAAGATCTTCCTTGGATTGGGCATGAGATACGGTTTCTGCCAGTTGATGTCACAGTCTCTGTGCCATATGATTCTATTATGGTCGCAGGACTCCACAGCATCTGGAGGAGCCGCATGGCAATGCGGCATGCAGATGTTGGCGCTGGACCTGTGTGCCTGTATTTTACTGAGAGCATTCTGAAAATTAGGGGAGTGTACAGCTTTTCAGGAGATGGCCCAGATTGGTTGCCAGTCCTAGACAACCTGCCTACAATAAGATGTGTAGAGGCACTCCGCGCTCTCCGAAATTTGACTGAAGTGTTTGTGGACAGCGTATCTGTATATTAATCCTATGTATACCTGCCAATAAATAAATAAAAAAACAACCTAAAAGTAGCTCAGTGTAAAGATGTCCGCTTCACATGCAGCGGAACCGGGTTCGATTCCCCAGTGTGTGCCTTTTTTTTTTCCCCAAGCATTTTCTGATATTTACATTTATTTTTCTACAATTATCACTGAAAAAAAAATGTTGTGAACAAAACCCCGCTGAACTAAATGGTATGGGATTTCCTTTTCGGCACCTGCGAACTCAATGTAATCACTTTCCAGAAAATGCAACTATTATATAAATCGAGTAGCGTCCGCTTCCCGAGGTGCCCGCAAATGTTCTACAGGAATTGCAGCCAGCCATTGATCGCGACCCGTTGATCTTTCGGAAAATTGTGCAGACTTCTGCCGCACGATGGCAGTTCTTTGGGACGCAGGACATGTGAAGGAGTTGTTCGCGCAACATCTTGGGATATTCTTTTCGGAGCCGATAACGTAAATTCACCACGGGCACTCTCTACTCATCTCCAACTTCTCAATGTACAAAAGAACTGATCTTGAAGTACAGAACAGCCAGCGGAGCAAACATACCTGCAAAGGAATCGCACGGCAAACAGTTCTCGCCATGCAAAACGCCTGCTGCGCTAAAGAAAAAAAAAAAAAAAAGTGAAGGAAAAAGAAAAAAGCGCGCGGGTCGGGTGTAGCCACGTGACTTCCGGCACTCACACTCTCCTCTCCACTTCTCCGACCTCCGTGTGCGAGTTTTAATTTCGATTTCAAACAGTTGCTTTTTTTTTTTTTTTTGGCTTTAATAAAAGAGTAAAGCTATACGCACTCCGGAGTGCGCTTCGGACGGAAATGGCTATATGCACTCCTCGGAAAGCTCATGGCGCTCAGGCCACCCTTTTCGGACGACGCGTGTATCACTGGGGAGCTCGTTAACACAGCCCCCCGCCTGCGTTCACGTCGCTTCGCGGCGACAGTATGCGGCTGCTAATTACAAAACTTAACCAGTACACGCCGCTTCGCGGCGTCCAGCCGCCAACCAGCCCAGCTGCCCCGATCGCACCGCCGGAAAGGGGTCCCATAACATTTAGTTCTGCGAAGTTTCGTCGACAAAGAATTTTTTAGTGTTCATCGCAGAAAAGAAGTGTAAATATCGCCCAATGCCTCGACAAAACAAAATGTTCGACAAACAAAAGTCGGCCCACCGCGGATCGATCCCGTGTCCACTTACGTACGAAGCAGACACCTTAACCAATATGCTATGCATCCGCTTAGAAAACTGCTAGTGACCATTCGTTTTATACGAGATTAGCGGAGTGCCTATAGCCATTTCCGTCCAAAGCGCACTCCGGAGTGCGTAGAGCTTTATTCTTAATGAAAATGTGCGCGACTCTGGAGCAAAATATCAATTGGGTAGTATTCCGACACCATAATGAATCACCTGGCAAGAAATGAAAAAAACATTTTTGGGGGGTATCCGTGTCCCTTCAAGGCCCGTAGGGCTATGCTCCCCTACATATTTTTCATTGTTTATAAAGAAGCACGTGAGGTCTGTATTAAACTAAAAAATGCATATTTAGATCCAAATGTATGCTGGAGTGGATCGTTACAGTATTTCCATAAATAATCGGTCGAAAACCAAACATGATAGCTTTCGCCATTGACGATCCGCCCTACGTAGCTCTGGTAGAAAATGCGTGGCAAAAGTACTTACACCAGCCATAAGTACACCGAAGTAAAGTGCTGCAGTTAACGGCTTCTTTCGTTTCCTGTGATTGTCAGTATCCACCATCATCAATATTTCAGGGCGCACCAAGTCGGGAACTGCGACAGGTTGGAAATTATGAATTTTATTATGTTTTTGGAAAATGCGAACGATTGAATAACGAACAGGAACAACTAACTAATGTGCAAATTGAATAGGCGACATGTACTTTACCTTGTATATCCCTCTCCTTGATGAGTTGAGCGGGTTGAAGTGGCGTAACTGCAAAGTCTAAGAAGTGTTTATCCTTATAGGATTAGATTATCAGACAGTATTTGTAATATATTTCTGGAAAATGTATTCGTGTAAATGAAGCTGATATACATCTAGTGGAAAAGGTAAAAGAGGCTTTTATTATTGAGCTTTGTTTTTTCTCCATTCTTACAATTCTTAATACATAAAACCATATGACATATAGCAACTAACATAAAAATGACGGAATGGTTTACTCACAATCGCCCCGTGTATTTGAAAAGTGCTCTTCATCTTCAAAAATTTCGTGTGGAATGCGTTCGGCACTAGATCTCCCAGTAATACTGATTGGTCTTATTCGTAGTGAGTCACGGATAATTCCATGCTGTGAATATGAGAGAGACAACAAGTCATTTACTTAATGAAAGTAGCCAAGGCATAACATTAGTGAGCAGTTTTTTACACTGAACATTTGGTGTTTTTTTAACTTTTAATGAAGTAAGCCAGATAAACTCGAAGCCCTAGAAAATACCCAACGTGTTTTGGCGGAAATAAATATTAGTAATTACTTTTGCTATACTGCAAACTAGATGCGCCATACACCTATGGGTCATCTAGCATGAGAAAATGATTTTCGCGACATTACTTATAGTGACATAGTGGCATTATGTTTATCAGTGAGTTGTCTTTTGTCAGAACATTTCATTTGCCAAGAATGGGTATGACTGACTTGTTTGAATGACTAAAATAATGGTTACTGGGAACGCGAACTGGTGAACTGTCGTAGTGGAAAAAACATTGAGACTGTAGGGACGAAAATGGGACAAGACAACACTTTATCAAAACTCAGCTGCAAAATTTATGTTTCCGTGTTAGAGTTTGTTGAGTAGTTGTAATCTATATAAAACAAACGCGTTAAGAAATCTTCAGTTGAGATTTGAGACCGTGGTGTCGAAATCATTGTCCCTAGTCTCAAGGTTTTTCTTCCTTTGTGAATATTTAATGCATTGTTTAATATTTTGACCAATATTCTTAAGCTAGAATATTCGTCCGGGGTATTTGAGTTTTTCGAATCGACAGGGTATAATACCCATAAAAGAAGTCTGACACCCCCGTGGTACATCGTTTGCATTGCCTCGAAGTGCGAAGCTAAATGTTTTCTTGCGCGCGAACGCAACACAAAATAATTTCTGCTGTCGTTCCTTTCCATCACGTTTCTTGTTTTTAAGCGGTCTCGTATATCGTAGAAAAACTGAAACTTTTAGCAATTACATTTATTGAACTTGCACTACGCCCCATCTTTTGAGATATCATAATGCAAAGCCTGAAATAATTGTAGCAAGCACATAGCCCTTTCAATGCCTATTGCCTGCTCCTGGCATGACAACTGAAAACTTCTGAACTAGCTGCACTGCGAGTGACCAAACATTAGTGGTGGCTAGGGAAGTCAGGCATACTTTTCTCGTGAGATTATTTTCACTAAAAATCAGAAACATTGAACAGACAGAAAATTCTGCACGTAATATAATTTTTATTTCTTTATTTTATTAGAATATTTTATCTTTGATGGTTTATGGCGCTCCACCACCGGAGGTGAGGTCGAAGCGGCGTCTCCACAAAAGAATAGAATCCGCGCCTGTCATTCTTGGATGCAAGCAGCAAACCCCTATGCGGACACCTCCAAACCAATCACAAAAAGAAAAAAAAAACGCTTGAGATTAAAGAGTTGAGAACTTCTTATTTTACGTCACCAAAACAATACCTCAATATTTCAACTAGCTATGAAAAGCTGTGGTGTCCTCCACACAGCCATGGCACCTATTACTGTACTGTCTGTGATCTAGCGCAAAAGACTGTGTGAACGCAAACCTCAAAGAGAAGAGGCTCCCGCGGGTCAACGCGTGACCACCAAGCGAAAAGCAAGAAAATGGCAGATGGTCGGTCGTCTGCCGATGTTGAATCGCAAGGTTTGGCTTGACGCTGAAATAATCTGGTATATTTTCTCTTCAGCTTCTACCGTTTCAATAGTTTTTACGACACCTACCCCGGAAAGAGACTGGTTACCACATAAATAGAAAACTGTACTAAATTGTGGCTCGTCATCAATGGTTGTCTCATAAAAACGAAACAAACAAGAGGAGAATCACGCCCGTGGTCTTGTCAAAATGTTTCTGTTTCGGGTCAGCGAAATATAGGAAGAATTTAATTTTGTCTAGTATATGTCATCGACTCGGTTTAAAACTTTGCATTTGTGTGTTTTGGATTTTTTTTGTTGCAACTACACCGTTCACGATAATTTAAATGCGAGTGTCATATGTAGCAATTATTTAAAGGTATTTAGGAAAACGTAAACATTAATTTGAGAGTATAAAAGCCAATTTAACAAATTGAATGCTAACAAACACATCCATACATAATTTTTAAACCAAGTACGCGTGCTTAACGAGTCGTTGCTGCAATGCAAGAATAGCTTCATTTTTTTCAAAACTATGCTTTGGTTTATCGGCATTGGTAATTAACACGTATTTGTCGCGTGGATTGATAAAAATGTCTTCAATATACTTTCAACAAGTCCCCCGCTTATTGCAGCACTTCGTTGTTTTGTTTTTCCTCTAGATACAACTCATATTGTGGTATTTATCTAAACAATAAACAAATAAGAAAAATACAATTGATAACGCAATGCAACACAATTAAAGGACCCCTTGTTCCCCTGGAAGAGGGGAACAAGGGGGACAAGGAACAAACACAAATCTCCAAACACAGCCACGTGACTAGCTGTGACAGCTAGGTGAAAAATCCACCTGGTCTCGGTATCGAACCAGGCAACTCTCCAATTCCACTGGAGGGCTTTACCGACTGAGTTAACGAGGAGTTAGACTTCGATTGAGCAAACGAGTTTTAACAGCTGCCACAGGTCTAACACCAACAAGGTCGAACAGCTTGCATTTTTAAGGTTAGGATTTATAGTGCACTTAAATGCAAAGGTGCAAGCGAGTTGGAAAAGGAGGACGAAAATAATACCTGGAGAAGGGGAACAAGGGGGGCAGAAAACAAACACAAATCTCCGAACACAGCTAGGTGGCTGGCGCGCGACCGAAAAAATCATCCTGGTCCTGGTGGTGAACCAGGGACCTCTCCATTTCCAGTGGAGCGCTGGAAGTAGAGAGGTCCCTGGTCCGATACCAGGGCCAGGCGCATTTTTTTCGCATGCGCACCACCTACCTAGATTGTTCTTTTAGATTTGTGTTTGTGCTTTGTCCCCTTGTTCCCAATTTCCAGGTAATTTTTTTTTGTCATAAAAATATATTGTCACTGCAATTTTTCAAACTGGAATTGTTGTTTAAGTGAATTCTATGCAGTGGCGAGCCACCTATGCACAGCATTAATATTCGCGACAGGGAAACGTTAATTTCAGGCTTGTAACTTTAATGCAGCGTACGTAGCCATGCTGGCTGCACATTGCATTTCTTTATCAATTTTTGCCTCTATAAACACTTTCGAAAGCAATTAATTTTTCTCTATATTTCCAATCAACGTTTCTTCAGTTTTAATGCCTTGTATTATAGAATCTCCGCATAGATGTATATTTGAACCAACGAGGTAGAGGGGCTTAGAGTGATGAACCGGAATTCCGAAAGTGGCACCCCCCGTTGCCGCCATGTTTTACGCAAAAGTGACTGCTCGTCACTTGACCTCAAGGGAGCCGTGACGTCACCGGTACGATGGCAGCGGCCAGGCTTGGCGGATGCGAGTTTGTTCGGTGCGTGGAAACGATGACGATCGTGAGGTTCCGCTGCTTTCCGACGATTTCGGGCTTCTTTGTGCTCTCTGACGCAGGTATAATGTGAAGATATGAAGGAATAACATTTATACCATTTTTGCGCAATATTGTCACGGGTAATGACCAAAAAACAATAAATAAACAGAAATAAATAAACGTTTAATGTGGCGAACTTGTGCCAAAAATAAAAGGGTACAAAAAATAATAACAGCGTCGCGGGCGTCGAAGTCGGCGTAGCAGCAGAGTCGAACGCTGGGGCGAAACTGACTCCTGCTTGCCACGCGGAGCCGCTTTTGTACACGCGTAGTAGGTTCGACGCGTAGAACACTCTAACCTCGAATCAGCTAGACGGTTCTCGAATTCACCAGAATATCACATTACAGTGTCAACAAAAATGCGTAGCCGCGGCCAGGAATCGAACCCTGGCCCTTCGCGTGGGAGGCAAGCGCGATAACCGTTAGGCTACAGCCGTTTTTTTTTTTTCTTCTTCTTTATTGCGCACAAGTCGCACATCACATATTAAAAACCCATGTATTCCGACTTGGAGCCGTCCGTAGGATTAAAATTCCTTCATTCCTGTTAGTTCATCTAACAGGTTAAACCACTCTGGCGGGGTTTCAAAACGTTCAAGAACGCTCTTCACTTGGACAACAAGTTCGACAAAAAACAGGCGGGCCGACTTAGGGTGCAGCTCTGCGTGGCGCACCGCCATGCGAGACTTCCAAAGGCTATGCAATCCTAATACCATAAACATATCATAGGGTACGCTTTGATGCTTTTCCACCGGGAGGAAGCGAATTGAAAAAGGATTGACCTGTAAATCTTTTTTCAAAGTCCGCTGCAAAACGTCCCAGAAGAACACTGCATCCCAGCAATACAAGAATGCATGTTCAATCGTCTCCGGTTGTTTGCAAAGTAGACAATTTACACTCCATGGGACGTAAATGCCTCGTCTATCGAGCCATACCTTCACAGGCAACGTTTCCCTATGGAGGTGGAAGAAAAAGGTTTTGACACAAGGCGGGACGCACATTTTCTTTACCCGGGCAAGAACATCTTGTCCCGGACACGAAACATAAGGAAGTCTATACAACGGAGCAGGGAATAACAACTCGAGGAGGTCGCGCGTCAACTTTTTGCGCGATACTGTTGATAAATATTCCCGTGAAAATCTTACGTCCAAAAAATGAAAGGCTTCTATAACTTCCTTTATAAACCCAACTGGTTTGGCTGGGGGCCCCGAGTCTGACGCGACAAAAAAGGACGGTAGGGCGTCCCTGAGCCTTGTCTGAAACATCGTTCGTAAAAGGGGGTGTCGCTGATCACGCAGAAAAAGAAACCGCGACACAGTTTGACGAATCAAAAGATGCGACAGTCCAACCCCTCCCTTGGACACACGACGAAACAGATTGTCCCGACACATCGGCTCGCTTGATGACAACCAGATAAATAGTGCGAACACGCGGTGCATCTTCTGGATATAGATTCTGGGGCAGCATAGCACCTGTAGGACATACCAAATCTTCGCGGTCAGGAAGATGTTACACACGGTTGCTCGCGTAAAAATAGACAGGTCACGATTACGACATGAGGCGGTGCGTTTCTTTATGTCCTCAACGGCATTTTCCCAGTAAGGCTTTGTTTTCCTCAGGTGCTGTAGTGGGACTCCTAGATACTTGCACGGGGTGCACTGCCATCGAATACCTTCGTACAAAGCTGGTGTTGTAGCCCAAGTACCGTGCCAAACGCCGGAGCACTTATCGAGGTTCACTACGGCACCCGTGGAGGCGCAAAATGACTGTGTCAGTTTTAAAACTTCCTCTACGCTTCTTTTGTCACTACAAAATACGGCAATATCATCTGCGTAAGACAACACTTTTGTCTCAACTGAGTCCATTCTAAAACGGTGCACTTTTTCACTTTGAATAACACTCAGACAAAAGGGCTCTAAGTACAACGCAAACAACAACGGTGACATGGGACACCCCTGTCTCACGGAGGAAGATACAGGTATTTTAGGGGTCAAAGAATTATTGATAACTAATTGTGTAACACACCCAGCGTACGACATGCGTGCTCCCTCCAAAAGAACTGCCCCTACATTACCGCGTTCTCGCACTTTCCAGAGCACCTCGTGTCGGACACGATCAAAGGCCTTCTGTAAGTCTATCTGCAGCATCGCCACTTGGCCTCCTTCGTTGCTAACAGTGTCTAAAATTGTTCGTGCGACATGTATGTTTGTTTGGATACACCTTCCCCGTATGCCACATGTTTGGTGTTCACCTACTAAATTACATATGACTCGCTGGAGTCTCTTAGTTAAAACCCGTGCAAAAATTTTATAATCGACGTTGCATAAAGTGATCGGTCGGTACTCACTTACGCGCCTTGCCGCATTCGCGTCAGTGCCTTTCGGTAGAAGCACAGTATACGTTTTCAGAAAGGAAGGTGGTAATGCTTTGAATTCATACGCCTCGCGAAAGACTTCCAGAAAAAAAGGGGCTACTAAATCTTTGAACTTTTGATAAAATTCGGCACTTATGCCGTCAGGTCAGGGCGTTTTATGCCCCGGCAAACCATCTATTGCGCGTTCTATTTCTCCGAGCGTAATTGGTTCCTCCAACCACTCTTTTTCTTCATCTGTAAGCTGTGGTGTTCCTTGGAGTAAGCTGTCAATCTCATCCGTGTTAATCTGCTGCTGGCAGCCTCCAAATAGCTGTTTATAATATTCAAGAAAGGCATTCTCTATAAACGTTTTGTCACCACTTATAGTACCATTGTGACTAATCATCGTGATTTCCTTATCTTGCGCGTACTTTCTTTCTTCGGCCAGGGCACGTCGAGTGGGCTGCTCGCCCAACAGAAACTTATCTGCTCTAGCTCGCACGATCGCACCGCGATAACGCTCTTGGTGTAAGTTATCTAACTGGCTTCTCACTTTTTTTATTTCTGCCACGTTCGTGCACGGGTTTTTATCTTCTTTTTCAAAAAGTTCATGCCAATACTTCTGCAATTCTTTCTCCTTCTTTTCTGACACGTACTTTAAGTAGGAAGACCTTTCAATTGCCGTTTGTTTGACCTCTTCTTTAAAATATTCCCATTTTTCAAGGAAGGATGTTTCTTTTCCGGAGGCAATTTTCTTTAGCGTCTCTATTGCGCTCTCAACAAAAACAGCGTCGTCTAGCAACCGGTTGTTCATTTTCCACAAGTCCCAATTAAATTTGTTCTTAGGCTGCTTGTTGTTTCCCAGGGTCACAGTGGCTAAGCAATGATCTGTGAAAAAAAGGGGCTTCACGACGTACCCTGATACATTGGTGATTACTTCGACCGACATGTAGATTCGATCTAGACACGCGTTAGATGACCTTTGAAAATGAGTAAAACGGAGAGTGTCGCGATTGGCCCTCGAGCGCGCTACGTCTTCCAGATCGTGTTCTTGCAACATTTCGGTTAGTAATTCTACGCTGCTATCTCGGTACGACACGCCTGAACTTCGATCAGCCTGGCTGCATACGCAATTGAAGTCTCCCAAAAGAACCACTATTCTGTCGCACTGCATGTACGAGCTTAGAAACTGAAAGAACAATACTCTCTCGTTCGCTCTGTTGGGCGCATAGATGCACATGACTCGCCAGTCACGGTTAAATAAAGTGAAGTCGCACAAAACAAAGCGCCCCAGCTCATCAACGACGACATTCAAGTCTCGCAGTGGCACTGACTTTGCCAAAAACAAAAAACAGCCTGCCGACATCCCATTCGAGTGACTGACGCACACCTCGTAACGGCTCAAGAAAGGCCGCAGCGCTTGTTCTATTTCGTCGTCGGAGGCCATTTTTGTCTCCTGGAGCGCTAGAAAATCAATTTTCTCTTCAGCCAGTAGTCGCTGCAGCTGGTATTGTTTCTTCCGTGCGTTTAAGCCACGTACGTTTAAAGTCGCGAATCGTACGGACTCGTTAAATAAAAAACTGCTCGAGTCGTTGAGCATTGAAATTAAATCGAATAGAAAGGAACGCTACCCAACTGAGCCTCATCCTGTATCCGGAGACTTAAAACACCGGGGTGATTGTGGAAACTCACAGCGAGTCTTCTTTGCGACGGTCGTCCGTCGAAAAACGCGGTTTCACTGCACGACTCTTTTTGGGTGCAGTCCCATGACTAGCAGTCCCGCTGGCTGGTTCTGGTGCAACAGCCGGTCGCTTCCCGGTCAGACTTGAGTCCATGTCGACGTCTTTGCTGTCGTCCGCTCCTCCGTTGCTGTCGTCGTGTTCAGGATGGCCTACCGTCGTTGCCGCACGTTCACGATACGCTTTCTGACCGTCGAGCTGCTCCTTCGTTCCCTCACCGGTCAAGACTTGCACCTGCACCGTCGCCTCAGGATCCTGTGATGGAGTCGCTGCGTCAGGGTCCCCGTCGTCGTTGGGTTTCGACGCTCCGCTTGGTTCCGTCCGTGTCAGGGCGGCGGGCGGTGACCCTCCTACGGCTTCCTCGGCTTCAGCGTCGTCCATGACGTAGTCGGAATTGTCCTCCGACTTGCGGTCTCGGGCGATAGAAGCGTACGTCTTAACACAGTCGTCCGTCTCGTGGCCGTACCGGTGACAGTCTGTACAGCGCGGGACGCGGCAGTCTCGTCGGATGTGCCCCTTCCGCCTGCATCTAAGACACAGCGGGGCCCGTCCTGGTACGACAACAAGGACCTTGCATCCTTCCAGACGGATTTCATGGGGGAGGCTGTCGGTGGTGTAGCCTTCCTTGAGGGTCAGGCGTACAGACCGGGTGTTCGACTCGACAGCCTCAAAACCCTTCTCCCGGAAGAAGTCTCTGGTTATGTCAGACACCTTGCCATACCGCTCCATCTCTTTCTTTACTTGGCAGTTCGGTACGTCGTAAGGCACCCAATGCAGCTTGAGTTTGACCGCCGCGTTGGCGGGGTCCAGCACGAGGCAACGCCCCCCTTTCACGGTCAACTCTTTTGCATCCACTAACCTTTGCTTCGCTTGGAGCGTGTGCAGTCGGAGCATCCAGACGTGATTCATTTGGTGCGGCCCCGCCGACGCCAGGTCTTTCAGCACCTCCAGCCGCCGCAGTTCGTCGCGAAAGTCTTGGATCCGGTATGGCCGGCCTTTCACATCGCAGTGAAGAATAACAGAGTTGGTGGCAACGTATCCAGTAGGCAGAGTGGGCAAGATGATCTTGTATTCCTCCGGGTTTCCAGAAACAGATGTACCACGGCCTGACACGGCCGTTTTTGCCGCTCCGACGGAGCACATGATAACACGTCCGTCGCGCTCGGCAGCCGGAAGTGGAATCAGGCTACGGCCGCTTTTTTTTTTTCTTTATTGCCTGTTTGGCGTTTTTCAACATAGTTACAAAAAGGAGACTAAAAACACATCAGCCCTAGCTTACTGACGTGAGTACATTAAAATTCCTTCAAGGAAACACACTCGTCCAAAAACGACATCCATTCGGAAGGCTCAGGCCGTTGGCGGTATACTTCGCGAATGTACGCGACACTTTCAATAAAATTTTCTCGGACAGGACGAACATCCGCTTCCACATGGCGGACACCCATTCTCGTCTTCCAGATGCTATGTAAGCTTAGAACCATAAACATGTCATATGGCACTCCACCTTCATTTTCGACTGACAGGAATCGAATGCCGCGCGGGTTTATAGGGAGGGTTTTCCTTATAGTGCGCTGGAGTATGTCCCAGTGAAAAACCGCGTCCCAGCACTCAATAAACACATGTTCTATCGTTACTGGTTGTTTGCACAGTAAACAATTTACCGACCATGCGAATATCCCTTTTGCCGCCAACCATGGTTTTACAGGCAAAGTACCTGAATGCAGCTTGAAAAAAAAAGGATTTAATGGAGGGTTTAACTGGCATTCTCTTAACCCTCTTCAGGACGTCAAAACCAGGGCCCTCACTGTATAATGTTCTGTACGGAGGTACCGGCATTAAAACATCCACCAAATCGTTGTATAGTTTTTTTCGTCGGACAGTACTTAGATAGTCTAAAGAAAAACGAACGCTCAATATTCGGAAGGAAAGCAAAACTTTTCGCAAATAGCCTCGCGGCCCTGCACAAATAACAGCACTGGAAGACACGACAAAATTCGGTAAAACATTACGCAAACGAACCTGCATAACTGTACCTAAAAAATAGTGATTCTGATCTCTCAGAAACATAAACCGAGACACAATTTGCCTTATAAACAAGTGAGACAGACCTAACCCACCACTGCGAACAGAACGGAACAAATTGGTTCGGGCACGTCTTTCCCATACTGAGCCCCAGATGAACACTGCGAATACTCGGTGGAGCCTCTGCACATTAATTCGCGTCATGGACATCACTTGTAAAACATACCACACTTTTGCTATTAAAAAAAGGTTACAAACCGTGGCACGTGCAAACATGGACAAATCTCGGCCCCTCCATCCCTCCGTTTTCATCCTGACCCTTTCAGTCTCCTCCTTCCAATACTCCGTGCTGTCTGGATAGTGCTCCAGCGGCACGCCAAGGTACTTAGGTGGCAAGGTGCCCACCGAACATTTAGAAACACTTCTGGAGTGGTGGCCCAGTTGCCATGCCAGAACCCAGCAGATTTGTCCCAGTTGACAACACTGCCCGTTTTCTTGCAAAAGGAAGTTGCCACGCTGACTACTTCCCGAACACTACTCTGGTCAGAGCAAGAAACGGCGACATCATCTGCATAAGCAAGCACCTTGACCTCGCAGGCCTCTAACTTAAAACCATTAATTCTTTCATTGTGAATAAGTCTCAAACAAAAGGGCTCTAAATACAATGCGAAAAGCAAGGGTGATAATGGACAGCCTTGCCTTACTGAAGACCGTACGTTGATATTTTCAGAAACAGACTTATTTACGATTAAACATGTGGTACAATCTGCGTAAGCCCCTCCCTCCCCCCCCCCCCCCCCCCCCCAATTTTAGTCATTCCAAAATAATCGAACCGACATTTACGTATGCCAAGATATTAAAAAGAACCTTATGGAACACCCGGTCAAATGCCTTCTCGAGGTCGAGTTGCAACATTGCCACTCGGCCTTCAAAAGCGTCGCAGAATTCAAGGACAGTTCTGGCAACGTGTATATTTGTGCAAATAGTGCGGCCTTTTATCCCGCATGTTTGGTGCAGTCCTACAAGGGACTTGATCACGTTTTGCAGTCGTCGAGCAAGAACGTTCATGTATATTTTGTAATCGACGTTTGTTAAACTTATCGGCCTGTACGAAGAAACGGAAAGAAGCTTTACAGAATCATCCGATTTCGGGATGAGCACTGTATGCGTTCGCGAGAAGGGCGGCGGCAACCTTTTGTTCTGATAAGCTTCAGTCAGGACTTGATAAAGCACATGTGCTGACTGACTTTTAAATGATTTGTAAAAGTCGGCACCCAGGCCGTCTGGCCCCGGTGTCTTGCCGCTACTTAGCTCGTCAATGCCCTTTTCCAATTCCCAAACGCTGATTGGCTCTTCTAATCGGCTACAGCCGTTCTTTTCCAGCCGCGGCATCAGTGCCAAAAATTCAATATCAAAACCTTTGTCTATCGGTGCTAATCGCTCAAGGAGATCCCTATAGTGATCGACAAAAGCCCGCTCGACTGTTTTCTTACCCCGCGTGACGTTGTTCTTATAGCAGATTTCCTTAATCTCGTTACGTTGTGCAAACCTCTTTTCTTCGCTTAGAGCGCGTTTTGTCGGTTGTTTGCCCAGCCAAACTTTTCACTTCGTGCACGCACTATTGCCCCCCGGTATCTTTCACAATCTATAACTTCCAGCTGGTTTTTAATGTCCCTTATTTCCTGAGTAAACTCGCCAGGTTTCGAACTTCGGTCAAAAATGTGCTTAGCTGGCACCGCAATGTTTTTTCTTTCTTCTGTTTCTGATGCTTGAGGATGCTGCTCCTTTCCACCGCGACCATCTTTACGTCCTCTTTGAAATATTCCCACCTTACCCCCCATAACTGCTCTTTGCTTTCCTGCAGTTTGCAAAACAATTCACTGACCTTCGAACAAAAAAACTCATCTTTGATTAAACTACTGTTCACCTTCTACAGCGCCCAATTCCAACTTGGTTTCTTGGCTTTGCTGCCAAGGGTGAACATAACCATTGCGTGGTCGCTGAATGACACTGGTTGAACTGTATAATCGTGGCAGGAAGGAATAAGCTCGAGCGACATGTAGTCTCGGTCCAGGCGAGCGTGACTACGGCCCTGAAAATGCGTGAACCTGACGCTGCCTGCGGACGCACAGACTGCCACATCCTCTAAGGCTTTTTCTGCAACCATCTCATTTAAATAAAATGCGCTTTGATCACGAAGATGAGCCCGATTTACCCGATCCTCGGGTGCACAAGCACAATTAAATTCACCCAGCACAATAACAACCCTTTCACAGTCTAGATAAGCACTAAATTCTTCAAAAAACAACCTACGTTCACTCTCCTGGTTCGGGGCATAAACACATATAACCCGCCACTCTCTGTTTGAAAAAGAAAAGTCACACAAAACAAACCGACCAGAGGCATACGTATGTACCGCTGTCTCCACAATACCGGTCGACCGACGGATAAATAAACAACAGCCACCGGACGTTCCCAACGCGTGTGACACGCAAACATTAAACAAAGACCTAAAGGGTAACACCATACGGTCCGTCGCTACCTGGCTTTCGACTTTGGTTTCTTGGACGGCTATAATGTCCAGCTCATTTTCAGCAAAAAGTCTGCTCAGCTGATACTGTCGCCGTCTCGCTCCCAAGCCACGCACGTTTATCGTGGCTACACGTAAAGCCCTTTCTAGCGTTACTGCCATGCAAGGACCGTATGGAGCTTACCTCGATCAGGGCGGGTCTGACCGTCCGTCACTCGGCTGTGGCATGCCCACTTTTACGTCATCCGACGGAATTTTCTGTTTGGAAGGTAACTTGTTCCTCCTGATGGGTGCTGCCTTCAGAGGCGGCTTCTCCTGGCTTGGTACCCTGGTGTCCTCGCCGACGTCACGGATTCGTTTCATGGCGGGGCCACTGGCCGGGACTTCATCGACGTCCATGGGAGCTTCGTCACCCTCCTTGGCAATGGCGTTGGAAGCGACGGCTTCCGCGATGTTCCCTTCGGTGTTCCCACCTGATGGAGGCTCACGTGACTCGGCCCGTTGCGTCGCCTGTTTAACCGGTGTCGGGTCTTGTGGGACCGGCTGCACGTCGGGCTCAGGCACGGGCTGAACTGTCACAGCAGCGCTTTCCTTCGCCTTGAACGCCCCGGCGGCTTTTTCGGAGTCCGCCTCGTTCATTAGAAGCTCCGACCTCTCGTCGCCTCTCACAGGTGCTGCGGCCACCGCGTAGGTCCTGACACAGTCGGCGCTGACATGCCCGAGCCGCCGGCAAACTCCACACTTGGGAACGCGGCACTCCTTACGGATGTGGCCGGTCTGCTGACATCGTAGGCACAGGCGAGCCCTGCCCGTCACCACGACGAGGGCCAACTCGCCGGCGACACGCAGGTGGTGCGGAATGTCAGCCGGAGTCACGCCCCCCTTGAGACGCAGCACCGCCGTTCGCGTCATGGTACCGACGCTTTGACAGCCGTCGACGCGCCACATTTCCCTGGAGACTTCCAGCGCCTTCCCGTACGGAGCCAGGGCCGCCCGCACGTCGTCGTCCGAGACGTTGAACAGCAACCAGCGGACTTTGATGTGTACGTCCTGGTTGTTAGGGCCAATAGTGATGCACCGTCGGCCCTTGACGGTCAACTCAGGACTAGCCAGCATCCGTCTTACACCATCCGTCGACTTGAAGGTCACCGCCCATACGTGGTCCATTCGATACGCGCCTATGGCAGTGACCTCGGCGAACAGCGACAGTTTAACCAGCGTATCTCGAAAATCTTCTACGCGGTAGGGCCGCCCTTTGACGTCGGCGTGCAAAAAAACAGTGTTTGAAACGACTGACCCAGTTGGCAATGCCGGCAAAACAACAGCGTAATCCTGTGCGTCATCCTCCGACCTGATACCGCGGCTCAGCTGGGCCGCCGAAACTGCTCCGCGGGAGCCAGACATCCCACGTCCGTTCACTGCGGTGGCCGGAAGTGGAAATTGTTAGGCTACGGCCGCGCTGCCTACTTTGCGCGCGGCATTACTCCCCCCTTAAAAAGTGCATCGCCCCGATGTAACACAAAACAAAACAAAGCACATAAAAAGAACGGCAAACTAAAGAGTCATTTGAAACACATAAGATTCACAGTCCTATCGAGCGTAGTACGGCTTTAGGCGCACGACGTGGACGACTTCGAGTCGTGGTGGGCGGCGTGATGATGTTCTTGTTCCGTCGGGCATCACCTCGTAGTTCAGCTCGCCGAGGCGACGAAGTACCTTGTATGGTCCCAAGTACCGTTTCATCAGTTTCTCACTAAGGTCGCGGCGACGGATGGGCGTCCACACCCACACCCTGTCTCCGGGCTGGAAGTGAACGTCCCTGCGACGAAGGTTGTAGCGGCCCGCGTCGACGCGTTGCTGGTCTTGAATCCTGAGTCGGGCGAGCTGGCGGACTTCTTCGGCGCGTTGAGCAACCGCCTGGGCGTCGTCGCTCCCATTGTCAGATGGCTCATGGGGCAGCATTGCGTCCAGCATGGTCGTTACCTTCCCACCATGTACCAGCTGGAAAGGGGTGAATCCAGTGGTCTCATGAACCGCCGTATTGTAACGAACGTGACGTAGGGCAACACCTCGTCCCACGTCTTGTGCTCTACGTCGACGTACATAGAGATCATATCGGCGATTGTCTTGTTGAGTCGCTCGGTCAGCCCGTTGGTCTGCGGGTGGTACGCAGTGGTTCGACGATGGCCGGTGCCACTGAGACCAAGGATCTCTTGCGTCAGCTGGGCCAAGAACGAAGATCCACGGTCTGTGATGAGGACTTCAGGGGCACCGTGCCGGAGGACAATGGACTCGATGAAAAACTTGGCGGCTTCAACAGCCGTGCCTGCTGGAAGGGCTTTCGTCTCGGCGTACCGTGTGAGATAATCGGTGGCGACGATAATCCAGCGGTTTCCCGACGTTGACGGCGGGAAAGGGCCAAGTAACTCCATTCCGATCTGCTGGAATGGCATAGACGGGGGAGAAATCGGTTGCAGAAATCCTGACGGCTTCGTCGGCGGTTTCTTGCGTCGTTGACACTCGTGGCATGATCGAATGTATAGGTGAACGGTCTTCGGTAGCCTCGGCCAGTAGTACTTTTCTCGAATCCTGGCAAGCGTCCTGCTGTAGCCAAGGTGTCCAGCCGTTGGGTCGTCATGGCATCCTTGGAATATTTCGTCTCGAAGGCTGGCAGGAACAACCAACAGCCATGCTGTGTTGTTGTTGACGAAGTTCTCCTTGCAGCACCCCTTGCCGCATGGAGAATGTATGCAGGATTCTTTAGAAAGCACGGGGAACCGAACTCGCTTGTCCCTCTAAGTGCTCGATGAGCGCTCGCAGTTCAGGGTCGTCTCGTTGGAGTGCTGCCATGTCGCCGACGTCCAAAGCGCCGAGGAAACACTCATCGTCGTCGTCTTCGATACAGGCAGGACCGGCCTCGACAGGAGCTCTTGACAGGCAGTCGGCGTCATTGTGCTTCCGGCAGGACTTGTACACAACGGTCATGTCGAACTCCTGCAGTCGCAGGCTCCACCGAGCGAGGTGTCCGGAGGGGTCCTTCAGATTTGCCAGCCAGCAGAGCGAGTGGTGGTCTGTGACCACGCGAAAAGAATTTCCATACAAATATGGGTGAAACTTTGTTATTGCCCATACAACAGCGAGGCACTCCTTTTCAGTCGTTGAATAGTTCCTCTCCGCATTAGACAGCGTCCGACTTGCGTACGCGATAACTCGCTCTGCTTCGTCCTGCACTTGGACTAGTACCGCACCCAGCCCGGTGTTACTGGCGTCGGTGTGGATCTCGGTTTCAGCAAACTGATCGAGATGGCCAAGAATCGGGGGCGTCTGGAGTCTTCGTTTCAGTCCATCGAATGACCGCTGGTGTAGGTCTGTCCATTCGAACTTTACGGCGTCCTTCGTGAGGTGCGTCAGCGGTGCGGACAGCTTGGCGAAGTCCCGAACAAATCGTCTGTAGTAGGCACAAAGCCCGAGGAATCTTCTCACGGCCTTTTTGTCGGACGGCGGCGTAAATGCAGCTACGGCGCAGGTCTTCTCGGGGTCAGGGAGAACACCTTTGTTGCTCACGACGTGGACAAGGAACTTAAGTTCACCATAGGCGAATCGACACTTCGTTGGCTTGAATGACAGGCCAGCGGTCTTGATGGCTTGAAGCACGGCTCGAAGTCGTTTCAGGTGCTCGTCGAAATCTTGTGAAAATACCACGACGTCGTCGAGGTAGCCGAGGCAGCTCTGCCATTTTAGGCCTGCCAGCACGGTGTCCATGACACGCTGGAAGGTGGCTGGCGCAGTACAGAGCCCGAACGGCATCACTTTGAATTCGTGCAGTCCGTCAGGAGTGACGACTGGAATTTTCTCCCGGTCGCGTTCGTCGACTTCAATCTGCCAGTAGCCACTCTTCAGATCCATCGACGAAAAATATCGGGAGTGGCACAGTCGGTCTAACGTATCGTCGATGCGGGGGAGCGGATAGACGTCCTTCGTCACAGCGTTCAGTCGACGATAGTCCACGCAGAACTGCAGGGTTCCGTCCTTCTTCTTTACAAGGACGACTGGGGACGCCCATGGGCTTCTCGAGGGTTGAATGATATCGTCGTCGAGCATTTCTTGGACTTGATCCTGAATCACCTTCCTTTCCTTTAAGGAGACTCGATACGGCGACTGGTGGACAGGGAGCGCGTCGTCGTCGGTAATAACGCGATGTTTCGCCATTGGTGTTTGGCGAACTTTCGACGACGTGGCAAAACAATCACTGTATTCGGCGAGGAGATCAACCAGTTGCCGGCGCTGAGGAGCTGGGAGCTCGGGGTTGGTGTCGATCGGCGGCGGCGGCGTGCTGTTTTGCTGGGACGACGAAGTTTCTTCGGAGATTGCGGTGACCACGGCTGGCGCCTGAAGCTCCTCAATGTGGCCCACAGTAGTGCCCTTCGTTAGGTGCTGCGGCTCCTCTCGGAAGTTTGTCACAAGAACATTTGTACGTCTTTCTTGGAGATCCGTTACGCCTCGTGCGACGCCAATTTCTTTCTCAAGGAGCAGTTGGGCGCTGCCTTCCAGAAGAGCTTCACCGTGCATGGCTGCGTCGGTTATGACGGTGACGAAAACACTCGACCGCGGCGGTAAGCTCACATGGTCGGCGATAACTCGGATCGCGGTTGACGTCGTGTTGGTCTCCACCGGAGGTCAAACAGGCTTTCGCAGCGACAGCTGGTTTGCCCCGAGGTCGATGACGGCGCCATACTCGCAGAGAAAATCCATTCCGAGGATAACGTCCCTCGAACAGTCTTGCAGAACGACGAACTTCACAGGGCACGTCTCACCGTGGATCTCGACGCGAGCGGTGCATCTCCCGACTGGTGTGATGAGGTGCCCTCCGGCGGTTCGTATTTGTGGTCCGTCCCACGGCGTGGTGACTTTTCGAAGGCGGCGGGAGAGCCTCCCACTCAAGACCGAGTAGTCTGCTCCGGTGTCCACGAGTGCTGATGCGTCGTGGCCGTCAATGACGACGTTTAGGTTATTGGACACCGCTGCAGGGGCGTCGTTTCGGTCTCTGGTAGCGTTCGAGTGGGGGCCCTCCGACGTTCGTGGAGGGTCTTGGCGTCGGTCGTCTTCGGCAACTCCACCTTCAGGGGTTGCCGCGCCTAGTCTCCCCGGCGTGGAGCGAGGGGCGACAGGCTTTCACGTCGGGGTCGGTGCATCGGCGAAGCTGGACGTCGTGGCGAAGGTGACCGTAACTCTCGGCGGGACGCTCGCTCGGGGGACTGAGGTCGTCGCAGGTACTTGTCGATCTCCCGAGGGCGTTCACCATACCGGGGGCGCGGGTCGTTTGGGTGGAATCCGCGCAGCCCGAGTCGTCGGTATGGGCATCGGCGGTACACATGGTCAGCTTCCCCGCAGTGGTAACACAGCGGGCGTCGGTCGGCCGTCCTTCATACGTCTGTCTTCCTCGGCGCAGGTTGCTCTGGGTGAACGTGCGCCTGATCTTCTGTCGTCGGGGGGTACTGCGGCGTTGGGGCGTCTTGCGGGGTGACGACGTGGCTTGGCGGGGAGCTTGCGGCGGTCGTCGGGCCATCGCGGCGTAGTTCAACGTCGATTCCTCCGGTGCCACCATGGTGACGGGAACTTCTGGTTGCAGCGCCCGATGCACTTCTTCTCGGACAGCCTCGGCGATGGAAAGGGTTGGTGGACGGTTGGTAATTGGCAGCAACCTTCGCAGTTCCTCCCGGACAACCTCTCGGATAATTTCCCGGATGTCCGGTGTACCCGGAGTGTTTTCGCCGTTAAGCAGTGTGGGTGCAGCGACGCCTGGATGTCGCTGGTAGTGGGAAGCAGGTGCCTAGCGCGCACTCGATGTTGGTTGCTTCGGCGATGAAAGCTTCGACGGTGGTAGGTGGGCTCCGCACAAGGCCACCGAAGATGTTTTCCTTCACACCGCGCATCAAGACCCGCAGCTTTTTCTCTTCGGGAGCGGTTGGGTCGGCGCGATTCATGAGGTGGAGAACGTCTTCGGCGAAGCTTGTGACGCTCTCGGTCGGCCCTTGGGTTCTCGCTCGCAGGAGTTCTTCGGCACGCTGCCGTCGGTGCTGGTTGGCAAAGGTCCGTCGCAGCTCGGCCTGGAATTCTTCACGACGCAATGGACGCTTCGTGGTTCTCGAACCAGGTGCGTGCCGTGCCTTCCAGAGCAACGTAGACGTTCTGAAGGCACTGCTCCGGTGTCCATCGGTTATGGCGGGCCACTCGTTCGTAACGTTGTAGCCAATCTTCAACGTCCTCGTGGATCTCCCCGGTGAAAGGCATCGGAGTCCGGGGTGCGACGGGCAAGAATACGACGGCAGAAGCGACCGGGATCTCCGACTGGTTGGCCATCGCCGTCTTTTTGGGCCTCGGCTTGTCCGGCAGCAGACCGTATTCAGGATCCTCTCCCTTGGTGCGGCGGCTGCTCCGAGTTTCAGGTTCCGCGATGAGTGGTCTTCTCACCGAGCCGGGAATCGGACTTGCACTGCAGGCCCTTGGAGGGGAACGCTGCACGGGCATGCGGTACCCAGCACCTCCACCAAAATGTCACGGGTAGTGACCAAGAAACAATAAATAAACAGGAAGAAATAAACGTTTAATGTGGCGAACTTGTGCCAAAAATAAAAGGGTACAAAAATAATAGCAGAGCGTCGCGGGCGTCGAAGTAGGCGTAGCAGCAGAGTCGAACGCTGGGGCGAAACTGACTCCTGCTTGCCACGCGGAGCCGCTTTTGTAGACGCGTAGTTGGTTCGACGTAGAAGGTTCAGCGCGTAGAAAATTCTAACCTTGAATCAGCTAGACGGTTCTCGAATTCACCAGAACATCACATTACAGTGTAAACAAAAATGCGTAGGCGCGGCCAGAAATCGAACCCTGGCCCTTCGCGTGGGAGGCAAGCGCGATAACCGTTAGGCTATGGTCGCGCTGCCTATTTTGCGCGCGGCAATATTGCTCTGGATCATCTGCGTATTAACAACAGTGAGACAGCATCAGCAGTATCGCCGTTACCGTGCTCGGATTCACGTATGTATTAGAGAATCTATAAAATTTTTAATTCTCTCAGCATGAAATTTTTGCATTCTCTTAGTTTTCTTTGAACGTTGGAATGCCTGAGACTCGATGCGAAATGTATGCGTCGGACGTAGGGCCTGGGGGAAGTTGTTTTAGCCCTAGCTAGCAGCATAATCACTGCAAATTTTAGCGAGGAAGCTCCGGCGATCTTTAATCTTTTGTGCTAATCGACCATTCTACATATTGGCAGTTCTCAAGATTTTGATACAACGAGCTTTGATTGCACTAGCTTGCATTTGATCGCAGTACTTTTTTAAGTGAAATGCTTGCGTCACACGAACTGTTACAAAGCATTCGAACCTGTCATTTAAAAAAAAACATTATTAACGTCCATAAAAGAGTTCATTTATCTCTTGGAACTCACAACACAGTTAGCAAGTCTTGACAATTTTAACTGATCAGTCCACAAAGTGTTGCATCCGATGTCCCTTAGAAATTAGTATTAGCAGGCTCTTTAACTTGCCGATCGTTACCAATAGTTCCCAGTAACCTCCATGGGTATAATAGACTCCTCTCACATGGTTGTCTAATCCATCATTCTGACATCTATAATCTTTTAAAAAATGCAGCCCCGCTTTTTAGATGCCCAGAGATAGCACCACACATATCATTATTTGTTAAATCTAATGCAACGCAGAAATAGAAGACTAACTGCACATTTTTATTTTTCTCAGGATTTATTGCAGCCGTAATTTTTTTTTTACCAAGAGTGCATTGTATTATTCGGTCAATTATTTGCTTGTTCTAACTACCTAAAAAAGACGACTCGTTTTTGTGCTTATCCCTTGGCCGAAGAGCAGTCTTGTTGAAAAATGTTGACTACAATGCTTTCAATCTCTTCAATAGACTTTTTTTCGAACGTGTGGTCCGCCTATACTTAGTTTCACCGTAGCTTGGTAAAGTACAACCGCCACAGCCCTCTCGAGCCAATCAGAGAGACGGAGTAAAGGTATGCGACGCATCTCTGCAGAAGGAGAGCACTCTGTTGATTTGTTGTCACGTGCTGCTTTCCAACGTGCATATTTGCTCACTGGGACTGTAGCCTTCGCCGTTTGGCACATTGTGATGAAGTGAATTACAGTAGCTACTACGCTAAATACCTAAGGCCTTCATGCTTTGGGCATTTGTTCGACAAGAATGTAATGTCAGCAATCAGTGAATTCAGCTCGGAGCCTATTGGACTCGAATGCTGTATTAGCGTTCGACGTGAACTGGAACCCATTCATATGCTTTACGCTGAAAAAAAAATGGTGGCAGTCAATATTGTTTGATGGGGTTTTGCAAAGGGTCTATTGTGGTATACGTCTATGAAATGTTCTGCTTTATGACAATCCATCAACATCTGCTATTAACTACGTGCTCAGAGGTGGGTTCGTCTTTGTAATTAGCAAGTTAGAACAATAATTATTTCTTACGAGTGTAATATTTATTTTCAGAAGCTGGGCCCGTTTTGTGCTCATCAATGCCAGTGTGCTATGATGGTATTATAATGTGTGTATAGTTTGAAATATCCTCTCTGAAATGCCTACAGGGTTCCTTTAAGGGAATAAATGACTTAATAACATTTTCACATCAATGGAGTTTGTTTTCGGATGCACCACATGTTCAAGAGAGGTGGAAAAAGTGCAGCCCCATGCAGCAAGTCTGCCATTCTGGTTTGTCCCATTTATTAATATTGGGGGGGGGGGGGGGGGGGGGGGGGCGGGGAGGGGGGTTTAGAGATGCGGGTGTCCTCAAAAGCTCAACCACGTGCATTGAACACAATTTTTGGTGTGTAGACTCTGAAGGCGGAAAGGCTGGATTAGAAATATTATGCATACTTGGTTTGTATATCAAATATGTTTATTTGCCCTTAATTACATAATTATTTATCCTTATCAGCCGGTTCCTTAACGAGTTCTTTCTGCGACAGTCACGTGTCAGACATTCAGCCGTAGTACTTGTGATTCTTGTTACCGGTTGACACTCCTGGCACGTCGGTATTCAGTTTGGTCGAGTGGTGACTTTGACTCAGTGATGCCATCTTGTGATCATACGTCATGTGCCGCCACTGACATCTGATGTACTGAATCTGGAGGGCTGGCTTCTAATTCGCAAATTTTCCTGGCAGTTTTCTGCGTCAATGTATCTAGTTCGGGCACGTATTGCTTAAGTTGCTGCGCCTTTTACTGTACCGTTGACTCGATGGCTTGCAACAGTGATTGTTTGCTACCCAAGCCACTTCACTTCCATTCCACAATGGCGATTTCTTCTGCATGCCGCGACCACTGCAACTTGGGTAAATCTCGTGTGGCTAAGTGAAGTCGGGTGATGCTTGGTGCTAACTTTATGAGAACGACCAACCATTATATTTATTCAAGCGACTCAGCTGCATTCTTCCTCAAAATTAGAAATTGTGTGCTTCGTGGAGAGGGCACAGGTAATTGATGTCGGCAAATTAATAATGCCCTTGGACGTCGACCGACACCAAATAAACTGTTCATTGCCGCTTACCTGCTTTGTCGTGCTTAGTGTAGAAGCATGGGTCATGCTTACCTCCCGTCGAGGCGATAGGAATAGGGAGGTTCGGGGTAGCGTCGGCACAAAAGACAGAGGCTGGCAAGGATACTCCTCAATGTCCCAAGGTCGCTCCTCGATACGTAGTCAAGGGTCGTTCGGCACGAACCCTGGCAGGCCCATTGATTGGCATGGGCACCCCTTGTAAGCATGGTTGGCCTCACGTAGTGGTAGGAGGGTGATCGCCGGTCGGCCGTTGGCAACACCTCCGTCTTCCTCGCTGTAATTTGTTCAGTGCAGACCTACACTGGCTCTTCCCGAAGTCGGGAATACTACGGCGTTGAGGTGCCCCGTTGAACTGGAATACTACTAGCCAGGTGGTGGCGGCCGTTCTGCCATTGCAGCGTAAGTCACTTTCAGTTCGTCACATGCCGCTTCGCTCGCAGAAGTCTCCGGTTTAAATGCCTGTTGAACTCCTTCCCGAACAATCCCGGCAATCCCAATAAAAGCCGGGCAACTGGTGACAGGAAGTAGCTTCCTGATCTCCTCCCGGAAAACATTGTACATGACGTCGCGAATTCCTGGGAGGCTGGCCTCGAAGTTGCAGCTGGACAACTCTAGTGTCGAGACGCTGGGGAGTTGTGTGATGAACCCTTCGACTGTTTATGATGATTATCAGCTTCTTATCTTCTTTAGCATGAGGGTCGGCGCGGGCGCTTGATCAGGATCCAAACATCCTCCACGAAGGCGGTGAGGCTCTCGTTGGGGCCATCTCCTGGATCGAATTAGGCATTCGGTCCTTTCTCGCCAACGCCGGCTGACGAACGTGCACAGCTCGATCTTACAAACTTGCCACAACGCTGAGAAGGATTCGTGGTTCTCAAACCAGTGCCTGGCAGTTTCTTCCACGACAAGTATACGTTCTGCAGGTGTTGGTCTTATGTCCACCCATTGTGGTGGGCGATACGATCATATTGTTCAATCCCCTCCGCGACGTCTACATACACCTTGACGCGAAAGGGCATTGGAGTGCGGGGTGCGGCGGGCATGCAAGCAATCGTGGGAGCCGACGCAGTTTGCAGCTACGGGTTTGTCACCGTTGGCTTAGTCTGCTTCGGTTTTTCTGACAGGAGAACAAAATCGGGGGTTCTTCCAGGTAGCAGCAACTGACTCGAATCGGGGGTTTTGATCACTGCCGTGTAGGAACTGAACTTAAATGGATGTGGGACCACTTTTCTGGTAATCAGCTTCTGTAGGCTGTCGCCGCGAAGAGGCGTGAAGAGTGGGCTGGGTAGGTAACACTCGCCCAAGTGATACACGCGCGATAAAATATCCATGCAGCTCGCAGCTTGTGTATGGAGTGTTGATTAAACGTGTATGTCGACGAAACGTGCGGCAGACCAGCGGATTTAATACCAACTGTAACACCTGTGCTCTGTGAAAGTGCACGTCTACGCCAGAACTATTTAGGAAGCAGCACAGCATCATTTAGCACGGCACGGGAACTACCAGTTTTTCGGTGCGCCGCACAACCAAAGTTAGCCTTTGGTCGTTCGAACGAAGCGGCACCCGATCACAGACTGCCAAGCACGACTCACGCAATTCCTGTAGCTAAACTGCGTATTTCAACAGATTAATCACGATTCACTACAGACTTCAAAGGTTCCGATGGTCAACGAGAGCACAAAAACGCCGCGTTGAAATTTATCCTTGCGACATCCGAATCACTCCGAGGTCCGATCAACGCAGTCCGCGATTGTCTCTTCCGTGGCAATATCAGCAATATCCCCGTCGATCACCAGCAAAATGCATACCGTTCCTTCGTATTTTTCACGTTATAGCTACGTGAGAGACCAGTCTGAACTGTGAAGTCGCTTTCGACCAGCTTCATTTGACGGCTCCCGCATCTGAAATCAACTTGCTCAGACCAGCGACAACGAACAACGCATCCGACAAGCTTCGACTGAGCTGGGGCCAGCCGCTGCCTGGGCGCTGCCATCTTTCCTGTGACGTCACGTATTTGGTCTTGTCACGTGACGAGTCGACATTTTTTGCGTACAATGGGAGCGGCCTGTAGTGGGCCACTTTCGAATGCAAGCCCCTCTACCTCGTTGATTTCAGCAGATTAGCATATTTTCATGAACTCTATTAAAGGTTTTATGTTTTTGCCGTTGAACCAAGCCCATAAGACGCCCCAAAACTTGAGTTGGACGTACAGTGCACTGACATTGAACCGACCGTACCAACTTTCAACAGAGCCTTGATAGCCGAGTGGTACAACTATTAAAATAGCTATAGGGTACGTGTTACAGACTAAAAACAAATAGTCGGGGTTTTCTTGGCCTTACTGCAAAACCTTGGTTTTTTTGTTGTTTTTTGTCTTGTGATTTCAATACGTACTTTAGCTGTTTAATAAGGTATATCGAACCGTTATGAAGCCCCTCGTAAACGTTCTGGCTGTCAGTTCGGTGTCAGTGCCCAGTACCTGGAACTTGTGTTTTGGGGTGTGTTATTTGAGACAAAAGTGTGTAAGACTACACCCTTTTTTTAGAGTTTATGGCGAATGCATAACATGGAGCAAGCAATACTGACACAAACAAACGAAGCATGCGTTTGCTCCTATGCACAATACTAAGCTCTGTAATACTCGCACACTGCTTACTTAGAGAAGGAAACGACACATCATGAACGCTTCAAAGATACCACACATATTACAAGAAGATATTAAATCTTAACCTCTATAAATATTCACAAATAGCAGCGAAAACGTTTTTTATAGATAAATATTAAAACAAGTTTGTCAAATTATAAATAAAATAAAAAAATGCGTGATGTTTACAAATATCTGTAATGCCGAATCCCCCTCCGTAACCTCCCCTCCTTGTCTCCTGCTCCCCACCCATTCAGCGGGAAAACTTCCCCTCTAACTTTAGCGGAAAAACTGTCCCACTAAGTTTAGCGCAAATATTTCCCCGCTAAATTGAGCGGAACAATTTCCCCGCTAAATTTAGAAAAAAAAAAAAACTTCCCTCTTATTTAGCGAAAAACTTTTCCGCCAAATTTACCGGGAAAGTTTACCCTCGTGATGTCACACGTGCCGCACGTGTGACGTCATTATGGGAAAGGTTCCACAATGCAATGCTCGGTTACGCCGAACCCGACGCCGTTCATCCCGGAAACGGGCGCCTAAGAGCTGCGCTCTAAAACCGAAAACGCCATATTTTAGTCTTATTCCTATCGTTTGCAAAGATGGAATATTAGATTTGTTTTTCTATGCACAGCATGTAACCTAACGCTTCAAAGGTACTTTAGTCGGCCCGCAAAAATCGGTCTCTCAACGCTTACAGAAAAAAAAAAACAGCTTACATCGGTAAAGAAAAAAATAATACTGTTCTAGGCAATTTGCGACGCCATTTTGCGGACGATGAACGCGTAGAGAGAAATGCTGCCGACAGATGGCGTACGCCACGTGAGAGCAGCGCCAATTAAATAGTTTTTTTGTTTTTTTTTTTGCGAGATCGTTTGCTATAAATTTGAATCGACCGGCGCTCTGTCGACGCTGCGCACGTCATCTGTTGGCATGGCGGTACTTATCTTTATGCCCGGATCGTCTGCGAAGTGGCGACGTAAGTGACCCCGAACACGTGTTTTCTTCTTTCTTTTTCCGCAAGGTAAGTTTATTTATATATATATATTTTTTTTTTTTTTTTTTTTTTTTTGCTGTAAACTTTCACCACGTGCTTGCACCTATGAAGTGAATGGCAGCGCGATATGTTGAGAAACCCATTTTTGCAGGTCGTGTGAACTGCCTTCAAAACCGTTAGTTTACAGGCTGCATATGTATCGAGATACACTTGTTGTCTTACTTTGATTCACTATTTTATGAAACTAAGGAGCATTTTCTTAAAGAAGTTTCGGAATTTTTGCCGTTTTCACCATCTTGAGGATGATAGTGCTCAGTTCAATAACATAGTGCTGCGTTTAACGAATACACTTAAAAATATCCGAAGGAATTATTACGTCATTACCACGCGTAGTCCATTATCCCTTTCAAGAGAAACGGCCGCCCTTTGATCCGTATCATGATATACCATTTTGTTAAGCTCCATTCCATTCATCTGAAACGGGGAAGGAAATGCAATTGAACCCTACGTCCTACTTATTTAGACTTGATGCTTGAAGATAAAAAGAAACACAAAAAAAAACGCTCACATATTGTTTCACTGGGGTTCCCCCTTCTTCGTACTGCAACAAAAACGACTTCGAAAAAACATCGGCTGGTTGCAGAGATAGAGTGGTGTCTTCATCGATAAAGAGTGTTAGCTGATCCCCGTCACTTCGAGCCTCTATTACATGTGGATACACTAGCCTCCTTCTCCCAAAACCTAAGAGTGAAAAAAAAAAAAACATTAAATGAACAATAAGCTCCTTGAAAGACCACATGAAGCAGCATTGCCATTCGCCATCTCATGGGCCCGAACCGTGCGATTGGATCCCCGTCTTCGCCAAAGGCTGGCGCAGCACTCGATATTGATACAAGCTGAGCTTGGTTCACGTCGAACACTGCTGCAGCTTTTGTGTCCAATATATGCCCAGTGTATGCACCAAAGCAATGGTGTATTCGGATAATTGGCACAGTCGCAACTAGATGGCGCAAACTTCTCAAAATGCCCTATTATTTGTTTTACCGCAAACTGACCGCTTATAAGCATATGACATAAAGTTCCTCTCGCAGGGTCTAGGTGAGGAGTTATTTCAGTTATTTGTTTAGCTCTTGATCTTTTTACGCATGGTTTAATCTTATGCGGCACCGCTCAGCGCGATACAGACAAACATGAACCATCGAATTCTAAATGCTTGTGAATTTAAAAACAAAATAAACTACTTTAAATAAAAACATACGCGCGTGGTTCGACGACTTACAACCAAATTTCCCAACATATTATTTATTAAGCCTCAAGTTCGTTCACTGTACGTGGTAACCGTACCTTAGTTGAAACTATTCGGACGCTACACTATACGGAGGTTTAGTAGATCGGTCCGATTACTCCGATTACGATACCAGATACCTCGCCGACGCCTTTTTGTGTGCACCGAATCGCTGTCACGTACCGTTTTAGAAGGTATCGGAACGGCCAACTAAAACTCCCTGTCGTCTACTCATATGCAGCCACTAAAAACTTTCGCATTATGTATGGTGGTCACCCCTCGAGATTCAGCATATTGTTGGGTCACTGACATATTGGTAATAATGACAATTCAAGTTGCAGCGAAGGACATCAAGATACAGTGAACCTTCTAAACCAATTGTTTCCCAACCCATGGCCCAATGATTTGGCCTGGTAGTTCAACAGATAAGAGTACCTAGTGTGTAGATTTACGCCCGTGGTTAAAACCCGAGATTTCACTCTTGACGTTTTGAAAGCTTTTTTGTACAATATCTCTAAACATTATTCGATAGCAAAATACGTTAGTCATACAAATCAGTCTTGGGTAACAAAGCGCTACTGTAACTTCTGTACTCTTTTATGACGTTTAACTGTAACGAGTTACTTTTTCAAGAACAGTAAATTGTAACAATAGTACTATTACTTTTTCTGAAGTAACCGCGAAAGTAATGACGTGACTTTAATTGGCAATTTCCAGTTTTTTTTATTTTTCTTATTTATAAGATATCATTGAACGCGTACAATCGTTCCATTCCTTGCACCTTCGAAATGATGTGTTCCGACATTTCGAGTATAAAGTTGACTTTCCACAAACTTTTTATTACGTTCTTTCTCGCGAGTCATGAACCAAATTTAGCCACGCGCACTTTGATGCAAGCAATACTCTAGCTATATTTACGCAGGCGCTTGTAGTTTGGGCTGAACATTTGCACCTTAGCATTATGAAGGTCTAATTATGTCGCAGCATTTTCATTAGTGCCCCGGTAGATGCGCTCACTTTGAACTGGCTTGAAGCGCAGGTATCTAAAGTTCGCAACATCGCCACGGGATGCCGCCACAGTGCCGGTGGCTGACGAAACTAGATGCTAGAGCCACTGTATATGGCAGCGTAGCTGCCATATACAGTGGCTCTAGCATCTAGTTTTCCCTGTTTGCCTCCCACCGTTTCCCTGTTTGCCTCCCCGCGCTTTTCCCTGTTGCGCCTCCCACCGTGATTGGTCACACGCGGTACCATAGCAACGACCCGAGCTGGCTCGGTTTCCATAGCAACCGAGTGACTACTCGTCACGAGACCATGCGGAGGGCAAGTTCGTCTGCTTCTTGCGCAGGGGGTAGCGGTGACGTCAGAACGCCGAGCCCTGATTGGCTGATCGCGACCCCCTATCTGAGCGTCGTCTGCTCCTTTGCAACGTCGTCTGCTCGCAACGTCGTCTACGTCTGTCTCACCTTTCCTGCGACTTTCGGAATTGCAGAGGCCAGATTCACGAAACGATCTTACGCCAAAAATGTGCGTAAGACATAACTTAAGAACAAATTCGTGTTCACGAAACAAAATTTTCGTAAGTTTTGCGCAGGTTACGACGAGATCCTACGACAGCCCCGAAGCTGTCTTACGCACTTCTTACGATCAAATCAGCATGGCCGACAGCGTCGCGGTCGCGACGACCCATGGACGTTTATTTTTCTACGTGCGCTTCTCATGCGTCCCGACTTCAAGCAGCAAGGAAAAAGTAAAAAGTGCTTGAAACAGGCCACGACGAACAAGAACGCTGGATCCACAAACACCCGGGAAAAGCTCCAACGGCCACGATTCCCCCGAACGCTACCAAGCGAGCACGGCAATTAGGCCTAGCAGGCACTCCGCGACTCGGCCCACGACCGGCTGGTGAGCTGAATGAAATATGAACGCGCGACCCTTGTGAACCCTTCCCGTATTATACTTTGATCGCTGACCTCAGTTTTAGATTAAGAGGTCAATTTCTTCCTCTTGTTATCTCCTTGTTTCCCGAGGCAACGGTGACTCTCGCCGGTGAAAAAGCGGTGAATCTCCGACAGACGCAGGAAAGGTAAAGCAGCCATCGCTTTGACTAGCAGACGTAAAGCAGACGACGTTAACTGCGCCAACCCGCCGGCGCCAATAAAGAATGAGGGGTCTCGCCGCACACGAAAGGAGGGAAAGAGTATTTGGGAGGGAACTTGCGGACATTAACACGCTCACCCTCTCGCTTCTTAGCAAACAAACCTCGGCGCCTCGGGACACCTCGCATGTGAGTCCTTTGACTTCCGTCCTTGATGCGCGTCTCCTAGTTGTTAGACAAAAACAACGCACCGCTCGAGTTATTTCGTCTGCCCTCTCTGAAAGGCGAAGTCGAGCTCGCTCTTGAAGACCCGGTGTCGCAGGAAAGGTAAGACAGACGCAGACGATGTTGCGAGCAGACGATGTTGCGAGCAGACGACGTTGCAAAGGAGCAAACGACGCTGAGATAGGGGGTCGCGATCAGCCAATCAGGGCTCGGCGTTCTGACGTCACCGCTACCTCCTTTCTCATGCGCAGAAGACGAAAATGAGCCCACTTGCGAGGCGTATAGAGTAATATACACAAGGTAAAAAGCGGACACTGCCCTAGGCCCAACGTTACTAAAACACTCAGTTCGGAAACTCGCCGTCGAAACCTGGGCCGCTGGCGTCCACCGAGACCGAGCTAAATACGACAACAGCGCCACTCTTTATCATTTGTCTGTACTGTGGTCACGCTGAGCTTTTAGAAAGCATGTTTTTGCGTAAAAACAAACAGAAAAGACTTTTTGTATGAAATTTATTGGACTTTAATACAAAATGAAGGACGCGTGATGTTTTTAAAATCTTTAGTTTGCAAGGCTTTGCGGCACAATTAATATTGTTTTTATACAACCATGCCTCAGCGGTGCTTTCAGGTAGCGCGTCCCGACCTAGGTCCAGTTTAACTTCGGTAGTACGACGCGGCGCGTCCGCTGGGGAGACGGGGGTGGCACCCCTGTAACCTCTTCCGCTGTATCTGTTTCGGCCCAAAATGGCCGATTAGAGTCAAAATAGACGTCACCGGCACTTCCTCGAGTGGCCGCTGCGGGAGAAATGGCGGCGCTGTGCTCGCCATTAGCTCGGTGCTCGAGGAAAGATCGGGGACATAATTTCAGAGCAGTCTCTATGGCAGTTTCCCAACTGAGTGTTTTAGTAACGGTGCCTAGGCCCCAGAGCCCAGATAGACGAGTCACAGCTAGCGCTCCTAGCGGACGGCATTAAACACAATCTAGTTCCGGTTACGGTCAAGTTAGTTTCGGTTTCGGTTTGGGCGTTTCTGCTCCGGTTCTCCGGCACCCTTTTCTTTCTCCCCATCTTTCCTTCTTGCGTCGTTCCTCGCGACGCTCTCGGGAGCTCTTCGGCTCCCGGAGCCGCTGTTTCATTTTTTTTTAATGTTGACGCAGTTTTATTTTAATTTTTACGATATTATCCATGCAAAATGTGTAAAAGAAAATTTCCACTTCACAAAACGGATGCGTATATCTTCTTTGTTGGTTTTTCCTACTGTAAAACATTGAAGTTACACAACCTCCACATTGACTCCTGACTGGTGGAGCATTTTGGGGTGAACAACAGTAAGTGATTAGAAAACATTTTATTGGACCACATTCGTATATACATGATTTACTTCAGGCGCTCTGTATGTTTCACAAGAAAAAGATATAAAAAAATGAATATGAAGGAGTTTGGCATATCGTACACTTCGTAATAGATGTTTCGCGGAACCAAGTTAACAACTATTTTCCACGGGGAAGTTGGTGAATGGTCCATTCGCTTTCACGCCGACTCGGGCTCCGGAAGTAAGTCAAGAAATAAATAAGACATCACTATCATTACCAGTCATAAGAGTGTAATAAGAGTGCAAAGCACACAGCGAAGAGTACGAATTCCCAATTTCCAGCTAATATAAGACACACAAATTGGCATAGCCTGAAACACACTGCGGGCGAGCCAATACCAAACACTGAGAACCCTATTCGGAATTTGACAATATTCAACGGTCCTAAACATTTCTCGAAATACAATTGATCAGAAATAAGGTATAGCTCAAAAAAGCGGCTAAAAAACTATAAACAGTGGATACAAAAGTGGATACATTTTCTTACTAATATCTATATAATCTATACACTATTTTCCATCGAAATTCTGTAGAAAGTGGAGAAATATATTTGCAAAAGGGCCGTGATACACATTTGCTGGAAATAAGGGAAACAATTTTTTTAGTGCAATTAAGCTGCAGCCCGCTAAATTAATACGCACTTTTTGTTTCTGATTTGGTAACCACCTCCCTTAATAGACTATGAACAGTTAAACTTGTCTAGTTGCTTTACAACAACTGAAGAGTGTAACCAAACTTTGTCCAGGTTCCAGTTAAGAAATCGAACATGCCAACACAGGCGTATTTTCACGCTAAATGGGAGAAGAGCCGGAGAGGAGGAGGGGAAGGTACGGATGGGGGAGGAGGGGCATACCCTCCCCTTTGCACCCTCTTCTCCTCCTCTAGAGCTGCGCTCTAATTCGACATTACAGAGAATTGTTAACGTCTTTCATTTTTTTTTACTCGTCCAACTATCGAATTTGCGGCCACGTAGGTCCGGTTTCCAAAATACTATCCTAAGTGTCCTGCTTTCACCCGTTGCAGCCGAGGGCATTGTTTTTAGTAGCAAACGGCCGGAATACGTTCATGCCAAATTTTCGGTAATTTCCCTTTTGTTCATCGGACAAATTGTGCTGAGTTCGTTGGACGGGCTTCGGGCATTGGTGACTGCGAGACTTCCGTTGAATGTGGACGACCGTCATCCTCCTCGACTTTGCGTTTGCGTTGCTCTGTGCTGCCAGAGAAGGATTATGCATATCCAGTATTACATTAAACCGCCGCCCCCTACACTGGCAGGTGCGCAGGGCACCGCCCAATATGAGTCGGACATCCCATGCGTACTCTGCTTGCAGGTTGAGCTCGCCGGCACAACAAAAAAAATTGTCGTAATCGTTTTTGTTTTTTGGGGGGGGGGGAGGGGGAGGTTGTGGATTAACCTTAGGAGTACGGGAGTTTGGGTTAGTCCTTGTTGGAATTTATGTGTTTCTGATTTGAGAGGAATGCTTATAATTACAATTCGGACGGGACTCACGTGCGTTCGAGAAATTCTGCGGGTGTGGATTCGGCGAGAAGAAGAGGTCTCGCCCACGAGCCATCACCCAGGTATACGGCTATTTCTGCCTAGCTGAGAAGAGGCCATTCTCATGCAACGCTAGCCGCGCAGGCTTGTCGAAGTCGTAGTCGAGGAGTGAACTCTCCATGCGCTCACCGTTTTCGCAGTGGTAGCGGACGGTGTCCCAACGTAGATTAGCTTGGCCAGTCGATCTGCGTACTTCTTTACGGGGATCCTGCAGTGTGCGGGAAGCCGATGAAAATCGACGGTAGACTACGGAAGACGACGCTGTCCGGGCGGTAACGTGTCGTCGAGCTTTGTATAGGCGGTGAAGGGCCGTTCGGGAGTTTCAGACTCGAAAGGATGATTACCGACACTAGCAGGGTCGGCGCCAGGTCATGGAACACAATCTCGGCCTCCGCCAGCTCCGTCTCGATCGCACTCGATGGAGCTGTACACCGCCGGCTCCGTGGACCTTAGTCACCCGCTCTGTGCACCATCCCGCACGTCAGCCGAACTTCACCGAGCGCCATGACTTCCGCAGTCCTCCCGCTCATTTGCGAGAGATTCAGGCTGACGTCAGTTCCTGGATCATGATCAGCGATGGTGCGCTTTGTATCACCTACCGCTGTTTCATTCAAGAGCTGCCGAATCCGGTTAAGTGGTTTCAAACGTTTGACATGTGCATGATTGTGCTGCGTGACATCTAGGTTCGGAGTTCGCTGTCACTTCGTCATAAGTACGCCACCAAGGTTTTTTGGCATCTCTCGATCATTCGCGCGAAGCGTGATCAAAACTGATGCGGAGTGTTGTTGTGGCTGTTTTGTACCCGTGTTGCAACTCCTATTAAAAATAGAGTTTCTCTGTTGTTATTTCGTCATTCTTCCCTACCCCGTATGTGCATGTGCGGAACTTAGTGTCCGTGTTATTTCGTCTGTAAAAGCATCAATTGGAATTCGCAAGGTTCTTGGGAGTGCAGAATTCCAAACTAGGCAAAACTGTCGTATTAAGTAAACAATAAAAATAAACACTCTTTAAAAGAATTAAAAAAAAGAAGCACGAGCAAAACACGAATGTGCTCCATCGCTATCCATTTGTTGTACAGGAGTTCATAATTTTATTTTTTCACGTATTAGGGTATCTAAACCTGCTCATTTATATTTTTGGAGAGAATCAATTCATGCACGCTTATGAGGCATGTGTAATATATTCGAAGCACGAATTTTCAGATCACTAGAAATATAGTGGAAGCATACTCAAAGTATGGCATAAAGGTATACTTGAAATACGCCATAAGTACACCGTGAGTATACTCCATATCGGCCATATTCACACGGAGTTATTACGGAAAAAGTATGCGTACTGAGTTCGTCGCAAGTATATTAGAAATATTCTGTTTTTCGCTAAGGCTGTTTTCAACGTGATGTGAGTTCTATCTATAAGTGGTGCCTGTCTAATGATAATGTCCTAAACGAGTCGAAAACACAAATTATTCTCTAGGTTCAAAGCGTGTCATTGTGCAATCCTGCTACTCTTCAGATACGACTGTTATTAGTCGTGTGTTTCTGCTCGGGAACTTGGGTATTTATATAGAAACCGAGATTTGTTTTAATCACCGGGTTAGGCATGTTAACAATTTGCCTCTACGCATATTAGGTACCGTAACGCGTAGATGTAACATCTTTAGGAACACCCTTTTTTTTCTCATGTTTTTCGTTCCCTTTCCCGAAGCCGCCATCGTTAGCCTCACTCGTGTGGAACTCCGTTGGATCGACCGAATTCTCTAGTATTGAGCATATTTAAAGAATCTTTATAAGCGGGTTTTACGATCGTTATTTACAACTCACTGCATTTTATGACTACAAAAAAACTTGTAATCTGATTCGTCTAAAATGTTGGTGTACTAAACGGATGATTTGGGATTGTATGTTCTTGAACAATATTTAAGACGGTTGTTTAGACTCACCGGCGCCACTGAACTGTGTATGTTTACATGTTCCTCAGAGGGCGAGCAATATTTACAGCTTATTTTATAATTTTTCATACTAAAAATTGATCCCATGACTCGTGTGCAACTGGTTTTCAACAAATTCGAATCTAGCTCAGGTAGTCTTGATATTGTAATTTTTTTGACCTGAAGAAAAACTTCAAGAGTGCGCTGACGTTTTTCTTTAACTCTGATATGTAGACCAATTGTTTTGTGGATTAATATGTTGTTTCTTAGTGCATGACTAAGAAAGCCTAGCGCTTTTTTGTGGCACCCAAAATAAATCAAATAAATAAATAAATAAAAACTGAAAGACACATTTTCATTTGGAGGAAAAAGCAGACTGTTACCTACAGTTTAAAATATTACATTTACACATGATTTGAGTGACAAACATAACATTTTATAATAACTACTTACTTGCGCTGTCCAGCACCGCCATGAAATATGTCCATACAATACTTTTCAGAAGAGCGTGCCACATTTTGAAAAAAAGTGTTGAATTCACGACATACGAATGAAGCCGAGCGTGGCTGTATATAAGACGAGGCAAACAATGACAAAATCTCGCACATTTTGATGTCAGGTGACATTTTAGGTTTCAAAATAACATTTCTTGAAACGTGCTTTCTCTATAGTGCACATGATAGTTTGGAAGGTCAGCATGACCTATGTGAAATGAAGGATGTGGAAGTTGTTATTTGTGCCCTGATGTTAACCTAGTGGCCGGCATATACGTAGATTGAAAGGGCAGTACAAAATGTCAACAATCAAAGTCACTGTAGCTTGTATGTGATATATTGTTTACCGTGGAACAAGGAAGAGCGAACACGCAATCGACAGCAAAGTGTTGCCATTCGGAATCGTAATCGCAGCTAAAGTACCAATAATTTCTCGATTTACAGCGATGTATGCTGGTCGTGGGAACCACAGTGTGACCTCATGGGGTGGACACTGTCGTATGACAGAAAGTTGTGCCATTTTTCTGCCAATTTAAGGCTAAGTTCTTATAATTGCGATGTATAAGTGTCAATACACGAGTTGAAAACCGTGTATTATTACAGAAGCTTTATGAGATTTTCCTATTTCTATACAATGAAAAAAAAAATCCCCTGCACACTGCTAACGTACCCGTGTTCAGCGGGGTTTGTTTGATGAACGGAAAATAGCTGGGACTCGCCTTTTCTGTTTATTATAGATTTCGACCGCCCCTCTGATGATGCTAAACGGATGGGGTGTGCTGTCGGGGCCGAATGGACACTGACAAGTCGACAACCTATAAAAGACGGCTTCTAGACGTTTACGAAAATTGCGATGGTGAACTATAACTAGGTGTTTTATTATAAGGTCAATCATAAAAACAATATATCCAGCTATAGAAAATTTTATGGCACACAGCGTTAAGAATCTCTCCCATCTTATTTTGTTTAACCATTTTATGAAAGCGGACGCATGTCTTCAAAACGTAGTCGCTTAAACATTTATTCAGTTCTCCTTAGCCGGCTTTAGAATTTGTAATCGTTTAAAGTATAGTATCTTGACCATTGAGTTTTCTTTAGCCTGCTATAATACAATAAATGCGACCATAGAATTTTTTTTGGCCGACTATAGAGATATTTCTGACTCGAATGCTACAGACACCCGATCATTCACTTTAGGTGGCTATAGCGCAATGAATGTTCCAAAAAAATTATAGACAAACGCTCAGTAAGCTATTTTAGCCAAGTATAGATGACTTAATTTTCCTCAAGTGCAAAAACCCTGAGAACATTCAATTATCTACGGCCGGCTGTAGAAAGTTGTGTGTCACCAATTTCAATCACTCATGTCTCCGGCTTGAGCGGCGTCCGGCTTGAGTGGCGTCGCCGTCGCCGTCGCCGTCGCCGTAACCGCGCGGTGCATTATGGGTAAATTTCCCCGCTAAATCTAGCTGAAAAATTTCCCCGCTAAATCTAGCGGAAAAATTCCCCCGCTAAATCTGGCGGAAAAATTTCCCCGCTAAATCTAGCAGAAATATTTCCCCGCTAAATCTAGTGGAAAAATTTCCCCGCTAAATCTAGCGGAAATATTTCCCCGCTAAATCTAGCGGAAAAATTCCCCCGCTAAATCTAGCGGAAAAATTTCCCCGCTAAATCTAGCGGAAAAATTTCGCATGACCCCCCTCCCCGAGGTCACGTGAACCCCCCAGGTCACGTGACCTTGGGGAGGGGTTCATGTGACCCCAACGAGGTTACGTGACCTCAGGTAACGTGACCCCCCCTGAGAACAGGTGACCCTCAGTACCTTCCCTCCTCCTCCTCAAGAGCTGCGCTCTAATTCGGCGTTACAGGGAGTTGTAAACGGCTTTCATTTTTTATATCTGGATATAGAAACTTGTGTGGTACTGGGGTAGAAGCATTACGGGAAAACAAATTGTTTTACCCAGCTCTAAAACGTTTATTTGGCTGCAGTTGACAGCTGCCTGCAATCACTAGAGTTGATTTCCCTGGATATAAAAATGTTTAGGCTATAGATATTAACTTAATTAAGTTTGTCGTATCAAAATTAGCTGCCATGTTTTCTCCAGAAATTTACGCCACAATATTAAGAAACTGCATAAAATGAAATGTGCCTTTGTTTTGGTGACAGTTCAGCTATGTCAACGTTTAGCCTTATTCCCACATCAAGAGCTGAACGAGTTTATTTCAGCATATTTTTGTTAAAAAGATATAGAAAGTTGTGTGTCACCAATTCCAAGCAATCACGTATATTACATTTTTATAGCTGGCTATATAAAATGGTGCTGTACAGGGGTAGAAGCATTACGGTCAAAAAATGATTTTACCCTCGCTATAAGAAATGTTTAAG
Source organism: Ixodes scapularis (assembly GCF_016920785.2). Lineage (NCBI taxonomy): Eukaryota > Metazoa > Arthropoda > Arachnida > Ixodida > Ixodidae > Ixodes > Ixodes scapularis. The sequence continues at coordinate 90,342,652 of NW_024609879.1, forward strand.
CTAGATATTCTAACCCATCTAAATCTATCATATCTAAAATATATGTGCCATATTTTATCGAGGAAATAACGCAATAATAATAAGAAGAGGCTGCATAAAATAAAAGTGTGCCTTTGTTTTGGGCACGTTTCTGCTATGGCTTTCCGAAATCGCATTTTGAATTGCTACCTAGAGCCTTATTTTGGCAGCTTGAATCGCTTCCAAATGTGTCTCTTGAACCTTCGCTCAAGAGCACAAAAATTTAATTTTGTCGCTGGAAAAAAAAGTTTTGAGGCTGCAATTGTTTTGTCTGACACAATTTCTAAATGTTAAGTCTCTTGTTGAAAAAAAAAAAGAAAGCTTTGAGGTGCAAGAATTGGACGTAGCGTGGTTGAAAATTGTGGTGGACATTATTGTCATTATGAGTCGACACTACAAAAAGCCTCTTTGAAATTTTTGTTTTGCTGCATTGACTCTGCCAGCAAAAGACATAACATTTAGGAATTGTATCATGCGAAAAATTAAGAAACGTAAAATGCATGAACAGTCGGATAAGATCCTTCACTGAACCGAACACGGTCAGCGTGACTAGAAGTAGACCGCTCCCTCAACCCGTTTCGTTGCTCCCTTCCAGTAAGAAAAAAATGAGGCATAGGAAGTTTTCTCAGACCGCATTTCCTACACCGCTCAGCCTTTCGCAACGAAGAAACCACTACTGCGCCTGCGCAGTGATGGCCTTGACTGTAGAGCTCCGAGTATCGTAGCGGGTTGCGGAGAGGCTTGCTAGACGGCGGAAACAATCTGCAAAAACTCCCTCATGTCACAAGAAATGGGCTTCCGAGTTTCTGGGCCAAGAGCTTAAAGGAAACCTACACAAAATGGGGAAATCATTTCTTTTTTTCATTTCTTCATGGCGTCGTAAACGTTTCTATATGTGATAACATTCAGCCACGAACAGCTTGATTCACGTGTCTCTGAAGCGCCGAGTGACTACAGGCAACACCTCGAACAGGTAGCCAAGCTGCCCATATATATTCCTGCGACTGCTCTGCTTTAGTAATTTGTGATTAAAAAAAAAAAAAAAAAAAAAAAGACAACACGCGGGAATGGGCAAATGTTTGTTAACCCTTATTACGTTAAGCATGACGTTATGGAGTAAGAACAATGCAGGCAAATAGAACGAATGCTTTAATACGTTTGCTATAGAATGCTGGTCGAAAGCATTGGTACGACCTGGCATGATGTCGGTACAAAACACGATACGTGCGCATGCGCGTTATTAAAACGAAAAATTAAAAAAGAAACGACGCAATCAAGTTAGCGGTAGGTTGGTTTTGAAGGACAAGGGAAAAATGAAACGAAATGAACGTATTGCATTTGCGCCTCTTCCTACACACTAGCATCCGAAGAATCCAGAATTGCAGAGCTGTAGATGCAACTTATGCCTCGTTCACACTTGTGAACCGGCGGCCGGATCCGTCAGAACTCTGACGCCCGGCGACGAAAGCAGGCAAAATTTCCGGCGGAGAGCACGATCGCTCTGGGACCAATTTTAAATGCCGGAAAAAAGTTGTCTCTCGCCGCTAGCCAATCAGAATGCACGGGGGACGTGGTGCGTGCTGACGTCATATCCCCGCTGACGAGCTGGCGGTGATGGCGATGACACGCGCGCGGGCAAGGGGGAGGTTTGGGAGCTTTCGTCAGCTCTCGTCTGTTCGGGAAACTGCGAGACGCTCGCGCCGCGTACTCCGCAGGCGGCAACAAATGTGAACGGCCCGATCTTTTTTTTGGCGATCGAATCTAGTCGGCGGTGAGTGCTTATTTCGCAAGTGTGAACGAGACATTACAGGTGCGACATCTTCGACGCTAGTTTATCTAAGCCACGCCAACATAAGATATCATAACACTGTAATAAGGCGTATTCCGTTTCAGCGTATGCTAAAAATATATTTTTTAGGCGAGTTCTTTTTTGTATTTTTTACTTACAAGCGGCCGCAGCGGTGACGGGCGGAGAGCGCATCACGTGCTCCATTCCCAGAGCTCGATTGGCTGAGATCGTAGCGTCCGCTACGGTCAGGTCGGACGTACGCTGAAACAGTGTGCGGCCCAAGCTAAATGATCTCGTAATGTAGAGCCAATATTATAGGCCAGTCCCTTAGCAAGTAGAAGGACGTCTCTCTGTTGTTCTCTGATTGATTTTATTGCAACAAGCAGGATCTTAAAACTGTTGTGCATGCCTGCGTCGATACCATTGTAAATGTATTAACGTTTGAGGGGACGACTACAACCGTTTCATTGCCGAAGGCGTCAGTACCTACAAATGCAAGTCGTGTTCAAAGCGACGTGACCCTGATGAAGCGAAGCTGAATGCCACTGCGTCGGACACGCCCAAAAAGACGCCGTGAAGGACGGCGAGGAAAAGGGTTCCAACAACAAATCATTGGTACAGAGAAGCTCCCACGAAAAACTTGTTTTGTCCTTGACAGCCAAATTGGACTTGCTTGTAGGCACTGTTTAGATATTGCGCGAGGAAAACGCCATGATAAGAAGTGAGCTTCAACAAGCCAAATCTTATTGGACGCAGCTCGTCTGTGCTGCTCCCAAGATTACCGATCGTGCAGCGTCTCGTGCACACAAGAGTTACGCCGGAGCCATGAGTAGTCAGAATACTACCGGAAACAGTCGCCACCTTGACAATGACGCTGGTCCTGCAAAGGACAAGACTGCTTTGTGGAACATCGCTCCACCAGCTCAGACATGTGCCTCTGGTTCTGTCGTCGAGGATTCATCACTATGACACGCTCAGTCACGGACGACGGATTTCAACTTATGACGAAAAAGAAGTGACTTCCGCTCGCGAGTGCTGGTGCGTGCACAAATTCCTCACTCTCCTCAATTCGCGGCCCCCTGTAAAGCGGGCACTTTTCGTGACAAGGTAGAGCCCGGACATGGCGTGCGAGGATGTTACCAAGTTCCTGTCTTCAGTGTTCCAAACTGGAATACTTCAGTGTACCAAACTTCACGGTAAGCACTATTCATACAATTCCTTTCGTGTGAGCACTACTATTGATTGCCTGATCAAAATTAATAACTCTAGAGCTTGGCCCTTGCGTGACCCGGATTCAGAGCGACCAACAGCTAACAAGGACTCGTGATGGACAACATCCGTGTTACGAGGCGCGTTCATAAAGTTCGTATTATCGGCAAAAAAAAAATTGAAAAAACGGAACAAAACAGGCATCAACGTGAGCACGCGTCCGTCTAGTTTCCGCACAGTCAAACATCGCATGTCATAGTAGCGCGGAACGCCGCTACGAAGTCGAAACAAAAATGGCACCGCCCGTCGGTGCCAAGCACTTGCAGTGATCCGTTTTTTCCATTTGAAGGGAAGCAATGCCAAGGATATTCATTCCAATCTGGGAGTGTTGTTCGGGGACAACGCCCCAGTTTATGACACTTTGGTTAAATGGCGCAGACGCTTCAAGTGTGGCCAAATAAGAGGAAAGCATTTTAAGAACGATGACCAAGTAATTGCTGAAGTGGAGCGATTCCTGAACATTCAAAAAAAGGAGTTTTATAACGACGGCCTCCGGCATGTGGTCCATCGCTTGAGGAGTTCTATAACAATGGCCTCCGGCGTGTGATTCATCACTGGAAAAAGTGGTTAACGTCGCGAACATGTAGAGAAAGTCTCAACTGTTACTCGAGTTTGATTGCTGGATCTGTATTCCTTCGTGACAATGACATGAACGTACTCGAATTTGATTGCTGAATCTGTATTCCTCCGGGACAATGATAGGAACGTTATGAACGTCTTTCGTACTGCCAAAACGCACCTGGGTTACCATGCCTGATGCTTTTTTTGAAGTGTCACGACTTCCGATTTTCATGTGATCTGCCTTACGGAAACTTGGCTTACACAAGCGATCTTTAGCAACGATTATTTTACTGACGAATATTGGGTCTACAGATGGGATAAGGATTCAACTGACTCGCGGGCCACTCTGGGAGGAGGCCGGGGTACTCACGGCAGTGCATAAATTGTTATCATGCTTTCGCAGGTTTAATCTGCAAGAAGAAAATGAATTTATTTGGGTGCAAATCAGTTTTCCGGGCCAGCCTCACTTATTAATTAGAAATTATTACTTCCCACCTCGTTCTGACACACAATCACTCATAAGCAGTTTGAATTAATTTCCCGGTGCTGTAGATTTGTCAACGAATGATGTGATGATCGTGGGTAACTTTAACGTGCCTAGCGTTGATTGGAATACAAACAGGATTAGAGCTACATTAAGTTAGTCATGTGCTAGAGTCGAAAAAACAATGGAGTTTGTGAAATTATTGGGCTTTTTCAGCTTAATACTACAACAAATGGGGCTAGACATACGCTTGCCTTGTGCGTGACTAACATATCGGCAATCACATTCGAGATTGCTGACTGTCCTATTGTCTTTATCGATAAATGGCATCCACCATTTGCTCTTTCTATTGTACTTTCTGCTCGGACGTCGGCAAGTAATCAGTCTCTCGGGTATAACTACGCTCGTGGGGATTGCCATGGTCTTTACAATCACCTTCGCAACGTAGACTGGAGCGTTATCTAATGGCACAGTTATATGTCTAACAGACATCGTAACTTCAGCCATGAATAATTTCATTCCAGGCAGAAGTGGTCCAACTAGAAACGACCCTTTTTGGTTTTCCAGAGAGCTACGTGATGCGTTCGGTAAAAAAGCGAGCTATAATAAAAAGAAGTACAATACCGGCATAAAGAAATGGCAGGGTCTGTTTAAAAAATATCGTTCAGCAGCCAAAAAGTTGATACGGCGAAATTCAGTTGAACGCAATTTGAAACGCGATCCTAATACTCTATGAAATTACGCGAAGTGTTTGAGGACGTCTAGTCGATCGAAAACTATTTCATTGCAAGACGACTCTGGATATAAATCTGAGCCGTCCGTCGTCTGTGACCTTTTTGGTACTTTCTTCTCTTCCGTCAGTAACTTGATTACTCGGTGCACTGTTATGACCGATCCTCCTCTTCAATCTACCCGCAGCTTCGCAGTTTCGAATCTTACGCTTGAAGATGTGCTTTCCGCAATAAATGAGCGCGTTCCAAAAAACGTCATGCGGTGAGGACGGAATTCCTGCTTTCATTGTAAAGGGATGCAAAATATTTTTGCCCCTGTGTTGCTACGCGTTTTTAACTTGTCCTTAGACGCCAATGTATTTCCTCAAGGATGGAAGAATGCAGTAGTTGTACCTATACATAAATCTGGTCGCACTGATGGCGTTAATAACTATAGACCAATTTCTCTTCCTCGTTCTTTTTCTAAAGTATTTAAAAAGGCAATGTGTAAGCATATTTATCTTCATTTTAAATCGCCTCTTTGTTTCAACCAGCATGGTTTTTGTCAAGAGCGTTCAGTGGAGACAGACCTTGTATCATTTTTGGAACACACTCTGCTTAAGGTCACGTCCCATGGACAAGTTGGTGCCATTTATTTCGATTGCTCTGAAGCTTTTTATCTCCTAGTTCATAAGTTGTTCCTTGCCACATTTTCAGCGTTGGGCATGACTAGCTCGTTTTGCAGTTGGTTGTCTAGTTATCTTGGCGGAAGACCTAACAGAGTGCTGTATGAATGGTGTATTTTCTGCCCCATATGTTTTAAATACTGGAGTGCCTCAAGGGTCCAATCTTAGGGCGTTGTTATTCAACATGTTTGTCAGTGATTTGGTAGAGAGTGTGCAACATTCAAAGGTGCTCCAGTTTGCAGATGATCTTAAGATTTATCGCGAAATTCCTTCAACTGACTGCCTAATGTTGTAAGACAGTGTTCAGGCAGTTTTAAACTGGTGCGTGAAAAATAATTTGGCACTTAACCCTAGCAAGACCAAGGTAGTTTTCTTTACACGTAAGACAAGGTACGTTGAGTACTCCTATATTAAGTTGGGTTCAGCTCTCGCGAGGTCAGATACTATTCGTGACCAGAGAGTGCTGTTTGATTCCTGACTTTTGTTTACTGAGCATGTTTCGACAGTTATGAATGATTCTTATCAGGTGCTATATGTTATTTCTCAAATTACGCAAAATTTTTGCACTTACACTAGCATGATTCATCTATTTCGCGCCCTAGTTTTGTCTATACTTGAGCTCTGCTCAGTCGTATGGAACACCATTGGATCGACTCAATCATTTTTTTTTAGAAAAAGTGCAGCGTCGCCTTGTGCGTATTGTTTACGATAGATGGGTTGGGAGGGGCATATATTTTGATAATGAATACTTACGTAATCTGCTTGACCTGGTACCCTTGCACAAAAGAAGATTAATGCGTGACATGACTCTTTTGTATATCATAGTAAACACTACAATTGATGCACCTTTGCTTTTAAGTGCGATTTCTTTTAGCGTTCCTCAAAAGCGTATCAGATTTTCCTTTTGATTTCTACCTGCAGAAAATTGGTGTCCAGCCCCCCATGACGCGCCTTCAGCTCCTCTATGATCGCGATAAGAGTGATTTTGAATTGTTTTCATTCCTCTTAAATTTTAGAAGAGCAGTGTTGGCGTCTTCATAAACATGTGTGCTCTGTTGTTCTCCGTAGTTTTATTTATTTCCTTTTATCTTTCCTAAATCCCGTCTTGCTTGTTTTTTTTTTTTTTGGCTGTATGTTTTTTTTTTGTTTGTAAGATGTGTGCACTAATAAGGCCACGAAATATTTTGGGCCACATTATACGGAATAAATAAATAAATAATAAATCTGTGTCCTCTAAGATCGTCAACAATACTCACAATGCGATAGGCATAACGAGCTTTATAGTCGCCGAGTAAGAGCCAGAAGTGGACGTTGTGTTGTGTTCGTTCCCTTCAGTGTTCCTGAGTCTCGGGTTTTATTACCATGACAGATCAGAGCATCAAAGTTTAATAGTGTGTGTTGATGCATTGTTATATTGCAAAACATTTCATATACGTCACTTGAGCAAACGCCAGCTTTTCACTTGAAAAAAGAAGCAAAAAAACACTGCCATCGAATGCATGCTATTACGACGAAAGCACGTTATATTAAAATCTTCAGAACTGCCAATTCGTAAAATTGTCGATTAGTACAAAAGGTTAAAGATCGCAGGAGCTTCCTCACTAAAAGTTGCTGTGATTATCCCTTGACCCAGGGCCGAAACAACTTCCCCTAGGCCCCACACGCGACGTTTACCTTATGCTTCGATTCTCAGACATTCCAACGTTCAAAGGAAGTTAGAAAAATGCGAGAATGCTATACTAAAAGCTCTATCGTAAATCATTGACGAGTACAAAACGTGAAAATCGCAGGAGCTTCCTCGCTAAAAGTTGCTGTGATTATGTGGTTACCTGGTTCTGAAACAACTTCCCAAAGGCTCTACCTACGACGCATACATTTCGCGTCGATTCTCAGACATTCCAACTCCAAACAAAGCTAGGAGTGTGCGAAAACTGCATGCTAAAGGACTTATCGATCCTCGGACACATCCAGGAGTCCGAGCACCGCCACGGCGATATGACTGATGCTGTTGCACTGGTGCTAATATCTAGAGCAATCTTGCAGAGAAAGCGTATAAAGTATCAATATTTCCGATCTTCACATTATACCTGCGACAGAGAGCACGAAGAAGCCCGAAATCGTCGGGAAACAGCTGCACATCACGATTTCGCGCACCGAACAAACTCGCATCCATCCACCAGCTCGGGTCCTGCCGTCTTAGCGGAGACATCACGGTTCTTTCGGGGTCTCGTGGTCTCTTGACGAGTAGTCACTCGGTTGCTATGGAAACCGAGCCAGCTCGAGTCGTTGCTATGGTACCGCGTGTGACCAATCGCGGTGAGAGGCGCAACAGGGAAAAGCGCGGCGCGACTCTGGCAGCTAAGCTGTCATGTAGGCGCTTTCACGGAGTCAGTTACTGGAGCTGCCGCCAGTCGGCGCGCCCTCCGCGCGCTTTCTAACTGAAAACCCAACAAAGTCAGGAGAGGCACCCAGGGTTAAAAAGAGGAGAAAACGTAAGAACAGGTATAAACAAACAGTACAGTCAGTCATTGGATATATGAACATGCAGGGTGGTAGAAATAGGTTAAAATTGGAAGAGGTAGAGGAGCAACTAAGAAAGGAGGATTTAATGGTGTATGGGTTTTTGGAAACACATCTCAGAGACATGGAGCAGCCACCTTGCAACCCTGACTATGTGTGGTAACAATGCAACAGAATGGGGGGAACGAGGAAGGGAGGTGGAATTGGAGCATTTATTAAGAAGAATATAAACTTTCAAAGGATCAGAAAGGAATGCGCTGAACATTTGTGGCTGAAAGGAAAAGTCGCTGGGGAATCAACAGTCCTTGGAGTTGTTTACTTATGGACAGGGACAGGTGCTAAAGAGGAAAACAGAAAAATTATTGATTGCATATCAAGAGACATTACTGAGCTAGGGGAAGGTTCTGAAATAATTATTATGGGAGATATGAATGCCCATATCGAAGGTCTGGATGGGTATACGGACTCAACTGGAAGCATATTAGTAGAACTGGTAGAAAAACATGACTTAGTTTTATGTAATACCAGTCAGAAGTGCGACGGGCACATAACGTTGGAAACTGGCAATCTACGATCAACTATAGATTACGTACTCATGTCACACAAAATATATGGTAAGTTACAGTAATGAAAATAGATGAAGAAGGTTCCAAAAGTCTTGGTAGTGATCACAAGCGTATTAAGCTGAATTTTGCCAGAGAAGTAAATGCTGAAACTAGACAACATAATTCAAAGCAAACTTTCTGCAGCGACAAAGAGTTGGAAATAGTTGCTAAAAGAATAGAGCAAGCAGTTTCAGGGCAACAATATACATATTGGTCCTATGAGAGCCTAACCAGGCTTTTTGCTCTGGAACTAGACAAAGTTCAGAGCAAACGAAAGGGGAAGCAAGGACATAGACCAAAAAGCTGTTGGGACAAAGAAGTGAAGCAGGCGATACAAAAACGTCAAGAAGCCTCTAGAGAACACAGGTATTCCAAGCGCAGTGGGGATTCAGAAACGGAAGTAAAGAAAAAATGGGACACTTTTATAACTTGTCGCCGAGAGGCATCCAGTTTGATCAATGCGAATATTCAGAGAAAGGGTGAGGAATGGATGAGTAATGTAAGCAAGAAAGATAGAAACGCAGCTAAGAAGTTTTGGGAGCACTTGAAAGCACTCGGTGAAACGACGCAAGCTAGACAGAGGTTCATACTCTCGCATCAGGGAGATAAATTAGAGGGAGATGATGCGATACGATATATAGGAGCAGTGATGGAGGAGAAATTTCGGGAATGGGTACATGTGGAAGATAGGAGAACCGAAGGAAGTAGCAGTCCAGCTTGTGACATCGCGGATTTTGGACAAAGAGAATGGGAAAAGGCGGAACGAAGAGTCCCTGGTGGCACATCGACAGGCACAGATGGGATCCCAATCAAGCTGGTGAAGAATTTGGGTCCAACATCTAAGGCAAAACTAAGGGAGGCAGTGAGCACTATGATAACAAAAGGAAATATTCCAGATGAATGGAGGCTTAGTAGGATGAGCATGATATATAAGGGAAAGGGAGATAAGTCTGATATTAGGAATTATCGTACCATAACCGTGACACCAGTTATTTACAGGATGGTAATGCAGATTATAAAAAACAGACTGAGGAGTGGCTAGATTGCGAGGGCATACTGGGCGAGTTACAGAACGGGTTTTGGAAACAAAGAAGGTTGGAGGACAATATATTTTCTCTAACACAGTGTATAGAAATCGCCCAAAAACGAAATAGAGAGCTCTGGCTGGCATTTCTGGATATTAAGGGTGCCTATGACAATGTGAACCAAAGAAACCTGTCGGACATAGTGGAGAGCTTAAACCTAGATGAAGGACTAATACCCCATTCACACGACCGTCAAGGTACCTTTAGCTAAGGCACCTTTATTCTCTGCGGCCAATCAGTATCCGTGACGGACACATTTGAACACAAACTCCAAGACGCCTCTCTCTGTCGGGAGAGAGGTCTATCGATTAATCGACCGGAGTCTTCGTTGGCTAGTTGTCACACACGTCACTCAAACCGTAGCAGGACTTGTTTCACGAATCCACGTAAATGCCGAAGTATCAAGCGAACACAAAAAAAAACTACCCGAGACTACGGTGATGACAGAAATACGACGGGAAACAAGTCTCAAAAGTACCACACACGAGAGCAGCGGCGACGAAAGGCTTAACGTTGTCGACCCATCTCTTGCTGGTGTGCGCTCCCTGCGACAATGACTGGATTTCTTTTCGGTTTCCTTCCCTTCTGAGATGTCTCAGCGTTCCTTTTCAGACAGTCAGCAGCTCACACACAACGTAACTTTACCAGAATCGGAGCCATGTGGCATCGGCAGCATCCAGCCGGTCCTTTCGAAAAGTGTGGGGTGCTGCGGAACTGCACGTAGTCCCGCGGTTACGGGGATACTCATAAATATAAATTTGGTACTCTCAACGTTGATAGCGCGTTGTATATTACGTTTATATTCTATATATAATAAATTGAACAAGACTGCGCCTTTAAAACGTATATTAAAGGGGTAGTGAAACGAAATTTTAGCGCCGATCTTGTTGCATAAATATGGGCTAGGGACAGGCACCACCTCGGAAATATAAATATTGCGCTGTAAAACACAGGAGAACTAATTTTAAACATAATTAAACGATTTCAAATTCTCATCTGGTGGATGGGGGGAAGTTCTCGTGACATCACTTGTGCCAAAATAGTAGCGCCGTTCTGCGGCAATACGGCGTGCCGGCGGAATTCGCCTAGGCCTGAACGCGTTCGCAAAGCCTTGGCGGAGAAAGCCAAAGCGTAGTTGGCCACAGTGAGCTCGTTCTCGTTGCGGCTCTTTGCACGACACGGCCCGAGCATGCTTCTGGCACGGCCGTTATTAGTTGCTGCGAGTCGCGAGCTGCAAGCCGACGTTAAAAAGGATATGTTTGAACTACGAGGGTGTCAGCAAGAGCCACGCAAATGCCAAATACCTGTTCACACTCGGAGCGGACACGCGCGTTTGATCGAAGTGGTGGATTCGCTCTGTTAGACCGCGTTTCGGTAAGCGCTTCTGGACCGATCTTTTACGATTGCAACTCGATACTGACATGACACTCGGCAAAGAAAGGTTAGACCGACATCGCGTAGCTCCCACGAACTGCTATAGCTCGACACTGACGTAGCGTCGAGTCAGAATAAAAATGGCATACTAATAACAGAGTGTACATACCGAGTTGCCAAGGTAATCCGTATGGCGTTTATTTGAGCTCTATATCACACAAAACAAGGAGATATAATCAATGAGAGTCCCTTTTCGACGACAGCGTTCGTCACCGCTGTCTCGGAAAACAAGAAGATCGAGATGACAAGGGGGAAATATTGACCTCTGAAATTTAGTTCAGGGATCAAACTACTCATCCGGTAAGGGTCCACAAGGGTCGCGCGGGCATATTACATTCAGCAGGCCAGCCGGTCATGGACAGACGGTCTTGGCCAAGGACCGCCGGAGCAACGGTGCGCCGAGTCGATGTTGCTGCTAGGCCTACTATATTCTGCCGAGCTCGCTCGGTCGGCAGAATCGTGGCTGTTGTAGCTCTTCTTGTGTGTTTGTGGATCCTGCGTTCTTGATCGTGGTCTGTTTTAAGTACTCCTTCCTTTTTTCTTGCTGGTTGAAGTCGGGACGCGCGAGAAGAGCACGAAGAAAAATAAATGTCCGTTAGTGGCCGATACCAAGTAACTGAGCGACGCTGTCGGCCGTGTTGATTTGATCGTAAAAAGTGCGTAAGACAGCTTCGGAGCTGTCGTAGGATTCTGTCATAACCTGCGCAAAGGTTACGATAATTTCGTTTCGAGAGCACGGGTTTTCTCTCAAATTTGTCGTACGCACTTTTTTCGTCGTGAATTCGCTTTGAGAATCCGGCCTCAGAGCTGGTTTTGTGAGTGCTGCCGTGGTTGCCGACTTGCCGTGGTCCCGTGGTGCAGCGTGCGTGCAGCCCTTGCACATCTCAAACGGCCACGTTGTCACAGTCGTAAATCGTCGACGCGCCACCAAGTGGCAACGCTCGTAACCACAACATTCACGCCGTAGCCTTTCCCGACCGGCACAAGTGACGTCACGAATGCGCCCAATATCCCAAGACGCATCGCGCTCTCCGATGGCCGATTTTTGAGCGCGCGCCCAATCGGGCCCATCAGGGTGAAAAATATAGCCATCCGTTCAAAATACAAACGCGCGATTATGATTTATGATTATCATTGACCATATTGAACCTATTTCTGACCATAATAGGTGTATTTCAAGTTTCGCTTCAGTATCCCTTTAATGTCGGATAAACGCGCATGAACGAACACCACCGCGCCGCTCGTCAAGGAACATTCTTTTCACGTCGATAGCGTATTCTCACGTAGTTGCGCCATGGACTTCCTTCCTTCGCCATTGTGACGTAACCTCTCAGAGCGCTATGGCCTTGTCTTCTAGGAGGTGTTGGACAAATACTTGACTTGGGGTAAGGAACGGGGGGAAGAGGGGAAAGGGGGAAGGAGGGAGCGCCCCTAGCGGCGCGCGTGCGCTATGGAGTGAGGGCAAGAAGCACCGCGTCCCGCGTCAACAAACCATTGGAATGCCACGTTGTCGGCGTCTGTGTGAGTCTCCGTACTTTTTCGCGTTGGAATTGTCGATTCTACGTCCTCATAGCAATATGTCTTACCACTTTCGTCGCCTGAGCGAAATTATCAAGGCTCGTTACGCCGCAAAACTTTCAGTAAATAGCGGTGGCGTAGCAACTTGTTTTTTTTTTTTTGGGGGGGGGGGGGGGTGGCAAACCAAACCTCCCCTCCCCAAGGGTCGAGGGGCGGTTGGTATTCCTTGATCGCCGCGGGTCAGTGTTTGCCGTGCCCAGTGGCGGCTGTTTCATGGGGGGAAGGGGGGGGGGGGGCACAACATTTGCTTTGCCCCCCAAGTCTGAGAACTGGTACGCCCATGGTAAATAGTTGGACGTGTGAAATTTCATTCGGGTGAATGCTGCAGAATGGACGCCAAAACCATGATGAGATTCTTCTCGCTATATTCGGTCACGACGTCGCTCGAGCTGTAAAAGTGTTGACGGTAGCGGCGATGATCGACGTCGATACTGAAAATCGGAAGCGGAAACAGACGAAGTGATTGAGGCGTAACAATTCGATGATGGCCACTGGTACCATTGATCAGAATCTTGTCTCGGACGAACGGAGGAGACAAAAAACACATGAAAACTTATCTTCAAACCTTTTCCGACTTTTCTGGTCCCCCGTCGCGGTTTTTTGACGAGAAGGCAGGTTTTTGTCTGGTTTCTTTCTAAAGAATACAGGAATGCATATTTCGCACGGTGACTTCCGCCCAGACTTGGACGTAGTTCAACTACTCTACTCAAACTACTGTAGTTTAACTACTTTTCGAGTAACTTGATAACTTTCAATTACAACTTGATTTGGGTAATTAGTATAATTTATCTACTTTTTTCAGGTAACTTCTACTCAAATTACTAACTACTTTCGAAATTATATAGTGCTAATTTTGCCCATCACGAAAGTTTGTGCACAGAAATTAATAAGACGCCGGCATATGAAGTGGCATTCCCGAACAAGGGGCCCCCTTGTTCAGGAAGGCGTCATTGGGGCAAGGTGGCGACGAGCAGCCAAACATAACACCGGCACGCACGAACAACAAGCCTTGGTCGGGTATTGACCTAATCCGGTAATGCACGCAGACGCCGCGCCTTCAGGTGCAACCGCGAAAGACGGGGACACTCCGAGAGTTGTTGTTTTCGTGTTGTCTGTCTTTAGTGAGTTCTGACTCAAGCGGCAGGTTCCACGGGAGGTGCCACTGGAATGACCTCGCAGCTGGGCGCCTGTTCCCATGGTCGCCTTGTCGTCAGCGCATACGCCTTTGCAAAGCCGGACTCCGACGCGCACAAAACCTAGTACGGATAATCCATTCATGGGAGCACGTTCCCGCTTCCAGCTGCAACTGTATACGAGCGCCGATGCTTGTTCACGTAATCCTCCGCGTCCTTCCGACCATCCATGCCTGGGAGACCTCCTCTTTGTTAAAAACGATTTACTTGTGAGGCGTGTCAGGAGCGTCAGAATATTGTAGTCGCCGGTGAGGATTGCGAGTTTTAGCCTTGGGAGATCCTTTTGTTGGACCCGGTGTCAGCGGCGAAGTATACTTCGGTCCACCTTCTGTTAAACCAAAACAATTTTTTTTCAGTACCGTAGCACTAGCACTACAACGGGACGCGCAGTCGTCCGGATGATCTCATCGTCGTAGCGCGAGACTTGAACCCTTGACGGTCATGTGCACTCGCTCAGCGTACTCTCAGAACGACGTCGGAATAAAGAGGGGCCAGTCATAACAATCTCAACTTGACGAAGATGAAAGAAAAAGGGAGGAAAGTTTGTTATAAAAGACCCTCTACCCGAGGCAAACCTCACATGTTTCGTCATGGACACCTAAGATGCCGACACTCGCTTACCCGACCCTGCACAGCCTGTTTCTCAAATTCAACGCTGCCGTTCCATCCAGCCCGTCGGTGGAACGTCTATTTAGCTTGGCTCGGGACGCCTTTGGAAGGAAAAGGGGAAAACTCTCCTATCAAGAACTTTGAAAGTCATATGCTTCTGCGAGCGAATAAACTATCTTGGTGAAAACGCAAGCCATAAATAGACTACATTTATTTTAGGCTCGCAGGGTTTTTCATTGATCAAACCTGCTGTTCATTTTGCTACCACAATAATATAAAAAAGTAATTTCGAAAGTAACTTCAAAGTAACTCGCTCCTTTTTACAGTAGTTAGTAGTTTACTCAATTACCATTACAAATGCGTAATTTCTACTCTACTCCAATTACTTTTGGCGTCGATACTCAGTAACTTAACTACCTTTTTTGAGTAACTTGTACTTCCGCCCACAGCCCCAGACAGGAAGTGCACCCGACGCGCCACCACCACGGCGTGACGTAACAGAGTTGAGTTCGTATAGACGCTCTGCAGCAGCTGTGCATGGACGCCGCCATAACTGACCTTCAGGTTCTGTTTCCTCTTATTCCGTTTATTTCACTTCATCATTACCATAGCAGGCCAGGTTATTGCCATATTAGATTCAACTGTGTCCTTTTCTAAAGCATCGGCCTTTGTAGAAAATCGTCAACTACCGTTTCAGTTGCTCGGCATCTCGGTAAGACAGGAGAAAGTCAGCAATGGCGGCTGTAATTTGGCGCGTGTGCAAAGCGTCTATATATAAACTTTGAATTTCGAATCAGATTTAGCATGCAGATACCATAAGGGGACATGTATAACTAAACGATCGAAGACATTTGACGCTGGCATTACTGTTTCTGCCACCATGCAAAAGAAGAGACTTTATCTTCTTCCGACCATTTCTCTTCGGGAAACTGGTAGATCAGGAAAGAAGAAGAAAAGAAAGATGCGCTTCAGGAGAACCTTTATAATTCTATCGGCGACGTTAAGCATACTTTCTAAAGCAATCGACCTCAATTCGAACGGCATCACTATGACTGCTCTCCACGCCACCAGGCTGACACCTGAAGTCGGCGAGCGACTGCGACTCAACTACACACTAGAGACCAAGGTCAGCGTCCTCGTTGAGTGCTTCAAAGACTCCGAGCCTACATCATCCTACTATGTCCTTGTACCAGGCCAGGACAGCGTCAGTCTTAACAGTTCTCTAGACATCAGCTCAATTAAACTTCGGGACACAAGCATCTACGTTTGTCAAGCCGGTCTTATCGACGAAAGTCCTTCCGCCAGCCTGTCCTGGAGCGTCGACGTCCAACCAAAGCTCCCGGCGTGCACCCCAAGGGACGCCTGCACCGAGCTAGACGGCCACAGTTGTGCTGAGGACCGTTGTTCTTGCGCGTCGTCAAACGAGGCTTTTTTCTCGAAAAAGGGACGACGTCAATGCAGGCTCCAGGGCGTTCTCAGCCTTACAGCGAGGATCAGAAGGCTGCCAAACGCGATTAGCGATCCCCTAGAGATTGGCTACTATCTCGTCACTTACGGAGACACATTCGTCTACTGGATTACGGAGAGATTGGAACGAAAAATAGTTTCCAAACTGTTCCTGGACGGCCATCGGCGGGTCTTCAACGGCGTGTACCTGGTGCGTCGCCACGACTTCACGTTTGGCAAGAGCCTCACCGTGAAGGCATGCCTGTCGGGCACCCCCATTTGTAAGGGCGTTGAGGTAGACATCCCGAAGAAGGTGTCCGGAATAGGTGACCCCTGCGCGAATTATGCAGAGTGCAGTCGCGTGAACGGCTTTTGCCTCAAGGACGTCTGTACATGCACCGACAGCACGGGGAAGGAGTTCGGTCGCACCCTCGCGGGAATATGCACCCTATCATGCGCGGATCATAGGAGCTGTCAGTATGTGAAGCACAGCTTCTGCTTCGCTGGAGTGTGCGAGTGCTCGGCGGGGTACCACTTCTTCAATAGGACGTGTCTCCCGGACCGATGCACCGCGGATGCGGACTGCCCAGCCAACGAGACCTGCGTGTCCGGAAGCTGCCGCTGCCTGCCTGGATACGTGGTCGAAGACGCCAACTGCAAGGCGGCAGAATGTCTAAGTAACCGGGACTGCTTCTGGAAAAACAGCGAGTGTGTGTCGGGTAAGTGAAAACACAAGTAGATTGGAGTTTCTGAGCATGTTAGCTTCTTTAGAACGAAAAATGGTTGTCGAAGATATTTGAAAAAGCAGATGATCTGCTAGACTGCATTGTTCGATTTCTTGGTTCACTCAATATTTAATATTTATTATCACTTAAGAAGTTCAAGAAATACTCCTGTTTTTTTTTTTTTGTAGCATGAACTTTCGAAGATCGAGCTGAGTATGCAGGTATGGGTTGCCTCAAAGTGATATGAGAATACAGTACTAAACTAATTATGAGAGCGCATCAGTCGATTCGCGCTTTATTAATAAAGCCGGGTTATATTATAGTAACAAAATCCGCCGTGCTTTTTGTGTGTGAATACGGCCGTTATTTTAATTTATTTAATCGGGTATGGTCGGACCACAACAGTGCTTTTTGAAACGGCCCAGCAAGAATCACGCCATTGGAAAGAGAACTCTTCAGTCATCTTCTTTCCACAAAGACGCGCACAAATATCGTAAAGCCTACTTATTTATAGAAAAAGAAACGTCCCCATAAAATACAACATAAGCTGATATTTATATGGAGAGAGCTTAACAAGTAGGCTATGAAGTTTTATGTACAAACATTTAAAATTTTATGCATAATGACTCCTACCAGTCATTATGCTTTCCCACTAAAGCATCCCAGGACACCGCCTAGGCAGTTTTTATGTAACTTGACATTGCTAATTGAGTTGTTAAATTACTGAAGCGATGCGCAGGTTTGCCGGTTGCTTGCTGTTTCTCTAACTTACTTTCTATTATTTTCAGCAAGCTTATTCAGTGTACGGGCTAATGGCGGTACCTTGCTCTCGCTCTAAAGCAGCGAACGTGTGCGTGCCGATCTGTGGAATTGTAAACATTGGAAGGGTGTATTAAAACTCAGCTGAACGTTCAAGCATAGCGTTTTTGCACCACACGCTGCTGAAAAAACAATTCACGCCATCAGTGCTGAAGCGTTTCTCGGGGTTCGTTGCAGGTGCGGTTCTGGCATAGCGCTAAAAAAAAGAAAATTTCGAAGATCGTATGCAAGATCTTTGCGTTGCTAGCGGGGTATAGCGGAAGCTTGTGTTGTCTTTCTGAGTGCGGATTAAGCACGCGCCTGCAGAGCCCTTCTATTTGCAGCTTACGACAACGTTGCTTACGACCTATCTTTCTTGCGCGAGAGCTCGTTCTGCGGACGAACGTTTCAAAGCCAAGATCGCGTGCTCTCGTGATTGCAGCACTGGCATAGCAGAAGTCGCAATGTTTCTACTTTCACTCCACTATTTTTTTCATTATATTCATGGTCTTGTGTATCGTGCACCTTGGCAAGTGAGCGGCCGCAGTTTTTTTTTCAGTTTTATGTTGTTGTTTTTTTTGTTTTGTTTTTCTCAGGAAGATGCACCTGCCGTGTCGGATGCAGCATCATCGCTGGTGAATGCGACCGAAAAACCTTCGGCCACTGCAGTCAAGGGTGCGACTCTACCGTTCCCAACAGCCTCTGCGGTGAGAAGCCCTGGTGCACCTGCAAGCCTGGATACGTCTACAGGAACCAAGATGGCGTCGCCTCCTGCGTCGCTATCCAGTGCTCCCGCCTGTCGCCGTGTCAGGACCGCCAAAGACAGTGCGTAGACTACCAGTGCGTCTGCGCAAATACTTCAAGGCCGTGCGATTGGAACCAGGACCTGGCGCTCCAAGTCTTCAAGGAGGAAGGTGCGGTCTACAAGACCGTCGTGCTGTTCCTTGGCAGCGCTCTCACGTTCATTCTGGTAACCAGTGTACCGGTGGTCGTGCTTCAGAGGGTTCGAGCCTGCAAACACAGCGGAGCAAGTTGTGTGGTCACCACGGAGCCGCTAGGTCTTACTGCTGCTTCTGCAGGGTCAGAGAGGGCCCCAAAAAGGCCGTATCCGTTCGAAGCACCACTGAGCTGATGCAGTGGTTCATTTAAAAGAAATGAGACGAAAGCCCACCACCTGCATTCATATCTAGTTTGAAAGAATGACTATATTACCCTATCGAATTTTCCTGATAAGGAACAAGGGAACTCTAAAAAGGAAATTGAGTATGTTCGATATTTCAGGACTATGCACTGAATAAAATAATGTTAAAGGGACCATGAAATGATTTTTCTACGTTTGTTATATAACTTTTACATTAAACCTTCAATGTCCACTGAACGCCGAATAGACATCCGTTTTCGTTTCGGTTTATTAACTTCTACACGAAAAATTAATGAAATAGGAATTTTTCTTCCTCTCCAACGAACGTTACTAAAACCTTTATGGCGAATTCCACTGGGCGTTTTGGAGCGCGCCGGGATCAGTTGACCACATCCGGAATGGAGCACACGATCCGAATAGGGTCGCGCCGCCTACTGATTCCCAGTTGAACATGACCACTGCTCCGGGATCGGCGGATGCCTTCCCGTCATTCAGCCATTCAACTGCCCGGGAATCCCCTTTCCGCGGCCGCCGCGGTCGTATCGGAGACGTTTTCGCAATCGCGGTGCTAACACCTGTTCGACGCACGAGCGGCAGGAATGGCTCAGGAGCTTCTAGCAAAGATCAATCAATCAAATCAAATCTTTATTCAACATCGCCGGAATGCCCGTAGCGGGGCAAAACCTTCTCTTCTCCTTCCTTAAAAACGAACCGGCAAGCGGCCATTACGAATTCTGAGGCGGGATGGGCGAGGTCAGGCGAGATGTCCCGCGAGAAAGGAAGTCACGTGTGTGCGCCGAGGGCTGGCCCGGCTGGCTTCCGGTTGAATCCCCCGATATCGTCCGAGCGACTTTTCTTGGATCCAGATCGAGATCTGGAGTGGGAGCTAATCGCGAACGACCAGTCGAACACGTCCGTCTCGATCCCGATCGCCCAGTGAAACATGCTCGCTCCAGAAAAGTCGATCCCGGCGCACTCCAAAACGACCCGTGGAATTCGCCATTAGTTGGATAACCCACCCATGAAACTATAGCTGGGCCGCTCTCGTCCACCAAGTGTTTATCAGTGTTTTACAATATTGAAAAAGCCTACTCATTGAGCATGCTTGTTCAAGTTTTAGTTTAGCATCAGAGCACACAGCTGCTATACGCTCCGCTGCCAAAGTTCACTCTTGCGAGACTGTCTGTCGCCTAGGTAACAGCTGGCGCAGGGCTGTTGGGTGAACTACGTCTCGTGTCCAAATTGGGTGCGTGCTATTTAGGGGGGGGCCTCGTGGAATGCTGCACGCTATTCATCTCTTTAGAGTTGGTTTGCCGATTATGTCCCAGAAGGTAAAGGGTATTTCAGTTGCCTCGCCCCCAACGTGAGTTTCAACTTTATACACGCCCGTCCAAAGCATGACGGGAGGCAACAAGCACGTACTGGAGATCAGTAATCCGATAGAAAGACACTGCGCGTTTTGTCTTGTTGCTGACTATAGTTAATTTATTAATTAAAATTTCAATTAGCGTCAAGAAGTTTGTGTGACTCCTTTTGGTGGTCCCTCTCCGGGACGTCACGGAATTTTTTCCTGAGTCACCTTGCGAACGGTCCCGCAATGGCTGATGGTAACTTCGAATATTCTCTCTGTTTGGTCTTCGAATACCGCGCGTACAATTTAATTCTTGCAATGCTAATCTCACGGGAACGACGTCGCTTTTCTCACTGTGACGTCACGGAGAGACACAGCAGCCCACCAGCACGCTGCAACCACAGCAACGGTTGTGTTCGTTCTCAAGGCTAATAGATTTCCAAAATATTGTGCTTTACTGGTATCCGTCAAATAAAAAAAGATATTTAATGTGTTTTTGGAGGGTCATGCCAGGATTCAGGATACTCCTGTATTAGACATGTAGTACGTGCCTGTCTCGGCCGCGGGAGGGAGGGGAGATAGTTTTGTAGAGGCACGCGGACTTTGCGCAAGAAATTCTTCACCAACCCATACACGAGTAAACCTATTATTAAATTAATACATTTATATCATCTCTTTACTAAAGATGCGAGTGTTTTTCTTGGTCCATATTATATGAGCGAATGACGCTTTAGCGATTAGAAAACATTTGAGCGGAGGAACGTTTTTGCGAATGCCATTTTAGCGAATAAGCGGTTTTTCGGCGGTGACGAGCTAGGCTTTTAAACTGGCGCGGTTACCTCTTGCTGCCGATCAGGGGAAACGAAGCTGCTATTCGCTACAGCGTCATTCGCTGAAACGTCGTGGTTTGGTATCCATTCGCTAAACCGTCGTTTGATCAACTCAACGAGGTATAGGGCATTAGAGTGATAAACTGGCAGCTGAAAGTGACCCCCAATTGACCGCCGCCATGTTGTACAATTTTGACCACTAGACACGTGACCAGGCCAAATCTATGACGTAACCAGACCAAATCTCTGGCGTCACCGAAAAGATGGCAGCGCCCAGTGCGTGTCGGAAGCGTTGTGGGCGTTGTGGGCGTTGATCGGAGTGTGTGGATTTCGTGAGCGGAATTCGGTTTTTGAGGGTTTTGTGTGCTCTCCCGCGTAGGAATAACGTGAAGTACGGGGGAATGAGGCTTTTCTTTTTTATTTAATTCAGAGTAAGCCAGATTCGGTCCCGTTTCTCGTACGGGCTCGGATCACTACCTCGGACATCGCTCGGTCGTTCGAGTTTAATTAAAATATCCGCAATCGTTAACCACGGGAGCTCCTCCATAATCGCTGTGTCGGAGGATACGTCGAACCCATCCGGAACGCGGAGTCTAAAGGTATGTAGGACGTAACCAGAACGCGGAGTTCTAACGGTACGGCGGACGTGCCCGGGCAATTTTCTTAGCTCGACCGTCAAGATTCGCATTTGAAGCAGCGAGTGAAGTGTTGAAATCTCCGAACTGCTCGGTGCTGAGCTAACTACGGACCACTTCACTATGTGATCCGTAGTGACGTGAAAAAGACCGACGGCGGTCACTCCGGGGGGACGGCGGCTCCCGGCCGCCTGCCGGGTGCCTTCTGTGAAGGGGCGACCGTCGTGTAAGCAGTACTGTACCAGCTTCTCTTATAGTTATGTTGTTCTCAAGCAGCTTCCCGATCACTAAACCCCGCAAACGCGTGCCGAAATTTCAAAAGGTGTCTGCCAACCTGGAAAGCCTTGAACTCCCAGGGAATTTCGGATCATCTGGGAAAGTCAGGGAATCATTCAAAAAGTGGGCTAAATAAGGGAAGACGACTAATGAAAGCGGCATGGCGGTTGCTCGTCGGCACGGCCATGCTGAATGACATTGCCGAAATGTCATCCTTCGACTCAAAAACTCAAGGAATTTGATCAAAATAGTCAGGGAAAAACTTGAAAAAGTCGGGGAATTTGAAATCAGTAGTTTGTTAGTCACAATGTTTGATTTTCTTGGCACTCCACGCGTTTTTACACACGACAGGCACACGCCCGTGTATCACACGGCAGCCAGGCCAAGCGGCTGCCAGCCACTTATGCAAGGTCGATAAGACGGAAGCGTGGAACGCTTTCAGACTGCTGTAAATACACCAGCGGGAGCGTCTGGCCGCAGTCCGACTGCCCACGCTAGGACACCCGACACAGACTCCGCGTCCTGGGTACGTCTGACGTATCTTTAGATTTTGCATCCTAGGTACGTCAGACCTATCTTTAGACACAGCGCCTGATAATAGTAGTGAATAGGGTCACGTTCAGTGTGCAAGTCACTTTATTACACTCGGAGAGCGGAATTCCATTCCCATTGCGCAGGTAGTTCCCGAGCTAGGCATGCACTTGAAGACTATGTTTCACTCTTTCATAAAGCAAGCTTTGCGGGACCCCTCCGCCCTTGTGCACCCATTCGCAGGTCGTGTCGCCTTTCCTCACGTAACTCCCGCAGGTTCAGTGAGTTGCCGAGCCACTGCAGCCCTGGCGTCGCTCGGTACATACAAGAGGTGGCTCACGTCGGTCGTCCAGCAGCGTACTGGAGGGACGCAAAGCTAGCAGCCTCCTTGGTGCACGCAAGACGAGGCTGAGCAGAGCTCCAAGCTCTTCTGACGCACATGTGCACTCCAATGAGACTGGTGTCGCACCCCGATTCCTAGAGATGTGGTCGCACTGGCAGTCTTGTTGGTCCCTGGGGGCCGTCGAGGAGTGCCAGAAAGCAAAATTCCATCCTTCTTGCGCAGGTAGTTCCCCAGCTAGTCACTTCCTTGACGACGTCGCACCCTCTCTGGAAGCAAGCTTCGGGATGCTCTTGTGCACCCATTTGTAGGTCGTGTCGCCTTTGCTCACGTAACTCCCGCAGGTCCAGCGAGTTGCCGAGCCGCTGTAGCCCCGGCGTCGCTGGTCGTGCATCCTGGTCCTGGTCGTGCATCAACCACTGCTGCCCATTTCCGCTGAGTGCTTGGGTGTGGTAGCTTGACGTGCTTTCGCAGAAAGCTGTATGCCTTTGCCGAGTAAAAATGGAGCGTGAGGGCAAACTTGCGCACATCCTCTGTACATGCGTTTTTGTTGCGCCTGACTCTTTTTAAGACGAGGTTGCGCATTGTGTTGGTGAATGCATTGTCAAGTATGTCAACTGCTGGCTTAGGAAGTCGTGTCCTCAGTTCACAAAGCAGCGTGTTCAGCTTCCTAATCCTGGCCGTCTTCCGATTGATCTTCTTCTTTGCCTGTTTCAACAGCTTCCTCGCCCTCTGCAGCTTTTGCCTACTCGTGGCCAGGACCCTGTGCAGTCGTGGTGACACAGCTGCGTACGAGTGGTCACCGAAGGAAGTGTTGCGTCGCTTGAACACAGCTTCAGGGGGAGTCTGACGTCGTAGCCTGAGAGGGGGAAGTAACCAGCTTTACATTGCTTCCAGAACCAGCAGCAGCTTGGGCCTCTCCTGGGGTTGGCTGATCAGTCGTCGATCCAGGCTGCCTCTCTGGAGGGTGAGACCTGTCAGCAGAACAATGAGCGGTGACATTCAAGACTGCCTGTATTCCACAAGACTGTGTGCCAGGGCATGCATTCTTGGCAGGTTATACTGTGCAGTGTGATATGTGACCACACCTTTTATGCGTTGGCCAGAACTGGCACTGACCCACAAAAAGGGGGTGCTGGGAGTTCTGGCTTATGAATAGGGTTCCATGTTTTGGGTGTTTTTTAATTTGTGAGTATTACCTGGCTCAGTGAGCAAAAGAAGAGCCGTGATCAAAGGGTGCAGCCAAAAGCTGTAACCAAAAGTTGTGTCCAAATGCCGTGACCAATGCGACGGAATCCAAGGGAAAAGAAAATAAGAGAAAAACAAACAGCTGTGCTCACGTTATCATTTTCGTCATGTGACTTAATTATTAATCACGTGATCGAACAAAAAATAAACCTAGAAATAAATTATCCCCTGCCCGGTTTCGAACCTAGGCTCTCATGATCGCAAAACTAGTGTGCTATTCATTGGGTCAACCTTGCTCATTGACGTCGATATAACTCGGCCAAAGGTAATGCTCACGCATTCTCACATCATGAAAGAAAGCTGAGGTGCTCTCGTAGTTTTATTTTTTTAAAAATGGGGGTGATTTTTTGGTGCTTATTTGTTCTCTCGAATTTTGAGCTTATCAGTATCTTTTTTTGATATCGACTAAAACTCGGAGTGTCACGGTACTTATGTGGTAAGAGCAAATGCATATCTGTGGCGTTTCTAGGAGACACAACATGATATGCACTACTCATTGCTAAATGGAGCACATAAAAACAATTTCCAAAAAAAAAGAGCAGCCTCGCAGACAGTTCAGTGCGGTCGGTGTTGTGGTTCAACAAAAGTACAGACGTTTATCAAGGTTCCCTGCCGTGGAAAGTGCAATTTCTCTTCAAAGCAAGCTAAATTCGGGTTCTTTCGGTTTTTGCAGATTTCAAGAAAAATCGTTTGGAGGTCATATTCTTATGTATATCAGTATATACTGAAAACACGTAACCCACTTATGATTGAATGATTGTAAAAAGCATACAGCATGTCATGGAATTATTATAATGGTGGTGGTTGAAAGTGTTGCAAAAAACCTGAATGTTTTACTCGAACCTATCAACTTGATCCCAAAGATGCCACTTTTCTAGTGATTCGTTGACCACCACTTTCAGATACAGGAGACACACCTTTGCAAGTTGTGCAACTAGTCGCCCGAAGTACCTGAAAACTGGAGCTTGTTACTTCTCCCTCTCAGGCTACGACGTCAAAGACTCCCCCTGAAGCTGTGTTCAAGCGACGCAACACTTCATTCGGTGACCACTCGTACGCAGCTGTGTCACCACGACTGCACAGGGTCCTGGCCACGAGTAGGCAAAAGCTGCAGAAGGCGAGGAAACTGTTGAAACAGGCAAAGAAGATCAATCGGAAGACGGCCAGGATTAGGAAGCTGAACACGCTGCTCCGTGAACTGAGGAAACGACTTCCTAAGCCAGCAGTTGACATACTTGACAATGCATTCACCAACACAATGCGCAACCTCGTCTTAAAAAAGAGTATGGCGCAACAAAAACGCATGTACAGAGGATGTGCGCAAGTTTGCCCTCACGCTCCATTTTTACTCGGCAAAGGCATACAGCTTTCTGCGAAAGCACGTCAAGCTACCACACCCAAGCACTCAGCGGAAATGGGCAGCAGTGGTTGATGCACGACCAGGACCAGGATGCACGACCAGCGACGCCGGGGCTACAGCGGCTCGGCAACTCGCTGGACCTGCGGGAGTTACGTGAGCAAAGGCGACACGACCTGCAAATGGGTGCACAAGAGCATCCCGAAGCTTGCTTCCAGAGAGGGTGCGACGTCGTCAAGGAAGTAACTAGCCGGGGAACTACCTGCGCAAGAAGGATGGAATTTTGCTTTCTGGCACTCCTCGACGGCCCCCAGGGACCAACAAGACTGCCAGTGCGACCACATCTCTAGGAATCGGGGTGCGACACCGGTCTCATTGGAGTGCACATGTGCGTCAGAAGAGCTTGGAGCTCTGCTCAGCCTCGTCTTGCGTGCACCAAGGAGGCTGCTAGCTTTGCGTCCCTCCAGTACGCTGCTGGACGACCGACGTGAGCCACCTCTTGTATGTACCGAGCGACGCCAGGGCTGCAGTGGCTCGGCAACTCACTGAACCTGCGGGAGTTACATGAGGAAAGGCGACACGACCTGCGAATGGGTGCACAAGGGCGGAGGGGTCCCGCAAAGCTTGCTTTATGAAAGAGTGAAACATAGTCTTCAAGTGCATGCCTAGCTCGGGAACTACCTGCGCAACGGGAATGGAATTCCGCTCTCCGAGTGTAATAAAGTGACTTGCGCACTGAACGTGACCCTATTCACTACTATTATCAGGCGCTGTGTCTAAAGATAGGTCTGACGTACCTAGGATGCAAAATCTAAAGATACGCCGGACGTACCCAGGACGCGGAGTCTGTGTCGGGTGTCCTAGCGTGGGCAGTCGGACTGCGGCCGGACGCTCCCGCTGGTGTATTTACAGCAGTCTGAAAGCGTTCCACGCTTGCGTCTTATCGACCTTGCATAAGTGGCTGGCAGCCGCTTGGCCTGGCTGCCGTGTGATACACGGGCGTGTGCCTGTCGTGTGTAAAAACGCGTGGAGTGCCAAGAAAATCAAACATTGTGACTAACAAACTACTGATTTCAAATTCCCCGACTTTTTCAAGTTTTTCCCTGACTATTTTGATCAAATTCCTTGAGTTTTTGAGTCGAAGAATGACATTTCGGCAATGTCATTCAGCATGGCCGTGCTGACGAGCAACCGCCATGCCGCTTTCACTAGTCGTCTTCCCTTATTTAGCCCACTTTTTGAATGATTCCCTGATTTTCCCAGATGATCCGAAATTCCCTGGGAGTTCAAGGCTTTCCAGGTTGGCAGACACCTTTTGAAATTTCGGCACGCATTTGCGGGGTTTAGTGATCGGGACGCTGCTCGAGAACAACATAACTATAAGAGAAGCTGGTACAGTACTGCTTACACGACGGTCGCCCCTTCACAGAAGGCACCCGGCAGGCGGCCGGGAGCCGCCGTCCGCCCGGAGTGACCGCCGTCGGTCTTTTTCACGTCACTACGGATCACATAGTGAAGTGGTCCGTAGTCAGCTCAGCACCGAGCAGTTCGGAGATTTCAACACTTCTCTCGCTGCTTCAAATGCGAATCTTGACGGTCGAGCTAAGACAATTGCCCGGGCACGTCCGCCGTACCGTTAGAACTCCGCGTTCTGGTTACGTCCTACATACCTTTAGACTCCGCGTTCCGGATGGGTTCGACGTATCCTCCGACACAGCGATTATGGAGGAGCTCCCGTGGTTAACGATTGCGGATATTTTAATTAAACTCGAACGACCGAGCGATGTCCGAGGTAGTGATCCGAGCCCGTACGAGAAGCACGGGACCGAATCTGGCTTACTCTGAATTAAATAAAAAAGAAAAGCCTCACTCCCTCGTACTTCACGTTATTCCTACGCGGGAGAGCACACAAGACCCTCAAAAACCGAATTCCGCTCACGAAATCCACACACTCCGATCAACGCCCACAACGCTTCCGACACGCACTGGGCGCTGCCATCTTTTCGTTGACGCCAGAGATTTGGTCTGGTTACGTCATAGATTTGGCCTGGTCACGTGTCTAGTGGTCAAAATTGTACAACATGGCGGCGGCCAATCGGGGGTCACTTTTGCCTGATGAACGGTATACTAGTTTATCACTCTAAGGCCCTCTACCTCGTTGGATCAACTTTTGGTTTTTCTCCGAAGCAAGGTACCTAAGGGTGTCTTCTTACCTGCTTCGCTCACGGTTGACAGAAGACCATATCTCCGTCGGTAGAGTAGCAAAAGGAATGTTACAGGCGTGAAGAAAAAAAAACATGTTTGTGATGGATCTTGGGACAGATATAGGATCAGCCGATCAGCCCGTTGCCATGCGTCGCAGCAAGGTGAAAAATAGTTCGCTTGAAATTGAAACTAAACAGAACAAGTCATTTTGGGGTACCGAAGCAAAAAAAAAAAAAGTCAAAATAGGCATTTATAGGCGGGAAACGATAATTTTTCAATTCAATTCATTTATTTACTCCCATTTGTACATATTTAGGCTCCAACGTCGAAATAGGCATTTATAGGCACTATAAAACCACTCTTAGAACACTTATCTTATGATTCGTGCACATCTGCTTTTTGGAGATTTCTTGAAAGAGTATTTCAGTTAGTTGGTGAAAACGGTTACAGTTTAATTTTGGGTGGTGATTTTAATATAGATATGAGTTGTGCTACCGCTTGTCAAGTTGAGTTTTCTTCTTTGTTTCAATCTTACGGTTTTTCTAATGTGATCACGCATCCTACTCGAGTGGCGTCAAGCAGTGAAACGGTTCTTGACTTATTTATTACAAACATACCTCTGACCCGGATTACCGCGGGTGTTGTGTGCTCTGATGTCAGTGATCATTTTCCAATTTATATTTTTTCTGATTTCGAAAACCTAGAAAAACCGTGTCATAATAGTGCATTTTTTTCTCCGGTTGTTAACGCGGAAACGCTAGGTATGTTTAGACACCGTGTGGAACCTCAAAACTGGGACGGGATACTCTCAATGGATTGGGCCGATGAAGCGTATGATTGGTTTATTAATACCTTTTGTCTATTATATAAAGAATGTTTTAAACTTCGAAAAATAACGCCACACAAGAAGTCTAGAAAACCGTGGATTACCAGAGATATACTAAAAATGATAACAAACAAAAACAAGCTTTATGAGCATTTCGTGCGGACGAAAGACCTGGATGTGCCTAAAATGTTTAAAAAGTGTCGGAATGAAGTAACTAGTATGTTAAGAAAAGCAAAAAGTGCATATTACTATAAAATGTTTTATAATGAAAATAGAAGTGACGTTATCTGGAAAAAAGTTAATAATATCCTAAATCGTAACGGTAAAGCAAACGCTATCAAAGAACTTGTAATAAATGGTAGAACTTTCAGTGGAGTAGAGTTAGCAAATAAATTTAATGACTATCTTACGAATCTATTTTCCCCTGTTCAGTAACAAAGTGGTGATATTTGTTTAACTCAGCGCATAGCAGAAAACTGCTTCTTATTTCCTGCTGATGAGTGTGACGTACGTTCGGTGTTTTTAAACCTCAAAAACAGTAAATGTGTTGATTTTAATGGTATACAGGTGCAGCCGGTAAAATATGTGATTGACATCATTACGCCGTACCTCACACATATTTTTAATTTGTCGCTCTCGACTGGCGTTTTTCCAAAGGGTATGCAGATTGCGAAGGTGTCTGTTTTATATAAGTCTGGAGATAGAAATGACATCTCCAATTACAGACCAATTTCAGTCTTACCCGTTTTTTCTAAGGGCTTTGAGAAGATTATACACGCTAGACTTAACAACTTTTGTGAAAAAAATTCGATAATTACTGATTTTCAATATGGCTTTCGGAAAGGTCGCTCTACTGAACTAGCTCTTCTACCGCAAAAAAAATTATTCTAAATAATATAGAAAACAAACTCTTAACGTTGGGGATATTGCCGCGCGCAAGGCTGAGAAAGCAACGCTCGGTCACGGTCCTCCAGAAAGTTCCCGTTTATTCATGTACCGCACGTAACTTCTATCATTTATCCCTGCTTTTGTTTTCTAGAAAGTGCGTGTTCATTCTCGCCCCGATCACGCGACGCTCGAACCGCTTTCGCCGAATCTTCGAGATAGCGGCGCACTCTAGATAAGAGGCCGCCCCCGACCTTGTCGAGTCAGTCTCGCCCCAGCGTTCGACTCTGCTGCCACGCCGACTTCGACGCCCGCGACGCTCTATTATTATCTTTTGTACTCTTTTATTTCTGGCACAAGTTCGCCACATTAAGCGTTTATTTCTTCTTGTTTATTTCCTGTTTTCTTTTGGTCACCACCCGTGACATTTTTGGTGGAGGTGCGGGGTACCGCATGCCCGTGCAGCGTTCTCCTCCAAGGAACCGCAGTGCAAGTCCGATTCCCGGCTCGGTGAGAAGACCACTCACCGCAGAACCTGAAATTCGGACCAGCCGCCGCACCAAGGGAGAGGATCCTGAGTACGGTTTGCTCCTGGACAAGCCCAAGCCGCAGAAGACGACGATCGCCAACCAGTCGCAAGCCCCCGCCGCTTCTCCCGTCGTCTAAATGCCCGTCGCACCGCGGACGGCTGCCCCCTTCCACGGTGAACTCTACGAAGACGTCGAAGACTGGATTGACCAGTATGAACGCGTTGCCCGCCACAATGGCTGGACCGATGAGCAACGCCTGCACAACGTTTACTTCTCGCTTGAGGGAACCGCCAAGCACTGGTACGAGAACCATGAGTCCTCTTTGACGTCGTGGGACATCTTCAAGACCGACCTGAAGGCTACGTTCGTCAACCACCACCGCCGAGAGAGAGCCGAGGACCTACTGCGAACCAGAACCCAGGGCCCCAATGAAAGCGTCACGAGCTTTGTGGAAGACGTGCTCCGCCTGAGCTCCCGCGCCGATCCTCAGGCCACCGAGGGAAAGAAGCTGCGCATTTTGATGCGAGGCGTGAAGGACGACATCTTCGGAGGCCTCGTCCGCAACCCGCCGGCAACCGTCGACGCCTTCGTCAGCGAGGCGACAAACATCGAGCGCGCCCTCCAAGCGCGCGCTTCCCACTACCAGCGGCAGCCAAGCGTCACTGCAACCGCGCTGCTTAGCGGTGAAAACGTGCCTGGTACGGACATCCGCGATATTATCCGGGAGGTTGTCCGGGAGGAACTGCGAAGGTTGCTGCCAACCAGTGTTGCGGAATGGGCACCCCCATTCCATTCCAATTCCATTCCGGGGAATTAGAGTTTTCGATAATTCCATTCCTTTCAACTCCTAGGAATAGGGACACTGGGCCCATTCCCACTCCTGGAATAGCTGAGTCGCTGCAATCCATTCCTCTAATTCCTAAACGTTAAAAGTGTCACTTGACAGTTGCATTACGTTGCAGGGTTGGGCAGAAATAGTCAGAAATGTATTTGGAAATACAAATACTGGGATAGATGAAAATAGTCGCTAAGATACTGATACTCGAGTCTCAAATATATCTGTAAAAATGTATCGCGATACGTATCGGAAATACATTTTAAAAATAGGCAAAAAGACTTTGGAAATTCAACTACATGAATACATTTTAGGGAGGGTAGAAATATAAATACTGATAATGCAATACATTTTCCAATTTCTTTAAGACGCCAACTGAGATGAGGCTTTCAGTTTCAATCGGAAGTTATTTTTTTTTTTTTTGGTCCCAAAATTACTTTCCCGCAGGCTTGGCACTTTGCCTTGAAGGTAGCGGTTCCGGACGAAGAGTTCTCAATAGGTTTAAAAAACGTTCAATCAAGGATTGATCGCGGTCCTTCCCTGACATCCTGTCTGGTTGACCAGTGATGCGAAAAGACTTCGACCTCTGAATGAATTCCATCAAAACATCACCACTTCCCAGTCCAATAAGGGCGCCCCTGTCAGCACTGATCACATGACGTCCCGGTGGGATGAACTAGTATTCTTTAATCTGTAGGTGTTGCCTTGAACCTGAAACTTTACCCACGCTGCTTTATGATAGGACAATACGTACTTTCGTAGTAGGTGACCTCGTTGAAGACCATGCAGGCTGTTGCATTTGGAATTTTCGAAAAAGTGGACCACCTAAAGCATTCTGAAGCACATGTCTTATCTTCTGTTACGGTTGAAAAATCGATACGGTGGCATCCCTGTTGTGACGGTCCTTCCTGCCGACTCTCCGCGTCCAACGCATGAATGGCAGTCTTCAAGTTTCGCCTAGCATCATTCAAACAGAAACCTCGTGTATTGCGACCTGAGATGGCCGGCACAGATGCGAGCTCTCCGAGAAACAGCGCTCTTGAGACGAGTCGCAGGTGTACGAAGTCTGGGTCCGCACAGCGAGGCCACGTCTGGCCTCCTTCCTGGGTATCGGATCACCAGAGCAGCGGGTCACGTTCACGTCGGCTGATGACGTACCCTTGAGCCGTGCAATACTAGAGGCGCAGACGCATTCGGGTATGTGTTGAACTTCACTAGTGAATAACGCCACCGCCGCCCTTCCCCCCCCCCCCCCCTTATTCCCCCCTCTGTTCTTTGCTTTGATGCTTGTTTTTTGTATTGATTTTTTTTTCGTGTAAGTCTGTTAGGGCCTTACGCGGGTTCGCAGTTTCTCGCTCATTTCATTTCTGAACAACCGACTCCCTGACTGGCTAGGTATAGCTGAACGTAAAAAAAATAAAAAAATAAAATAAGAAATAAAAAAAAAAATATAAAGAACTTGACCCATTCCATTCCCATTCCATTCCGGGCAAAATGCATCTAATTCCATTCCCATTCCATTCCCCTGAACGTTGCCGCCACTCCATTCCCATTCCATTCCGGGGTCGTGAAAATGTGGAATGATTCCGGAATCATTCCAACTCCGGAGTGGCAACTCCGCAACACTGCTGCCAACCACCAGCCGTCCGCCAACCATTTCCATCGCCGAGGCTGTCCGAGAAGAAGTGCATCGCGCGCTCCAACCAGAGGTTCCCGTCACCAGGGTGGCACCGGAGGAACCGACGTTGAGCTACGCCGCCATGGCCCGACGACCGCCGCAAGCTTCCCGCCAAGCCACGGCGCCACCCCGAAGAGACGCCCCAACGCCTCAGTACCCCCGACGGCCGGAAGATCAGGCGCACGTTCCCCCAGAGCGACCTGCGCCGAGGAAGACAGACGTCTGGAGGACGGCCGACCGACGCCCGCTGTGTTACCACTGCGGGGAAGCTGACCATGTGTACCGCCGATGCCCATACCGACGGCTCGGGCTGCGCGGATTCCATCCAAGCGACCCGCGCCCCCGGTATGGTGAACGCCCTCGGGAGATCGACGAGTACCTGCGACGACCTCAGTCCCCCGAGCGTGCGTCCCGCCGAGAGTTCCGGTCACCTTCGCCACGACGTCCAGCTTCGCCGCGTGAAAGCCTGTCGCCCCTCGCTCCACGCCGAAGAAACTAGGCGCGGCAACCCCTGAAGGTGGAGTTGCCAAAGACGACCGACGCCAAGACCCTCCACGAACGTCGGAGGGCCCCCACTCGAACGCGACCAAAGACCGAAACGACGCCCCTGCAGCGGTGTGCAATAACCTAAAAGCCGTCATTGACGGCCACGACGCATCAGCACTCGTGGACACCGGAGCAGACTACTCGGTCTTGAGTGGGAGGCTCTCCCGCCGCCTTCGAAAAGTCCCCACGCCGTGGGACGGACCACAAATACGAACCGCCGGAGGGCACCTCATTTCACCAGTCGGGAGATGCACCGCTCGCGTCGAGATCAACGGTGAGACGTGCCCTGTGAAGTTCGTCGTTCTGCAAGACTGTTCGAGGGACGTTATCCTCGGAATGGACTTCCTCTGCGAGTATGGCGCCGTCATTGACCTCGGAGCAAACCGGTTGACGCTGCGAAAGCCTGTTTCACCACCGGAGGAACCCAAAGCGACATCATCTGCGGTCCGAGTCCTCGCCAGCCACGTGAACTTACCGCCGCGGTCGAGTGTTTTCGTACCCGTCGGGATCACCGAAGATTTCTGCGGCGAAGTTCTGCTCGAAGGAAGCCTCCAGTTGCTTCTGGGAAGAGGAATAGGCGTCGCAAGAGGAGTTGCTGAACTTCAGGATGGCCGCACTGTGGTCCTCGTCACGAACTTCCGAAATGAAGCGCAACACCTCACAAAAGGTGCAGCCGTGGGCCAGGTCGAGGAACTCCAAAACTCCGCCGCTGTCGCCGCCATTACTGACGAATTCTCGCCACCTCAGCAAGACAGTGCGTCGCCAGCGCAGCTCGACATTGACCCTAAACTCCCGGGCCCGAAACGACGACAGTTGATTAACCTTCTCGCCGAATACCGCGACTGCTTTGCCACGTCGTCGAAGGTGCGCCAAACCACCGTTGCGAAGCACCGCATCGTTACCGAGGACGACGCGCGCCCGGTGCATCGATCGCCATACAGGGTCTCCGTTAAAGAAAGGCAGGCGATCCAGGAGCAAGTTCAAGAAATGCTGAACGACGACATAATTCAACCTTCAAGCAGTCCTTGGGCCTCTCCAGTCGTACTGGTTAAGAAGAAAGACGGGACGCTTAGGTTCTGTGTAAACTACCGGCAGCTGAACACGGTGACGAAGAAAGACGTCTACCCACTCCCCCGCATCGACGACACTCTAGACCGGCTGCGCCACTCTCGATATTTCTCATCGATGGACCTGAAGAGCGGCTACTGGCAGATCGAAGTCGACGAAAGGGACCGAGAAAAGACAGCCTTCGTCACGCCGGATGGACTGTACGAGTTCAAAGTGATGCCCTTCGGACTGTGCACGGCGCCAGCAACTTTCCAACGTGTCATGGACACCGTACTGGCAGGACTAAAGTGGCAGAGCTGTCTCGTCTACCTCGACGACGTCGTCGTGTCTTCCAGCGACTTCGACGAGCACTTGCGACGACTCCGAGCAGTTCTCCAAGCCATACGGACCGGCGGACTCACCCTGAAGCCGTCAAAGTGTCGGTTCGCTTATGACGAACTGAAGTTCCTCGGCCACGTGGTTAGTAACGAAGGTGTCCGCCCAGACCCCGAGAAGACTCGTGCCGTCGCAGCATTTCCAGCGCCAAGAGACAAGAAGGCCGTCCGAAGGTTCCTTGGGCTATGTGCCTACTATCGGCGCTTCGTTCGAGATTTCGCAAGAATTTCCGCACCGCTCACACACCTCACGAAGGACGCCGAGAAGTTCGAATGGGCCGATGAACAGCAGCAGGCATTTGACGAGCTGAAGCGACGACTACAGACTCCTCCTGTTCTTGGACATTTCGACCAGGATGCGGAAACCGAGATTCACACGGACGCAAGTAACGCAGGGCTTGGCGCGGTTTTGGTTTAAGTACAAGAAGGCACCGAGCGAGTCATCGCCTACGCAAGTCGGACATTGACCAAGGCGGAGAAAAATTACTCCACGACTGAGAAAGAATGCCTTGCGGTCGTCTGGGCAATCACGAAGTTTCGTCCGTACTTATACGGGAGCCCGTTCCGGGTAGTCACGGACCACCACTCGCTCTGCTGGCTTGCGAACCTCAAGGACCCGTCAGGACGCCTCGCGCGGTGGAGTCTCCGACTACAAGAGTTCAACATGACCGTCGTCTACAAGTCAGGCCGCAAGCACAGCGACGCCGACTGCCTGTCCAGAGCTCCCGTCGCAACACCTTCCGGCAGCAGCGACGACGATGACGACGAGTGTTTTCTGGGCGCAGTGAACATCGACGACATGGCCCGGCGTCAACGAGACGATCCTGAGCTGCGCACACTAATAGAGCACCTGGAAGGGCGCGGGAGTGCGATGCCACGTGTTTTTTCACGAGCGCTGCCGACCTTCGCCATTAGACAAGGTGTACTCAACAAAGAGAACTTCGGGAACAACAACTCGCCATGGCTGCTGGTAATCCCGACGGACCTTCGGGAGGAGATCTTTCAAGCCTGCCACGACGACCCGACGTCCGGACACCTTGGTTACAGCCGGACCCTGGCACGTATTCGTGAAAAGTATTACTGGCCCAAGCTCCCCAAAACCGTCCACCTGTACACGCGATCATGTCATGAATGCCAGCGACGAAAGAAACCTCCGACGAGGCCGGCCGGACTCTTGCAGTCAATTCCTCCGCCAACAGCACCCTTCCAGCAGATCGGAATGGATCTACTTGGCCCTTTTCCGCCGTCGACGTCGGGAAATCGCTGGATCATCGTCGCCACAGATTATCTCACGCGGTATGCCGAAACGAAAGCCCTTCCTTCCGGAACTGCTGTGGAAGTTGCCAAGTTTTTCATTGAATCCATCGTCCTCCGGCACGGCGCTCCCGAAGTCCTGATCTCAGACCGTGGATCATCATTCATGGCCCAGCTGACGCAAGAAGTCCTTCGTCTCAGCCACACCAGCCATCGCCGCACCACGGCGTACCACCCGCAGACCAACGGGCTAACGGAGAGACTCAACAAGACCATCGCCGACATGATCTCCATGTACGTCGACGTGGAGCACAAGACATGGGACGAGGTGCTGCCGTACGTCACATTTGCCTACAACACGGCCGTACAAGAGACCACCGGAATGACACCCTTTCAGCTGGTGCATGGTCGGAAGGTAACGACCATGCTCGACGCCATGCTGCCCCATGAGCCATCTGACAATGAGAGCGACGACGCCCAGGCGGTTGCTCAACGCGCCGAAGAAGTTCGCCAGCTCGCCCGACTCCTGATTCAAGACCAGCAACGCGTCGACACCGGCCGCTACAACCTTCGTCGCAGGGACGTCCACTTCCAGCCCGGAGATAGGGTGTGGGTATGGACGCCCATCCGTCGCCGCGGCCTCAGTGAGAAACTGCTGAAACGGTACTTTGGACCATACAAGGTACTTCGTCGCCTCGGCGAGCTGAACTACGAGGTGATGCCCGACGGAACACGAACATCGTCACGCCGCCCACCACGACCTGAGGTCGTCCACGTCGTGCGCCTGAAGCCTTACTACGCTCGATAGGACTGTGGACCTTTTGTGCTCCAAAAGTCTCTTTAGTTTATCGTTCTTTTTTATTTTGATTTGTTTTACACTGCATCGGGGCGATGCACTTTTAAAGGGGGGAGTAATGCCGCGCGCAAGGCTGAGAAAGCAACGCTTGGTCACGGTCCTCCAGAAAGTTCCCGTTTATTCATGTACCGCACGTAACTTCTATCATTTATCCCTGCTTTTGTTTTCTAGAAAGTGCGTGTTCATTCTCGCCCCGATCACGCGACGCTCGAACCGCTTTCGCCGAATCTTCGAGACAGCGGCGCACTCTAGATAAGAGGCCGCCCGCGACCTTGTCGAGTCAGTCTCGCCCCAGCGTTCGACTCTGCTGCCACGCCGACTTCGACGCCCGCGACGCTCTATTATTATCTTTTGTACTCTTTTATTTTTGGCACAAGTTCGCCACATTAAACGTTTATTTCTTCTTGTTTATTTCCTGTTTTCTTTTGGTCACCACCCGTGACAATATTTATCAATTTTTCAAAAGCTTTCGACCGGATAAATCATAAAATTATATTTAAAAAATTAAAATTTCTATGGCATTCGAGGGCATTCTCTTGCTTTAATTGAAAGTTACTTAAGCGGTCGGATGCAAACAGTTGAAATTAATGGTTTTTCGTCTATGCTGAAAGCAGTCCGAACAGGGGTACCTCAAGGTAGTGTCTTGGGGCCACTGCTTTTTAATTTATTTATAAATTATGTAGTCGCTATTGCAAGTAACGCCTCATTTGTCATGTATGCCGACGATACTAGTATATTTTTTTCAGGGAACAATATTGATATGGTGATAGCCGATGCAAACACATGTCTGGAAAAGCTTAGTTCGTGGACTGTCTCAAATTCCCTAAAAATAAATGAAACCAAAACAAAAGCCGTTATCTTTAAATCAAAAGGTAGAGTGTGCAATCCTAATGTAAAGTTAATGTTGAATTCTTCGGAAATTGAATTTGCAAGCACTGTTAAAACTTTAGGACTAATTTTTCATGAACATATGTTATGGGACTCCTACATTCAAAATCTTACACTTAAGCTTTCAAATATCGTAGGAATTCTATATAAGCATCGCCATACATTACCATCTAGTATTAAACTCTTAATTTATAATGCATTGTTCAATTCTCGTATATCCTACTGTAACCTGGTGTGGGCAACCACGACCAGTACAAACCTTAATAAACTTTTTTTATTGAAGACGAGAGCAATTCGAGTTGTAGCCAATGCGTCGTGTTACGCACACACCGATCCACTTTTCTATAAGCATAAAGTAATAAAAATACAAGAATATTACAAATATAAGCTTGCGACAGTATACGCGGCATCCCTTAAGTATTTTAACCACCCATTACTGCGGTTTTCTAGACTAAGTGTTAAAAATACGGTATACGGAGTACGTAGCGCCGGGTCCCTGAGAGTACCTCGTCCTAGAACAAATTATGGGCTTCAAATGTTACAGCATACATTGCCAACATTACTGAACTTTTTAAGAGACCCCCATGGCTGTCTTGATGCACTAAATAAGAAAACAATACGCACAATATTCACTTCTAACTTTTAAACTTTTTTCTCCTGCATAGAACCGCCTGTTTTGTTTTTTCGCCTTTAAAATGTTTCTGGTAACGTTTCCTGTCTGCCGATCTGCCGATAGGGGGCAGGGGCTTTGTTAAGCTGCACATTTTTCAGCTTTTTTCCCTGTCTCCGTCACCCATATGTACAAATGGGAGTAAATAAATGAATTGAATTGAATTGAATATATAGAACAGGCACGATAAGGGCCAAAAGAACAAAATAGGCATTTGCCTAAAGATCCGGCCTCTAGTACGTGATCACCATCATCTGAAAGTTACACCACTAATACACCATACAAAAGCGAGTCCTCGGACACTCTCTGTTTGACGTTTCCTCCTTGTATATGATGGTCACCATGGTCATACAAAAACTGTTTGCAGACGTGTTTGAAGCCTACATATCTATGAAACAAACGTGCTTCGAATGTGCTTGATGCGCGTCGGCAGATAATTCACTCCTCGTGTCTGCGGCCATGGATGTTGCAAGCTTCCGGAGGCGACATGACTCCACTAGATGTGAAGACCGAGGCGAGACCAGGGTGTAAGATTGACAGGTGGGGAAACGGCCCATAGAAGCCTACCGCAGCGCCGTGACCGGATTGTGTACTCGTCTGCTTGCGGGTACCCCCGATTTGCGACAGATGGTGGTGCGGCGAGAGGAAAAAAATCGGAATCGGATTTGCATGGAACTCTATAGGAGAGTGCGCAAAATAAACCGAGAGCACGACAGTCCTCCATTGAAAAACCACGATAAACAATCTCCGTCAGTTTAGCCGATCGCCAGCGGTCGCCTACCCTGCACACTAAACTTTTTTACACCCCTTAGGGGTGTAAAGCACTTGTCCCAGGACGAGCACCCTTTGAGGGTGCAAACGAGCACCCCTGTACCAAAGCACCCTATAGGGGTGTGAAGTGTATAGGGTGCTAGGTGCAATGCACCCCAATCCAAGGGTGCTGATGCTGATTTTAATGGGTGCTCGAGGATGATTCATTCTAATCGAAATAGACTTTTGTAAAACAAAACTTATCTTATTTACACAGATGATCTCGTTACAGATGAGCACTTAGCCAAGCCGACACTTTGTACAGGCAGGCTGGCACTAAAAGTGGACTATTATCTAAAATTAGTTGATTAACTTTTTCAATTACTGGTTCGACAGCTGTTGCGAACTTGAAGACAATCACCTCCTTAAACCAGTCAATTTTTTATAAATCCTGAAACGAGCACACAGGCCAAAAAAAAGAGAAAATATAATTTCACCAAAGGCAGCGGTAATGTAGCGGTCCAGAAAGTACTGTATCTCACAACCCATTTTGTGTGCAAGAATCTTTCTCAATCGTTTTTCTAAGGTTAGTGCTCATTTCACGAAAAATAAGCTGGTCTAAGGTGACTGCCCCATTTTCACAATATGTGCTGGTGTCATCAAACCAGTAACTAAAAAGCTAATCCATGGATTTTATGCAATAAGTCCACTTTTAGCTGTCATCTTGCCTCTATAAAGTGTCTGCCAGGACAACTATAACTCAACTGTAAAAAGATAATTTGCATAAAACAGAAGTTTTATTTTACAAGAATCTGTTCCGAATAGAATGAATCACCCTGTATCTCAGCATCTGTCAAACAGGGTTCACTATACCAGGCATGACAACCAGAAAACCACGAAGTATGCAGACCAGATAAGTGATGAAATAAGGAGATGCAAAAGTACAGTGCCAGCATAGGACCTCGTTACAGAAACTGGATTCATTATTTGATATGTGTGCAATGCATCGGCACACATGCTACTTGAAGCAGCTGTGCATAGATGCACTGTCCGATAATGAAGGCAAGATGTGCATGGCAGAAAAGGTAATATTTCAATGTGAATCTTAACTTATGTGCAAACGGAAGTTACAAAAAAATATTGCGTGATTTAAGTTTTAATTCCCACAAAATTTGGAAGGAAAATAAAAAAAATATCACAGAATTTGCTCCATGGCTAAAGCTTCTGAATTTATTAATTGCTCGATGGTCTTAATACTCGTGTACTAGAAAAGATCAGTGGGAGATATTCTCAAACATCATATTAAAGAAGGAGTCTGCCACCAATCTCAATCTGTCATTAAAAGTGTCCAATTGTCAAACTGCCAACACAGAAGTGTGATATGCATCACATGCATGATCAGCACTTGCTCATGCAAACTATGCAATGTGAGAAAGTGTATGGTACAAACATAAACAACAAGGAGCTTAGCTTGTTCAATCCGGATACTTGGTCCTTGCATCCCGCTCTGGCTCGTCGGTCATTTGCCTTGCATATGAGGTGGTTACGAGTTGTCATACTTGGTATGCCGTAGTACCTTTACACATTCGCCCAAGGCATGGCGAGTGGCATCAGCTGCATACAAACAGCATGTGATTAAGCTGCAAGTAAATAAAAGTTGTTATAAAATGAGAAACAAGAAACTGAAAGGAAAACTATATTAATAACTATTTATTGAGCTATCATGCGACCACAAAAAAATAATGAGGTATGTCCTCCACACACATATCAAAATACAATACTTGAGGCATTCTATCAAATATCACAGCATATATAGGCCTAGATGCTAGTAAAAATCGAGAAAAAATTGGGGGGTTTGAGTCAATACAAGCCAAATTAAATTAATAATCATTTATTGAACTATTATGTGAGCACAACAAAATAACCAGCTATGTCCTCCATACAAATAACCAAATATATTTTCTTTAAATATCACAGCATAGGCTTAAGATGCTAGTAAAAATAAGAAAAAAAAACAAAAATCAATACAGATTACCTCAGTACATGCGAATGGTTCTTGATAAAAATGACTAGAACAGAAGAACAATCTAGATGCCTTCCGTTTCGAGTGTATACGTTTTGTTCCATTGCACATGCGACTTTCATTCAGGACCCTAAAGTTGGATAAAAATCAAGCTACACTTATTTTAGTTTAGGGCTTAAAACATTAAAACAAGCTACCATATTTTCCAGACTATAGTACACAATCCGTTGTATAATGCGCAAGGGTAAATTTCGGCTAAAAAGAAAAAGTATTTTCTTAGATAGTCCGCACACGGTGTATAGGCCTCGGGGAAAACTTCAGGCTGGAGAACTCCACAAAAGGGATATCTGCGGATGAATGTCAGGGCGCTTTCTGTGATCCGCTCGTCAGCCAATCGCAGAGCTCCTCAAGATTAAGCTTGACCTGAGTTGGTTGCTTGCAGGCTCCCAAGCAAACATGTCAGATGCGAGGTATCGAAAGCCTGGGAAACAGACTGACGCTAAGAGGCTGTCTTGATTACTTTATCCCAGCGTAAAATATCCAAAACACAGCAATCTGGCCTAACCAGTTTTGTAATAATGAACAATCTTGAAACAAAAATTGCAGAGTCCACACCTGTAGATAGACTGTACGGTGTAAAATATCAACTTTTAGACATGTATAGTTTGTGCACTAAGTCTGGAAAGTATGGTACATTTATTTTAGTTTAGAGTTAGAAAGTTAAAAGTTAAAT
This sequence comes from Ixodes scapularis, assembly GCF_016920785.2. Lineage (NCBI taxonomy): Eukaryota > Metazoa > Arthropoda > Arachnida > Ixodida > Ixodidae > Ixodes > Ixodes scapularis. The sequence continues at coordinate 90,383,992 of NW_024609879.1, forward strand.
GGGTGCTGGTACTGAAATTTGACTTCACAAAACAAGGCACCAGAAGCACACAGTGGGATGCTACAGACCCCAAAACACCACTCATGCAGCAGTATCTCAACTGGATGGGCATATTTTCGAAAAAGAGAAGAGGAGAATACAGATGTCGCAAGCTTTGTTCAATCATGCCCATATTTTCCAAAAAGTACTGCCATCCATACAAGATACTGTCATATCAGTTATGTTCTAACGTTTGCAGCATCCCACCTAGTGCTGCTGCCTGGTTTCGTGCCATCCAAATCTCGGTTCAGCATCCCTTTGGTACTAGAACGGTTGTTTGTCGGCCTCATTGATTTTACGCTCTTGCAACCTTGTTCAGGAATTTCATCACAACTGGCGTCGGAGTAGTGCTGCTGAGGCCGACAAACAACCGTTCTAGAAGAGCAACTGTGTTTGCTGCCTTTTTCGAGTACTTATATTAAAAAGCCACTAAGCCACCATGATGGCAGTGATGTCGTCCTCTGCATTCTTCACGGACAAAAACCGCTGCTTATCGACAGCGAGGTACAAAAAGTCAGCCTTCTCGGCGTCATTGCCAGAGTACACGACGCACGGCATTGCCGGGATGTCTTGCTCCTGTGTTAGCAAAAATCAATGCAATGTAAGGCAGGAACCATGCGTGATAGTGTCCTCTAAATCATCACAGTTAATATACTACTATCTACCAGCGAGCTAGTCCACTGTTATTTGCTATAGTCACTTGATCTATGTTAAATATGTAATACCACCACCCCCTGCAGGCCTGATTACACTTGTACAGAATGCAACTTAGGCAAGTGGCAGTAATCATGCTTTCCCAGCACTGAAAAATATGCAAGATCATCAGTGCAACAGGGACACCTGCATTATCTCTGCGATTAGTAAAATTTCGGCAATGCTAGCCAGAAGTCTGGTTCCACATAGAGACGTAAACATCGCTTTGGCTTGCTCATTGCAAAAAAGCCAGAATCAGTCAACAGGAGCCCACATTCTCCTTGTGAGATCTCCTGATCTGCAATTACTTCACCTCCCATGTACATTTTGGCCAAAATATTTTGCTTTAGATGGTTAGAAATCTTGTGGAAACTACTTTTGGCCATGATATTTCCAACCATCAGTGTGTCAGGAAAGAGAGCCACTGGATTTTTTTTACCTTTCTAGAAGAGTGTGCCGTGCAGTGATTAGAAAGCTTGTTTGTCGAAATTGTAGTCAAACATGTGAAGCAGTGCCATCAGCATCGTATTGGCTCCCCTGAGACCATGCGACTTCTAAACATCACCTCCAACTGCATAACTTTGCTAAACTATGATCTAGATGAAGGCTAAACTAGGTACAAGCATGGAACATGGCTCTATCTGTTGTGCAAGAAAGGTGCTAGTTTGTAATGTACTGCATGCTTGGCTGCCATTAAAAAAAAGAAAATGGAAAACTTTAATAAGATGGATACATTCACAATTGCATATGTGCCCCAATGTTGCCTATACATTTGCTTAGAAAGATTGTGAGCAAATGAGTTCATAAAAGCGCTAGGTTACATGTTGCAACCTATGCTACAAAGGATAGTTGAGAGCTTACCTCCTCTCCAACAAACAGATGTGACAGTGCCATGGTTTCCTTGACATTGTAAACCACGATCATCGTAGCCGCTACTGCCAAGATGTCTGAAAAATAGTAGCACCGTTCCAGTATAAGATTAGTAGAATTCTCTACAGTTTTCATGCCCTTGGCGCCGTGGAGGGCTCGCCTTCCACGGCGCTTGCCTACATGATTTGCAAGGTCCATCGAAGTTGGAGCTTCGGGTACTAAAAGGAGTGTGGAGCTGGATGCAGTGCTGTACAAACATACTTCTTGTAAGCGTCTAAAGCGCACTGGCGAAGACTCTTGACTCCAGCTCAGGGGCAGCAGAAGACGACTAAGACCACGCTAATGTTCCGAGCATGCCTACTTACAGCGCCCGGCGAGTCGAAGGCACAGATTGGCGAGCATTTGTTGCATTAGTCCCATAACCACCTGTTGCACAAAATTAAGGAGCTTGGTTCTAAGCAAAGTTTCCTGCGATCACACAGGTGTAATCGCAGCCACTGCACAGCTGTGACAACTGCTCAAGTGCGCCTTTACTGCTGAGAGCTACTGTGGTGCGCCCCCTGTTCCACCGCTTCATGGCGGGTGTGTTGATGATTTGATGTTTTCATTGCTTAATGATTCCATACTTTATAATTATAACTTCAGATGTTCCTTGTTTATCTGCAATATTAAATAAAAAGTACCTTAATAAATAACTGGTGCAGCTCCCTGATTATAATATTCATTTTTCCTTAAAAAAGACATAGCGGGTCTGACCCATCGTAGTTGCTTCATGAGGCATCGCCAATGCGTCGCAAGTCACGTGCATTCGGCATTATGTGACGCCACTGCAGCACAAGCTGGTTCTGCCTTGTTCAATTAAAACATAATGCACTAGTAACATAATTCTCTCCTTATTGCCTAGGTTGCCCAAACCACTAATACAGGGATTCTAAGGATTCCTTTTATGTGAAGAAGCTGAAATGGAAGGTCATAAATAGCAACAAAAAAAAAATGCTCCTTCATCGTCTTTTGCCCAGTACAAACTGACATGTTTAGCTAATTGCTTCAGGGAGCCCAACGACGTCACAACGCACAAAATGAAAGCAACTGCATGGCAACTCCATCGGTAGTGGATTATTCTTTCCGTCTTGTTTTTCTGTATTACTGTTCTGCCGTGTGTGCATTCAATTTTGTTATCCTCTGCCAGCATTCCTCCAGGGCAGTTTCTCAGCCGCTAATACATATTATAGCTTTTTGGATCCAATTAATTTGAAGGATATGAACTCCAGCTTTCCCAGTAGCACAGAGGCACTGCCAGCGCCTGTCCTACTCAAAAGATAACGAAAGCCCATCCCCTCTCCGCTTCCCCCCCCCCCCCCTCCCCAAAGTCTTCCATTTTGCTGGGGCCTCTTCTCCCCCATCCCCCTCATACAGCATTTTGTCATGGGTGCCGCCGAATCAAGATTTTGGTTACGTGCCTGGCTTGCTCCCATTTTTTCGTTTGTTCATTACTGTAGGATTTAACTGTAAGCACAGTGTTAATGCAGAGTAAAAAATAGCAGCATACTCTTGTTGGCTAGTGCAGATGATTGGACCAGTTGGTAGACAATTATTAAAAATAAATTGCGAAGAATATTGGAACAGAGCATATGGACATGACACAGCACTGTGTTCATCTCCTCCTCCTTGTCTGTGCGACTCCCGTTCTTTGTTTCTAATAATAATTCATTTTTAATGATTTTCTGTTTGGTATCATCTGTATGGGGGTTCACTGTAACGACCCACCTTCCATTGCATTCACTTTGGGGGCAGCTCCCTCTTCCTTATGGTGCCATTGTAGCGGAAGTGCAGGGTGGGCGTCACTCTCACTCTTGTGGTTCAGTTCCCCAGGTTCCCAAAGGTTGCAAGCTGCCAGCCAAACTGGGTCAGGCCTGCCAGCCCTGCGGGAAATGTCAATTCCACTCTTTTAGTCGTCGACACCCACGTTTTGAGTGCACCCGAAAAAAGCTTTAACAGAGAGGAAACGCAATAATTGGCCCTTTTTGAATGCATCTTTTTCTTTTGCTGGGAACGTACATAAAAGTCACAAGCTATTGTACATTCAGTGGTGCGGCTTAATTTACGATGAGCATTTTTTATATAACTTCAAGCATTTAGAGAAAACATACAATATAATGGGTCGGACATAAATTGTTCCTGTGAACTATCTTATACATTTACACATTACCTGATATCATGAAAGCAACAGAGCAGGGAAGGCTGTACTGCATGAATTACACATGATTTATAACCAATTAAAAGTTGGTATTTATTTCATTTATTACTATTGGCTATCATTTTTTTACAGAAAGAATAACTGGGCGAGTCGGTACGTTGGTAGTCTTTCAACATCATCGAATATTCAGGATCTTTTCGCATTTTTTCATACTTTTGCTTTTTGCTTTTTGTAGCGGCTTTCGCTGCCCCGTAAAAACGCGACGTCCAAACTCACTTTATTTACATCGCACAATCGTAAACTTCGAAAGCGTGCCACTTCGGCATACGCGAAGATACCGCGCGTCTCTGCGGCACAGGCATAAGTATAAGCAAGAAATCATGCTGCTCGCTCTTGTAACGTTTTATCTCGCTCCCGCTTTACGAAACGAATCGGTGGCGAGCGGCTGTTGAGACCACACGGCAGAACTAGCATGACCTGTGATTGCTTGAACTGCCGTCAGACTGCACTTGAACGCTCCGCAAAAGCGTCGTCGGACGAACGTCGTAGAACGGCGCCCAGAACGGCGCCCAGAACAGCCTCTCGGCTCCGCCGCACACGACACCCTGCGGAGCAAGCCGTAGGTTTTGAACAACGTACGCTCTTTTCAAGTAGCGAAATAACACCGGCCAGAAGCATCGTTAGAGTCAAGCATAGCTTAGCAAGCCCATGGTACACGACAGTTTGAAACAGCGACGCAGTTCGCAGAAACAGAAGTGCTCACCGGCGTTTGCAGCAGTGTTGATGGACTGTCCGCAACTTGCGTTGGTAACGCAGCGTCTCCCAGGTCTCAGTCATCGCTTGCTATGCTTGAACACGTTATTCGTAAGGAAGATATCTAAAATATCTGCGAAAACGTAAAAAGGAAGCGTCCCTCGAAGCCTGCCCAAAAACGGTCACTGCCAACGGCAGCTGAGTGCAATAGCGATGGTCCTTGCGCAGTCTTCAAAAGGCTCTTCTTTTTTTTTGAAAACGAAACTAAGCAAATAAGTATTATATTACTATTAATAGTGTCACTATAATGTTGTAGAAAGTTAACAAAAATTTAGTCTATCTTAGGTTTTATCTAAACTTTAGGTTTTCTTTTTCAACACGAAACCGAAACTATAGCTCAAGCACGTTTCGTTTGTCGTATTCATTTCCGTGCGTGCGTGTGTGCGTGCATGCGCCCGTGTTCATGTGCGCGTGTGGATACGTCCGCGTGGTTGTTTGTGCGTGCATCTGCGTCTGCGTGCGTTTGTGCGTGTACATGCTTGCGTACGCGCGTGCGCGCGTGTATCTGTGTGTGTGCGCGCGCAAGCATATCTGTTTATGCGTTCTGTTGAACTACGCTAGCAAGAGGACCAATAGACCAATCTCACCAAGCGTCTCACGCATGCGTGACTCCGCGATAGCTGTAGTTCGTAGGAGGCAGACGCCAATTCACGAGATAGCTCATGCCGCCTCGTGCTCTGCTCGCGCAGACCTCTAGCAGGGTTGTTGCATGTGCAGAAAGACTACAGCTCCCACGATGCATGTCGGCAGTAGAGTCACTAAATAAAGCTACGCTTTCAGAGTACCGAAACTCCCAAACTGCTGGTCTGAAGCACGTCAGGCGCCGCCATCTTGGGTCCTCGCGCGGATGGAGGAGTGACTCTAGCCGAGCCAAGCCGAGCTGTAGCCGTCGCCTGCGCCAGTTGCCGCAGCCGTAGCTGTGGCAGCGAATCAAGGTCGTGTTCATATCTCGACGTAACACGGAAAGTACGCGTGCTGAGCGACGAACTTCAGCGTGCGCGCGCGGTAAACAGTAAACACAAGAAGGCAGAGGACCGCCGGACCCAAGATGGTGGCGTTGAGAAAACGTGATGATAATGATAGCGAGTCACATGACTGCCGCTGTCCAATGGCGCCGCAGCGAACCAGAATTTAGTTGGATAGAGCGACTGTATTGTCGGCAAAATGCTAAAGAAAAGGAATGCGCTACTCTGAAAGCGTAGCTTATTTAGTGGCTCTAGTCGGCAGCGGTGGCGTACTCAAACTAGCTGTGGGATCGGTCTATTGGATGTCCCTGGGCACTGCAAAAAACAATAAATGATTTTATTTTTATTGTTATTATTGAACTATGCCAGCGTGAAGTCCAGTGGTTCTTCCTTAACTCTGCAGTAAATATTAGTTGATTGATTGATTGATTGAGCTTTATTTTTGCTGGTCGTAATTTGAAACAGATGTCAATCGTATCTTCGGAGTAACGGATTTCGGTTGATTAGTCATAAATAAAAATAAAATGAATAAAAAAATATACTGTGGTTCATTAATTCATCTAATGTACGCTGAGCCCAGTTATATAAACTGAAGACGACATACAGATATCTATCGCTTCCTTCTTTTTCTAAATTATGCTGTTAAATATAAAGAACACCCTTGACCGAATAACTGAGCACGCTTCCAACACCCTTCCAACTTTTAGCACCCCTCACAATGAATCGGAAGGGTGCTCGCGCTCATACACCCTCGCGCTCGTCGTGAGGGTTGCTAACCCTGCAAGAAAAAGGGTGGTGGACAACTAAGTGAAGGGTGCAAACCCCCTGCAGCACCCCTAAAGGGTGCTGTAGCACCCTTAAAGGGTGTAAAAAAGTTAAGTGTGTGAGTGAGAGTTTGCGCTGCTCCACATAGATGGCGCCACAGAAAAAGAGACAACCGAGGGGGACACTATCCGGTCGCTCATTTGGCTCTCGTTTCGCCACTTGTCTATCTTACACCCTGGGCGAGACTTTGGGTTTGAAGGACACGCTCTTATCAGTGACCATACCCAAAAAGACGCGATTGGACGGAAAGAAAGAACGGCTAATTTGGCGCCAACAGGTGGTTTTGGAGACTCTCGGAGGCGTTAATTACCACCGGCTCTGACCTCTAGTTCCGGCTTCACTCGGGATTCCATTTGGGCGGTGGCTTGAGCCGGTGTGTCGCCTCCTTTTCTCCCTCTTCCCATGTGTGCAGTGCACACCGTGTCTTTTGTGTGCTGCTTATACGAACAGTGGGACTGCGGGTTTATAGGGTGTTCTCCCTGGGACGATCTAATTTGAGTTCTTAAGGACGCTCAAACATTTAGTGCCATGGTACCATTCAGCCTTACAGAAACTCTTACAAGCTGTAACTGACGGAGGAAGAGTGCTTAGCACTTGTGAAAATTAGGAAAAGGAGAGGGGAAGATCACATATTTCGCTCGACATCAAGCAGGGAGCTAGAAGCACGACCAAAAATTACGTCCATCTTCTGCCTGGTAAATTTCTCCAGGGTTGGATATCTAGCTATTTTGAGGGATGCTTAATGATCCTGTCCCGCCGCGGCAACCTTTAATGAGCAGAAGTCATTTCATTTTAATTTATTAATATAAATAATATACTATATCATTAAAAGTGACTTTGCTAACATGTTCCCTGTCTTTTTGGGGATTATAGGGCAAGCTAATAGAGTCATTAAGTAAACTATTTATTTCAATAAGAATAGAGAAAATATTGCCACGTTTTTCGCATTTGTTTCCTCTAATATGAATGTTTAGGGGGGCACTGAAGTCGATTTGGAGATCGTGCTTTTGTGGTGACAACTCAATCTAGACGCTCTAAGCATTCCAACAAACCCAGAACCACAACATTCCATAGCTTATTTTCTTGTTAAAAGCATGTTCAATAATCGCGACACGCCCTTTTTGGAAAAAGAAACTTTTCTTCTGGGTGAAGTGGTCGGCGAAGGGCGCTTTACCGCGAGTTGCAAGCGATGGTTTCGCCCGCGCAGAAAAAGAGGAGTCTTAGCCGAATGTGAACCTATCGGACTTACTTTGAAAGAAGTTATAATAACATCTTTCGGACTCTGCGCGTATCGTAGGGCTTTCATTAGTCCACATGATAAAAGTGTCCACATGTTTTCCTATTGCCCTGAGATGTAGAGGCGGTTTTGTAATATAGGACTTGGTATATGTGGGAACTAACACATTTTAAACAATATAAGATAAAAAACGTCATTTTTCAAAAAGGACATCAGTGCCCCATTAAGAGAGTGATAATTTTGCTCATCATATTTAGTATTATAATAAAAAAATAGCCTAGGGTTTTCCCGGGAAATATTGTTTCAAATTGTGTTTTTAAAAGTTCGTAACTTCTACCACAACGCGTTCTATTTAATAGAAATTACAATACAAACTTTCAACCAACAATTTTAAGAAACGATCTTGTATACTTTTCTTTTTATTATAATACTTGGTACGTGATGTGAACACTTAACACTCTTAACGATAATATTTGAATAAATTTAAGAATGATTCGGGGGTCCAGCGTCGGCGCCGACGAAGACAACGAAGTTAGTCGTCGGCACGAGGTCGGAAGCACGAAAATAAATAGAACGTTTTTATCTAAGCTCAGAGTCGGTCGCACCATCTCTTCCGTCCTCAACATCGCACGCACTACAAAGCGCATGGCAATATTCACTCGTTAGTTATCTAATTGCATAATTAACCCGTGACTTCACCAGCTTGCCCTAGAGTCCCCCAAAACTCAAGGAATATGTAAGGAAAGGTACTTTCGAGTATCTACTATTTACTTTAATAAATTGTAAACCGTTTTGTAATCATTCAAGATGACAGCCGTGGGACCGGATCCCCGATAGCCAAGGGGTGAACTACTAGAAACCAGATAATCTAACCGGCAAAGCTTCTCAATCACTTTCCATTTTTGCGTATGCCAATACAACATACAGATACTTAATTCTCGTGCGTTTCAACAAAAACGAATTTAGATACTCTTTTTCGTTGAAAATAGCTGCGATACAAAAGGGTTCGTGACGTTTTCATAGTCGCTCTCGCGCATTTTGCTCGCCTAAATCGTCGCGAGTCTTTTTCAGGAGGCAGTGTACACAACAGCTGCGTCTCGTGTTCTTCGGCAGCTTTGGTTGGGTTCCCGGCGACGCTGTGTTTGTAGATGCGTTGGTAACGATTCCTTTCTGATCCATCTGCGGTATTTCCGGGTGAGTGCGGTCTCATGCCTATAAGCGTTTTCTGTTTCCTGCCGTTTTCAGTCACGTGGGTTCCGTATCCGGTATGCGGTACTAAAAATAATAAAACATTTCAACCTGGAATATGCGAGAAAATATAGGGGAGCTAAAACAAAAATGTGTGACCATCACGCAGTTTCCGTTAACACCTTCCAGCGGCGTGGAGAGATCAAATCCGCATACCATAAGTGACGACATTCAAGATGGCTGCGCCCTTGTGTAAAAGGTATATAGCTTAAAGTTAAGACCCGTTCACAAACTTGCAGCGGTGTAGGACCGAATGGGGAGAGACAGGTTTTTAAGCCTCTTGCGATGGCTTTAGGACCTGCTACGCAGCAGCGCATTTGGCCTCACGCCGTCGCAAGAGGCTTAAAAACCGGTCTTGTCTCTCTCGGTCTCACTCGAATGCATGTGTGTGAACGGCGCTTTACTGAGGAAGATGTGCCTCAGAGCAAAAATCAGGTAGGCAGGCAGAAGAGGAGGCGACACACCGGCTCAAGCCAGCCAAACGAGAACATTCCAAGTGAAGCCGGAATTAGAGGTCGCGGTCGGCGGGAGCTCCCCTAGAGGCGCACAAGTCCAGCCTACAGCGTCCAAGAGTGCCCAAGTCCGTCCAATGGCGTCTTAAAGGGGTTATGACACGCCAAAAATAAAATATGAGATAACATAACTGCCAAAACCCACTATATGTTCCTATAATCCTGATAAATTTGTATTGAAAATGGCGCGACAGTTTTGTGGATAAATCGATTTATGTGCGGATCCCTCGGAGGGGCCGGCCGGGTGGAGCTGAAGGCTGCTGACGTAGCCAGCCTCCAGCGCGGCGTTCCCTTGCACGCACTCACAGACTTGGCTCTCTTGGCGTCTCGAGCTTCAGCTTCCTCGTTTACCTTTCGCGTTTCGAGCATGCGGTCCGTGACGATTACGTCTACAGCATCGCTCGCCTTGTCAAAGTGTTCGACAATGATCGCAGCAGCGATGAGAGTGATTGTTATTAACAGGTGTTAGAAGCTGTTCATTTTGACTGCGACCCGCTGGCGACCAGCCACAGCGACGGCGAGTTGCGGACGGGCTCGCCGTAGTCACCGTCGTCCGGGAATATCTGGCAGGTGCATGCAGGGTGGAAGGTCAACGGGCTGGGGGCGAGATCAAGAATAGCTTCCAGGTTACCGAAAAAGTGGTTTGAGCGGTTTTGATCGTACCGCGGCGAGGAGAGCTCGGGCCATCATGGGGGCGCCTAGAATGAAAGAGCGTTCATGGTCACGTGGGTTATGGACACCATGGCGTGACTAGCTCGGGTAGTGTTGCCTGGTCGCCAGATGAAAATGATAAAAATTCGTAAATTGACTATTGCAATTACTATAGCTCTAAAAATCGTGTAACTTGGTGTATACACTAAGTAGCTTGTGAGCATTCCATTTCAAGAATAAGCTATCCGTTTAATTTTCGTGTCATAACCCCTTTAAGGCTTTGTTCGTGTTTTTGGTAATCGTTATGGGCGTGCACCTCCGAACCGGAAGTCTCCCCGGCTTCCTATCTGGTGCCATGATGTCGCTTCCAGAAGCTTCCTACCTCCATGGTAAAAACACTTCAGCCACCTTGGTGCTCAAAAACGTTGTCGCCAGTTGTGTGAAGCTCCATCTGAAATCGCAGAAAACAGATTTTCGTTCACCACATGTGTTTAACCAGTCCGCGACAAAGCAAAACGATATAACCCGAGATTCTTGGCGCCATTTCTGCAGTTTAGGAAGTGTCAATTTCGAAGCAATTGCGATCGCTCTGCATTGAGCATTAGGATGGTGGCGCCCACACCAAAATTGTGGAAAGGAGTTCCGACCCTCTAAGCGCTGCTAATTTAGCGTTTCTAGTCTAGCTCTCCTGGCAGGTCCTCACCTGATCAAACTTTTTCCCCGCTAAACCGAGAGCGCGTTGCTTGTGTTCACACTTGTCCATAAAAAATGTATCCTAGTCGAGCGACAAAGATTTCCAATTTCGATACATCTATGGAATGTAGTACGAGTGCACGTTTTCGTTTCTCAATATTGTAAACTTTAGGACGCAACCTCCTGTGGGATTTTCCTTTTCCGGGATCAGTTTGGATGGGAAGTTTTTCCAGTAAAGAGCGCCGTCTGGAAGTTTCTTGCGAATTACAAATGAAGGGTCGTCCTACACGCGTCCGCCCGTCGAAATACATTGGCATCATGCAGGGTTGCAATTGCTGTTTATATCCCGTACTGCTAATACAACAAAAAATATCATTAAAAAATACTCCCGTCAATAAGCTCGAAGATATCTGCTGACAATGTTGGTCGTGCCGGACGGAGCCCTCCTAAAACGGCGACCGCACAAAGTAAGGCGAGGGGAGAGGGTAGACGGATGTGCAGAAACTTATTGCAAAACTGTCGATTGGGTATTTTATGGCGTGGGGGCTTACTCCCTGAAATGTGCAGTTCTTGCGAGAACTCATTGAATACTCCATGGGTATTAGTGTCTGATTTTTGAAGGAACATTATTTATGAGTAAGAATTTATTCGTTTACACTACACGAACCGAATAACTTTAACCCACTTTAGATGGACTTCGTAAACTGGAGGCGACGAACGACAAAAGGGGACGACACAAAATACGTTTCAACTTATTGTGTTGTGTTTATTGTCTAAACGTATTTTGTGAGAGGTGTCGTGTGTTGCCTTCCTTTGGGGTACGTCGTCATCGGTTTTAAATTAGGTGCTTCAGTGGGGGGACTACTCCGAAATCACTGGAATTGTTTCGAGAGAAACATTCGTTTTAGGTTTCAGCCGAAGAGCGAAAACCTTCACGTATTTCGCCATTCCCGTTCAGTGCATCTACTGACTCTGCTCCTTATGACAATTATTTCAGATTTACGCCATGAATATCTTGAACTACCGCAATATCGGCAATTTCAGCGCCATTATTGTCGTTGTGCTCCTATGGGAAACTGCGTTCTATCTATTGACATGGAACCCACGGTTAAGCATATGCTTTTCAAATTATAACTGCAGTTCCAATATCACTTTACATTGTTTGCCGAGAGCATCTACTCAAGTTGGCGATAGGTAAGGTGCTTTTCTCGGTAATTAAAGATATAAGTAAGGATAGAAATGCATATCCCTGCTTAACGAAACGCCGCACTCTTTAGATAGAGAACCGCAGAGTCTTACCTGTTTCACTTCCTTAGGCATTGTATCGGCGAAAAAGGCAATCGAAAGAGTTACGCAGCATTTCAGAGATTTACAGCTGCAGCACAATAAACGTTTGCGAAATTCTGCTAGTTGCCACAAAGATAACCATCAAGACAACATAAAATATGGCGTAGAATAGCGACTTACTACGACACCTGCTCGCAGTACAGTTAGTATGCCGTATATATAAAAAAAGTCTTTATTTTTGTTTACGAAATGATTATATTGGTTTGCAGGGTTCATTGGCTTCACTTTGAATGTGCCACCATTGTAACAACGAGGAAATCTTTAGCACTTCCTCCAGGAAACTGTATACGAAGGAATACTACAACGAAATTCTACCGTATTTTATTATCTAACTGTCAACCCCGTTCTGGCCACACCAGGGAAACACCAACTTTTCTGGCTCGAAATGACACCAAAACATTATTTGAAAGGAATAAACCGAATGTCGTTATGTCTCCATGAACTTAAAAGCAGCGCCGCTCCGCGAAAGTACGGCGGCCAGCTGCGTGCGCGCGAGCTCTGTTGAACCGGATTTCCCTTCTCTCCCAGTCTATTCACCTCTTGCGGAGAGAGGGAATGGCACCTACGTTATACCGCTTTGACGACACCAAGTGGTGGAGCTCATAACCACGCTAGCTCCCAAGCAGCTTTGCCTGTGCTGGGACAGTTGACGTCACGTCTCCCGTGATGCACCGCGCTCTACGATGGCTGATCTTGGAGCGCTCGCTGGAATTTGTCCTTTGGAACGAAACATTTAGCGATGTGTTCAAAAGTACAAGCGTGTCATCGTCATGATTAGCAGATAGAGTTGATCATGTTTAACTGATTTCTGAACATGAGAGGTATATTTGAAGTTTCGATTCAGTGTCCTTTTAAGCACGAAGACATATCCAGGACGCGAATGGGAAATTTCAGAAAATGGCCTGGATCATGTAATGAAAATACATCTTCCCCGTTCAGAAAACACCCGTTCTTGATAAGCGCACTTAGATGCTAATCTGACCAGTATATGTATGTCTGTATACACAAAAATAACCTCGCAGAAGCGTACATAACCCGCAGTTTGCCCGAGAAAATGTTATAAACGATGTGTTCTTGTTGTTATATTATGTTATGGACAACGTCTTCATAACCGAAAAGATATTCACGAATTTATTACAAAAAAAGTTATATGTGCAGCGCCATTGCCTGTTCGAGCTAAAACCTCGAGAAGGTAGGCCTAAAGGTGCACTCAAGCGTTTTTTGTAGAAGCCTGATTTTTAATGGCATATTGTTCGTTGGAATTCACTCAATAAAAATGATCAGTTCTAAATGCCAAGACGCTTTAATAAACTCACAGAAATAGAAATGCACGGACACTATTTTTATTTTGGGTGAAGAGGAGCAAGGGGGGGGGGGGCAAACTCGGGCCTTGGGTCTCTATTACCTCCTTAAAATTTGACCAATGAAAATATTAACTTGCATGGAGACTCTGAGCGTCACTATTATAGCTCTTTTTAGGCGCCTTTTGCATTATATTTACGTCAGATCTTTGGGGATAGGAGACGCAATACAGAAATTAATTTTTTGGAAACGCCGTCCTACAGCGCCCCCTAATGTCTCCGAAGCGCAAAAAAGGGGCGTGTCATGATCTTTGATTAGGTCTTTGATGCAGAAGCCGGCCACCCTTAAGTGTAATTTCGAGAATTTTAGGATGCTCAGAGCCCGTAGGCTGAATTATCACCATAAATAGACGATCTCCGAATCCAGTTTTGTGCCCCCTTAACACATGATTACACAAAAAAGTTGAAAATGATTCGACAGTCATACTAATATTAATCAACTACAATTACGACGTTTAGCCAATTCATCGCTGTATCACTAATGGCAGACAAATAGTGTAATAGTGTTAAAATTAACTTGAAGGGTTCTCTTGAATTACGGAGGTTCCAGTCGTGTATGCTATGTACTTGAATTTTCCCCACAGGAAATTAGGTGCGTATAGTTCCCGTAAATTTTTTAAAAATTTTTCTCCAGTCCAGTTTATTTTTTTTTCAGGAATGTTAACGAAATTGTGAAAGCTACGACAAACAAGACTTCCTTCGATTCAACGATGTTAACAAGTAAGCCGGTAAAAGCTCGGTTTATATCTGGTAGCTGAGAACTTGCTGCTAAAATAGGATTTTCAAATATCGCATACGTATTTCTTTAAAAAGATATTTTGTATAAGCGCCATACCTTACTCAAGATGATATATAAAATACCCCAAACTTTCGCGAATTTCATTTTTGCAAATAGAAGCGACACTAAGTGTTTTCGGAAAGACCGAACTGCAGCATAAATAAACTAAACAAATATGATGGCCAATACCCTGCCAGAGATAAAAAAACAAAACAAAATGTTCTTACTATTTGTTCTTACTTAGCAAGAACAAATTGTGCTTAGTACGTGAGGTACAAGAGCCGCCAATTATCTGTCAGAAAAATGTAAGGAAAATTGCGACTGTTTTCTGAAAAAAGGTTGCCGCATATAAGAGACGAATGACGTCTAATTCGAAAAACAAACAATTTTCCTGTTGACACCATGCCCAGACCGGCAGGAAAACTTTTAAAATTAATAACCTGATATACTGGAACATTGACACTTTATTACCTCCGCCAGCGCTGCATGCAAAGGCAGAGTGAGTCGTGTGTCACAGGTTGTATACATGGCAAGCTTGATTAAGTACCCATAAGTATACATTTGAGTTTGTGCATTTATTTTTACAGACATTGGAGATATGCAAGCGGCCACTTATCTTAAGCTTCAGCATGATATAAAAGACATTAGAAGATTTCTGGCACATCATATGGGAAATGTGAAGAATGGCCGAGCAGCTGCTTTCAAGTCAAGAGAGTTTCTAAGGTACTTATTGTAAAGAGCATTTTTCCTCTTATACCTGGCAAAAAGCACATTTCTGTAAAAGCGCTCTCGTGGTAGTCGACGGGTACGGGGCTATCAAAAACATCTCCAAATTAGATTTTCTTTGATTTAATAAATTACACTTCGGCAGTTACCGGCTTGACCCAGGAATGTGGCTGGCTGTTTAGCACACCTCATGACAACTTCACATCTGATCACAACATTCCCGATAATATGGTGCCCTGAGCTGTTTCTCTGCAAATTTTATGGTCCGTAGAATTGAGTTGGCCAGTTGTGCAGTTCCTGGTACGTTTTTTGTGCATGTTACTCAGCAATTTATTGGAAATCAATAGTTTGTTCCCAATGCTAATTGGTGGGGAATATCTTAACATAATTTGACAGGCTGTGCATACTCCAAACTGCACGTTTGTTGTCCGTCACAGGCAAGGATAATGAAGGTAGTAAAAACCCGAGACTCAGGAACACAGAAGGGGACGAACACGACACAACGTCCCCTTTTGTGTTCCTGAGTCTCGGGTTTTTGTTACCATGAATCACCACCAGATCGCTTGTTTTTTAGGTATTGTTGCAAGGATAATCAAGCGTTTTGTGAAGCTGAACGTCAGGAAAATTAAAAATTAAACATATCTCGAGCATCCCAACCTGTGGAAGGCCACACACGTACTAATAAAATCAACAAAGGAGAGTGAGCTTGAGGAGCAAACAAAACGTCCCGTCACTTTTTGTAACCAGTAATTTGTACGAAATATATGGTTGCCAGATGAACATTTATAGCTGATATAGTTGAAAACTCTCTGTGCGTAAGTTTATGTATGTTTTTACTACTTATCTTTACTGTCGATGATTATAGTGAAATGCTAGGTTACAAGAAGAAGAAAAAAAGTCAAAATTGTGCGAGTGTCTAATGTTTGCTATAATCACACGTAATTTAAAAACATAAAATAAATTTGCGCAAAGAAATCAACAACAAACAACTGTTCCCCAAGCGCTTAGAGCGGTCGTGGTGGAGGCAACCGCTCTTACTCCTAGCGTTAATTTCAATTAATCAACTTGTTATTTGAAAAGCCCTATTTATTTTCAGTCTTAGAAAATGAGCTGGACGTGTAGTCCCTCAAAGCTTCAGAAACGCAGGTCGTCGTGGGGAACCTCGTGCAACTTCTCATCGCTTGTCAGCCAATGATATCGCGACATCAGCCATTAAGAACAGCGAAGAATCAATCACAAAGCCAGAAGCGTGAACACAGAAAGCCATGCCCTGCATTTATGAAGCCGCCAGTGACTATACATAGTATATGCAAACATAATGAATGTCCTAAACAATATATACTGCCTACAAGAGTGGTGTAATAAATTGCTTTCACGTTTAGGGTCATTCAAAACAACGTAGAGGTCCTGAAGCGATTGGAGGGAGTGAATGACTATGTTTCTGCAAAGATGGCAGCTCTTCAAAGCTACGTCCAGCGAACGATTTCGAGTATTCAGGTATTACATGACCTCTCGGAACTTTAAGAACTGAAACCACTTTACACATGTTGACCATTTAAAAATTAGCGAACAACTTTGTACAAGGTGGAAAATTACCTAAGTACTACGATTAACCCGGCATAGAGCTCATGTGCGTAATTTTTGAACGTATACATACAATTTTAATACGGACATGATATATATGTTGTCATTCTTCGCACTTTAGCTTATAAAAAATATAAAATAAAACAAACCTAGTACTACGTAAAGTTCACCATATGTGTTGACTGTTTTGTTCGGGTTCCCTGGTTCGTGGTAATTGAAACTTAGGTAGAATCATACTTATGTAGTTACGTAAACAATTGGCGCAAAAGGGACGCTAGGAGCGATTAATAAGGAACATCTGGCACTCCCGAGCAAAAGACTGAGCAATAAATCAAATCCCCCAGTAAACTTATGAGAACATAGAAGAGCATAATGACTAATGAATGCTTCATATAAATTATGTAAGTTCTGATATATTTATAGACATCTAAAATATATATATTTTTTACTTTTCTATAGATAGCAACAATGGGAATAAATCAAAACTGTTGGGCTGTAACTTTTTTTTTTCTCGCCAGAATCCCAGTAATTGCACGGCGGCACCAAAGCTTCTCTGTCGACTTACGAATCCGTACGGACTGGCGTCTGCTGTGCATGACCTTCTTTGGTGCTTCGTGGCGGCCCTCCGAACAGGAAGGACACTCATCTTGGACAGCACGATGTGGAAATATGCTCCCGGGCGGGACTGGCTTAAATCGCTTCTTCCGGTCACGGGGGCCGCGTGCACGAGCATTCGTACCCCCGACAATGAAACGGAGATCTACATGTTTCCGGGTGCGTGCCAGGGGTCCTGCTTTTATTGTTGTCTACCTTTTAGGGCTTTTAGAGCGCAGCTCTTAGGGGCCCGTTTCCGGCTTGAGCGGCGTCGCCGTCGGCGTCGGCGTAACCGCGAGGTCACGTGACCCCCCCTCAGGTCACGTGTCCCCCCCTCAGGTCACTTGACCCGCCTCAGATCACGTAACCCCCTGAGGCCACGTGACGCCCCGAGGTCACATGACCCCCACAGGTCACGTGACCTCCCTCAGGTCACGCGACCCCCCCTCGGGTCAAGTGACCCCCCTCAGGTCACGTGACCCCCCTCAGGACACGTGTCCCCCCTCAGGTCACTTGACCCGCCTCAGATCACGTAACCCCCTGAGGCCACGTGACCCCCTCAGGCCACGTGACCGCACTGAGGCCACGTGACCCCACTGAGGCCATGTGACCCCCCTGAGGTCACGTGACCCCCGAGTTCACGTGACCCCCCTGAAGTTACGCGACCCCCGAGGTCACGTGACCCCCCTGACGTCGCGCGAGCCCCCTTAGGTCACGTGACCTCAAGGAGTCACCTATCCCTCAGTACGCTTCCGTCTTCCTCCTCAAGAGCTGCGCTCTAACCGGCGTTACAGGGAATTGTAAACGGCTTCCATTTTTTCTTCTAATCTTTATTTCACGCCGCGTAACAAGTTTTGAGCTAGGGGCGATTTCGAAACATGCTTCTATTTTGAGACGCCTACCACAAAATAGAAGTACGTTTCGAAATCGCTCTTAGTTCAAAATTTGTCTCGAAAAATAAATGTGAGGAAGATTTTTGTTTTTTTAGGTTGGTTATTTTGTGACATGTACCCGTCATATCCAAAAACTTTAGAAGTTGTTTCTTTCTTTATTACGTTTTGCTACTTTTTTACCGCGAGCTCTTGTGGGGTTAAAAAGATATTCGAAGGCCTCAATTCTTATAGAAATTCGACAGCAGATAATGAATAGAAAATATCTAATTCCAGGAACAAGACCTCGGAAACCTATGAAGGATCTGCCATCCGCCATTGTGGCGACATTGGTAGCCAATAACGGGGACCCCTACGCGTGGTGGTACGGGCAGATCATGAGCTACGCCCTTCGGGTCAACAACTCAACGCTGCAGAAAATTCACAAGTTCAAGGTGGCTAGGGGCTACGAACATCCCATTGTCGGGTGAGTGACCGACAGAGTGTTCACAAAAACAAGAAAGCGCTGCGAAGCTATGGCTGCAAAAAAAAAGGTGCAGCAATTTCGGCTTTGAAATTTTCGTACTTTCCTCTGACATAGTGGCAGTGGCAATATAGCAGACTTTTACGGCACTCATTGCAAGTAATCAAACTACTTAGAATCGATTAATTTTACAGTGATTTTGTAATGATGTAGCAATCACAAGAATAGTTTGAGGTAGCAATCACAAGAATAGTTTGAGGTAGCAATCACAAGAATAGTTTGGTTACTGTTGAAATAAATAAAATTACTTGTAACCGTTACAATGATATCATTCCCCTCCAATAGACCGATCTCACCAGCTAGTTAAAGTACGCCACCGCTGCCTCCATGCATCGTGAGGGCTGTAGTCTTTCTGCACGCGCGACAACCCCGCTGGAGGTCTGCGCGAGCAGAGCACGAGGCGCGGTACGAGCCGTCTCGTGAACTGGCGTCTGCCTCCTGTGAACTACAGTTATGGCGGCGTCACGCATGCGTGGAACACTTGGTGAGATCGGTCTATTGCTGCCTTTTGTTTCCCATGCACTTCTACCAGGAAATCCTCGAACCAAGTCTCCGATAAAGGGACGGTCTACCAAAAAGAGTGGATTCATAAAGTAGTTTCTAATCTAATGATTATTTTATTTGTTCCAACTATAAACGCATCGCGAGTATGTTTAATGCAATTTAACTTCGGTGTGCCACCTCTAAGAGAAAGTTGCAAAATTGGGCGAATTTACCTTCTTTTTCACAAAATTTACCATCACGCATTTTTTGCGCTGTGCACTGCTCATTTCCCTGTCATATATATCATGGTGGTTAGATCACCGCCATAAAGTAGACAGTACACCATGCGACACTAATCCCTCTTTTTATCTTTCATCCCACGCACCTCAAATGACTGGAACCATCTTCCCTTTCAAATTGCAATAATTCAGGATTTTGATTTATTTCAACCCGCCGTTCGTAATGTAACTGACTAACTATTTCACATGTATTGTGCCTTACTGTGTAGGGCAATCTTTGTAACCTTAAGTTTTTGTTTTATGTTGATGTGTATACCACTTCCCTCTTCAATGCCTAACGGCCCTGAGGGTATGTATCAAAATAAATAGATAAATATATAGACAGCACAAAAAAAACTCGTTTTGAAACCGCCACAAAAAAATATGTTTTGAAATTCTGAAGTAATCGGAAAAGTGACCGTTACTTTTCAAGAACAGACAATTACTTTTCATTTCGTCACTCAAAGGATAAATCAAAGGATAAATTTTCACCACCTTTGGGGTGGTGAAAAGTTGTCCCAAATATAACGACTCCTAAGGTAAATATGACGACCCCACACGTAGTCAAAACGCAGGAAGTCAAATTTAACTATTCCCTGAAGCAACATGGCGGCCGGTTAGCGAGGCTGGAATTCCCGGTAAGGCCCAGCGAAGAGCACGGCTTTTCGGCCGAGTAAAAGAATAGAGCGCATACGCAAATTCGACGACGCCTTCCAAGCGCCATCAGACACTCTAAACATCCGTGCCTAGACACCGGTATCGTACATATATCCTGTAAGGACGGCAGTGTGTGTACCGAAATCGTCGCAATTGCCCTCGACGGCATTTCGCTATATTGACTGTATTTTTACCGCCAGCGGAGAACGCTCGAAAAAGAAATCGTTACGCGAGGAATGGGCATGCTGACTTTAGTGAAGACAACCTATGCTTGTCGTATGCGGCGATGAATCGCTGGGCAACTTCGTGGACATCAACGAGAGGCGTTCGGCTCGCACCCACGCTACCACTATTTTTTGTTTCTTTGATCTTTTTTTTTTTTTTTTCGTCTACTTCTTCCGACGTGGATATTCATTCGTGTGCGAGTGTGCCGGCACTTCGCAGCTCTTGGACAGAGAACCAGCACTTAGGTGGCGGGGAGCACAATTATTACGATTGTTATCACTGATCTCTATTGTAGTGGGCTGGATCGCGGATTGGGAGCCCGTCGGTGTCGCCACCGGCGGCCATTGCTTGACACCAGGCAATACGCGCAAGTCTATGGGAAAAATGCACAAAAGTAAGAATACTGAAGCGTGTACGCTGTGCTCGTAGGCAAGAATTTTATGGTGTGCTGCGATGATCGATCCTTTTGTTGGGTGTTTGGAGATCGAATCGGTATTTGTGAAAGGTTTGGTCGCCGATTAAAAAAAATGAAACGTACCGGAGCACCTACGGCTGAACTGGCAAGCTTGCTCGCGTAGTAGAGTAAACAAAGGACCTTCACGTCAATGAGGCCGTCCTCGGGGAAGCCGAAAAGTCGATGAATGACAAAGAAATTCTATCTCGACAGCGGCTTTCCGGGAATGAGCGAATTCCGTGTAGCAAAGCCTTCGACCTTGTCATCTGCTAAGCCCAACTCAACGAAACGGCCAGCGATTCCGCGGTAACTCTAGTAACTCTCGCCTCAATGAGCTGCACTACATTCTTCGCCAGCGGAGTCACTCTCGAACACAAAATATTTATTTTTAAGAACCGCGAGGGCTGTCAGTTTTAATGTGTGTACGTAAACTAGTTATGGGATTATCGAAAGGTAGCCCAAAAAGTCAGTGCCGACAACAGCTTAGAAACGGGAAACAACGGCACTTTTTCTCGTTTTTCCCATAGAGTCCCATGAATTCGCTGGTGTAAATCAATGGCCGATGGTGGCGACACTCGGTCCCAGCTGCCGAGGCCGGGGTCCGCGAGCCAGCCTGCTACAATAGAGAACAATTATTGTTACCAACTTAGAGGTAGGGACGTATCGGGAAGCCCGGCGTGCCAGTGGACCCAGGGTCAGCGATCAGCTGCTAAAAAATCAATAGATGCATGACTGCTCACCACTTAACTTCTTAAATCTGGCGGCAGCTTGCGCCACCTAGAAAGTGTAGTAGTAACCGCTAGATGACAAAAAGAAGAAATTATTATTTTTATTTAACATTCTTCTCGTAATGTCTTCTTTTCATTTAACAACCACTCATACACCAACACATCAGAGAGGGCTCGGCGTCCACGCAACGAGCAAGATGTTCAAATTCACTTTGTTCATCACGCAGATGTTGCCGTGCAGAAACTCTAATGATACAGGAACTCTAATGAGAAGAACATCAGAACACGGCACTTTTCTTCCGAAACACACAACCAGCCAACGAGAAATGATATGGAAAAAAACTTTATATACGTGGAAAGTTAAGCGCCGTTCACACTCTAGCGACCGAGAAGACTGAGAGCGACCAGACCGGTTTTTAATCCTCTTGCGACTTCTTAGGACCGGGCGCGCTACTGCGGAGCTGGTCGAGTCACAAGAGGATTAAAAACCGGTCTTGTCTCTCTCGGTCGTACTCGCTTGCAAGAGTGTGAACAAGCCTTTAGTCATATTTGAGATAGTGGCAATCGGAGGAACATGTCGGCTCAACGGCTGCTGTTGAGGTCACAGGCGTTAATGATGAAAACATTTTCTAGAAGAAATCATCGAAAGAGAAACAATTATTTTCACAGTACTGCGATTCACCGTAAGCACCCGTCGTGAACGGAGGAGATGCCAGCTCCTCCGCGTACGGGCAGCCGTCGATGAAGCTTCGTGGCGGGTGCTGCTGCATACTGGTTCTTCGCCATAGGGCCTCGAGAGAAAAGGCCAGTGAAGACAACGGCCGTCTTGCAAACGTCAACTCCTCGGGAGGCCGGAGCTGGGCGGCCAACCTTGCGCGCTGGCTATATTCTATTCACCCCTAAGCAGAGACTGCGGTGGAAGCGATGTCCCCCCCCCCCCCCCTCGTTGGACTAGTTTTGGACCAGTTATACATCTCTTTCGCCACCCGATCACGCTCCCGCTCATACCCACGAGCAGACAACCGGGTTAGGTGATGAAATAAAGGCTGCTGATTGGTCCAGTGGGCACAGAGTTTCCACTGCAGGCTTTGGCGTGAAAGGAGTATTGGGCAGCGTGTCGTAATGCAATGAAATTTGATGAAGTCCAAAACTGGGTACAGCAGAGCGACCGGCCAAAGGGAAAAAATCAGACGGTTTAAAGGCCACGTCTTGCAGGGTAGATTGGTACACTAAACGATCACGAGCGTTGGAACACCGTGAGGAACCTCAGGGGCTTATTTACTGCCCTGAAAGAAATAAAGGAACAGAAGCGTTGTTGGAACACTGCAAAGAACCTCAGAAGCTTATTTACTGCCCTAAATAAAATGTTTCCATTGCAGCAGAGCCATATATGGGGAGAGTTTGGCCAGTCTATGATCTCGCCATTGTAACATTCCCTTCCCGAGTGAGCCAATCAGCCCGCGGCGCAGAGCGAGAGGCGTGAGCGCATGCGCATGAACCCTCTGCTGCTTTCAGCTGAGGAGGGGGGGCGCTATTTTCATTCATTTGCCCGGCGGAATGCATGGGATCGACATCCAAATTTCGGTTCTCTACTTTTATTTGGCAGGCTCTAACAAGAAAATGATATAATGGCATTCCTCGGTAGCTCAAAAAGCTAATGAATTAGGTTTCTCCATGTTTGAACGCAAA
Source organism: Ixodes scapularis (assembly GCF_016920785.2). NCBI lineage: Eukaryota > Metazoa > Arthropoda > Arachnida > Ixodida > Ixodidae > Ixodes > Ixodes scapularis. The sequence goes on from NW_024609879.1 coordinate 90,407,052, forward strand.
GTTTGAGTCAGGCGAAACACCTCCACGTGGTGAATGATGTTGATTGAGGCGAAGCTCTGGTGGTGCTTGTCTGCGTAGACGCTGAGCCGCTGCATGCCGAGCCTTTCCTTCGTTTTCATCCATGTCAGAAAGAAAATGTGTGGTATGGAACGCGATTATATACGCATTTAACCGCAGCACCCTCTCCTGTATAGACGTTGAGCGGCTACATGCAACCTTTCATCCATGACATCCCCAGCTCGTGAGTTACTACCACATCTCAGGGCCTCCTACTCGTCCCGCAGTCGTAACCAAGTGGTTAAGGCGATGGACTAGAAATCCAGAGGTTCGAAACCTGTCGACTGCGCAAACATTTTTTTTCATCATTTTTTTATTTTTTTGTTTTTACACGAGCACGTGAGCACGTGAGCTCACGAGCACGAGCACCAGCAAGATCGATGAGAGCACGGACGCCGGACGAATAAGGGTAGACCCTAAGGAGCTTCGCCCCTAAAATTGAATAAGTACGAGCGCAAGAACGTCGTGAAAAACCGCAGGGGCCCTTTTTCTGCTTTGGAAAGAATTTAACAGTCGAAAGAACGGGAGGGGCCGACAGGCTCGGCCGAAGCACCAAAATGTAGTGATTCTCTGATGGATGGACGATGTTGCCGGTTCGACGATCAGGCTGTTACTTGGCAGCAGAAGACATCCAGGAAGGGCCGGTAGAGCGGTTTATGAGGTGTCCTGACGGGAGACGAGGTAGAGGTGGTTGACTTTTAGGTTTAGGTTTAATGAATAGTACAGCAGAACATCGAAACTCAAGAACACGAGCGGCGAAAGAGGCGCGAGTTCGGGCTCGAGCTGGCGCTTGTAACAGCACAAATAGCACCCGTGACGACTCAAGAATCTTGTAAAAGCCTATTATTACATTGCCACTGAGCTGGAACCTGCTACTGATTTGGAAAGTTGACGCGCTACGTACGTACAGATGGGAGATCAGGGGTGCTGTGTTGCGCTTTTTGGACTCCCAGGAGACTAGGGAGAAGGAAGTGACGTCAACGATACAGCAAACGCATATTGGATGTTGACAAAAGAAAACAAAATCAACATCCAATCTGCATTTGTTGCGTTGTTGACGTCACTTCCTTCTCCCTAGTCTCCTGGGAGTCCAAAGCGTGCAACATAGCCCCTCAGAACCGCAGTGAGGGCGGCGTACCCAGTCAAATACCTCTGAGCATGTTCACTCTGTCGATCCTGGGTATCAGTGTTGAATGGTTCAATACGATCAGATACGACTAGTGACGTTTTTAGGTAAGTAAGGTTCACAATGATACACGGCAAAGAGAATATCCTTACCTCATCACAACACAAAACAATCACGTCAAACTTGACCAAACACACGGTCAGCTGATTCCATGGCGTCGAGAACCCAAGGAGAACCAGTGTTGCTGCTCGCGCTGACAAATGCTCATTCCACCAATTTACGCAAATTGCACAACAGACGTGATCTACGCGGAACTGGAAGGATCGCGAAAGATAAAGACGGACATATTGTGTAGTCTTTGTGTAGTTGTCTAAGTTACTAATATCATTTACGACTGCCTGCACGTAAATATCGGTTTCGAAAGTGACCCCCCCCCCCCCCCCGCCGGTTATAACCTGCAGAAAAGTGGTCATTCCACAGCGGTTGAGGTCGTCACCTCACCCAAAGGCTAATCACTCGCCCTTTCGGGCAGTCAAAGCTTCCAAAACGCCATTTTAACTACCAAGGGTAGTCATTTTTTCGAAGAGTGAAGTAATCAAGCAATCTAATTGAATCATTTTATCCAAGAGTACAGTAATAGTAAGCGATTACTTTTTTGGAGTAATGTGTACAAGACTGCACTATGGTCACTGACAGAGGGAGAACAAAAGGAGTTGCCTTTCGAATGCACGCCCCCCCCCCCCCCCCCCCCCCCTCGCGCGCTCAATGCGTTCCATTGGGCTTTGGTTGCGCGCGCGCGCTCAGGGTGCACGAGACGTTGAAGCGTTATCGAAGGTATAGGGAGTATTCACCGGCGGCCATATCCGTGTGCGCTGCTGCCGAGCGCGTGCTGACGGCGAGCTTCCGCAGTCCTTTTGGAGCGTGCATTTAGCACCATCAAGGTTGCCGGTCTTAGCAGACTATTAATGTGAGCTCGTTCTGAGCATGCGCTCTAAACATCGCCTTCAAATATGGCGCCCAGTGAATACCTCCTATAGAAAGTCTGCACTCGAGGCGGGACAGCTAAAAGACCACACTGCCGTCCTCACCTTGGCATTGACTTATTAGCGACTGCAAACAAGGCGCCTGGTCGCCTCCATGTTCCCGTTCGTGCGAACAAGTTCGTGCAACTTCAAGCCTCCCAAAGCTACGTTAACGCTCTCCCTGCACGTGCTTGTCCGTGTAGGACATCCGTCAAAGCGCCATGTTCGCAAACGTTTATGGTATGACCCATGGGTACAGACCCCTTTTCGTGGCAAACGCCACCAGTCGGTGCTCCAGTCTTTGGCATAACAGAAAACATATAAAAGATTGAACAAAGTCCACCTTAACACCGCGGCTTGAAATGTCGATGAAACGTTCAACCACCGATTCTCAAGGTGAGCGCCAAAAGAACGAAGAAGCCCGAGATCTGTTAAGTTTTCCAACATTCTTGCAAACCCACTTGCCTCCTCCAACGCGTTAGATTGTCCAGCCGAAAGCCCTCGTCGATTCGCTAACTTTATTGTCTGTGTAGCATTTATGCTTTCTAGCACTTGAGACGTAAGCAAGCTAGACAAGCTTGTAAAGACGAAACCACCGGAAGTACGATGCGAAGCAAACGGTTTTTCATCTTTGTAAACAGCAAAAGCGTCTATACTCACACACAACACCACTGACCAAGAAGCTTATTTGTCACCGAGTAGTTTCAAAGATAAAGACGCCGCGAGAATCGTAGTTTCTACGTTGTCACGAGGATTACTCCATGGTGGCGATATTCAAATGCGGCTCATAAATTGAACACGAGCACTGCGTGAGCGAGAACTCTATTTTGTGTTCGTGTCAATCAATACCTTGACGAGCGTTCGCGTAGTGGCTCGTGTCCAATCTTTGCAATGACGGGAATATAGCCGAACCAGTGTGTGGAACGTATAGCACGCACCCTTGTGTTTTGTCAACCCCAGCTTCTTGCTATAATAGACGTTGGCGACATATGATTGCCGCCATACCACGTAACCATTTGTTCGTGCTGCGTGTTAAAGGGACAGTGCAATGATTTTTGTATAATTTCAGTAAATACCACTTACATGCACTTTTTAACATTCATAACCTCCGAAATACGCGTTGGCTTTTTCTCCGGACAGTGGCAGTCGCGGAAAGAGATGAATAGAAATGAGCAGCGTTCACCTTCTCAACTCGCAGCCAGAAGAAGCGGCCACGTGATAGGGAGCCAACTTCTATTTTTATTTTTACAGAGTGCACATCAGAAGAAGGGATGAGAACGTTGAGGAAGCCTACCATGCAGTTGACGAGTACATGTTTCATGTGGAGGAATTCTACTCCAAGCTGTCCCTCGTCACAGCTGTTACTACGAAGCGAGTGTTCCTCGCCACCGACGATCCGTACGTTACGGACGAATTCGAAAGAAGGTGAGTTAATTAGTTCGCCTCCACCCGTTGTTTCATAAAATGTCTTTCTTGGGTAACGGTATCTCGCGCGCAAACATAATTCGGTGACACAATTCAAATATCAATATGCCGAATGAAACATGCTCCAAGTTTCGTTCGTCACATATATGTTCTGTTTTTCTGCTCTGATAAAAAAAAACAAAAAAAAACAGGTACGATTCGTTAGATTTACATATGGTATGCATGCTGCAAACAGGGTGTCACAATTCCTCTACGCGGAGCGAAAGTTTGTCCTCTTCTTGCGCAGGGGTTGCAGCGACGTCATAACGCCGAGCTTTGATTGGCTCTGATTGAAGGATAGTGGGTAGACCTCAATGCTATCTGCCTCGAGGTTCGGACGCCACCGCAACCCCTGCGCAAAAAGCAGACGATCTTGCGGCCCGCGTAGTCTCTGACAGCTTAAAGAACGCATGGCGTGGCGAGTTCTCAGCATTGTATTAGCGCTCTTCAGCCAATCAGGTTGGCTATCAGCTGATTGGAATGCCAAAGAACCAATCAGGAGTCAAGGAGCGTGAACATGATATGCCGCGCCCTGCGTTTCTTTAAGCTGTGACTATACTTGGTACGATGAAGAAATGGCAAATGTTTAATGGTTTCTGTTCAGAGCTTGTGTGCTCTGGGCGCGACGCGCCAGCCGGGCAGACGAAGCAGACGAGGGCAGACGAAGCAGACCCACAACGTTTATTACCCTAGCATCAAGTGGCGAAAAGTACCCCGCGTCTCGCGGCGCACGCGCTTATCTAGATCACGATGCGCTCCTGGCGCCATCTCTTGGTCTCCCCTACATCTCCACCCGGAGCTCGTTACTGCACTCTAGTTACACAGTTCGAAAGAAAGCGATGTTTACAAGTCCAACCGTCTTGGTGGCTTGATGGCACGTCCATAGCGTGATCTTGTAACACCTTGCGGGGAAGATGCACGATCCAGAGAGGGTGGAGAGCAGCCCGCAGTGGGCAACTCCCCAGGCTGACCTTCTTCGGGTGGTTGTCCTGGAGGCTCTTCGGCAGCAGGAAGCTCGACAGACTCCCTCGCAGTAACGGTCGACGAGAAGGGCACCAGGTGCCGGCGGTTTCGCTGTAGGATTCCCTTGGGAGTCTCTACGACGTACGACCGTGGTCGTTGGGCAGGGCTCAGGACGCGTGCTTGACAGCTGGCATCCGTGACCCAGACGCTGTCACCTGGCTTGAGAGGATTAAGAGAGCGAGCGTTGTGCCGGCGATTGAAGTCTCTCGCCTGCCGGACCTTATTCCTGGAGTCTTGAGCCCGGAACCTCTCGTGGCTTGGTTGAACTGGTGCGAGTCGCTGCGGCAGAGCAGGAAGACGCGTCTTTAACCGCCGACCCATCAGCAACATGGCAGGAGAGACTCCCGCGACGCCCGGAGTGTCCCGGTAGGTGAGAAGCGCTAGGTATAGGTCTTCGGACTTGTACAAAAGATCCTTCACCGTGCGCACCATGCGCTCTACTGCGCCATTACTCTGCGGGTACCGAGGGCTACTGGTCTCATGCTTGAAACCGTATGACAGAGCAAAGTTTGCGAATTCCTGTGAAGCAAACTGCGGACCATTGTCTGTCCGTACAACGTCCGGTATCCCATGTCGGGAAAAGCAGCTCTTGATAGCCGCGATAACCGCTGAGGCTGACGTAGAGCTCAAGGAGACGACTTCCGGAAACCGAGAGTAATAGTCCACCATGAGAACATAATCACGGCCTTTCAGCTGAAACAAGTCAATGGCTAGGCGTTGCCATGGCCGATCTGGCGTAGGCGTTGACATCAAGGGCTCCGAGTGTACAACCCTTGTTTCCGCACACTTGTCACAGCTGGTGACCAAATGTTCGATGCGGCTGTTGCAGTGAGGCCACCAAACGCTTTCTCTGGCTCTCTCCTTACAGCGGCGAAGTCCTTGATGGCCGTCGTGCAGAAGGGCCAGGACGTTGCTACGCAGAGCAGCAGGAATAACGAGGCGGCAGTCCAGCAGAAGAAGGTCCTCCGAGACTGTCAACCTTCCTCTCTCTTTCCAATACGGCACCAAGTTGGGAGGCAGCTTCCTCTTGTCTGGCCATCCCTCTTGGCAGTAGCGGACGACGAGAGAACATTCTCCATCTTCAGCTTGTCGACGACGAACCTCTTCCAGCCTGTTAGCGAGGGGAGGTGGAAGACCTTTAAATATCTCGCTAGCGAAAATTTCGACGGAGAATACTGTAGAAGAAGACCGGACATCGCAAGGGGCACGTGACAGCGTGTCCGCCGTGGCAAGAAGTCTACCTGGTACGTGCCGAACGTCGAATTGGTAGCGCATCAGCTTTATGCGCATTCGCTGAATTCGCGGTGGCAGCAACTCCAGCTCCTTTTTTCCCAGCAGGGCGACGAGAGGCAGGTGATCTGATTCCACGGTAAAACTAAGCCCGCGCAGATACTGGTCGAACCGAAGAACAGCCCAGGTCACGGCGAGAGCTTCCTTTTCTGTCTGACTGTAGCGTGCTTCAGTCGGAGTCAAGGACCTTGAAGCGAAGGCCACAGCACGACGAGCTCCGGACGGCTGATCTTGCAGCAGTACCGCTCCCAGGCCAAATGAGCTTGCATCTGCGGACAGTATCGTAGGATAGCGTGGATGGTACTTTGCCATGCAGGTTTCCGAGCTCAGCATAGCCTTCAACCGCTTGAACGAGTCGTCTTGGCTTGCTCCCCAGGACCATGCGCTTGACTTGTTGAGAAGTGAACGGATGGGGGCAGTTACGTCTGAAAGGTGCGGCAGGAAGCGTCCAATGTGGTTCACCATCCCCAGTAGACGGCGAACGCCTGCAGCGTCCGTTGGCGGAGGTAGCTCCCGAATGGCTCGAAGCTTGTCAGGATCCGGCGAGATACCATCTCCATCGACGACGACTCCGAGGAACTTGACCGAGGGAACCCGGAATTCACACTTCTGGTCGTTGAGCTTGACCCCGGCTTGCTCAAGTCGTCCCAGTACCTCAGCAAGGCGTTGATCGTGCTGTTCAAGGTCTCTACCGTAAACAAGGACATCGTCGATCATATTCACGACGCCAGGTAACCCCTCCAGGACCCGTGACATTTGACGTTGAAAATATTCGGGTGCAGACGCCAGACCAAATGGCAGACGACGGTAGCAGTAGCGACCAAACGGCGTGATGAACGTCGTTAATTCTTCGCTTGCGTCGCTGAGCTTGATTTGGTGGAAACTGGAGGTCGCGTCGAGTTTTGAAAACACTTTGGCGTCGCCTAGCTGCCCCAGGATCTGGTCAACCGTCGGCAGGACGTATCGCTCCCGCTCGATGACCTGGTTTAACTTGGTCAGGTCGACGCACAGCCTGTACCCACCCGACGACTTGGGGACGACGACAAGTCCGGAGCACCATGCTGTCGGCTTGTCAACCCTTCTGATGACACCTTGAGCTTCCATGCCATCAAGTTCTCTCTTGACGACGTCGAAGAGCGGCAGCGGTATTCGTCTTGGAACGCTCAACGAGTACGGCTGAGCCCCTGACTTCAGACGAATGGTGTACTTTTCTTGGAGTTCGCCCAGTCCTTTAAAGATAGACGGGACACGTCCACCTGTTTTTGCGGACTCGGCGGAGGTGGTGTTCACAAACTTGACCACGCCGAGAGCTTCTATCGCAGGTAACCCTAGAAGCGGTGTAGTTTGAGCCCGCACGACGTAAAGCTGTTGGACGGTGCGCTTGTCCTTCCACGCCAGAGTAGCTTGGAAAGTGCCCAAAACAGGCAGTGGCTGGTTCCCCGGGCCGATAAGCTCTCCTTCTACTGCGTCGAGCTTGCGAGGAACGCCTGGAAGTGACGGCGGAACGACGGTGACGTCTGCTCCCGAGTCCACCTTGAACCTTGTCACGTGGCCGTTGACGCTTACTTCGACGTATCTTGCCCGTTGCGTACGAACAGAGCAGAGTTCGACGGAGCCCAACTTCTCCTTGCGCTTCTTCGCGCGACAAACTTCTGCAAAATGACCTTGCTTTTTACAAAAATTGCAAGTTGCCTTCCGTGCTGGACAATCCTTGCGGTCATGCGCAGAACGCCCACAATTGCCACAAACTGCGTTGTCCAAACGCTGCTGCCGGTTACGTGCGCGCGACGACGGAGCGGATGACGCAGTCTTTTTCTTCGTCGCGTCGACGTTCAAGGCCGCTGCAGCTTGCGCCGAACGGAAAGCGCGCTCCCTCTCAGCATCTTCGTGCTGGCGGGCTTGTAAAAGTGCTTCGTCAGCGGTGAGTCGTGTGGAACGGCACAGCTGGTCCGATAGCTTCTCGTCCAATAAGCCGACTACGAACTTGTCACGCACTAGGCGGTCTTCTATCTCGGGGCTGTTATAGTTGCAGCGTCTGATTAGGGTTCGAAGCTCCGTGAAAAACGCGTCGACTGTTTCCCCAGGCTGCTGAGTCCTGCGGTGAAATCTTCGGCTTTCGTAAATTTCGTTCGCCGGATGAACGAAGTGTTGAGTCAGCCTCTCCTTGACGGCGGCAAACGGTTGCGTCTCCGGGGTTGGCACGCCAAGCGAAGCTAGTATGGTACGAGCTTGCGGACCCATGCAATAAAGCAACGTTCTTACTTGCGTTTCGTCGCTTGCAGAACGTAGACCGGTGGCGAAGGCGTAGTCCTCGTAGGTTTGAATCCACGTTGTCCATTCGCCTGGGCTCGTGAAGACGAACGGCGACGGCGGTTGAAGCCCCGTGGCGGCCCCGAGGTGGACGCTCTTTTCTTCGTCCGGCATGGCGGTAGCGCTGACTACGAGCAGGTGTATCCCACTTCTGACACCATGTTCAGAGCTTGTGTGCTCTGGCGCGACGCGCCAGCCGGGCAGACGAAGCAGACGAGGGCAGACGAAGCAGACCCACAACGTTTATTACCCTAGCATCAAGTGGCGAAAAGTACCCCGCGTCTCGCGGCGCACGCGCTTATCTAGATCACGATGCGCTCCTGGCGCCATCTCTTGGTCTCCCCTACAGTTTCTAGCTATTTTAAGCGGGAGGGTGCCACGAGAGCGCACGACACGAGAGCTCCGACGGCAGGGCGCGCGACACCAGAGAGATCCGCGACGCGAGAGCGTACGACTGCAGAGTGCCGTGACACGAGAGAGCGTGTCATTAGAGCGCGCGTCACGAGAGCGCAGGAGAACAGCTGCAATCACTAAGGTGCCTTTCGCCGTGGCAGAACGTTCATCTATCGAATCCTCTTCCGTAGTAACTGGGCTGTTATACATTGTATTATCTGTTACGCGACAGCCAGCACTGCACGATATGTGAGTGCAGCTTCATATTTCGTCACTAATCATAGGAACGAACGAATTGTTGTCTAGCGCGTTCCAAATTCGACGTTGTCCCGACGTTTGCCAGAATTAAACGTGATATTGACGAAACATCTGCGCTCACGGTAGACTCATGTACCCTACTGGACGCTCCAGTGCAGTTTGGTAGCTGGGGGAAGTATACCTTTGTGGGGAACCTCAAAGGATCGGCAAGGCCACCTACGTTCGCGTAGCGAAGAATTTGAGCAAGCTATAGTTGAAGGGTGAGACCATATACAGGTGTATATCCTCGACTACTTCCGCGATGTTTCACAAACATTCAGCCTTTGAATGTTTATTTTTTTTATTATTATAGAACGGTAATCAATGAACAACTACATCTCCGAAACTCAGGATCTTGTTTTTTTATTTCGAGTTTGCGAAAATTGCATTTTGTAGACTTCCCATAGGTCCCCGAACTCAGCCAATTAAATGATATCACTTACGCGTTCGAAATGCGACTCCCTTTGGTATCAAAATTTCAGCTCCGTGAAAATATGTTTGCAGACTCCAATGTCGATCATTCGCAAGGCGCACACATGCGCTCTAATGACACGCGCTCTCGTGTTGTTGCACTCTCCTGTCGTGCGCTCTAAAGCCCCTTGATAAGGGCGTTTTTACAAGTACCACCAACCATTGCTTTGGAAACGCGCGAGACACGTGCCACGAGTGGGTGCTCCGCCGCCATTCGCTTCCCAAGGCGGCTCATTTCAGTGCTGCGCCGCCATTTGCTTCCAAGGACTGCTCGAGACACGGGCCTCGTGCACTCGTGCATTTGGCCTACTTGCAAGACAAACGCAATCACATCGAGGGGCTTTAGGGCGCTCATGGTGTCGTGGCGCCGTCCTGTCGCAAGCTCTCCCGCCGCCATTCTAGTGTCGTGCGCTCTCGTGTTATACAGCCACTTTAAGGAATGCTCGAAAGTTTCGATGACGTGCAACGCAGCTTTTGCTTGTTGCGTGCACTCTGTGAAAACTGCAGAAACTATGTCTTTTTTACCGTTTCATAACGCGACACTCTTAGCGCGGACAAGATACCGCGGTTTTCGTTTCTTGCCATACTCAAGGGGATGTTATCAAAAGTATCATACCTCGTTTCACCCGAAGTCACATGAAGCTGACATTACGAGCTGATGGGACCATTGAGAGAGTGTCAAAAGGGCCGTGGTGTTCGTCATTGTTTCTGTGCGTGTTCTATCATCGCTCAACCAATCATAAAGAAAAAAAGCCCAGTGACTTGCGCTTTTAATGATGATTTAATCGTCCGATTAGCTAGTCGCGTCAGGTGCTTCTAGACTTAAAGGGAAGCTACGGAGCTTCTTGGAAAAAATGATACGGAGCTTCTTGGAAAAAATGAGTTAGAAGTGAATTCTAGTGTATTTTTACCCCGTGAACCCGAATACCCAAACCATTTGCTGCGTAAGTATTGTTAAACGCGAGAAAAACGCGAAAGACTGTCGCTGTCCGTGACGTCATCGACGGCTATTTTGGCTGCCAAAGGCTAGGGGGGCGGGGCTTCAGCCCTATTTTGAATTTAATTAAACAGCGCACAAGGAGAGGGACAGAAAAGGAAGACAGAACAGGCAAGCGCTGACTCGCAACTGACGATTTACTATGAAAAGGAGAAGGAAGAAAACTACACACATGAACATATATCGGAAAAGAGAAAGATGTGAAAAAGCTAATAAATTAAATAAAATTACACCTAAAATAATTATAGCTGAAAAGGAAAACAAAATAAAATGAAAATCAATCTCTCAAAGTCCTAGGCATGTCCAGTGCCGGCACTCCGAAGCCGGCACTGGCTTCGGAGTGCCGGCTTCCAACTAGCCCAAGTATCCACCATTTTGAACCTATTTTGAAATTGCTCTTGTGGCTCTCCGGCGCGTCGCATTGAAATATAATTTTGATATCTGTTATTCTAAATGCCAAATGAACGCAATTCAAGCGTTTTTTCTCAAATGTAGAAGTGCCCCATCTTCCTTTTAAGCTGAAGCGAACTGTAGTGTGGTGGAGAGTAGTCATTTGATGCACTGACCTAAGGTGTGAAAGTTTATGCTCGCCAACACGAGTGGCGTACCAACTTGTTTTTGAGGGGGGGGCAAGTTAGACCCCCCTTTCACCCCCCCCCCCCCCCCCAGAGCCGGGGGGCGGTGCCCTTGGTATCCCTTGGTAACCCTTGGGCGCCGAAGGCCAGTGTTTGCACTGCCCAGTGGCGGCTCTTTCAGGGGGGGGGGAAGGCAAAACACATGCCTTGCCCCCCCCCCCCCCCCCCCACTCTGAGAACTGGGAGGGGGGGGCGAGCGCCCCCCTTGCCCGCCGGTTGGTACGCCCACGGCCAACACCTTTGCGAACTAAACTACAAAAACGTGCCAATGTTGCGTTCGCGCTAGCAGTGTCGCGCAGTGAACAACCGTCAGCGATATGAAGGTGAACAGCTCTCTTCTTGTTTTTGACGCTCCTGCAAGTTTTGGAACAAGCTTTGATACAGAAGAGGGCTAGAACGGAAAGTTTAGACCGCCAAGCCACGTATTATTTGAGACGTTGGGAGTTAATATAGCTTTAGGGAGCCGTAAAACAGGCAAGAAACCAGGTAAAGTGTTCACCTTCATATTGCCGGCGGGTGTACCTGTGTGTTTTTCTGCTCAGTATTGGAAGGTTCGACTACGCGTAGTTTGTACTCACAAAAACAACCTCTTTAGAGTTTTCCAAGAAGAACCGATTTGACTATTGCAAAAGTTGTGATTTTTAATGACAACTGCTGGTCATTAACGAACATAAATGAACGGCTGGGGTAAAGGATTACTTGGGTAACTAAAATGCAAATAATAACTTAAGTTTAATATTGAAACTATATGACGGAGTACCTCAACTGAACATATCTCGCACCGTTAAGGATTTGAATGCTATGTCATTGGCTGGTTGTTTAATACACATGGACACAATTGTTTGACGAAACAAAATATACGAACACTCTTACATGCAAAAAACTTACTTACCTTCAAGAAATACTCTTAAAAGTTATCAATATTGATATTAGATATATTCTTCCTTTGTTTTTGCATTGAACGGGTAATCCAATAATATCACAAGTATACGACTGTCTATGAAGTGATCAAAAGTTGACTTCTAAGCGCTCACGTTATCGGTAGATTTCCAGAATACGAACTGGTTACCGCCAAGAGGTCGTCTCGCAGTGCCGCGGAGCGCAGCAGGTCGACTTTCTTCGATGCTCTGCTCGATCTCCAGTTGCTCGCCGACTCCGACTTTCTCGTCTGCACCATGTCATCAGGGGTGAGTGAAACACTGCAACAAATATAAAGCCACACTCACACCACTCCTACATCACGTAAAAAACAACAACACAAAGTTCGGTGCAGTCGTGAGGACAGAACAATTGGCGGATACTCTTCAAGCTTTATTTGAAGAGCCTCTCTTTTATGCAGATGTGTGTGCTTCAAAATTGTCTAAAGACGGTTCTTTTTTCTTCCTTTTTTTGTGATCAGCGCGGCCCCACCGTCATAAAAGGAAGAGACACGCCTCAGGTGGTGTTTGTATGATTTGTCAGTAGCGCGACCGCAAAGCGCATTTTTGTGTTGTCTTTCTGGTTACAACGCAATGCAGACTAGCGGTAGACAAGATTAGTTCAAGCCCGCAATGAATAGAAGTTTAGTTTCGTAGAAACTTGTAACTTTGAGTGACACGTAGTACAACTTTAAACTGGCGGTGCAACGATATTGAGTTTAAATGTTTACACAAGCTTACTGGCACTAGTGGGACCCAAGTGTGACCGCATGCAACGCCGCTGACCGGGAAGTTCTTATGTTGCGGCGTAGACTTGGGGATGAATATTAACATTTTCCTTCAGACTCTCTTTCGCAAAACTTGGATACGGAGTGACGGGGATCTCAATATTGCCAGGCGCGTCGCTGAGCAAGCGCGTGCGTTGCCGAATGGTTACCGCGCTTGACTGTCGCGTGGAAGGTCTATAGGTTCGATTCCAGTCAGCGGAATGTTCTTTTACTCATTCTTTCAAATTGACGTTTTTGGAAGTTCGAGAAAATTCTCGTCTGATTGAGTTCCGAATGTTCTACGTGCCGAAAGTTCTACGCCGAATGTTCCAGAAATCTATGAGTGTACATAAAGAACTCCACATGGCGAGAGGAGTCAGTCTCGTCCCAGCGTTCGATCCTGCTGTTATGCCGCCATCGACGCCAGTGACGCTCTATTGTTATCTTCTGTTTTCTTTTTGTTTTGGGCAGAAGTTCGCCCCATTAAACATTTAGTTTCTTCAATTACCATCGGCTCATCAATTGTCATTCCTGACATTTTGGTGGAGCTGCGGGGTATCGCTTTCTGCGCCCGTGAAGCGTGACCCTCCGAAGACATCCCAAAACGGTGAGGTGCTCAGCCCCGGAAAACCTTCGCAGAACATGCCGATGCCCGAGCGAGCCGCCGTACCAAAGACCAATTCCTGGAATTCGGACCCCTGCCGCAGAAACCAAAGACCGCGACTATATAACCACTCCACCCGACGTTACCCTACCCGTCGCTGCCCGTACGCCCGCAATATTCCATGGTGAGCCTTATGAAGACGTCGAGCACTGGCTACAGCAGTGCGATCGCGAGTGGCCCAGCACAACCGATGAACGGACGAACAGCGGTCTTGACTTCGCGCTTGAAGTCAAGACCCCGATTCTCGAACCAGGCACTGGTTCGAGAATCGCGTAACTTCCTTGACCTCGTGGACCACCTGCAAGGATCCACTGAGACAGACATTCACGAACTAATATCGACGGTAGAGGGCCGAGGACCTTCTTCGATTGAGGACTTAGGGCGCAACCGAGACTATCACCAGTTTGGTAGAAGATGTTCTGCGCCTGCAGGTCCCTCGCGCCGACCCTCAACCACCGACGAAAAGAAGCTGCGGATCTTGATGCGAGGAGCAAGGGACGCCATCTTCGGAGGTCTTGTCCGCAACCCCCTATCCACCGTCGAAAGTTTTGCCAAGGAAGTCACGAACATGAAACCTGCCCTCCTCACAAGAGCCAGCCACTACCATTGGCATTCAAGCATCGCTGCTGCTTCTGCATTGGGATACGACATCAGTCCCAGAACCCCCGGCATTCGCGGCATCATCCATGAAGTCGTCCGGGAAGAGCTCTACAAGATGCTCCCAGCTGCGGATAACCCGTCCTCACTATCGCTTGCCGATGTTGACCGAGAAGAAGAGCACGGAGCCGTCCAGCCTGAAGTTCCCATCAACACGACGACGCCAGAGGAACCAACGTTGAACTACGCTGCCATGGCCCGACGACCGCCGCAAGCTAACCGCCAGGCCACGGCACCACCCCGACGAGACCCTCCGATGCCGCAGTATCCTCGGCGTCAGAAAGGATAGGTCCAGTACGTCCGTCCGGAGCGACCCTCGCCGAGAAATACCGACGTGTGGCGGACAGCCGACAGACGACCACTGTGCTACCACTGCGGTAAGGCTGACCACGTCTACCGGATGTTCCCGTACCGTCAAATGGGCCTACAAGGGTTTGCGCCGAACGGCCCTCGCCCAAGGTATGGAGAACGCCCTCGTGACACCGAGGAATACATACGTCGCCCTCCGTCATTAGCACCGACAGCACCACCAGGTTCCCGTTCTCCATCTCCCCGACGTCCCGAATCGCCCTTCCGTCGGTCGCGCCGTGACAGCATGTCTCCCATTTCCCGCAGGGAAAACTAAGCGTGGCAACTCCCGGAGGTGAAGTTGCCGTTGACGGACGACGTAAAGAGCCCACGAACGCCGGAGCGCTCCCACTCTCCCTACGCCACGCATTGCAACAACGTTCCGGCAACGGTGCCCAAAACTTAAACGTTGTTATTGACGGCCACAACGCATCAACACTCGTGGACACCGGAGCAGATTACTCAGTCTTGAGTGAAAGGCTCTCTCAACGCCTTCGAAAAGTGACGAGGCCGTGGGAAGGGTCGCTGATACGAACCGCCGAAGGACACTTGATCACGCTTGCCGGAAGGTGCACTGCTCGCGTCGAAATTTCAGGCGAGGCGTGTTCTGTGAAATTCGTCGTTCTACAAGACTGTTCCAGGGACGTCATTCTAAGCATGAACTTTCTGTGTGAATACGGCGCCGTCATCGACCTTGGAGAAAACAGAATGACGCCGCAGACACCTGTTCCGCCTTCACAGACACTCCAAACTCCGTCAGCCGCCGTCCGAGTCCCTGCCGACCACGTGAACCTGCGCCACGATCAAGTGTTGTCGTACCCGTCGTGACCGATGCAGCTACCTGCGGCGAAGTTGTTCTGAAAGGTAACCTTCAATTGCTTCTGGGAAGAGAAATGGGCGTCTCAAGAGGAGTAGCTGAACTTCAGGATGGGCGCACTGTGGTCCTCGTGACGAACTTCCATTATGAAACGCAACACCTCAATAAAGATGCAGCTGTGGGCCATGTCGAGGAACTCCGGAACTCTGCCGAAATCGTCGCGATTACTGAAGAATCATCGCCACCTCAGCAAGACTGTACGTCACCAGCGCAGCTTGACATTGACCCTAAGCTTCCGGGTCCAAAACGGTGGCAGCTGTGTGATCTCCTCGCCGAATACAGCAACTGCTTTGCGAGGTCGTCACCACCGTTGCGAAGCGTCGCATTGTTACCGAAGATGACGCGCTCTCTGTGCATCGATCGCCATACCGAGTCTCCGTAAAAGAAAGGAAGGTCATCTATCTGCAAGTGCAAGAAATGCTGAACGACGACATAATCGAGCCTTCAAGAATCCGTGGACCTCTCCAGTGTACTGGTTGAGAAGAAGGACGGAAAGCTTAGGTTCTGCATGGACTACCGGCAGCTGAACGCCATGACGAAGAGAGACGTCTATCCACTCCCCCCCCCCCCTTCCCCCAATAGACGACACGCTAGGCCGGCTGCGCCACTCTTGATATTTTTCATCGATTGACCTGATGAGCGGCTACTGGCATATCTAATGCTGAATTCCGCTCGAAAATTTCGAGCGCTCCAAAAGCGCTCCATTTGTAGCGTGCATATTCCGCTCGCAGATCTGGCTCGAGCTGGTCATCTTCCTCTCGTAGATCTCTGGCAACGCTCGCTCCACGGAGCGCCTCAAACCCCGCCGAACTTGCTCTGCGGGATTTCACAGATCTTTCCGGAAGTTGACGGGGCGCCCTACGTCATTGCCTTCTAAATGCGCAGTGCGCATTCGCGGCGAGGTTGGCGAGGTCGCCGGGCCGGTCGGGCCACGGTCGGGTCGTCGAGTTGGATGTGTTCGGGTGCGTCGGTTGTTTACGTGGGATTGTGACGGCTTGAACGCTTCTACCTCACGTAGATCCGGGATACAAAGCCGGGACTGTGGTGCGTGGTAAATCGTAAGCGTTGATATCTGTGATCGTGAGAGAAGGAACGAGAAAAGGAACGACATAAAAGCCGGAGGCAGACGCAGGGTTAGGCCTGTTCATTCTGCAGCCGAAGATTATTTACCTTTTTACACTGCATTCCGCCGGCGTTTTCCTGTGCAGTAAAGCAAGAAGTGATTAGGCAACGACCGTGCAAGTGATGATTTATTACCTCTGTGTTTATTAAAGTCGTACCAGAAATCTGAACTGCACCACTGGCAATCGCTGTCCGTGCCCCGCCGCTTCGATGCGGCCGAAAGGTATGTGAAGGTATTGAACGCGGACGTCTTCGTTATTTGCGACTTGGGCGCTGTGATACGAATAATTTTGCCCGGCCCGTGTCGCGTGTTATTTCTGCGTTAGAAAGATCAGTCGGCTGAGGCGTTGGCGGGCTCGTCGAGTTCGAGCAGCGGCCATTTTGAACGGCCGAGGGGATAGCGGAGGGGAGGGGTCGCTCCAAAATAAGCGAGTTCATCTTCCCTTCGTCGATTCGGAGCGGGTCCCACGGAGCGGAATTTTGCCTCCCTCGCGGATTTTGGGAAGCGCTCCGGATCTACGAGTGGAATTCGCCATAAGTCGACGAACGGGACCGAGGGAATTCATTCGTCATGCCAGATGGATTGTGCGAGTTCAAGGTGACGCCCTTTAGACTATGCACGGAACCAGCAACTTTCCAGCATGTCATGGATACCGTACTGGCTGGGTTGAAGTGGTAGAGCTGTCTCGTCTACCTTCACGACGTCGTAGTGTTTTCAAGCGAATTCAACGAGCGTTTGCGACGACTCCGAACTGTTCTCCAAGCCATACAGACCGCCAGTCTCACTCTCAAGCAATCGAAGTATCGGTTCGCCTTGACGAACTGAAGTTCCTAGGTCACGTGGTTAGCAGCGATGGTGTTCGGCTAGACCCAGAGAAGGCTCGCGCCGTCGTGGCATTTCCAGCGCCGACAGACAAGAAGGCCGTGCGAAGATTCTTTGGACTATGTGTGTACTATCGGCGCCTCGTTCGCGATTTCGAAAAGATTTCCGCACCACTCACGAACCTCACAAAGAACGCCCAGAAGTTCGAATGGGCTGAGGAGCAACTTCAGGAATTCGACGAGTTGAAGTGACAACTCCAGACTCCTTCTGTTCTTGGACACTTCGATCAAGATGCGGAAACCGAGATTCATACGGACGCGAGTAACGCAGGACTTGGTGCAGTACTGGTTCAGGTGCAAGAACGCACCGAGCGACACATCGCCTATGCAAATCGGACACTGTTCAAAGCGGAGATAAATTACTCCACGACTGAAAAGTGATGTCTTGCGGTCGTCTGGACAATCGCGAAGTTTCGCTCGTACTTGTACGGGAGCCCGTTCCGCGTCGTCACATCCCACCACTTGCTCTGCCGGCTTGCGAACCTAAAGGACCCTTCAGGACGCCTCACTTGATGTAGCCTCCGACTGCGGGAGTTCAACGTGACTGTGGTCTACAAGTCAAGCCAAAAGCACAGCGACGCCGACTGCCTGTTTAGAGCCAATTTCGAGACATCTCCCGGTAGCAACGACGACGATAACGACGACCGCTTCCGTGGCGCAGTGAACACCGACGACATGGCACAACGTCAAAGAGACGATCCTGAGTTGCGCGCGCTAATCGAGCACCTCGAAGGACGAGGGGGTACTATACCCCGTCTCTTCTTGAGAGCCCTGCCGACATTTGGTCCTCCGACAAGGTGTACTTTACAAAAAGAAATTCGGAGACAACAGCTCGCCGTGGTTGCTAGTAACCATGGCGAGCTGGTAACAACGTAGATCTTCCAAGCCTGCCATGACGACCCGACATCTGGACACCTTGGTTACAGCCGTATGCTGGTCCGAATTCGTGAAATGTATTACTGGCCCAAGCTCCCGAAGACCGTTCACCTCTACACACGTTATTGCCACAAGTGCCAACGACGCAAAAAACCGATGATGAAGCCGGCAGGTCTCCTGCAGCCGATTTCTTCCCCGATTGCACCGTTCCAGCAGATCGGAATGGATCCACTTGGTCCTTTCCCACCATTCACGCAAGGAAACAGATGGATAATCGTCGCCACAAATTATCTCACGCGATACGCCGAAACGAAAGCCCTTTTTTCAAAGACTGCTGTGGAAGTCGCCAAGTTTTTCATCGAGTCCACACTCCTCCAGCACGGCGCTCCCAAAGTTCTGATCTCAGACCTTGGATCATCTTTCCTGGCCCAGCTGACGCAAGAAATCCTTCGTCTCAGCCACACCAGCCATTGTCGCACCAAGGCGTACCACCTGCAGACCAACGGGCTGACGGACAGACTCAGCAAAACCATCGCCGACATGATCTCAGTGTAGGTCGACGTGGAGCACAGGACATCGGACGAGGCTTTGCCGTACGTCACATTTGCCTACAACACGGCCATGAGAGAGCACCGGGGTGACGCACTTCAACTGGTTCATGATCGCCAAGTTACGGCAATGCTGTACGCGATGTTACCCCACGAGCCGGCTGTCAGTGGAGGCGACGACGCCCAGGTGGTTGCCCAACGGGAAGAAGCCCGTCAGCTCGCCAGGCTCCAGATTCAAGCCCAACAACGTGTCGACACTGGCCGCTATAATCTTCGTCGTCGGAACGTGCACTTCCAGCCCGGAGACAAGGTGTGGGTGTGGACACCGATCCGCCACCGTGGCTTCAGCGAGAAGCTCCAGAAAGAGTACCGGAAGTCCCGATCACATTGGAGAGTTTTAGTATGGTGCAAAACGTAAGCTCTGTGCGCTTGCGTAAGCGTTGTGCCCAAACCTGTTTCTTTTTCCAGTCGATCAAGAATAAATTAAACTGGGGTACCCCTAATTAGCACCGCATACTTGAGCGCATCTTTTAAATATATATCTTTGCTGAAAGGCGGCAAATGCGTTCTTTACTACAGTCCCGAGAGGATGAGAGCACGATAAACGCTCCGTGCTCGCGTGTCAAAGCACGACAGATGGCAGCCGGCGTATGCCAGTGGCTGGGCGTTCGAAAGAGACGCCTGTCTGGGACTGAAAACATACACAGCCTGTATAGCGGAAAAACGTTTCATTGACATTCTGCATGATAGATATTTTGATAAGAGATGCTTTTACGACTTTTAATACATAGCGAATGAACTCTCGTTACAAAACTCGTCAAAAAAGAGGATTGCACGTCACGTTTTGTTTCTGCAGAAAGTAGTTCGCAGTCACTTGGATTGTGATTGGGTATCCTTATTTTAAGTTTAGGCGCTGGCTCGTGTCTGCAGAGGCTGACGCATATTATAGCTATGTTTTCAATCTAAACTAACACCACCGGTGAGGATGTAGATTTGCTTAAAGAAGAAAAAAGAAAAGCTAGAAAGGTTCTTGAAAAACACACACAAAAAAAAGCTCGAGGTACACCTAAGCATTTCTTGTGAGTTGTGAATGCGAACGCATGTAAGGAGCTCGTCCACTCCCTCTATTGTCTGCTCGTCCGCTCCCTTTGTTGTCTGCTGCGTACTGAAGAACGTCAATCTTCGTTTTTCCTGTGCAGCTATCGCACATTACGCCATCCGAATAGACATCATCATCTTCTTGCTTAATTTGTGTTCAAACATTGCATACGGCTCGTTGCTCGCGGCGGAGTTCTATCACGCACTAGCGCGCGCCTGCTTCGGGGTTTCGGAGGCCAAGGCGCAGCGGCCAATGGGAGCCCCGTCGACGCGCGCCAGCCAATGGAATCGAAGGCGAATCGCTCTTTCTGGGATCGCGGCGGAAACTAGGAGCCGTTTTTGCGCTTCAGTCGGCCCGCTGCATCAGGCAGTTAATGCTTTCGCATCACAAAAACGAGTTAGAGGTGGATTCTAAAGTGATTTTATCTCTTGAATATGAATACTACGTTCCTTTTTTCCCCCAAAGATGTAACTAAACGCGAGAAAACACGGAAAACCTCCTTCCAGTCGAAAAGGATGTTTCGGCTGTCAAGCGCGTGTCGCTCGTGTGGACAGAGCGTGCCACTGCCAGCTTGCAAGGTATATTCCCCCGCACTGACACCAGGGTAGCTAAACTCGTGGAGCAAAACATTCTTCGTTTTTTGACGTAGCGGGGGGAGTGACCAAAAGAACGCCGCAAAGTTTCCTCCTCCCTGCGCGCGCTCCACTTCGCAACTTTTGACGAAAAATCCCCCGCGATCCCTAGGCGGTGCACGAGAGCACGAGACAGCGCCGGGAGGCGAGCGTTCACGCCGCTCGCTGTACGTCGTCTTTGGGCTCTCTAGCGCCGACAATCCCGTCATGCCTCGGCCAGGCGAAGAGCGAGAGCAGACGACGAGAGTTCGTCTGCTACGATGAGGCATTCACACAGCGGAACTGAAAGAAAAAGTTGGTTTTCTGCTCGAAATCGCGTCCCGCGGTCCACAAACTCAAACGCGAGCTTGATTTGTAAGCGTCTGATATTTCACGAAAGGAGGAATCGACGGCCCGTCTTTTATTTGCGAAATTTGAGTCGTTTTGTAGCCGTACAGACGCTGAAACCTACCAGTGTGTAATGAAAGGCCCAGGACAACCACAGGGGCCGCGAGATCTAGCATCATTTGTGTATGGGTGAAAAGTGCAACATTTTTCGACAAAGCTCCCACAGCAGAAACCTGCGACGCATTCACTCAGCGTCCGGGAAGGCTAAACATGGAGACGTTGCCCGAGACTCAAGCAAAGTCATATCTGAACGGCAGCTATCTTGCCCCGTCATATTTTGTTTTGAGAAAGCTCTCGTTCTCAATGCCTTCACCAGGGAAATAAGAAGTCTTACGAAACGTATTGCTAGATTTTCCAAAGAACTAGATTTAAGCCGTATCGTTTCAGTGGTTCACTCATAATGCTATGCTTAAAACGAATCAAGCTCTTGCGCGTACAGTGCCATCAATTTCCTCAAGCGTATGCTGTTTTGTAGTCAACTGGTTTCGGAAACTTACGCCGTCTGTAGATATCTCTGACAGCCGAGTTGCTTAAGTGGAAGTCATCGCAAATGTAAGTTCCACGTTGCAGCAACCAACGTTTAAACGATGGCAGCGACTGCACTCTCGCATTCCCACCCATCACGTCGAACAAAAAGGCGCTAGTTTCGGTTTGAGGCCGGTACTTTTCTACAACATCTATGGCGACAGCATCAGTCTGCACTGGGTGCATTCGGCAAGTTCGTTCGGGGCCTGTTCTCCGTGCAGCACTCGGCGGGTGTAATGCATTAGAACTCTCACAGTGCAAGTCTGTATCCCGTCACTGGCCTCACCGGCGGCCATTGCTTGACGACAGGCAATATGCCGCGTCCTGTCTAGTTCTCCCTTCGTTTTCGTCCTTGTTGCTTTGGCCTTTTACATCATGAGGCAATACACGCAAGTCTAAGGAAGAAACATGCAAAAATTGGAAGCTTGTACGCGGTGCTCGAAGGCGAGCATTTTATGACGTGCTGCGATGATTATGTCGGGTTCTTGGAGATCAAATAGACATTCGTCAAGCGTTTGAACATCGATTAAAAAAAATTGGCCGGAGCACGATTGACTTTACCGACGTCGCTTGCTTCGGTTGCTAAATAATTGGCACGTCGAGCGACTGAACGGCACGCTCCGAGTTTCAGTTTATCACGGAAGCCCTCACAGGAGTTCTAAGAAAAAGCTTTCACCATGAAGCACTATGTACAAGCGGTCAAAACAATGCGAAAATCCCCAGTAAAGGCATTCTAACTTATCGTTTGCTGAGCTTTGATGACTCCGAAATCACGGATGACTCCACTACAACTCTCGGTAGCCCTTGTCTCATTAAACACATCACAGTTAACGCCCAACAAAGTAGCCCTGGACCCTCAACCACACAACATTTAGTTAAACAAGATTGGTATTCTAACGCGTTTAATATTCTTGCCCACAATATTAACTGTTATTTGCGGAAACATGATAGAAGTTTCATGGTAGAGAACAACCTACTAATGTAATAAAATTGAGTTGTGTCAAGCGATGACTGCCGGTGGTGCCGCTCGACCCCAGCAATACAGGCCTCTATCCACGATCTAGCCTCCTAAGAAATCAGTGGTGCCAGTGCTATTAACATAAATCGTTTATTTGCATCGGTACTCCCATACCTGCGGGATGTAGGGACGAGGCGCAAAACCGTACATCCGGCCAATATTGAAGCCGGTTTTCGGACGATATTGCCTCGACACTCGCCAAGAAGCAACGTGCTGTTTCGGCGACTCGTTTGTGTAATTTATTTCTTCAGTCATATTAATGGGTCCCGGGCCACTGTGTACACCCCAAAAAAGAAACGTACTGTGGTAATTACACCTTGAGGAGAAGCAGGCACGTAGCCAGATTTTCGTTTAAGGGGAGGGGGGGGGGGGGGAGGCGGGGGGGGGGGAGGGGGGGTGCCGATGACAAAGTGCTCTATGAGGGGGAGGGAGGAGAGGAGGCCCCAGCAAAATGGAAAATTTCGGGGGGAGCGGGAAGGCCAGGCCTTGTGCCCCCCCCCCCCCCCTCCCCTTGGCTACGTGCCTGACGAGAAGGGGTATTGTAGTTTTACATCTTTATAAAAAGTTGTAGGCATTATCATACGTTTTAAGAAACGTGTTTAAAAAATCACACATTCTTAAAGGTGTGAAGTTTACATTTCTTTTATAAGGTCCATCGCTACACTTATTAGTGTGTTAGTTATGGGACACCCCACTTACATGTTTAAAGGTGGGAAAATGCTTAATGTGTATATACCTCTAACAGAAGACAATCTCTTTCATGTGATTACATCGCGTGCCGATGAAACGATCTGTCGATGACACGTCGTTCGATGAACTGATTTGACCGCCAATGAGTGACGACTGCCAGTAGAATTTCGGGGAAATAATTCTGCCGGCTGCCGGGAGACTCGACCCTACCCAAGAATTACCCCGGTTCTTGTTTGTTTTCCGACATTCTGAATTGTATACCAGCTTATTAGTACCTCTTCGGATATACAGAAAAAAAATTAAAAAAAGCGATGGCAGCCGCGAAAACTCCGACAGCCCGGTTCACAGTCATGTGGGAGACTGACAGGTGCTCGTCAGTCGCCACCATGCCTTGAAAGCTACCGGTTCCGAAGAACCGGAGCGCACAGAGAACTTGTTGTTCCACGGTTCGAGGCGGCGAACGAAGCTCGTCGCAGAGTCAACGCACAACGGCTTTCGATAGCCCATACTGTCGCCGAAAGTCGTCGTCGGGGAGTTGAAAGGCGTCCCCAGTGGTCTCAGTAGCGACGCCGACGGTGGCGGAAGATAAGCTCGGCCGCAGCGTACGGCACCGCCATGTTGACAAAGTTTAACTTCGCCTCGATCCGAAGCGAAGATCTCGAGCTCAAACCACGGCTCCCGCAAAGTTCGGAAACGTCACTTTGACGTCAGCGACAACTTCGACAAACGAGGTTTCTTGTTAACACAAACTTCGGAGGGAGTTTGAGCGTCAGGAGTTCGCCTAGGGACAATCTGCAAAGCATTAATTTTAGCTTGGCGTAGGGATGTAGGGACAAATGGGCGCTACGTCATCGGCGAAGCCGTTCAATCAGCGAGCTCCTCGCGCCCCTCACGCGCCGCACGCGCCCCTCACGCGCCGCACGCGCGCCTCGATGAACTTTGCTTTGAATGATTGACACCTCGCTCGGCGCGACGTCAGCGTAGCGAAAGTCCAATTAGCGCGTTCCGCAACTTTCGGACACAAAGTTGTGCTTGACGAGTTTAGCGACCCAGTCGTGACGTCTTTTTCTGCCTTTTCTGGAAATAACAGGAGTGCGCGTGCATAGCTTTGAGAGGCGCTGAAGATGCGCGAGGCGGAGGTTCCAAAAACTCCTTTTATGACGTAACTTCGGGAAGCATGCAGAGGCTTCGGTTGTATATTTTGAATATTATTTCCTGCAATCTCCGCGCGCCAAATTGAAAAATAATCTCGATATTCGTGATCCTGGAGGCCAAATGAATATGATTTTAAATGTTTTTATGTGCATACAAAGCCGCTTCAGATTTTCTTGGAAACATGACGCTTCATGTTGATGTATTTGCAGAGTATTCGATGCGCAATTTCGTCTGCTTCTTGGGCAGCTCGTGCGTCGGTTTACCCCCGACTTCAGCCAGTGACAGTGCAAGTTTTTTTGCCTGGTCATCGCACGTTTCTCACACGTTATCTATGGTGCCCGTTGATGGGCGTGCCCCTCTTCGCGTTCCGATGTGCCAAAGAAACATTTTAGAACACTTGCTCGCCGTATTGCCTTCTCAGAAAGAACTTGGCGTACACCTTTTCAATTTAGTCTTGCATGAAATTGCAATGCAATAGAGTTTTTTTTTTTTTTTTTTTTTTTGTGTATGGTACCTTTTGTATGTGCCGCCTGGCACATTCGAAGAAACTGACTGGTTGCTCTGGAGTACGGGACAAAGAAATCAATATTATCACTACGATCATTGTAAAAAAAAACGCGTTAAATTTATATTCAAGGCGCATCGAATTCCCTTTGCAGTTTTGCCGGGTGGCCTACGAACTGATGCAAGTCCGCCATCCAGACGCGTCGCTCAAGACCGTGTCTCTAGACGTGGAGTACTTCTTCGCCTTCGTGTCTTTTCCGCCCAGGAAGACGCTCGAAGAGAACAGGCCCGCGCTACCGCACGAGTTGGGTTGGTCGGGCAAAGGGCAGCTGATCGAAGCGCCAAGCAAGTACGTTTCCGTGGACGAGGCAGTGAAGAAGAAATTCGCCGATGGATTCAGCATGGGCCGTGTACAGGGACGTGCGACCAAAGACGCGCTGTCCGTGTTTCCCAGGTTCAAGACGACGCAGACGTACAGTGTGGCCGACTACGCGGCCTTTGCCGCGCCTCCGTCGCAAGCCTAACGCCGCGTTCACGCTGTTCGCGTGCGTCACACAAAAAGACACGGTGTTTCTATGCAGACGTCATGAGAGAATTTTCTGCGGGCGCAATCCTCAGGCACGCTCAGACCACCGTATTCTTCGTACATCTGTATGTTTCGAAGTTGCATGCACACAGGTTTGTACAACAAATAGGACCTTCATAGGCACGCCCTTTGAGGTAGCACTTGGTTTCCTTAGTCCTTTGACAGTGCCTCTTCAAATAAGATTATTGCAAACCAAGGCGCCGACGCGTAAGGCTGGTTCCCATGTGTACCTTTGGCTGTGGTCGACTGCGTTGCAGCTACTTGGTGCAGCTTACAACGGGGGAACACTCTAATGCCATCCGTCGGGTATTGCTGGAACTGATCCGATCTGCGTATATTTTACGCGTAATTCTCTCACCGTGTGCTTGATACAATTCTGACAATAGGCAGTTTTAGTATAGCGTTGCTGGCTCTTACGTACGCAATACGCAATAGTATAGCGTGCGCTAAAAATGACCTGCTCGGACCGAATTTAGTTGTGCGTTACGTTTTCGAGTGAACACTGCGCATGATCTTGGTTAGATTTGCTAGAGCTGCAGAATTCCGCGTGCTTCTAGCGCAACCATGCTCCTGGAAAGAAATATTGAAAATGAAAACGTGTCCAATCATTTTATTATTTCAAATTAAACCAAGCCGCAGCTGCCTCGTCAAGCGCGCTTTTCTGCGGGGTACAGTGGCTACGAGTAAAGGCCGGTTCAGAAACTTGCGTTTGAGTGCGTTTGACTGCGTTGCGTCGAGAACCGAAAGCGAGTCACCGGCACAGGGCCGTAACCAGGGGGGGTTAGGGGGTTCTGACCCCCCCCCAAATTTTTTTTTGGGCACGGCCCTGGTCGGTGCACTTGCAGCCAGCCGATTTTAATCTCCACCTATGCGCACGCGCAGTGGCACCGGTCGGCTACCGGGTACCAAACCGGGACCGGTTCTTTGGTTTGCTATGACTCTCCATTATATGCCACCGATGCACATGATTCATAGGCGAAAATAAGACAAAATGGCCGCCGTTGTCTCCGAAAACCCCCCCCGAAATTTTTTTCTGGGTACGGCCCTGCACCGGCACATCTGTGCTTCGTGGGAAGCGCGCAATCATATTCAAAGAATCATCTTAGCACGCGGTGTAAGTAGCAGGGATGTCCTGGTTTCTCGCTGCCGCAACGCAGTCAAACGCAGTCAAACGGAACTGTCTGAACCAGGCTTAAGAGTGCGTAGCCAAATTCGATCACGGAGCCTCCGTCAATCTTCCCTTTGAAACGGCACCTTTCATCAATGCTATCGCGGAATGAAATTGATGACCTACTGATGTCCAGTACATAGCGAGAACTTCGGCGATTTCTTTTAGAGTCGCTCGTCCGTCGGCGATGAACTGTGCGAATAGGCTTAGCGTATAGCAGATCGCAGCGTTGACGCACATTCCAAGCGGCGAACATTTTCACTGTGCACTCCTTCAGCTGCACGGCGATCTGATTCGACCGCCGTAGGTCCCGGAAAGAATTGCCGAGCTGAACACCACGCAATTTCACGTAACACAGAACTTCGAAAACACCACGTCGCCTTTGCTGCGCCAGTCGAGGTAACCGCCATCTTGAAACTGGCGCTCTCGTTGGGTCCGAGATCTCTCGAGAACGTCCCGCAAAGCCCGCTAGCCAGCAACGCAAAATCCCCAGCATTGCGTGCGTACGCAATACGCTAGCTCTTCTATTGCGTTCTGCGCACGCGCACTCCCGACCCGCAATTTTATTGCGTACGCAAGGCTTTAGCGTACGATCTACTAAAACTGTCTAATGACATAAGCGACCATTTCGCATATTGCGTGTAGTTGATCCCGCAAATTCTTTGAGACTTTCAGTCTAGTTATACGCGAAACGGAAGTATTTCAGTTATCCCCGATACACGGCGCCAGCCCATCTATTGGAATTGGGGTCGTACCCGAACGCGATTGTGTGAACCATGTGATTACTTTTGGGTGGTACAAGTTGAGAATAAACGTCAGGATGATTTAAATAGTAATTAAAAGCGCACCTGTTTTCCAGTAACGTTTAAATAAAACCTTCCCGTAAAAAAAAAAAAAATCCCCAGAAGATGTTTTTTTTTTGTCTATCATTTGATATTTTCTATGCGTATTTATGTTGTCTTTAAATCCAAGATTCACCAAGCAAGAAATATTTATAGACGGATGAATACGAGCGAAAGGCGGCGCTTTTCCGAGCAAATCAGCGTGTTGAACTCTCTTTTTGCCTGGGACTTCGTTCGTCCGTTACGTATAAGGCTCCTTTGCGAGCAAATCAGAGAGCGAGAACACAGACAAAAAGTAATGTCTCATTGCAAGCAGATCAAAAAGCGAAAGAAAAACAAGACAGGAAAAATAGCTGCGCTAAAAAAATGCTATTTTTGTTCCCCAGGCTGCGGGCTTTCAATCAATAAGTTATTAATAAAAATATAACTTAAACGTTTAAATATACAGCAATTATTTCTTCCGCATTTTTGCTAATGATGTGAATTACTGATAAATTAACTTGCTATTTTCAAAATACGTCTAGGAGGAGTGATAAAGAAAAACCTTGTTCGGTCTACAGGGATTTAAATAAAATTACTCGAATATACATAAAATTAATCTGACTCAAATCAAATAAGATTGATTCATTTATTTAATTAAAAAAACGTGATCGTTTACCATCCTGGTATCATGAGAGCATGATTATCTCTATTTGAGTTACACTAGGAAACTGCCTTTGTTTACGCTATTGAGTATCATCGGGGGGATATTCAAATAAAAATTAGAATAATTTGTTTGTACCATTATATTTTATTTCTACAAAAGTAGGAATACAGTAATAGATACGTATATAATTCTAATGGCATTTATTGCCCTCCTTTGCCGTTTTCCAGTCAATTTTAGGTTTCTCTTGTCAACATAAATTTGTACATAAATGGTGCGAGTTTTTCAACAACCTTTTTCTTTTTTTTTTGCGGCAAGTTGCTTCGTGTGAGGTATTTTCTGCGTGCGCTTATGATGCATACATTATTTTAAGTATCGTTTCGATCGTTTCAGATTTCCCATTTGTTTCGAGTGAATTTGTTTTTGGGGCGCAGTTTCTTTGCGAGTATTATGGTATCACAAAAAGAGCCCTAATATTTGGATGTTCTCAGATCAGTTACAGAGAAAGAATGACAGGAGCTTTAGTTGATCAAAGTAAAACGCCAGCCTAAGCTAGGAATAAATGCCTGTCACAAGTGATACAGCAAAACGTTGTCGTTCACGACTGGTTCACGGATCTGCATCTGAGTTTGATCGATTGCGTTGCGATTAATTACAACGAAATGACACACTGGCGCCATCTATCGGTGCGTCTGGAACACTTCCGAATTGACTTGGGGTTTTGTAGTACTTGGTACTGCAGTACTAGAATATATTGCAGTACTTGTCAGTATTGTAGTACAAGACTCAAGGATTCGCAGTATTCGGGAAAACTAATGTGGGCACTTCTCGTGATATCTCGGGAGTGCTTCTGATGCATAATAGGTCGCTTATAACATCATTGTCAAAGTTATTTGCAGCGCATGATGAGAAATTACCACAATACTATATCTTTTATTAGGAGAACTAAAAGTCTGTAGTTTGAAATCCTGTAACATTTAACAGGTGCTGAACCAATTAAAAATGCCCTACTTTTTTGAGTGAATTAACTTTTTGTAGCTCGGCGTCTTTCTTATAGGGTGCTTTCGCGCAGGAGTGCCGACCCAAAAAGTAAGAAAATTCGTGGCCAGTAAGTTTCTTTATGAAGGAGGCAACTTTTGTTTGATTTGAATTAAGATGCACTGATGCGCAGATCCTAGCAAATTAGAAAAAAACAGCTAGGTAAACACCAACGCCTAAAGATGGTCATCCGACTTTTTGACTTTTGTTTTCAATATCTGCAACACATGTCCTGTAGTCCTACCTAGAGTAACACCTCCGGTCAAACTGGCTAATTTAGTGTCAAATGAAGCGAGTGCACTTCGCCCCTTGTGTAACTCGTGCGGTGCCGCAAGGTTACTTTTAGTGTCACTCATCGAAGAACGCACTTGACATCGAGTGTGATCCGTGAACTCACTACAGTTGATCCCGGAGATCGAGTGTGTAGCCTCGATAGCAGTGGAGTAAAAAAACCTAATGGAAGACAATAAAGCTGCGTAAAATTAATGCACTTTTAGAGAAGTACTATTAGATATGCGCTTGTTTTATGCCAATAAAAAGTAAGTCTAAAAAGAAACGTGAGTCTACTTTCCCGCACAGCACTCGCAGAGCCAATCACCGTAACTTACGGAGGCAGCTCAGTGGATGACTAAGCCGAAACATATGTATGGACCGAAAAACGCCGTCTGAGTTGTACGGAACGTCACGCATGAATTGCTTAACGCCAAATTCGGAAATTTCACTTAAAATGAAGGGCCCCTCCACTTCCTCGAGGAAGGCGCGAGGGCCGGCGGTGGCCAATCGCGAAGACGGATCCGCCGTCGCGATTGGCCAGCGCCGGCCCTTGAGCCTTCCTCGAGGAAGTGGAGGGGCCCCTCAGTTTGAGTGAGGTTTGTGAATTTGGCGGTTAATGTTACAACTCAGACTTCGTTTTTTGGTCTGAACATAAGTTTCGGCGTCGTCATTCGCTGAGCTGCTTCCGTAAGTTGCAGCGATTGGCTTTCCGAGTGTTGTGCGGGAAAGTAGACGCACGGGCTTTTTTTAGAGTGCCGCACCGAGTGGGATATGTGAACTCACCACACTTGATCCAGGAGACCAAGTGTGTAGCATCGATAGCAGTGGAGTAAAAAACCTAAGAAAAGACAATAAACCTGGTAAAATATATGTATTTTTCACAGAAGTGTTATTAGATATGCGCTTGTTTTATGCTAACAAAAAGTACACTCTTTAAAAGCCCCGTGCGTCTACCTTCCCGCACAACACTCGGAGAGCCAATCACTACAGCTTACGTAGACAGTTCAACGAATGACGATGCGGAAACATAAGTTTAGACCCAAAAACGCAATCTGAGTTGTGACATTAAGCAATGCACAACGTCACGCTTACATTACTTAATCGAAACGTCACGCTTGCATCGCGGTTCGTCGTCCGCCCCTCGGGTCTTCGCCGCCACGGCCTCGTCCGCCTCGACTTCGCTTCACCCACGTAAACCCTATCGAACGGAAGCGGGCGGTATACGCTACGGCCGCATCCCACACGACCAACCACTCAACTCGCATGCATCGCATCGCATCATATCGTATCGTATCGTATCGTATCGTATCATATCATATCGTATCGTATCGTATTGTTTCGTGTCGTGTCGTATCGTATCATGTGGTATTGTACGTGCCGTAATGTGTCGTATCGTAGCGCATCGTATAGTATCGTATCATCCCCCCCCCCCCCCCAATTGCAAGTACCGTATAAACTTTGTATGGCTGGCCATCAAAAAAGTCACGTGATACCCTCCCCATGCTGCGGAACGACGTGACGACGTTGACAACGTTAATGAAATAGCGGAAACTGCGTCTTTGCTGCCGGGTGCCCGCGTTTTCTGTGCTTGCGTTAGGCTGTTTCCCGATGCCGAGTTCCTACCGACCATCAACCTGCTTTTGCGTTTCCGCGTGTCAGCAACATAGCAGCAACACCGCGATGGCAGAGTTATGCGTTGTGAGCGAAGGCTGGAATTGTCGCCAACGTGGCTGTATGTTTGTGTATCAGTGGTGTTACAGCAAGGAGAGATGACGTAAACTGTCGGGCATTGATGTCGCAGTTCGAACTGTGATCGGAGGGGATGGGGTGTCGCAGGTTAATATTCTGCTTGACAAAAGTGTTTAAGACCGCATTAGAGATTACGTTTCAATCGATGAACCTGCGGATATGCTCTGTTTTACCTTACGAAAGCCTTTGGAGGACGCTACGAACAATGAACGCCAATCCAGTGCCATGCGAGTGCCACGGGATCGTGCGCGCGGGGCGAGCAGTCTCATGACACGTCCATACGATGCAGTAAATTTGCTGGAATGGTTCGTAGCGTTTGGCTGCGGCTCATTTTGAAATAAAA
Source organism: Ixodes scapularis (assembly GCF_016920785.2). Classification (NCBI taxonomy): domain Eukaryota; kingdom Metazoa; phylum Arthropoda; class Arachnida; order Ixodida; family Ixodidae; genus Ixodes; species Ixodes scapularis. The sequence continues at coordinate 90,438,447 of NW_024609879.1, forward strand.
CGGAGTAGGGTCATGTTGGAACGCTGGTCGGAACCATAGCTTCTGTCGTACAGTGGCCAATGTGACTGTCTTCCGCAATGTCCTGTTGACCCTCCTCGAGAGCGATTGCGCTCTCTGAGAAGGACTGAACAGTCTTGAAATATGACGGAGAGCACGTAAATTTACAGTTCATAATTTAAGCAATAAAGGAGATGGTAGGTAAAATCGAAGATAAAAGGCTCGAGGTACACCTAAGCACTTCTTATGAGTTGTGAATGCGAAAGCATGGATGTCATTCTTCCGCTCCCCTATTTTCTCTGCGACGTATTTGCGTCGACGGAAGAGCGAGCACTCCTCGATGCTCTGACCTTGGACGCTTCGTGTTACCGGCGCTCACAGACACGCAGCGTCATGGGGTGGTGGTCGGTGAAACTGACGCACAGCGGCCAATGGGAGCCTCGTCGACACTCGCCAGCCAGTGGGACCGAAGCCGAAATCCATCAGCTTTACTCCGCTCCTTTAAAATCGGGAAACTAGGCGCCATTTTGCTAGGCTTTTCGTGTGGTTTCATAGCTGGGAGCTGGCTTCACTTGTAGAAAGGATTAAAGGTGCCGTTTGGCGCTGCTTCCAAGCTGATGACGTCGGCTCGCTCCATGGGACCCAGTTAATGCTTTCTCATTAAAAAGCTAACCTTTATTTTGCTGTTTAAATGTACTACGGTTCCTGGAGAAACTGCCTTCTAAGTGGCACGGTGGGATGAGCGCTAGAAGTTGAGGAGCTCCCCACGACGTAGCTCCGTACACTTGGCATCTGCCGCCAGTGGCGACTTTGACTGCATTCCTGTTGATCGAAAAGCGATTTCTCTGCCCGTGATGCATCGCTTCCAGCTGAGTGAATGCCCCCTCTACATAGATTAATTCAAGAAGATAATTGCAAACTCGCTTGGACAGAACAAATTGAAAAAAAAAAAAAATACTGCGATAGAAAAACTGGCTGCGAGATGCTGTGCGGGGAAGCGAACAGATGACTTAGAACCACAGTGGAGTGGCTTGTTTTATCGGCTTTCAAATAATTACGGCATGAGCGCTTACGTTTTACTAAGAGAATCACCCTTTGACCCGTTCAAAATACTTTCGGAGTATGAAATTACAGTGAAAAAAATCAACTTGCTCGGAATATTATTTATGGTTAGGTGCTAATCGAAAAAAAAGTACCTTCAAAACGACGAATGTAAAAGGCGGAAGCGCAGATATCGGTTCTAGTAATTTGGGTAGTGTGATGTTGTATTGATGGTTGCATGAGTTGTGTATATGTATGCTCTCGTTGTATGTGTTCACCTGATTCTTGTGTTACGCAAAACGTGTGTTAAATTGCTCGGAGGCAGTGGTGGCGTGAGGGGATGAAATATATTTGTATCCCCTAAATTGGGAGGTACCTAGCGCCTACTAGTCGCAATTACTCTGCTGGACCCTGCCATCTGGTGGCGAGCGATTTAGCCTTCTTTCACGCTTCGTAATATTTTCTGGTTAATTGCAACAATCGGCCGAGCAAGCTCCTTCAAATTCGCTTCGCTCTTCTTTTTTTTTTTTTTTTTTTGTTGTGGGGGGGGGGGGGGGGTTCTTTTGGTTTCGCAAATGGTTTACCACTCCTCCATGATGTGTGGTGCTGACGAAGGGGTTGTGACTCGAGGGATAGCAAAGGTAAGAGGTAACTGCGCAAAGTAACTGGGTTTTGCGATCATCCTCCATGTCGTTTGCTTCTCAGACTTTGGAAACATTGATTAAAACGTCGCTCATGTTATCAAAGAATATAGTGTACCCAGTGGCTACAAATAATGTTCTATGGTCATGGAACCTCCCAGTTTGTTGGATTTTAGTGTAGGATGTATATTTCGCAAACACAAAACTTGAAATCTTCTCCGCCCGAAACTCGGCGCCGGCAATATCACTTTCCAGCACGAAGGCTGGATCCAGCTCGGAGCACGTGATCGCTTCTCCGCCAATACGGAGTTAGCGGCGAAAGGAAAAGGAGCGCGATATTCTGGCTCTTCAAGCAGAGCCTATACACTTACTTGAGTCATACCTAAAACCTGTTTGGGCAAACACCTTAAATCTGTGTACAAGGTACCATTTAACACTTTGTTGCTTGTTCATATATGTCATTGCATCATCTAACAAACTAAAAGACCAAAGAAAGCAACATAATCAAAAACGTAAAACACAAACTAACCGGTGTTTTTTTTTTTTTTTTTTTTATTAAAAATCCGTTTTCGTGGTTTTCGGCAAGCCCCTGTTTTCGGCAAGCCCCAACTGAGGATTGATTTCGACAACCTGGGCATTATTTGACGTGCAACCGACATCTTGGTTACACGATGCCTTGTTCGCTATAAGCCACCGCCGGATTGCGGCCAGTACCTCCTCCGGAATTCGAACCCGCCACCTGGGGATCCGTAAATTATTGATGGAATACCCTTATGCGCTTGCGTACGTGCGTACGCATATATCGACGCCGCTCGTTGTTTGGAACGCCGTATTGACAAACTATGGATAGACGAACGACTCAGACGTCGCTATACGACACACCTGTAGCATTTTTTACAGCTTGAGAAGCCTCGTGAAAAGCGAGCAAGCGAGGAGCATATTCCGCTCTTCCGTCAAGTGCCGATCATGAATGGACTCTAAACTAGCTGCCTCTTCAGAAACACGAGCTTCCGCATGGCTGCACCTGTTTAAATAAAGCAAGTAACAAGCTCCTTCAAGTTCGTCTGAACTGCGTATTTTGTTTGGGAAACATACAACGGAAAACACTGATATTCCTTTAACCACAAAAACAAAAGAAAACAAAAAGTAGGTTTCAAAATCTTCTATTTTTTTTTTTTTTTCAGAACATAAAAAATAGTGAAAACGTTTTTCTGTTGTCACTTTTTGCCTCCGAGCACGGGTGTCTGTTGGGTTGGTGTAACGCCCACGGTCCAGACGTAGCAGCATGCGGCGTGTAAATGCAACCGAAGTATAGCCATATACATTCATTGTACAGCCATATTTTATACCTCTTGAAATCACACAGCGAGTCATCCAATTATTTCGATCAAGGTAAGCCTGTCGTTTCACGGCGTGCGGTTGATTTCTCCTTGCGTGCAAACGTCCCTAGCGTTACTTAGTCTCGCTAACAAAGAAACGAGTACATACTTTTTCCAACTGGCAAAGTAGAAGTGTCTCATCTTTCGTGTTTTGCTTTTATCTTGCCCCTATCTATTCGGCGTACCTGCTGTGATAACTGGCCTGTGCAATTGGATCATGCAACCAGATATATATATATATAAGGCAATTCATCAGGGTTTGATAAATTTAGGCGTTCAAGCGTATTGAACATAAAGAGCGCGAGGCAAGGACGTGGACACAAAGACGGGACTGTACTCTCATCCCCTCTTCGTGCCCACGTACTTGTCTCTCCTTCACTCTATTCATGTTGAACTTGATGATTGAAACTATGCGGAGAGCAAGTCGTCTGCTTCTTGCGCCGGGGTTGCGATGACGTCAGAACGACGCCGAGCTGTCGTTGGGTGATTGAACAAATAGTGAGTAGACCTCGAGGCACCCAGAATTTAGATCTACCCACTATTTGTTTTTTCAATGAGCCAATCAGAGCTTGGCGTCGTTCTGTCGTACGTCACAACTCCTGAGCAAGAAGCAGACGACTTGCTCTCCACATAGTCGCGCTCCAAACTTAATAAACGCAAGGTGATGCATGCCTCGAGAATCTTATCGTCGCGCGGCAGCCAATGAGGTAGCCGAATTAGATGATAAGAACGCGGATAAACGTCCACATAATAATACACTCCCGGCGTTTTTTAAGCTGTTGATCAATGTAGCTAATCTCTATTAATGAGCCTATTTTCGGTTAAGCCAGTGGAACTAATAAATCTTGCAAAAATAATACGAAAACAGTTACTCAATTTTTTGTTTATTTATTTATTTATTTATTTATTTATTTTTTGAGGAAGTTCAAAACCATTTGAACGGCATACGCTATACGTTACTGCATTTTTAGGATAAGGCGGTCAGTTATACTTGACTGAGAGAAATGAAAGCAAGCCGTTTTTTTAGCGCTGTTCCTGGCACAAATTTAAGAGCTGTACGGAAATGCAACTCAGCCGGAGTCACACTGCTCGTATACATCGGACAAACGACAGTCTGCAAACAGGAGTCACCGGAATAGCCGCGGTTTGAATGCCGCGCGCCCGAGTTTCCTTCTTGAACTCATTGCCACGCGGCTTTCGAAGCACGAATCTCGAGGTGACTCGCGTTCGAATCTGCACGCAGACGGTCCTTTGTATGACGTATACAAGTGGTGCGCATCACCCCCGGCAAAAATGTTCACCATCGTTATTTTCTAGATACGAAACGGACCTTGGATATGAAACGTGGCATCTTCGGAAAGTGCGCAGCGGCTGTAGCCCTACTTATTTCCCTGGCGTCGGTCTATCTCGTGGTGCACGAGGGTCTGAACGTGAGCATTAACTGGTCCAAACCTGCGGTGACTTCACAGGTTGCCTTCGAAACACAGCCACAACTTGAATCAGGGTGAGCTTTGTTTTTTTATTTCGAAATTTTCCCCCCTGATATATACCCCTTTTCAAAAGTTAATCGAGCAACATTGGTGGTTGCAATTTCTTTCGTCTTATTGGACTTAGAAAGGCGGGAGGAATCATATTTTGAGTCTTTTTAGACTTACCCCCGAATTCATAGATGTGACTTGCTCTGAAGTCGAGCTTCAACTTGTTCAAGTTAGTCTTCCGAACGAGCAAGCGCGCTTCATAAATGCACCTTAACTTGAACCGATCTTGAACCGATCTTGAACCGAACTTGAAGTGCCCAAATTTCAAGACTGGGTTGGACCTATCTTGAACGCGACTTCGTAGTCGTTCCAACATGGCGGCTTGGCGAAGTGACGCCGCAGAGCGGATCTCCGCCTTCGAATTCGCAACTCGCGCGTGCGATGTCGTCTTCGGGGACGCGTTCCCTTTGCCACGAGTCCCGCGACCATCGATTCGGGACCGGGAAAACCCAATGGAGCGCTACAACGACGGGCAGTTCCTGGCGCGGTACCGCTTTACGAAGGGCACCGTGCGAGAGCTGCTCGGGATGCTGCCGCTACAAACGAGCACCGACTGCAGGGGGCTTCCGCTGACCCCCATGCTGCAACTGCTGGTCACGCTGCGGTTTTATGGTGCCGGGACCTTCCAGGTTGTGACTGGGGACCTCGTGAACGTGTCCAAACCAACAGTGTGCCGCGCGGTCGGAGTAGTTACGCAGCTGATCGCGAGGCACCTGTTCCGGGACCTCGTTCACTTCCCCAGTGCCGCCGAATTCAACACGGTGATGATGGATTTCTTCGCACTTGCGAAATTCCCCGCCGTCACCGGGTGCATCGACTGCACCCACGTGCGAATCAAGAGCCCCGGCGGCGACGACGCGGAAGTGTTCCGCAACCGCAAGGGAGTTTTCTCCATCAACGTCCAGGTAACGATCGTGCAAAGTTCTCCGCGGTTTACCGAATTGAGTTTAAAAGCTTTTAACATCAGGTTAGAGCAACGCTTGCGCGATCGCGAGATGTCATTCACTGAAGTATGCACTCATGTTCGACTGCATGAAATTTGGATACTCTGCCCCAAGCATTACACATGTATAACTTGGAACTTTCTTGGTCGAAGCCCTCTCGTCTTTGCCTCGCTATATGCAGTGGTTGAACTGCTGCGCCCATTGCGCCAAACTGAGCCAGAACGAATAACCCGCTACATGCTGCTCTAAAGCGTCTGGCACATGGCATGGTTGGCGATGCCACTGAAAATTAAGAAAGTACAGTTTTCTTTTTTTCTTGATGCCTTAGCACTATGTGCGAAGAGTAGGGCTGCACGAATATCCTTTTCTAATAGTAGTTTCAAATAATACGTTGATATTCGCAACCAAATGAACTGCCATATTCATACTTTTCGAAGTGTTGATTGCAACGGGTTAGCCCCCTTGAGTGCGATTCTCAAGCACGGATGCACTGCGGAGAAGCAATAACCGCGGAGCGGACACAGCAATCTTGTGACTCGCTTCGCCGCAGCTCAGCCGCGCGCTTAGAAGAAAGCACACCTTCAAACTAGCATAGTGCTCGAGCACGCCTAATGTGCTAAAAAAGGAAAGAAAAAAGTTAGGAAGGTTTTTTATTGTTGATATTACATTGCAGTAAAATCTTCAAAATTTAACTGTGGCTATAGGGTGCAACTCAAGAAGGTAGGGCGAGGGTAAGACGGGCCAGGGAGGAGGAAGCAGATAGAAGGCTAAAGAGAGGAGGTTTCCCCCTCTCTTCTCCAGCGTTCCGTCTGCTTCCTGCTCCCAGGCCCGTCTTACCCCCGTCCTACCTTTTTGTCTGGCAATGGACTATAGGCAGCAATTTTCTAAACACCTGTGTTCAGTATTTGTGCTAATTATGTGTATATAGTTTGAGACACAGGAGTGACAGCTGTAAATTGTTACAAGTGTGTACCTCTCACTTTGCTAATAGAAAAAATTTCTCTCTGGCCATGTTTCTTCTCCAATTCAAAATTACATTCAGCTTGCAATGTTCATATTGACATTGTCAGAACACATCACCTGAGCAGTTTTTGTAATGAAAATATTTGTCAAGTATTACGACAGCTTCATTCGATGGGACCATTGCCACTAATTTTTCTTATTCATGTCTTCATGTTTCATTTCAATGCAATCTACTTGCAGGCTGTCACCGGCCCCCAGCTGCAATTTTATGACGTGGTTGTGAGCTGGCCTGGGTCGGTGCACGACAGCCGGATTTTCGATAACTCCCGTGTCCGGGTGCTGTACGAGGAACGCCGGGTGCCAGGGGTGCTGCTTGGGGACATGGGCTACGCCTGCTTCTTCTTCCTGATGACCCCCCTGGCAGATCCCGGTCCAGCCAACACGCCACGAGGCAGGCAAGTAAATCCTACAAGTGCCTGAGCAAATGTAGGGCTATGTGTGGAGACAAGGAAAACATTATATACAAATCTGGAACAGTAGTAACACTACAGAACTTGTGAGCTAGTTGCGATGGTTAAATAATGTACGAACAAAATAAGTTAGATACTGGGTGTGGCAACATTAGCCCCGCAAATATCTACCCTTATTAAAGATTATAGTCACTGACACGGTGAGAACTGCAGGAAGTCTTTCTGCCCTGCCTCCAGAGCAGGCTCAATACCTTCTGGCATGCTTTGGCTGCACATGCAGGCACGAGGTACGCGAGATTCCAAAGTGTTACCGAATGTATGATGCTGATGCTAGAGGCGAGACAAGTGAAGCTTCTCCTGTTTGTCGTTGTCTGCAGCTAGTGCTGAAGCATTTTGAAATCAAGCTATTCGGGAGAAAGATATGAAGGGGATCTACAGGCAACATTATATTTTAATTAGCCAATCATGATATTCCCTCACACGATCAGGTACCAGAAGGCCCATATCAAGACGAGGAATTCTGTGGAAAGGGCCTTTGGCATCTGGAAGCGGCGCTTCCCCTGTCTTGATATGAGGCTGCAACACAAGCCACGTCGGGCCGTACAGATCATCACAGCCTGCGCTGCACTACACAACCTGGCCTGCCTGAGGAAGGACCCACAGCCTCCACCTCCCCCAGCTCCACCAGTTGTGCCTAGGGCACGCAGACCCAGGAGGAGGGCCACGCGGCCAGTCCACCTGCCACCCGTGGACATCGTGGAGGACTCCCTCACAGGCATACAGACACGGGAGCGAATAATTGAACGAAGCTTCAAGTAGAAGCTTCTTTCGAAGAAGCTCCCTTCAGCAATGACTGATCGAGCTTTGCCTTAAAGGGGCGGTGGAACAATATGCAGTTAGAATGTTTTTCGCTTTACACAAGCTTACTGGCACTAGAGGAACCCAAGTATACTTGAATGCAATGCCGCTGACCGAGAAACATTTTTCGTTGCAGTGTAATTTCACAGGTAAAGGCAAGCGTTTTCTTTCAATCACTCTTTCACAAAACTCCACAAAAGCTCAGGGGTCGCATTGTCGGTGTAGTCCCACCTCCCAGTGACAATATTTGAATGCGGCTCGCAGATTGGACCCTGTAGTATTGTGTGAGCACTCGATTTGGGCATGTGTTGACAATCATTCAGGTAGTGGCTCGTGTCCAAGTGCTACAACGACGACAATAGCCAAACCAACAATGTTAGCAATTCGGTGCGTGTCCTGTGCTATGGTGAACGTTGGTGGCATATAATCGTCTCCAGATCACTTGGCCACTTTTTCTGGCTGCAAGTTAAAGGGGGAAATGCTGCCATTTATTTCATTTTTGTCTTCGGCATTTTTTATTGCACGGGTTTAAAAACACAAGCATGTTTCATAGCTCATAAACTTTGGGGATTTGTTTTAACCGGTATCTGCATCAAGCACGAAAATCATTCCATTGCCCCTTTAAAGCTTTTTTCGTGAAAGTGGCTTTTTTTCATTGTACTGGAGTAAATAGCACGGCGTCCACTGAAACTGTCCTATAAGCATCGTCTGCAGGTATGTTTATATGTAAATGAGTATTTTTTAGTGTATTTCGTAAATGCCTTTAATGTTTTCTTTATTCCTGTTTCTTCACCAATAAAAATGTGAAAATATTGCCAGACCCTTTGCTGTAGTGACTGTGCAGTGGCTTTTTACTAGTTCAAATGATAATAATAGATGACAGGCAGGAGCCATTATGTAATCGTGCATTTTCTCAAAGCATACCTAACGTGAAACAAGCTGAAATCGCACCCTATCCCTTTCTGGATATAGCCCCAGCTTTCAACTTCTGTGAAATAAATTAGATCCCTTCAAAAGTCGAGGCGTTGGCACTGCTCTTTATTTTCCGCCTCCCTGTTGAAGCTCCCTCAACTTCCATTCAGCAATCTTTAAGTTTGTCTGCTCCACCTGGAGCCGCACGTGGTGCTCCACCACCTTCATTTGCTGCTCCTCCTCAAGGAGCCTCATACGGAGGGCAGACTCTGCCCTCAGCAGAGAACAACGTACATCATTCTCTGCTGAAAGAGCCTGCTCCAGCAGCACCATCCTCCCTCTGGCCGGCCTGGCCTCGTCGTGACTAGCCGCCACCCTGTCGCTGCTGCAGCTTGAAGCAGCTGCAGGAGCAGGTACAGCCTGCTCGGTGGGGGGATCCGGGGCTGCTGCGGCACTGGTACTCGCCTCTGGCTCTCCGATGTCCACAGAGGGGCTACCAGGCTCATAGTGATCTCCTGTCGCAAGATGTGTAAACCCATATCTGGATTACAAGTCGTTAGCACAAGGTACAATGTTTATAAATTGCACGGCATGAGATGGAGCTGTATTCCCATTAAACTGCGACAACTCGAACTGCAGGTCACGTTGCCCCTGGTTGTACTGTTACGACTGCTGCACTCGGGTGACGTCTAGATTTTCTCGGGCCTCTCGAAGGTTGTCAGAGGAGCTAGCTGTAATTGTGTTTCTCATTGCCGGAGACTAATCTTTTTTGCTTTGCAGAGTTCGAAAATGAAATCCCCTCTGAGATAGCGGCCCCAGAATTCCAAAAATGCGGCAAAAGGAAAACCGAGCACAGTGATCGCCATGCACAGTTCAATGATGATAGGCTCAAACTGTATCCAAATTAAACTGCGACAACTCGAACTGTAGGTCACGTTGCCCCTGGTTGTACTGTTACGACTGCTGCACTCGGGCGACGTCTAGATTTTCTCGGGCCTCTCGAACGTTGTCAGAGAAGCCAGCTGTAATAGCGTTTTGCATTCCCGGAGACTATCTTTTTTGCTTTGCAGAGTACGAAACCGAAATCCCCTTTCAGATAGCGGCCCCAGAATCCAAAATTGCGGCAAAAGGAAAACCGAGCAAAGTGATCGTCGTGCACGGTTCAATGATGATAGGCTCGGGCTGGATCCAACATTGCGATGGAATCTGTGCCGCGGCCTCACTGCTCTCCGAGACTGTAACGGCTTTCAGCCAGTGGCTGCCTGGTTTCAGCATCGGCGGCCGTGGTAGTTTCCCTGGTTGTTCTGGTTCCAGCCCTTTGCCGCCGTCTTGTGCTACCTCTTGTTTGTAGTGTCCAGAAGTCTTGGACACTGGTTTCGTTGGTGGCCGGGCTGCTCGAACTCGTAGCAGCAGTCCGACAACAGTTGCCTGCTTAGGTCACCCGCACCGAGGCGCCCGCCTCCAGTGATCGGGTAAAGAACCACTATGGGAGGGCCTCTACCAGGCTTGCGATTAGCTGTTGTGGGGAGGGGTTGTTCCGTTGTGGCGGGGGTCAATGCTGCATGGCTGCGGGATTTCGACCGCAGCGTGCCAGTTTTCCCCAGCACTTGCAAGAGCACACTGATAAAGATGGTCCGCTTGGATAGTGATCTCCGTTGGGCCCTAACTTGCGATAGGGCACGGCCAACAACCTCCCACCTGTCGTGGCAACCCCCGCCCGAGATCCTCACAGGCCCTGCTGTGACCTCCAAGGACCTCTCGATGAGAGTTAGTCGAACACCCGCTTATCTTGCATGGGCGAACGCCATACATGTCATGCCAACTCTCCCGGTTGATGTGGTGGGGAAGAGAGGTATCATTCGAACAGCCCACTTGTGTGGAGGCCTCGGGGCATGCTGGTTTGAGTGCGTACTTGGCTGGTGGCGGCGGCACGTAGTTCCGCTCAGCATGAAGAGCTTCCTCGATGAGGCAGGCACCCCGGGCTAACTCTTCAAGGGCCTCAAAGGTATGGTTGATGAGGTAGGCGTGGTATCTTGGGTGGCACTGTCTTCTGACCCGAGCTACTCTGTCCGACTCCGGTGTATTCGGGTCCGCCCTCTTGAAGAGCTCTTGCATGACCTGAACGTACCGGTCCTGACTTTCGTCCAAATGCTGCGGCCTTGCCTCGAGCTCTCGGAGAATCTGCGTTGCGTAGCCCACAGGCAGGAACTCTTCTCGAAGCCTTGTCTGGAAGTCCGCCAAGCTCGTGAACGGGGCCTGCAACCCCAACTAGCTTCTAGCACTGGCTTGCAACGCCAGCGGGACAATGCGGCTCATGATGAAGGCTTTCGAGGCACCGAAGGCAAGGTGGTACGTCTGCAACTTGCCCAGGAAGTCTGCCACGGACTTAACGTCGTCGTACCCCATGTAGACTGGTACAGTCAAGTGTGGTCGGGGCTCTTGCGGCGGGGTCTCCTGCTGGCCAGGCGTAAGGGCCATGCGCTGCATCACGAAGTTGCACATCTCCGTGACCTTTTGAGCAGGTTCATTTGTGCCGCTGCGGCCACTGCAGCCTCCTGCTCCCGTGTGCGCATGGCTGCAAGCACAAAAAAAAAGAAACGCCCCCCCAGAAACCAACACAAGTGTGCGAAACTATTGCCGCAGTCACAAAACGAACGGTCAAAAACAAACCAATACAACAAACACAAACATGACCGAAGCACGGGACGGTAGGAAACACAGGGAGTGGAAAAAGGCTTACCGAAAGAAGAAACCAAGCCCCGTGAAATTCCTGCGAGTGAGTAGCATACCACGCTAGGGCGCCATTGTGGCCGGTTAATTTGTGCAACATTACCACAAAGCTATAGAATGGATTCTGTGTTACCAATCCCTTGTGAGGTGCACACTGTGATGATGTGGGGGAACCAAGAATGATAAAAATGACATACATAAAAACTGTGAGTTGGACTGAGCAAAAAACGAGAAAGAAGACACAGTGAACATGGTGAAGATGTGAGTAACTAGAAGACGAAGACAGCAAGGCAAAAGCAAGAGATGGATATAATGAAAAAGGAAGACGTGATGAGAGGAAGATGACACAGGCTTGTGATACGTGAAAAAAGTGTGGGCACGACACGGAACCCGGCTCGACAGCAGTAGTCCTGGCAGCCAAGGAAGAGCCCGGACAGACGAATCCAGGCCCGTGGGGCTGTTAACCAAGCTTGCTGGGAAACATCCACTTGTGCCAAGCGAGCCTGCCAACTCCATGTCAATGCCGACGTTGTGGAGATTCCTCTGGTCTCCCTTCCCCGATGGCTGTGATAACGGCCGCGGGTCGGAACGCTCGGACTTCTTCGCCGTGAGCTCCGACCTGTTCGTGAGGCGGAGGGCCGCCTGGCTTGGGAGGCTCTCCTCTCACTCTCTCCCGGGGAAACCGATTTCCATTCCCCCGCTCAGATGCGGATCACTGCTGACAGGCGAGGAGGTTTCGCCTCTTGTTTTCCCGCTTTCGGGAAAGGGACTCGTCCGGGTGACCGCGAAAGAGATAGGACGTGTGTCGGCGACTTCTCCGATGCTTCCCCGGTCTTGGCTCTCCGGAACCCCGCGTCTGGCCAGGTAAGGACCTTTTCTTACCTTGCCGGCGCGGGGGGCATTTTGGATGGGGACATTGTAGTTCTTTTGAAAGAGTATGTTAATAAATGCTCTTGGACTCTGTCCTTACTCTGGTACGTGTGTCTTCTCTTCCGCTATATTCGAGAGAGTGAGACAAGGTAGACGATCATTGGCACCGACGGAGGTAATTGATCGAACCGACCCGCGGTAATGTAGCCCTAAACGTTGTCTGTATTGCCGCGGAGATGTGGGGACCGCGCTGCTAGGTTTGACGGCTCCTTTGAGACGCCGCCGCTGTTGAGACAATCCTTTGGTTACTCTATCGGTACCTGTGTTGGTAGCAATATCCCACAACGTGCAACACCGGGCCGTAAGCGGGTTTGCCGAACTGAACTTAGTTTATATATCTACACCGCTTTATTTCTTACTTACTTTTCTTACGACTGTAAATATCTTCCTTCTTATCTTCACCGTTCTGGAGTTCTGAGTCTCTTTATTTATATTTTTCCATCACACGCAACCTACAAGTGGCCTAAAGTGTAGATCAAAGTGTCTCAACACTGTACCTGCATACTCGTACACTGGGTCGCAGTCAATCATGCCCTCCAGCAACCGCACCACTGGCTCGTTCTGGACAGGGGGCAGGTAGGCCGCTCCGTCGGAGTCATTATCGTTGTCAAGGCGGGTGGCCATGTGCCCCGCTACTGCCCCCACAAGCACAGAAATTGCGCTCATCGGTGTGGGGGGCGGCCCCCCTCCTAAGGAACAATCGTGTATGTCAAGTCACTTGATTAAAGGAGTCGAGATATAGGCACATACTGAATATTCTAAAGAAGCACTCCTGTAAATAGACGAGGCTGGGACATTTTAGCACAATATTTTTGTGACACAGGGAACAAATGGAAAGGTAGGTTGATCAATGAGGCAATAACGCCGTAAGAGTAAACTGCAACAATGCCATATCATGCCGTTTCGCATGCAAAACAACTATTTCCCCGCTCCCTACGGAAGATATGTCGACATCTGCAGTGTGCCTCAGTACAACGGAGCTAAAGTGGATCTAAACGGGAGCGGGATATTCCACGGCACTCGAAACATTGCGCATATCACGATCTTTCTATATACTGTACTGAAGGATATGCGGAATGACACACGCTGACAAAAAGGAAGCGCGAAAAGTTTTCCAAATGTGATCTTTCGCCAATCGCAAATGCTAGAGTAGATCGATCACTCCGAGTAACATTGGTAACATGCACGAGAAGGGACAGAACACTCACCTGTCTTGTGGGTCTTGCGCTTCTCGTCCGAGCGCTCGTTCTTCCACTTTTGTTTGAGGTTCCCCCAACACTTCTTGAGCTGATTAGAGTCCCGTGGACTAACCCCCGGTAAGCAGTTATACTCATTGCAGAGTTTCTCCCAGGTCTCGTTTTTGAGGTTCGAAGATACGGAGTCTGTCTTTTTGCATTCAATGATCGTTTTATGCTTGCCGACAAGCCCCGATAGAATAGATATTTCATCAGCGGTGAAGCGCGGCGATTGTTTTTTTTTAGTGGCCATTCCACTGCTGCTCAAGGGTTGGGGGAATCTCAAAAGTTTTACCGTTTAACAGAAGAAAACTTGCACAGAAGGGAAGGCTGGAGCGTCCGGACGAGCGAAGAGCGTGCTTGGCGGCTATTTGGTATGTTGCTAGACGAAATCATCATTATGTCCAGAAAACGCGTACAATCACTAAAATAATTAAACTTCCCCTTACGATCTCTCGCGATTTATGTTTGGTAAACACATGCTATAAAGAAAATTGAGAGAAGTACCTTATTTTAAAGTCTGAAAGAACTTTTACGAGAAAAACTGCAGCCTACTCTCGCTCCCAGGTGAGGAGGGCCGCGACCGCTCGCGACTTGAACGGGACTTGACGAAGGAAGTTCGCGGGAGCGTCTGTGAAACGTAAAACGCAGCTTGGGCGTTTTCAAGTCGAACTTGGTGTTAAGGCGGACTTGAGCAAGTCGAAGTTCGGCTTCAGTTGAAGTCACATCTATGAATTCGGGGGTTAGGCTAGGTGGCGCAAGTTACCGCCCGTTATAAAGGGTATAGCAGTCTTGGGTAGTAACGCGTTACTTGTAACGCGTTACTGTAATTTTGTTACTTTTTTGTAACTTGCAACTGTAACGAGTTACTTTATAAAATTGTAACTTGTAACTGTAGTTCTATTACTTTTTTCTGAGGTAACGATGAAAGTAACGACGTTACTTTTGTCGTTACTTTCCAGTGCTTTATGAATAATATATCACTGAACGAGTGCAATTTAGCCATTCCTTGCGCTTTACAAATCGTCTATTCCGACATTTCGAGTGTCAAGTTGGCCTTGCACAGAGTTGTGAATACGTTCTTTCTCGCGAGTCACGACCCGAATATTGCCACGTGTAGATTTTATGAAAAAATATCTAGTTATCTTTACGCACGCGCTTGTACTTTGTGACTGAACACTTACACCTTAGTGTCTTGAAGCACTATCTATGTTGTGGTTTTTCTTTTTTCTGTGCAAGCGCTTTTTAATCGGGTGAATCAACTGTGAAACAACAATACACGTGGAGGACACTGCACATGTCTCGTATTTTGATTTGCGCCACAACTCTGGCACGGAAACTTTCAAACACTAACTTCGAAAAGCAACTGCTGCTAAATTACAATAGGAATTAAAAAGCGTAGTTTTTAGTTTTATGCAATAAAACGTTGTGAGGGGCGCTTTCTATTTTTTTCAAATTTTGTTTGTGTTATAGAAAAGTAACTGAAAAGTAACGTCGTTACTTTTTAAGAGTAACTGTAACTGTAACGAGTTACTCTTTTGTTGCGGTAATTGTAACGGTAACTTCACTACTTTTTTCTGAAAGTAACAGTAACTGTAACGAATTACTTTTTAAAAGTAACTTACCCAAGACTGGGGTATAGCCATTGATATCCATCCATGCGTCCATCCATTTGGCATGAAATGTGTAATTGGGTCCGAGTCCTCACGAAACGCTGACGGAGTAGTCATTTTTGACGCGAGCCGAGCCGAGTTTGGGCCGAATTCTGATGCAACGAACTCTGGTTCCCAATAGGTGCTCAGAGTACGTTCCCAAACAATGGCCAACTCGGATAACTGGCGCAGCAGCTACCAGATGGAGCGCATTTATGAAAAGGTTCTATTGCAAACGGGGTCGGCGATTTGGGTTGCATGAAACCGTCGCCTCATTGAACCACGCGAAGGGGGCGTACATTGTGGCATTCCTTGGGGGCTCAGTGTTTCCAGCATTCGTTTTGATTCAACATATTAAAAGAGCAGCGCAGAAAGGACCAGCCCAGCAAGCTTTACAGTTACACTTTCACACTTTACACTTTTTTACGGTTTACACTTTTACAGTTCTCATTCGAATTAAAGTGTGTTTCTTGGGAGGTTAATTGTTCACGCAGATTCGGCATTTTGGGGTTACCGTTTTTGTTTCCGGTAAAAAAAGAAAAAAAAAAGAAGGGCTTTTGTGGGGGATTACGTTGAAGAAAACCGGACACGTGCATGGAATTCCTCATCCTCCGGGGAACACACGTCTGCCTCGAATGCTTGGAAGACGTCCCGGTACCGAAAATAAAGGGGAGCGAGAGGTAAGGGGTGCTATTACCTAGGGAAGCAGCAGCTTTACTTATATTTCAGCATGGGCTGGGCTCTGGGTTAGCAGAAATTAAAGCTGTAAAAAGTAATAATCATGTTATGAAACTCTTTTTTTAGATTAGTTTTTGTTTGCCGGTTTGCAGTTTTCTCCCGATTTCTATTAAACCCGCAAACCTTTGCCGCGCCCCGCGTTCCGCACTACCGGAGCCTTTGAAGCATGCTTTTAAAGGGATGCTTCAACGAAATTTCAAATATATTCCTTGTGTTCAAAAATAGGTTGAATATGATCCAGAATATCCGTAAATGGCAATCGCACGTTTGTATTTTGAGCCTGGTGGCTGTCCCTGGCAAGCGCTCGGAGAAGGCCCAGCGGAGACCACGTGACATCCAACGCAATCGTGACGTAGGTCATCTCAGGACGAGCAAAGCTACGGCGAGGCAAGTCAAGAAGGTAGGAGAAGCTCCTCCCACAAGCGTGATGCGACCATTTCAAATCTCTCCACAGTCGAAAGAAGAGTTCACTGGAAACGCTCCTTGTTCCGCTTCAATGGATTTTAACTTGTCTCCGATCCCACTTTTTTAAGAAAGCGACCTTTGTATTCATTAAAGAAGGAACCAAGCCCCTGAAAGCAGCCTTTGTATCCATTGGAGGGGGAAGCTAATGCCCGAAAGTCGTTTTTGTTTCCATCGGAGGGGGGAAACTCTAATCTCCCTCTAGTGGCTTCCACAATGCCAAGTGAAAGTCGAACGATAAAGCAAATATGTACAAAAGGCAAGACCCTCCTCGCGCGTTGGCCGCGACGTCACGGAAACGACGGGACGCTATTGGATACGGAGGTGGCGTAGGGATATATGATTCCCTTTGAGGGGCATTCGCCGCTACCTTCTTAAAGGGCAACTCCGCTTCATTTTTGGTTTTGAAAAAACAATGCAGTCCTCTTCGGTATCGCCTAGGAAGACCACATGTCAAATATTACGACGCAGTTCTGTCTAAATGTTTCTTAAACGGTCCAGCAAACTTTGCAACTCGCCAAGTTGCCGAAATCGGCTGACTTGAGCGGGCGAATTCAGGCGCAACCAACAGCGCAGTCAAGGCTACGGCATGGGCGGAGCCAACATTGAGCTAAACGTCATCATCATGGCCCCCTTTTGCTTGTTTTTACTTCTCCGATCGAGTGTAGCGCATGACGTCAGCAACGTTGCCTCTCGGCGCTCAGCGGTGTCCACGTGATTGGCGTACGCGCCTGCGCAGCCCGCTTCTTGGGAGCAGACCAACCGCCCGCCGTGGTTTCGCCGTTATCGCCGTATTCCGCGTCACAACCACCGTCGTCGTCTCACCGTTTGTGATTATTGCCTCTCGGAGTATCGTCTACACTATGGACATTACGTGCGCAGAGTCGCAGACTTATGCCGCAGTTGTGCAGACGTCGTCGAATGCCGTAGACACCAAAACGTGACGAAGAGTGCGGTGCAGACGACACTCGCGCCTGCCGCACGCCCGCCCCAATCCCGCCCGTCGTTGGGCCGAGGATCACGTGACATCACGTACAACGTGATGACCATGTATTTGGCGGCCCGAGGCCAATGTTGCCAGACGGAGCCGAAGTTTCGGTTTCGATTTCCGCTCGTGTTTAAAATTAGATTTAAAAATATATATCCCATTTTTCGCGAAGCAGACGACGTAGTGTTTTTTACTCGGGCTTTTTAATTCGAAGTCACTCATTTTCCCGAAATCTTTGGAATTGAGCGGAGTTGCCCTTTAACCTGTAACCGACTATAGTCGTTCCAGTCACCTAAGGCGGCTGCTTTTGTACGAATTTTCAGTGACGGGTTAGTCTTCTGTAATCTTGTAGGGGGACAATAGCGACTTCTGCGACATACAAAAGGCATTCTCGGGAAGAGCTCCTTCCCCTCTTCTCTCGTCGTGGCCGGAGGCGAGACAACCTCCGTCACTAGCTGTCAACGTTCGTAGACGGGCATTACAAGCGAGGCGCTAGCGACATCCACCAGATGCTCTTTGCTAATCGTTTAATTCGTTTTAAAATTCTTTTTCGTGACTTTTTAACAAGATATTGGTATTTTCGATGTGATGCTGCTCCTTTGAACACATAGAGACCGAAAAATGAGCGTCGAAATTTCGTTGTAGTATCCCTTTAAAGTCAATCTTCTCGGACAAGTATTGCTTGAGAATGCTTACGCCTGGCTTTTGATTGCAGAAATACAGAATCCGGTACACCGCCCCCACCAACAACCGGAAAGAGGTACGCCAAGTTCTGAAATTGGTTTCTCAGGGGTTTGATTTCTTCAAATGAGATCAGATACGTGCAATATCAAAGTGCAACCTCTTATTTTGTCGAATTTAAGTTTCGGTATGTTCTGTCATAGTACTGTCACGATCAGTGACCTTGTGCGCGGTGCGGTATGACCAGTTTTCTACATTGATGGTCAAGTTATGAAGTGTGTATATATATACCGGGTGTTTGTGCGAAGACTTTCAAAAATCCTAAAACTTAAAGCGTAAAAAAAAAGAAAAAAACTTTCTTCGGGAACAAACTACCAGCCACGGCGGACGTCAGGAATTGCCAAAAACATAGTAATTAGCCAAATAATTAATTAAAATTTGTTAATTAACTTTTTAATTAGTGGAAATAGACATATGGTTCTAATTAGAAAGTTGCTGAGCGTTATCGAAAACCACTAAATCAGTCACTTTCAAAAAGAATTTCGGCGCGTGAGAAGCGTAGTAGTGCACTAAAGTTACCGCTCTTTGAGCAGGTACAAGGCTGGGGCTAGATAAGAGACGGAAAAATCGCGCGGGCGCCTTATCGCAACCGCTAGCTTTGTACCTGCTCAAAGAGCGGTAACTTTAGTGCACTACTACGCTTCTCACGCGCCGAAATTCTTTTTGAAAGTGACTGATTTAGTGGTTTTCGATAACGCTCAGCAACTTTCTAATTAGAACCATATGTCTATTTCCACTAATTAAAAAGTTAATTAACAAATTTTAATTAATTATTTGGCTAATTACTATGTTTTTGGCAATTCCTGACGTCCGCCGTGGCTGGTAGTTTGTTTCCGAAGAAAGTTTTTTCTTTTTTTTTACGCTTTAAGTTTTAGGATTTTTGAAAGTCTTCGCACAAACACCCGGTTTAAATATATATATATATATATATATATATATATATATATATATATATATATATGGGTGGTTTCATCTCAAATCGTGCAGGCAAAAAGGGTCGAAATTTTAATTTGCGTGAAAAAAATATATGTTATGGCGCCGTTTCTAAAAACGCAGTCGCCACAAACCGAAAGTTCGTCGGATTTTTTCTTCTCGACTTATGCATTTTTAAAGGGGCCGCGGCGAAAAGCAGTGTTTTTCGCACCCGTCGTGGGTCGGATGTTTCGCTTGACCTCCCGCGGTGGATTTTCAGTCCACATTGTATTATCTTTTTTCAAGCACTCTGCGGACACATTTAAAAGGCTCCAATACCATAAAATAATTTTAGGCGTTTTTCTCTTTTCCGGAAAAATGTCAAAACGCCCCCTCAGTCAATTGTTGACGAACTTTGACAATTAATTACTGGCGATCTACTTGGGTTACATTGATATTTTTTATGTCCACGGAGAGCCCAAAACACGATCTTTATATGTATTATAAAATGACTCGGCTGTATGAAATATCCTTTCCGGTACGTTTACGTTAATATTATGCGAAAACCAAGAAGTACCATTTTTGAAATTGATTTTCTCAAAAAAAACATTTTTTTATTTTTTTTTTATTTTTTATTTAAATGTAGATATGATAGTTGTCTACACGAAAATCAAGTCGTGAAAGTGTATATTTTGTTTGTGTGTTTTATATTTAGGTCTCAATATCGGAAAAGGACGTCTTTGTTTTGCAAGACCTAAGTCAGACATAGCGACCCATGCGTCTCTATGAATTGTGAAAACGTTTTCTTGAATTTTCTTCTGCATTTTGTTATCAATTATAAACGGATTTTATGGCATTGAATATTTATTTATGTTTTGATAAGAGAGGGAACTACGAGATACATATCTAACTAAATCAGCAGGCCTAGTAGATTTTCAATAACCAAAAGGCACAGACGTTGTATTATTTCGATTTATAAACCTTTCACAGTAAACTAGCACGACTAGCTATTAGTTGTCATATTACTAAGACAAAGAAAGTCACCACATCGTCGATATATTATACACAATTCTTTCCGAAACCAAACAATGGGGTTTGTTCACCGCACGTCGCACAGGTCACCAGAAAATGTCCTTTCACTTCCGTAATACACAAAAGTGATGACGCAGAAATGGTCCGAAACACACAGAGTGTGTGTCACGGAGAGGGGTAGGAAATAAAAATAAATAAATAGGAATTAAATTGCCCAACTCCGATCTTAACGAAAATTGTGTTAAAAAAAATTAAGTATTTAGGTTCGAGCGGTGGCAAGGCGGTGGCAAGGTCCACGCCTGGTGGAGAGTCAGACAAAGAAGTCGACAACACGTAAAGGCAAAAAAAAAAAAAAATAATTTAATAAAGACGGGAAAACTCTGCCGCACATGGCAAGAACAAAAACCAACACCTCCGGGCATTGCCTAAACGGGACGCAACCAAATGCGTACGAACACGCTCTTTACGTCACCGCCAGGCCGCTACGCCATGACGAAATAAACCCAACAACTGAGCAGCGCTGACAAAAAATTAGTAAGAAAACATTGAAAAAAAAAAAAACATTAAGAAAAAAACCGCACTCTGGAAACAAAGTTCAGCGGGGTGAAGAAACACACACGAGACGGTCCCACGACACTGAAGCCCGGCAGGATGACGGTGTCCAGATGATGCTCAAATCTGTTCTTCACTCTATTACGCATATCTACGACGGCTGTGCGGAACAGTGGCTGTGCGAAACAAAGTGAAGAATAGATTTGAGCAGCGATGAGCGAGTAGGTAACCGAGACTATGCCTCAAGCTTTATATCGGGAGAGGAGCTTTCGAGGTATAGTTTCTGCAGTTAGTCAAACTTTCTCTTTCCCCTTCCCTTTTTCAGAAGAATACGTCAGCCGGCGCTAACTTCTCATCTCGGGAGAAGCCCACTCTTCACAAACGGTTTTAGTTAACAAGTAGGCTGACTTCGACTTAACTAGTCTCCGGGCAGAATACAAACACAAGTATATTTACCAACACGCTCGTTTTAATGCCAGTCTCCGGGCTTTGCTGTTTCCAAAAGAGATAACCCTTTATAAGGACAGAACGAGCGGGTTGGTGGGGATAATTAAACTTAAAGAGTCCCTTCTCGTTTTCTTCCTCGAGTTTAATAGATAACCCTTCGGTGCTATCGGATCTCCCCGGAGAGAGATAGAGCACGGCCGTTTCAAGGTAAGGATAGGGCGCGATCGAAGCTAGGGCAAACAAGCGGTATCGTTTCACGCATGCACGGATGGCTGGTTTCGAATTTCCCCACATCCCTAACGAATCAAAATTAACTGTTGGGCTAGTTGGCTACACATTGTATAAAAATTCAAAAGCGCAAACACCAAGGAAAAGAAGAGGGGACAGGACAGAGCGCTCTGTCCTGTCCCCTCTTCTTTTCCTTGGTGTTTGCGCTTTTGAATTTTTATCCCTAACGAAACCGGCCCATCTTCGTGTTTGCGTCTGCGGGATTTATGTCCCGCGCCGCCGGTTGTAGCGCGCACGCGGCGTTGTTTTGGCTGGCAGAACAGTTGTTGACCGTCGATATTGTAAGGCCGTGGTGTCCTCATCCTTTCAGGCAACGATTCCTTTGCTTTCCCTTGTGCAATACCTGGACGGACTCCTCCTGGGTGGCTGTCACTGTTCGCCACGTCAACGACACATTCGTGCCATTTATTTCACTCCTCGTGACACAGGGTGCGCTGCTCGCTTTTTTGTCACGGGCCGTCCTATCTAACACAACGAGCGCGAAAGGTCGTGGTCATCTCCTGGCTCCGAAAGGGCGGGACGTTCATGCAGGCCAACGAGGGCCCCAAATCAATACGACGTCTGCCGACTCCTACACGTTAAAAATTTAAGACACCTGCTGGTCTGTTAAGAAGTGTTGCTTTTTCTTTTGAACTCCTCCGATGTAGCTTGGCGCCTATAATAAAATTTAAATAATCAATAAATATAACAGCGTGGAACTACTTTATTTGATTGTTATGTGGGAAGGTTGGAAAAGGCAGTAATATTTCCAAGTTTGTGAAGACGCGCAATTCGCAAGTCCATTTCGAGCCGTAAAAACACGTTTTTTTACGATATTGATGCTTAAATATAGAACATACAAACAAAATATACACTTTCTCGACTTGATTTTCGTGTAGAAAACTATCACATCTACATTTTAACAAAAAATAAAGAAAATAAGAAATGGTTTTTTTGAAAAAATCAATTTCAAAAATGGTACTTCTTGGTTTTCGCATAATATTAACGTAAACGTACCGGAAAGGATATTTCATACAGCCGAGTCATTTTATAAACATATAAAGAGCCTGTTTTGGGCTCTCCGTGGACATAAAAAGTATCAATATAACCCAAGTAGATCGCCAGTAATTAATTGTCAAATTTCGCCAACAATTGATCGAGGGGGCGTTTTTGACATTTTGACAGAAAAAAAGAAAAACGCCTAAAATTATTTTATGGTACTGGAGCCTTTTAAATGTGTCCACAGAGTGCTTGAAAAAACGATAATATAATGTGGACTAAAAGTACACGGCGGGAGATCAAGCGAAACATCCGACCCAAGACGGGTGTGAAAAACACTGCTTTTCGCCGCGGCCTCTTTAAAAATTCATAAGTCGAGAACAAAACCTCCGACGAACTTTCGGTTTGTGGCGACTGCGTTTTTAGAAGCGGCGCCATAACGTATATTTTTTTCATCGAAATTAAAAATTCGACTTTTTTCGCCTGCACGATTTGAGATAAAACCACCCATTATATATATATCTTTTTTATGATGCCGTATTAATTCACCACGGAAGTATATTTAGTCGTAGATTTTTTCATAGAAAAAGCAAACGAAAGTCGTATTTCAGACAAAACGTGTAGAAAAGGTGAGGTTTTTTTTTATGGAATAATATGGACTAACATAAACAAATCAAGTAAAAGTCATAAAACATATCAGCACGGCGTTAAGGAATTTTATTGGCCAGTTAAAACGCACAATGAGCAGGAAAAAAAATCGAAATAATTTTATAATTTTTTTTTGCAAAGTTTTTTTTTTAGTAAGTGCTGCTTTGAGTTTTGAGTAATTTATTTTCTTTGTGACCTGGAAGAGATTGAACTCTCAATTATAATTCTTTACAAGCTTCTGATAACTAATCTTCTGATTAATGGTCAGGTTCGCCTTTCATGATTCCACAAAACGGATGCACTCGCTGCGCCTTGGTTGTAAACTTAATCGGGATTGCCGCCTTCGCTCATAGGACAAAAAGAAATATTTGTCAATGATCCAAATACGATTGGTTCCATTTAGCAGACAGGGCAGTCTGTTGCTACATAAGAATGCGAAAAGAAGTTCCTCTACACTTCAATGCTAATGAGATATTATTGTTAGTACCTTAATGCACTTTTATGATCCATAAAAAAATACAATAGCGTTAAAAAAAAAAAACTTTCAGCCTTTTCACGCTCTTGAAGAAGGAAGAGCAGCGAAGCTGTAGCTTCTGTTCTTTGCGGTGGCTTTCCAGGCGAGCGATCTGCTCTTCTTTCGCAAGGGAATCTGAAGCCTTCGGCGCAATGGAACTTCAGGCGATAGCGGCCTCGCAGCGGTTGCGGAACCATTCCCGCTGCTGCGCACATCGCCGCTCGTTCCGCTCCCGCTGCCGCCACCTATTAGCGAAGGCGGCAACCAGCCTGGTTGCCGCCGTCGCTCGTAGATGGCGGTAGCTGTACAAGGTCCCGTGTCAGTATTATTATTATTATTTTTTGTTTTGTTTTTTTTTTTTTGTTTTTTTTTTTTTTTGCTATTGAACATGATTCTGGGGAACGTAGCCCTTAACAGCTCCGCTGAAAAAAAGGAAAAAAAAAGTGTTCGCCACCGGGTGCACTCGAACCACCAACCTTTCGGTTAACAGCCGAACGCGCTAACCGATTGCGCCACGGAGGCGAGGTTGGCACAGCGGCATAAAAGTGAAAAGAAAGCGAAGCAATATCGCGTGTTACCGAGGTTTCTTTGCAGTTGTTTTTTCCTGACGATTTCCGATGTCAAAGACGCGTTAAGGAGACCGGAGAATGGAGGTGCACAGACCTACCTCCGTCCGCCCATGTTCTAAGGGTGTTATCAGGGAGTTTTCGTAGATCATTTTCGCCGTCCCGCAACACTCACCGCAACTCGCTGCGATACCCAGTACTGTACAGCCAAGGCTATCGGCGCGCAGGCGCAGTAGCGGCTTCTTCGTTGCGGAAGAATTAGCGGAGAGGGAAACGCGGCCTACGAAAACTCCCCATCGCTTCTTCCTGCTCAACGAGCGCCCGGAGAGCGGGCGCTACAAACAATCGGAACCCATCCAATGGTACAATGTCGCGCAATATCGCATGAGTGACATGACCTTCCGGAGGGGTACGGAGACCAGCGGAGACCACAGCGACGCGCCGGGCGCCATGTAACGTGCGGTGGAGCGTAAAGTAAAAGAAGTATACTTGGCGCTTTATAGAGTGTATTCGTAATCGATATTCGTGCGTAAAGAAAAAAAGACGCTTAATTAGTTTAATGAATGGAGTACGTTGAAACTTTTCACAAATGTGTCTAGGTGGATCATTTATCATATTCAAACTTCACGACTGTGTATGTCGAGGGGAAGGGGGAGGGGGGATTTGCTTTGAAAATTTTGTTTTGTCTTATGCACGTGAAGGGAGGAAAGCGGTAAAAAAATATCTTGTTGAAGCTGCTAGTACCGTGTTCTAGAACACTGTACTGCTACTCAATAAAGAAAGTAAACTGCGCACGCTCGTATCTGCTGGATCTGCTTTTAAGTGTTCACCTAATAAAAAAACAAAAAAAAACGTTTATGCTTTTGCTTTGTGTTGTACCACCTGCGTGTAGCAGCGTGAACCAGATGGTTTCTCTTTTTTTTTAGAGAGCAGCTCTTACGGTAGATTAATAAAACTTAAAGAATGAACATAAGGACGGGCAGGACATCACGTTTACACTGGCGGATCCGCTAGCGAATCCGCCCAGCTTTTGCCGCTGGGGCGAAACGCTGGGCGGAAAACGCGGCGGACCGTTTTATCGTGGGTAGCGCCATTTTGGGGGCGAGAGAGAAAAGGGGAAAGTGCTACCGGCGCTTTCCCCTTGCTGGAGTGTCAGAAAGAGTGAAAGTCCCGGATGAGAGGCTTCGCCTGTGTTGGGTGTCTGTATTGCCCGAACTTCGTTCGCGCTTTCTTCTCTTTATTGATGACGATAGTCTCATCCGGTCATCGGGACACCATTGCTCCGTTATAGGGTGCACGAATAGCGACAGAAAGGGGTAGAATACTGTCCGAAGACTTATGTAGCTTGCACAGAATCTGGCCAAGCGAGTGCGGCTGCAATGTCT
This sequence comes from Ixodes scapularis, assembly GCF_016920785.2. NCBI lineage: Eukaryota > Metazoa > Arthropoda > Arachnida > Ixodida > Ixodidae > Ixodes > Ixodes scapularis. The sequence continues at coordinate 90,463,988 of NW_024609879.1, forward strand.
TTAACCTCCATCGCTTTCCACATGACCCCGATCTCCCGGGGTAGTGCGTTGCGTCCGTCAACCGAAACGATTTTTCCCCAACGCCATCCTCTCGACTCTGCTCGGAACATTTTGGGAATGGAGCGCGCACCGCACTTAAAGGGGTACTCCGCCGATTTCTTCATGGTCCCCGATTTGCCTGAAATTTTGCTAAACTCGCCAAACAACATCGCCAAAATAGTATCCCAAATATTAGGTCAAAATAATTTTTTTTCACGAAGTTATTGAATTTACAATTTTGGTCCTCACCGTGTTTTCCAAACTGAAAGTCTCTACTGGCAACAATGAAAAAGTGACGTCATTGGAAGTTCAGGGGTTCACTCTTTGGACTCTAGAATTTGTTTTCAGCTGATTCGAAGCCGTTTCATGGTGTCAAATTAATGCTTTGGAAGCTCGCTCCAGGACCCGCGCTCCGGCACGGAACAAATGATTGGCATATTCTATTTTTTAGACTGCTCGCCCGACTGGCAAGCTAACCTTCCACTGACGTCACGGCCCTGAAAAGGGCGGGTATATTTGAATGTTTTTTTTTTTTGCATCATTTTCATTTGCCGATTTCGCAATAACTATTATGAATTTCGCGATACTAAATAGCATATCAGAAAGGGCAAAGGCCGGGGAGTCAGAAAATATAGTTAGTTGAGGTAGCTCAAAAATCGGCGGAGTACCCCTTTAACGGCTATACCATCGGTAAATATGGGGCACGCTCGCAAGGTGCTTGCAAGTTTACTCGTGATTAATTGCTGTTTCAATTTGTAACTTTTTGTAACTGAATTTATCTTAATATTTTGAATTGTTGACAATGACTATTTTATCAACTACAACACATTGTTCAAGGCTCATTACCGCCGCCGAGTGTGGCTAGAAATTGTCGAAAAGTTATTCTATCGCAACAAAATGGTGCGTTGGGCCAGTTGGTTCATAATAGAATCCCCCGCATGTTGCGGGGGATTCTACTGATCGTGAATCTCTGCCGGGTCTCAGCCGGCAGCTCTTCCCCCGCGTCTCCGGGCCCGTGAGAACCGCCGGGTACTGCCATTCCCAGTTTGTCCAGAAGCCACGCTCCATTCACTGTGGAAGAGAGTCGCTTCAGCTGTGACACTAGTTGAGCTTCATGAAGTTCTTCTATGGTGTTATGCACCCCAAGTTTAAGCAGTTTCTCGGTCGCCGTACGCTCCGGTAGCCCCAGCGCGTTTTTGTACGCTCTCCTTATCAGTACGTTTAGCTTTCGGCGCTTGTCTTTTTCCATTATTCTATCGGTTTTTCTGAATTGCGATCTCCTGTGCGATACCAGAGAGCCGTGAACCTATGTTGACCATCACGACGCGACTAGATTCTCCCTGTTTTCAAAGTTAGTACATAATGTAGTCGGAAAGAAACCTTCAATTTCTGTTGCTGAAAGTTGAAACATGCTCATGCATTAATTTCGAATCGTTCAATCATTGATCCAATCGCTCCGGCAATAGGCCCATCTCGACTTTGCTGTTTCTAGATCTCGACAAAAGACACGCTCGTTGGCACGAGATCCTAAAATAAAACGCTTATAAACACTGATGCATCAGCATGTTTCAACGTTTATAAATATCGATGCCTGAGCACGCTTCAAAATATAAAAAGTAGAGAGGTATTTCCTCATCAGCGACACGAAGTGTCGCAATTCAAGACACGATTGCGATATCTCCCACTTCGAAACAAGAAATAACAGTATCTTGATTTAACTTTGTGCCCAGTTCGCACGACCTGAGACTGTGGTTTAGGCTTTTCGGTACATCTCGATAAACCAAAAAAATTACCCTCAAGTTGGTTTTATCAAAATCGGTCCTTGATGAGAAAAATCCAACCTTTGCGGCAGAAAATCTTCATTTACAGTTTTATTTTGGCACAAAACACTGCCTCCGACGTGACGCAAGTAGTGTCATAATCCAACACATATATTATGGCTCTTTAATGAAAGAGTGCAAGAGACTGTAACTATATGTTTCTCGAGCTAGAAACTCCATCTTTTTCGCAACGGCGCGCTCTAGTGCAAGTTACATGATTCTGTAATAAAAGAATGCCGAGGAATCTGTCGCGTCCCACGCAAAAGCCAGTATTGGCTTATGCGGGATTTGTATTTGAACTTATTTTAAGGAGCAAATAAAAATTGTACTCTATTATTAAATAAATAAAAGAAGCGGGCATGTGCTGAGTGTTACCGTTTGATCGACGTGAAAAATTCGCTGAGGCTAACGAGTTTTCAAATATTACATGTACGAGAAAAAAAAATTGAAAACAAAAGAAATATACTGCTGAGAACACAGGTTAGAAAACAGCTGTGCTAAGTAGAACGAGCCTGATATAATACAGGATTTCATCACGAAGCGATGTAAGAACTTGGAGTGTATTTTCTAACAAAACGTAAGGGCGCAAGTCTATGATTTTTTTTTCTCAAGCAACCAAAAGCTACCTTTAAACAAAGAAGAGTAGGAAGTTTGCCGAACTCTAAGCACATGTACGCTACTTTGCGTAGGCATGTACACAGATTGAACCAACACATAGAAATTTGTGTTCCAGAGCAACATAGGCCCGAGAATGCAAAAATCACCTTCAAAAACTGAAAAAAATAAATAACACTGGAAGTTCGCGATTCTGCAGTGTTTTAGACATAACATTTAAACCATAAATGACAATATAATACGCAGGCATCTGTACAAATTGCAAGTTGTTGGAAATAATTAGCTAATTTAAATTAACAGAGTGAATCTAAATATTTCTTGGCGTCAAAAAGTAGTACTAAATAGTAGTACTGCTTCCAAATTATGCGCGTGTAGCTCAGAAAGCTTTATTTGACAGCACTGCACCAACACCTCCTAGACAGCTCTCAAAGCCTCCGCGTCACGTGACATGACGTCACGTCCCAGAGGCCTTCACGGGCACTGATTGGGCTCGAGTGCCGCGTCAGCCTTCGCGTGGGACTGTGATAGGAAACGAGTCTCACGCGAACGCTGACGAAGTACTCGCATCCAATCAGTGCCCGTGCAGGCCTCCGGGACGTGACGTCATGTCACGTGACGCGCAGGCATTGAAAGTTGTGTAGGAGGTGTTGACTGTATTCGCCACATTCCTGTATAGTAGAAAATATTAAGTAATTTCTAAAAATGCCTCTGGTTTATTTTTGAGGAGAAGTACCATCATCAATGCGCAACGTCGCTACAAGACTGTGTATGTAAAAGGCCAACTTTCAAATAAAGCTAATGCTACGCGACATTGATTAGGTTTCGCAATTCGTTCAAGGTGTACGATAAGTTATGAAAATTTCTGCAGTGCATGTTCCATCAAACGTATCCTCAGTTATAACCACGTCCCCCTTATTTATTTTTTTTTTCAGCTATACTGACATCGTTTTATCAGCAAACAACATCACGGAAAGGTTTGATTCCACCATGGTGAAACGTGAGTCATACATCTCCAGGGTTTCTCTTGGGCCTTGTAATTGCTTCTAGTTCATGGTTGAACATCTAAGGTGTGTGTGTGTGGGGGGGTGGGGGGGGGGGGGGGGAGATTTAAGCCATCTAAGGAGTGCTGACAGAGAGGGAGAGAGAGAACATGTAAAAGGGGTGTGAAGTTGCATCTAAACACGTGAGGGTCTCAATTACCATTTGCGCTTGAACCAGACTTGGGAAGCGATCCGTTACAAGTAAAGGATTACTTGCGAGATACGTTAATTTTTTAAGTAAATTTGTAACTGCCACGTTACTTTTTAGAGTGCAGCTCTGAGGCGCCCGTTTCCGGTTTGAGCGCTGTCGGCGTAACCGCGCGGTGCATTACGGGAAACGTCCCATAATGCACCGCGGTGACGCGCGCGTTGCATTATGGGACGTTTTTTTATAATGCACTGCGCGGGAGGGAGGAGGAGGGGAGGAGTGGGAAGAGGGGGAGGAGGCGAGGAGCAGGGGAGGAGATGAGGAGGGACGAGGAGAGGGTACAAATGAGAAGGAGGGGCATACCATCTCCTCCGTACCCTCGCTTCCTCCTCCTCCTCAAGAGCTGCGCTCTAATTCGGCATTACAGAGAGTTTTAAACGTCTTTCATTTTTTTTTGGAAGTAATTGCGGAGAGGGCGTCGTCGGAAAAAGAGAACGAGGGGGCGTCTGTCCGCGGGGAGGCGCTCCCAACCCAGTCATCGACAGCATGGCGCGAGGCAGATGAGTTCAAGAAAAAGTATTGTTACCGTTGAGCTACTTTAACTTATATTTACACATTTTTGTATATTGTGGTAGAGGGGTGAACAGCTGCTTTGGGGACGTAGATAGACGATTTGTAATACTTATTTAATCATCGAATTGAGATATTCGCCTGGACATGTTGCGGCTAGCGCTACAAGCGCGCCTTTTGATATATTTGATGGCAATTTGTATCACGTATAAAATTTTAGAAAAAAATTAGCTCCGTATATAAAAACTTTGTAATTCCCTAAATAAAAATAATCATGCTGATTTTTTTTTTTTTTTGTCTTTGCACGTTGTTTGGCGTAGCTCTTTGAGCCTGAGCACGAGGTTTGATACTACTATATGTTGAAGTCCGTGTTGTCGTTCTTTTAAAATTTTCAATATTTATTACGCAATTTTTGCGGGTCGTATTGCGGTGCTCGCTTTATACTAGAAGTACCTTTTAGGCGGGGTCATACTGCTTATACATTATACGCTAGACAGTCTGCAGATATCAGTCACCACGATATATGATGATCCTGTTTTGTAAGTTTGCGCTTGCTAAGCTGAGTTTGAATGCGTTTGTTTCTGAGTGACAGCGGTTTTATGTTTGTTTTTATGTGTGTATAGTAAGTTGGTGTCTGTGTATGTAAAAAAAGCAGACCCTTGTCTTTTTAAGGCGTTTATGTGCTGGAGAATACCCATGTTTTTTGTATGTATGTGTCTGTTTTTGTATGTATGAGTCGCCTGTGGGTGCCGGTATCTGCGTCTGCGTTTGTGTATGGCTGTGCGCATCTAAATGTGTGTGCGTGTTCAAGTATGCGTGTTCTAACAGCAGAGCAGTTAAGGGCTAGTTTTCCAGTATTGTGTCCGTGGGCAAACAAATCTCGACACAAAACTCTGGACAGCTACCGCCATCTATTAGCAGCGGCGGCAATAACCGGCTTGCGGGTTGTCTGGTTCCCGCCGTCACTCATAGATGGCGGCAATCTTCCCAGCCTTTCCACTATGGCTTCCCGGCTTGCGGCCGGTCATTACTTCATTCCCACCAAAGTACAGCTTCGCTGGTGTTCCTTCTTTCAGCCTTCTGGAAAGGCTGAAAGTTTTTAGTTATGTCTGAGTATCTGCGTGAAAGTTTACTGGTTGTGCATCGTGTGCGTGCATGCATATAGGCGTGCCCCAGTCGAAATGTATCCACCTGCGTTTTCCTCGCAAGCATTTGCATGTTTATATACAAATGGCTGTCCTTTGTTTGCGAGGGCTTGAAGGTAGCTTTGTTTGAAACTGCACGTGCTTTTAATTGTTACTGCGCGATGAGCACTTATTATATTTTTAAACATTGTTACGATTATTGGGAAAACAAACAAAACGTCTACTATTTTTCTTTTCGAACTGCTTGGCGCAGGCACGTGCTTGACGACGCTGCCAAGGCACCTGCTACAGCCCGTGTTTTTCTTCTTCGTGGCAATATCAGCGTTTTGCGAGGGTCACTTCTTCGTGATCTTTAAGTGCTTACTAAAACCCTAAAGTCTAAGAAGGAATAGAAAGCGAGTTCCATTTATTGTTTCAATCAGCTCTTTCTTTTCTTTTTTTAGTGTCTCAAGACAAGCAAGCAACAATTTACAACCGACTTCAAGTTGGAATAAACGACCTGCGGAATTTTCTTATATATTATTTAAGAACCAAGAAGGATAAGACGAAAAAGGAGCCCAAATCAACAATTCTTGAGAAGTCTATGGACTTTTTGAGGTACGTGATATGTAGACGCTTTCCGGCAGCAGTGCATGGGCGCCGCCATAACCGAACTTCAGTTTTTGTTTCCTCTTATTTCGTTCACTTCACTTCAGCATAACCACAGTAGGATAGGTTATTGCTGCTTTAGGTGCTACTGCGTCCTTGTCACCAACATAGCCCTCTGTCGTAAACGCTCGCTTCAATGACTCGGTATGTCGGTAAAACAAGAGAAGGTCGCCTATGGCGGCTCAATCTGGCGCGTGTTTAAAGCGTCTATAATCTATATCTTACTAAGCAAGGCTTGTACTTCGGGTTTTTGTTGAATGCTTCATTGAACAAGAACATGAGAGAAAACATTGTAGCGTTTCTTTCCCCTGGTTGTTTTCTTCGCCTTATCGTGGAATCAGTTGTCATATAGAAGATTACTCGTCAGGTAAATTTCTCTTTAATATGACGGAATATCCAAAGCCTTACCTCCCATTTACAGATAGTCAGAATTCCGTTGTCTTCAAAGAATGCAAGTTTGCTTTATGCGATAAGTCACGTTTGTTGCCTCAGGCGCTATTTTCATAACCATCTTACACGTCAACGATAACCAATGATTAATTAAAATGTAGGATCCCGCCGATACAGCACATCTGCTCTTCCATGCCCCGAAACTCGATTGACTGGAATCGCCTTTCCCCAGTTGTATGGTTACAATTACTATAACTTACTAAGCTTAGAATTGCTATTTCAAATTTGTTAAACGATGTTTCCTTGTAATTTTATATTTATGTGCGTTTTTATTGTTTTTATATTTGTATGCATATGTCACAGTGTTGCACTTTTCTCTATAATGCTTTCGGGCCCTAAAAGAAAAATAACTTAAATTAAAACGTTGAAGGCGTGAGGTTGGCATGCTTTAAAACAGCGTCATGAATCCACTGCAAATGAGCGGAGAATAAAGAGCCATTCACACAGAAGCCTTTACTCACGTTTCCTTACGTTACGTCATGAGTATTCGATACATCCGTGCTCCTTATGTCGCGTGCAGAATTACTCCTTGGCCTGGTTGCCACGCTTCATAAAGAAGCACGGATGATGTCCCGTGATGCCCAGCGTAAGCAGACGTAAGCAGCCCATAACTAAAACAACGTAAGAAAACGCGACTGCGTGAGCTAGCCTTTTGTTTGAATTTTTACGATCTTACGAGGGATGTACATGTATTTCTTCTCAATGAAACCTTAGATATAGGAGCTTCGGCGAAATTTTTATCGACTCTGATTAGCCTGAAAATAGACCCTTTCCAAAAGTCCGCCAGGAAACATTGGCGGTCGCCATCTTTGTCTTTTTAGACTTCGGCTAGGTGGCGCAAGCTACCGCCCCTTACAAATGGTGTTCGCGACTCCAGTGAACTAGGGGGGGCGCGCTGGTCAGGCAAAATGGCGGACGAAAGGAGGTCGTTTTCGTCGTTCAGGCACGCGGATCACCATAAATTTCTTGCACTGCAGCATAAGATTCGTGTTACATATAAAAGCAAAGCGATTTTTGGACGGTAGAAACCTTCTTCTAGTCAGTGCGTAGGAATGACACAGCGGAAGCATAAAAAAAATTACTGGAACCGATGTTTGTTTCTATGCGGCCTGCGAGAATTAAGTAAGTCGAAACGACCTCCTCTTATGAGCTCCAGGCTTCATTTGCATTGCTTGGTTATGAAACAGTCAATATAATCAATAAATATAGATGTCTGCCAAAAAGTGAGAAGGCAAACATGTCACTCGTAGTTTAAAAAAAACAAAAACATGACTGTCTATCATTTGGGGTTCATAGAAAACGACCACAGTATGATGTAAGCATTTTATGGTGTGTCCCACTTTCTCTTAGCCTGTGGGATAGGTGTTCGTCAGGCAGTATACCATGTTGAATGTACGCTGTGTTCGCTACTAATTTGTGAACCATTTATCTTTGACTCACCTTCGTTACTTCGTGGTGGTCACGACACATTCAGAATTGCGCAAGAGGACGTGAAGCGTCTAAAGAATATGGATGGTATGCAAGACCGTGTTGCGGAAAATATGAAGAAACTTCAAAACTACGTACAACAAACGATTCACGATTTGCAAGTAAGTAGATTCCTCGGTCAATTTGGCTAAAGCTTAATCCTTATAGAAATTGTTAGTTTATTCTTTTTTTTTTAATTCATTTTGGAGAGTAGTGTGTTGGGATCCAGACCTATGCCAGTCATCCCCTCTTTCTGGTTGCCAGAAGCGTTAACGCAGCGGAAACAACGCTCTCACGCGTCATTATGTCATTATGTCTGACCAAGTGAGTCAGTGGAAGACACGTATACACCAACTCATGTTTACAAACAAACCGGAGCGCCCCCTAGCGGACGCCACCGGCGCCGCGCATGCGCGGTGGATGGTGGGCAAGAAGCCCGCCGTCGCCCATAAACAAACCATTGAATTGCGTTGTTGTCGGCGTCGGTGGGAGCCCCCGTGCTCTTTTTCGCGTTGGAATTGTTGATGCTACGTCCTCCTAACAATGTCTGACTACGTGAGCGGCTTCGGCAAAACTAACGAGGCAAAACTTTGCGTGAATAATGTGACGTCCGGCGATTCATTTCACGTGGACGCCGCAGAATGGGCGCTAAAGCCTGACTCCCACGATGAGATTCTGCTCGCTGTTTTCAGACGTGACTTTGCTCGGACTGCAAAAGCGTGGACCTTAGCTGAGATGGTGGACGTCGATACTGAAAACTGCAAGTAGAATCGGACATTACAAGTCGGTGATGGCCACCGGTAACGATAATGATAAACATCTTCTTGTATCTGTTTACACTTAGCCTACTTACCCCAACCAACCTTCAAAAGTGGTTTGAGGCCTGCACTTAGTTCTTATCGCAATTACCGGGTCAACGTTTGGTTTACGGGCCGCTGTCGTTTGAACGAGCTGACGACAAACAGCAGCCAAGTTTGAAAGAGCAGACGACAGTTCGAACGCATGCGTAATTGGGTTACGGGCAAGAAGCACCGCGTCCCGCGTCAACAAACTACTCGAATGTCACGTTGTCGGCGTCTGTGTGAGTCTGCATACTCTTTTTCGCAATTATCGGGTCAAAGTTTGGTCTACGCGTGCCACTTTTGTTTGAACGAGCAGACGACAAAAAGCAGACGTTTGAAAGAGCAGACGAAAGTTCGAACGATCAAGCGGCCGTGCGAATTTGAAGACGCACTGAACCCGTGGGTTGTTCGGACAACTTGGCGGTTTTCTCTCGTTTATGTTGGAACAAAGCAAATACATCTGGCGACCGCAAAGTGTTGCCCGCGCACGCAATCGTAGTTCGACAGCGTCTGGTTTGCCCTTTTCACGGCTACATATCCACGTTCTCAGGCGAACGGAGGGAACACATAAAAACTGATCTTCAAACCTTTCCAGACTCTCTTGGTACAACCCCCGTCGCAGCATTTTGACGAGAACGCAGGTTTTTTTGTCTCGTTTCTTCCAAGGGAACGCAGGAATGTATGTCTGGCACGACGACTTCTGCCCACCGCCCCAGACCGGAAGTGCGTCCGGCGCGCCACCACCGCGGCGTGACGTAGGAGAGTTGAGTTCTTGAGAGAAACTGAGGGAGAGGAGGAGACAAGAGCGCGTGGTGACGTCGAGTGGCTTGCTCTGATTAGAAGGATGAGTGAGTAGACCCAAAGGCCAGTCGCCTTGGTCACTCTGTCCAAACGCGTTTGAACGTGAGACACTGCACGAGGAGCAGACGCGACGCGCTTGTTCGCTCTGATTGGAGGGATATGCACTAGGTAAGAGATAAAGACAGATAGCTTTTGCGTCGATCCACTAATCCTTCTAATCAGAGCTAACTGCCCACGCGTCATCTTTTCAGCAAAAATCCTGTAGAGCCAATTTGTGAAATGTTCGGATCGAACGGTCACAAAAAGATTCCACTAATTTTTTCTACGCTCTAAAAGTAAAGGTCCAAAGGCGACAATTATCTAGACGTCACAACGGCGAATTTCGTCGTCAGTGTCACATTACTTACTTCGTTTGTCGTTTGAAAGGTGTTTCGATCGTCTTGCTATTGATCAAGAGCATTTAGAGAAGTAGATGAAATTACATGTTTTAGAGCTTGCTCAGCGTACACATGATTGTCTGATAATCTAGATTCTAGTCTATAAGTGTGGAAATAAGTTTAGGGATGCATGATCTTGCTTAGGGTTTCCTTGCATGTAAAAAAAAAGCCCCGAGAACAAGGCATGTGTGAATAAAACCGTAAAGTAGTAAAAAAAAACTTACTTTTTTAATTATGTGCTTGAAAGAGCGTAATTTAATTGCATTCAGCGAAAATAAGGGAACAAGGCGAGGCGGGGGCCTTGTGTTTCTGCTGATGTCTAAAAATAAACGATTGATTATTGTGGCCTCGCCAAGACAGCGTTAAAAGCAACTTCTGATCACATTTGTTGTTTGTTTGATAAAGGGAATATAATTATTTTAAATGTTCTCGAATGTTACCACGCAGTGGCACGCACTAACGCGTCGAATCGTGCCGCCGAAGATTATATATCTAAACTTCGACGGAAAGCATAAAATGTATGTCTAAAAGCGTAAAATGAGGCCTGCAAAGCATAATAGAAGATCTAATGAAATATTTGTTTATAATTGTCATAGAACCAACAACCTCTTCGATTCCTTTCTCATAGTATATGGGCTGGTCGATTTCCAGTGTCTCGGAGCACCTTGAAAAGACGATGAACATTCGGTATGTCGAAGTCGGGTGCTCTAGGTATATTCGGCGGGTTCTTTCAGAGCGCTCTCAGATTTTCGGATCGCGCAGTCCTCTGACTCGTAGCGCTGTGAAGCGCGTCGACTTCGAAGTGAGAGCTGTGGAAGCACGTGACAGACGACGGCTCACGTGAAGCCAGTGGCTTCCGCTGGTGAATCCCGGAGAAAAGCTCACCGGAGAAAAGCTCACCGGAGAAAAGCTCACCGGATGCGGAGAAAACCCAGCGGATGCGGTGAAAAGCTCACCGATTTTTTTTTTCTTCTTTTTATATGGAGGCTGTTGGATCATGCGTAACATATATCAATTTATTATCATTAAAATTCGTCAGCTTTATAAAAAAATGTCCTTTTTGTATTATTTGTTAAGCTCATTGAATAATATTGCTCCCAAATTAATAATTACTGGCGAGTGTTTTCTGTGGCTTACTCTGTAAGCAACGAAAGCCCAACTCAAAAGTTTATGAACTTGAAGAACAGAAAAAAGTCCGAAAATTTAATAATGTCTGCATAAAGCCTAAAAGGTAAAATTGTCAATGGCGAACATCCGAAAGCGCATGCGCAATAACGCGGTACCTGAATTCCTCTTTGAAGCTTTTGTTACCCTTTGAAAACAGGATAAAACGGTCAGTCGAATATTGAAGTTTCTTTCTTGCCGGACATACACGTTTTGTAGCCGTTCGTGCTGGTGTTTCCAGGCGTTCCCTTCGTGTGACAGTGCCCTTCTACGGCGAGTTACCCATGACTTTCAGAGCTGCACACTGGCACCGTTGTTACTCGTGACCTATGTACGAAGTAGTCTTCTGTAAGGTAGCGAATAGGGCGAGTTGGTAAACGTCATACATGATGAAAATCGCTCAAACAACGACAGAGTGAAAACAACAAACACGACAGGAGGACGAATCTGTTCTCGCAACTAAAGTTTTGTTAGTGAAATTAAGAGAAAGAAAACAGCGTAGCCGACACTGATTACATCAACAAACACCTACTTACCTATTAGGCACTACACAATATTTGGAACTGAAACGGTTCACCCACCGCTATTCGTATTAGTTTGCGAAGAACAAACCTCTTTATTTGACAGAACTATTCCGACGGCACACTGCCAGTTGTCAATAAATTGTTGTGTTTTTTACCGGTGTCCGATGTTCTGATTTTGTACTTGCGGCTTTATTAATATACAGAATGGGTGATTACTAAATTCTGATGAATCAGTAAATATGCCCAATGTACTTCAAGAGTATTACAAAAAATATTGACATATTTTTAATGAAGTGGCGAATGCGAATTATGTTAAATGGCAACATTTGACGCAGAATTCGCTGAGTTAAAACAAAGATCAGTGAGCTTTTCTCCATATCTGCAGGTTTTGCGGTGAGCTTTTCTCCGGTGAGCTTTTCTCCACCGCCCTCCGCTGGTGGGTTGAAACTTAAAAGAGAGACTTTCGCAGCAAAAACCGGTATTATTTTTTTTTGCTCAATTTAGACAAAAATCATTTAGATTACACTTTCGGAAATGAAAAACCGTAAACTATTCTTCTAAAGCCGTTATGTTTCATATTTTCACTTGGACCACCTTAGGGTAGAATAGACCAGTGTTTAGGCAACAGATAACTTTTTTTGCAACTTGGGAATATTTTTTTTTGCGAAGACTTTTGTTGTACAGCCTCAACATTTTTTCCTCTTTAGAATACGTCTGTGAAATGGGGATTCAAAAAAAAAATATATATATATATGTTTGCCAGGCGCTAAGTAATAATTAAACAAAAATGGAAAAAGTGCTTTCTTTCGCGCAATTCGTTGGATTAAAAAAATATTTGAACAATTAAATATGCTTAATTATCAAAACAAAGCGAGCTAAAATTTGCTCGAATTTAATTAAACAATTTATGAAGCGCTTCGAAAAAAAATATGATGCGTAGTTTCACGCTCATTTTAAAAGTTGAAACCACGCTCACGATACGAAAAGAAAAAAAAAAATCTATGAAACTATCTTAGGAGAAGGTTAAGGACCTTGGGGTAAAAAGTCACGGATTTTCTTTTAAACGTAGAAAATGGTCGAGCCCAATGTCTGGGACGTTTGAGATGGAAGTACCCAGCGTGGGCTGCGCTCATACTTCGGGTGAAACGAACTTATATACTCACACTTTCTGCCTGTTTCTCCAGAATCCGGCCAATTGCAGTGCGGCTCCGAAGCTCTTTTGTCCTCTCAAGAACAATTACGGATTTGGATCGGCTGTCCACATCCTGCTCTGGTGCTTGGTGGAGGCTTTGCGCAGTGGTAGGACGCTGGTGGTAGACACCTCAGTGTGGCGCTACGCCCCCCAAAACAAGTGGGTCAAGACGTTCCTCCCGATCCTGGGCCCGTCTTGTGCGGACGCCGACACGAGGAACACGACGAAGAACCCAATCCCAGAAGGTAACAGGGAGCTCTTTGAGTCATCACGATAAGGGTAGCGGGTAGGACATCCCGAACCTTTTTGTCGAACCTCGCGCTTCAACTGGTTTGGCGCACCTGGAAAATCTTCGGTAAAATTTTGATAAAGTTATGGTGTCAAGGTATAAACTCTCTTAAAAAAATGCTCATATTTCACCCAGTGATAGCCCCATCGGTGAAAGGAGGGCGAGAACGTCCTAGCCCTACCGATACGGACATGTACCGAACCTTGCTACTTGATTTCTTGACGATTTTGATGAAGGATCGCCATCCCCTGTCAGTAGCAGACAAGGAGGTTAGAAGTACTAGGAGGGGGCACGTTGCAATATTGGTGAAGCCCAGTCATAAAAAGTTTAATTGATTTTGTGCCCAGCGTGACCGCAGATCTGTCTGGCGATTGGTGCGCGTGACATGTCACGTGCGAGATGGATGGTTGATTGTGGGAGGATTCCTTGCAGGCTTGCGCGCGCTCCGTTCGGTAGGTTTTATTAGATCGAAGGCTAGCTACTGTCACGTGATGTGGTGAGAGTAAGGAGGGAAATGAGAAAGCGGCGAGGCGTCAAGGGAGCATGGCTTGTGGAGGCTACGCGGCTGACGTCATGCCTTCTCCTACCCTTCTATTCTCTACAGAGCTGGCAGTAATGCAATTACTGTAATTAAATTACAGTAATTTAATTACTTGTTCCAGTAATTAGTAATGTAATTCATTACTTTTTGTAGCAGGTAATTTAGTAATGTAATGAATTACTCCAGCGACGGTAATTGTAATTAAATTACCTAATTACATTTTCGCACCAGGCATATTTTTTTGTGTCCACAATACACAAGAGCGCTTTCCTTTTTATTTTACTTTTGCTTTTTCCTCTACACGTTTCCAAAAAAACGCTCTTTGGCCGCCGCTATGTTGCTGATGCTAATGCGGCTGGTGCGACTCTCGCGCCCGCTATCAGCTAGACATTTTCTGCCACTCTCTTGAACTGTGAAAACCAGCTCAGCGCGATTCTCTACCTATAATAAGGTACTGCGGTGGGCTAGTTGGTTCATACTTAGTGTTTGAACAGCGCAAAGACGACAGGAAGATAGAAGAGAAGAGGACAGGCAATCGCACGCTCAATGGTCTCCAGGTGGCGAAGGTTACCACGCCTGGGTCAGCAAACTATAGCACGTGCTTTTTCTCCTTTTTCTTTTCTTCTTTTTCCTTTTTCTTTTTCCTTTTTCTTTTCTTTCCTTTCTTTTCTTTCCTTCTCTTCTATCTTTCTTTCTTTTGCTTTCTGGTTGCGCTTTCGGTTGAAGAAAATGTGACGCCGGCTGGCACAGGCCATTCCCGTGCAAATAGCTGCCGCGCGGGTGGCTGATGAAAAAAGTGCATTTTGGCACTCTCGAGTCTCGCGCACTTCATCCTCTTCTGAATAAATAGCATCAGTTGATAGTCAGCGCTCGTCCTGTCCTCTTCTCCTCTACCTATGTTTTGCGGTTTTGCATTCGACGTTTTCTGGCCCCTCTGGAAAGTTTCCGCTTACTTTTTCTGATGCATACTGCGTACCCTCTCTGTGTTATCTTCCACTGTGAGAAATAGGGCTGGTAAGTGCCTTCCATTCGAGCTTTTCTGCTCGACATTCTCGGGAAACGAAGGAGGGGAAGGAGGTCGAACTAAGGCCCCTGGTGGAACGGCCCTCGACGCGATTTTGCGAACCATGACAATTGTTCTCCCCCCTCCCAGAGATAATCCGCGATGGGCCTCAGTCATCTCCAAAAATAGTTGTCCGGGTTGGGGTGGGAAACGGATCAGTCGCGTGCGTTCCTCTGTCCATCGGTAAACATGCAAAAGAGAGTTCTAGCTGTGTGCCATGAACTGTGTAAATAATGTAAATAAAGTTACCTGTAAAAGGAAGTTATCATTAGCTCCTTTATATTTAAAAGTATACAAAAGTAATGCGAAAGTAATGTCGTTACTTTTAAAAGTAATTTGTAATGGTAATTAATTACTTTCTGGCTGTGGTAATTTGTAATGTAATTTAATTACATTTCAGCAATTTTCAGCAAAGTAATTAGTAATGTAATTTAATTACAAAATATGAGTAATTTGGCCAGCTCTGATTCTCCATGGTAGCAGAAGTACGGGAGCCCGATACATCACGCATCGGATCACAGACGGCGCCAGCTCCGGGCAACTTTGGTGTGCCTAGATTACAAAGTGTTAGAGCGCGTCACTTGGAATATGGGCCACGTTGGCAGTACGAGCTGCAAGGTGGCGACGAAAGCGTTGGTCGTCTGCAAGCGTCTCGGCCTCTCCGATCGCTTTCCTCCTTTCCACGACGACAAAGCCACGCATGCGCACTTGCGACTAATCGGTGCATGAGACGTCCGCCCTGAAATTGCAAACCCTTTCCATAGCTTGAGTTATTCTCTCTTCTTAAATGGAGGCTCTCAATGCAACTTACGGGGAACTAGCGCCATCTATGCTGGGTAATGTCATATAGCCGCCGCCAGTGGACGACACTGCCGCGTGATTCGAACTAAAATTCACTCTTTACGAAACCCGTCTTAGTTGTTCAGTCAGCAACCTGGTACAGACGTTCGCATTCTACCTTCATCACCGAGGCTACCTTTAAGCCGGGGTTCACACTGCTTATACAGCACACAAAACACAGCCTGCATACAGATTCGAACGAGAGACACCGCGAGATCCGTGCTTCGAATGCCGCGTGGCAGTGAGTTCAAGGAGAAACCTGGGCAGGCGGCATTCGAACCGCGGATATTGCGGTGACTCGTGTTTGCAGACTGTCTTTTGTATGATGCATGAGCAGTGGGACCCCGGCTTTAGGAACTCCCAACGTTTTGCGATCGATGATTATTAGACCATTTGCTATATTACCCAAGCATCAAGGAGAATGCAGGGATTGGTGTACCACGCGCCACACGTGCACGCCTTCCCCGTATAAAAGATTTGAAGTAAATAGAGAGAATAAAGCATTGACGAAAGCGCGTGCAAGATGCCATTTGTTTTAGGTATCTGCTTTAGAAAATTTACTACTGCTGAGGCCAGCACGTGTGGCGCGTGGAACACCAACCCCTGCATGCTCCTTGATGCTTGGGTATTATAGCAATAGGTCTATTTCGCTTGTACGATGCGAAAATCCATTAAGCGGTTCTTTAAAACAGATCCGATAATTTCCGTTCGAGCTCTATCCGTATAAAGATGCAACGGTGGAGTAAATGCATGCCTCTTCTCGCAGACTCCGGGCCCCCACTTTCTCGACGAGCACGCATTAATTTTAATTTTTGCCGGAAGGGAAGAAAGGAAACGATCTTTCAGCCATTAACAAGCGTTTTAAACAGGTTATGAAGGGCCCGTCACGCTGCTAAAGGTCGCTGACAATCGTAACGAATCGTTCCACAGGGCGCCAGCAAATATTGCCAAAGTCTCTGACGTCAATAAAATTGTTTTAAAGCGACCAGAAACGTATGAACAAATATAATTCTGCAACAGCGATTTTAATCGCCCGCTCAAAAAATCGGCGCCGTTTTCTTTTTACGTTTTTTTTTTTTTTTTGCATTTAGGGCGTGTTTGTAAAGGCTGTGAGTCGATCCACATATCTTCTTCACACCAGGCATGTGATGTACACTACAACACAAAGAAATCTGGTCCGTCTAAATTCCCGTTAAGCGTTTGGGGAGAGTCTACTGCTGCCAATCTTCGAACGGAGTTCGGCAAATGACTTGACTGAAAATATGTTTAGTTGCATAGACCTTTTCTCTGAGTCGCAGACATTCGGTATGGGAAAAAAAAAAACATCGCTTCATTTTCCCTCATCACGCAACCGGAAGCTGTTCATGGTTTTATCACTGGTCGTCAAATCCTTATTGTTTTGCCTCTTATGTATTTTTTCAACGAGGTAGAGAGGCTTAGAGCGATAAGCTGGTATCCCGTTCACCAGGCAAGTGACCTCCGCTTTTCTGCCGCCATGTTGTACAATTTTGACCACTAGACACGTGACCGTACCAAATCATGAGGCTTTTACGCAAAACTGAGTCAAGATTTGTAGTGCGATCGCCGTAAAAAAAAAAAAAAAAAAACATGATAAACTACCTTTTAAATACTGTTAGCTCCAGAAATCAGTGTCTAGCTCCGATAAAAACCCAAGATACAGCACCGCTGCTGACGGCATCTAGCGGAGGCATTGCGAAGCTGCTTGAGATTTTGTGGTAAGTGCAGACCTTGGACTTGAAACAAACGAGACATAACTTATCTTGCTGGTACAATTAACAAAAATCAATAAGCAATTACTTGTGCGCGGCAGTTCGTTAAAATCTAGACGTAAAACTATAAGGTTTTACGTCACGTTTTACGGTCGAAAATTTGCAACATGGCGGCGGCCGATTGGTCGTCACTTTCAGCTGCCAGTTATTTCGGCTGCCAGCTATCACTACCTCGTTTATTTTTTTTTTCTCTCGCTCGTTCCAGGTTGTTGTTGTCAATTTTTATTCATTGCGTATAACGGATGTGTGAACAAAGTGGCCGGATAATAATAATAATAATGATAATAATAGTAATAATAATAATAATACAATTTTTAGTACACCAGAGTAAGCGGAAAACTCTATAGGAAAACGTCAGCCTGCGCTATAACTCTATGGTGGTGACAAACGACGTCACAAAAGCAGGTTTGTCATGCTGTTGGATGTCGCGATCTTGGCGGGTTGTCGTAGAAGTTCCGGCTAAAAGCACGAGCGAACGCGGGTGTCGCTGTCGTCGCGACGTCCCAACTCTTGACTGCCAGAGTTTCCGTGGACTGTCAGACCAGAGAGCGACCTGCGGCAGAACAGGCGTTGCCACATCCATCACCGCTGCTGCTGAGACACGTACCGCCAGGATCGTGACCGGTGGAAGCGTGGCACTTCCACAACGTCACCAGGCAAAAATCGAGGACCGCTTTTTTTAGACTCGGTCCTAGGTCCTAGGCGCGTTCCAGTAACGATGTCTCACGCGGGTGCGTCATGCTCAGTGTCACTTCGCAGAAAGTTTTTCTGCGTCTTAAACATACTTTCAGCCTGGCCATTCTTTACAGGTGTTTTTGCGGATAAACAAAACCAAAAATGTGTTTTTTTTTAGAGTGATTACGGGACAAAAGTGGTCACGGGAAATTCTTATTTCTTTTTTGCGATCGATGAATATAGGGACTCTTGGTACATACGGGGGTGGTCTCTTTAAATGTTATGTATCATTTTAGGGCAGGGGTGTCCAAACCCCGGCCTGTGGTTGGCCGCTGTCTCTTCAGTGGTGCAGGGTCGGAGGAACGTTGCTACAAAAGCAGAAATAGGCGGGCGTAAAGAATTAGCGCCGCGACGTGTACCAAAAGCGCGAAATAAAGATCGAGAAAAAAACTTGGCAGGGACGTTACCTTCAAAGTCTTATAACGCATAAAATGCATTATAGGACCTGATAGGATGATAATCGTTATGGGATTATAGCACATTATAGGAATATAGTATTGGAGATGGGTGGAGGTGGAGAGAAAGGTGGATGGGGAAGGACACCCTGGGAGGAACATCACTTAGCTCAGGGGTTCAAACACGCGGCCCGTGACTCGCTGGGTCACGGCCCGCAAGTAACCGGTTACGAGCCTTTGTTCCCTGTGTCTGGAGCGCTACGCGCCGAGCAAGCGCCATAATAATCTAATGTCACCGATTCATTTCTGCTCGATGCGTAGCTGTGCTCTTATAACATATTCGCTTTCTTTCGTTTTAGTTTTTGCTCGCTAGCTTTTGTTCACCTCAGTTGCATGAACTCTCACTAAGCAGGAGCGACTGCTGAAGATAAAGCTATGAACTAGGAATTCTACTGTTCAGAAAATATCACCATAAAAATTCAAGTGTTTTATCAGGGTGTTCTATAAAAATCGTCAGTAAAGCAATAATTGTCGTATGAAGAAAGTTTTTCGAAACAATTTGAGTTTGAATAATTCCCGAGTGAATTGAGCAACGCGAAATACAGTGTGCGTACTCTGTTGTTCTATACAAAACATATCAGCATGATGGCGAGGCAGTGTCATTTTAATTCTTGTTATCACAGCAGGAAGAGCCTAACTTAGTCCTCAAAACGAATCAAACCTACATATGTAAGAAGCAAGACCATAAAATCCGTTCTCCATAAAAGTCACCTTCTTAAATTGACCCTCGACTTTTCGGGGGTGGGATATCTGGCCCCCAAACTCAAATGAGTTTGAGACCCCTGACATAGGTTATCAGGAAAGGTTGCTAGGAGCTGGAAGGATGGAAAGAGAAAAGTAGGGGGAAGGGAGGAGGCATGGGGGTTAGAGAACTGGTGTGTCATGTGTCTTATATTTCCCCGCTAAATTTAGCGGGGAAACTGTACGGTGTATAGGTAACTTGATGTCAAGTCACGTGCGTCAATTTCCCCCGCTAAATTTAGCGGCGAAACTGGATTTTGGTGTTTACGTCACAGGACGTGGATTTTCCCGATAAATTTAGTGGGTAACAGAACTGATGTATAGTGACGTATCAATTCCCTGCTAAATTTAGCGGAATAACTGAATTGATGGTTTGGCCACTCGACATTAATTTTCCCGCTAAATTTAGTGGTGAAACGGAGTGGACGTACTGGTCATGTGCCGTGAATTTCCGGAAGGTCACGCGACGCCACTTTTCTCGCTAAATGTAGCGAACTGATGGACGCAAAGAAGTGTGGGATTGAGGGTACCGTTATAAAGCATCTCATGCTTGAAAACCGCATGCAAACCCGGGTTCTCTCGCCATATTATTTATTGCTCATTGTCATCACCAACATTACACACTCGTAGTTCCCTACTTCATGTCTGCGTAACGTAGGAAACAATTCCTTTCCGTTCTCTGTATATCGTGCTTAGCGTCATAACTTTTGCATTCTACGTCATCAGATCGACCATTCTGGTTAGCCTTCTGCCCAGTGTGAATATGCCACAGTTCCCATGCGCTTCCATTTATGTCCAGTGAGTTTTCTGGGTCACAATTATTTTGTAATTTCAATATCTTCATATTTTGGGTTAAAAAAATGAACTACACATATTCACCCACCTTACATTTCTTCTTTTAATTATTGATCTAGTGTGAATTTTTTGTTTTTAAATTCTTATTTAGGCATATTTACCTAGCATTTCGTCGTTTATATTGTAGTATTTCCTTTCCAGCCCTCTAGTCTGCGTCATGTCTTCAATCAGGCCTGTTAGCCAAAACGTTTGGAGACCTTTTCGAAGGCCACTTACATCTACCAGAATGATTGGCATCGCTAGAATTGGGCGATTAGTAATTTTCAGTGATTTAGATCAATTTACCGACACTAATATTTCCAAACATTCCAGACAACAAAAAGGGGGGCTATAAACATTGTTGTATAAACAATAAAACTGACACTTTATTAAAAATGGAAACATTTGTGCAGCGGGTGGGGTTAGGGTGGACATCGTTGAGCTTCCATCCGCCATCGCCGAACCCCTGGTGGCTAATCACGGAAGCCCCTACGCCTGGTGGTACGGACAGCTGATGAGATACATACTCAGGCTCCAAGCCACTACATTAAAAAGAATCTCGGACTTCAAGATGTCCAGGGGATACAAGCACCCTATCGTCGGGTAAGGATGAATGCTATTATCATACATACCATAGGGTCTTTGAAAAGCAGTGTAAATTAAAAATCGATAAATAAATGCACGCCGATATATGACCCTTTTTAAAATCCGAGAAAAATGCAGCAACAAAAGAAAAGAAAACAGACCGATTGAATGTTTTGACTTGTCTTGTCGGAACTAAAACAAACAAACATATTTTGATTTTACTTCGTGTTTTTCGGTGTCAAACAGGATCGAAGTTTATCAGGGTTTCTTGCGAAGAAAAAATTACCAGGTGTGCGGTTCCGAACAATGAAGTTATGCTGAGGTTCTTATTTAAGGGCAGATGAAAATCGAAGTTTTTTGGTTTTCCCTGATTTTGGGAGAACGTATACTCAGGGCCCACGGCAGACTTAAATATAGACAACTTTTTAGCAACACTAAAATCTTCCATTCAAAAAGGTACGATAAGAAAAACCCTGTCCCGCAGATCAGTCAGTAAAATCCCCTGGCTAACACACGGACTACAACGATCTATCCATCACAAAAACATTATGTATATAAAACAAAACAACGAAAACGCAATCCATTCAATCTAAGCCTTCAATCTGAACACAAAACGTGTAATGTTCGTTTGAAGAAACTGGTTGACCTAGCTAAACAGCAGTATCGTTTTTACTGAACTTTCTAGCGCCAGTAGGAATCCTAAAAAAACCTGGAAAATAATTAATTATGCACTAAATAAGAGTTTTTTTTTTTTTAGAGGATACTACAAGCCATCGAAGGCCCAAGTAGGTGTGGGATACAACATATACATTCACACATAAAACGACATTGTTTCGGTAGTATAGAGTGCTACCGAACAAACTGTATCAGCCTTAAGCACTGATTAAGGCATAATTACGGACAAACAAGAAACTGCTAAATCGCCCCCCCCCCCCCCCCCCCCTCTTGAGAATGACTACTTTTCAATGACTACCTTTCATTCACAAATCTATTCACTGGCACGCCAAACATAGCTCGTAATGACACGACTTTTTTGTCTTTACCCTGTCGATCCAGAAAAAGTTTATAAAACCCTTAACACCCTAAAAACGGCTTCGTCGTCGGGGTGAGACAGAATACAGACGATAATACTAAAAATGTGGTTCCATCATCGCTCAGCCTTTCGCTGATATTATCAACAAAATTTTCACGACTAGCTCTTATTCGGGCTCATTCAAAATAGCGAAAGTTATTCCAATATTTTTAAATACTGGGACAAACTAAAGCCATAAAACTATCGACCGATGGCCTTACTTCCTGTTATTACAAAGTGATCGAAAAACGACTACTAAAGCGACTAAACTTGTTCTTCTCTGAAAATAATTTGATCACTCCTTCACAATATGGATTTCTTAAATGAAAATCAACAGAACTTGCGTTATTAAATATGGCAGAGAAAACAAAGCAAAACATTGAAATGAAGTTAGATACAATGGAAATCTTTTTAGACCTAGAAAAAACCGTTTGGCCTCATTAACCATGAAATTTTACTACATAAATTAAGTGCTTAATTGGTTCGTGTTTTTACTCTTAATCTAATCGAAAGTTATCTTTCTAGCAGATATCAATTTGTCACTTTAGGTGACACAATTTCAACAACTAAACCTATTACCATCGGTGTTCTGCAAGGCTCAATATTAGGTCCCTTTCTTTTTTTAATATATATTAATGACCTGGCAGCCTATTTACAAAACGATTGTGTTCTTTATGCCGACGATACAAATATTTTTATATCTCATGCAAGTGTGGCAGAACTATACATGGAAGCTAATAACACTTAAGAAAAGCTAGCTAACTGGCTAACTTACAACAAATGGTTCCTAATATAACGAAAACAAACTACATAATTTTTGCTAAAAAAAAAAAAAAATTAAACACAACTTAGCTTTCGTTTGGAAGTATGAACCTAACCCGAGTTTACCATACTAAATTTTTAGGACTAACACATGATCATAAATTAACATCTCATCAACACGTAAAAGACACCACTAACAAGATATGTCGAAATTTACCAATTCTAAATAAACTAAGGCACATATTTTTCTTACGAACCCTCCAAATGCTTAATCATAGCTTTATTTACACTCACATTACGTACGGTTTATGCATTTATTGATTGACATATAAAACAACACTAAAACCCATAGAAATCGCACGAAAGTGCTCAATTTGTATACAGCCTCCTCAACATTTTAACAGTTCAGTAATGCCTTGATTATCGTACAGCATTGTTGAGATTTAAGTTCATCACCAATCAGATAACATGCTCTTCAATTAGTTTTACTCATCAAGATGTCATGAATCCTGTGCGTTCACATTCCGAAGCGTCACTGTCTGCACATTCTGCATCATACATACGAACTAATTGCGGCGCGTTCACCTTCGTTCACATTGCTACTAAAACGCGAAACTCCCTACCACACAGCCTAACTGCCATGCCATCATTCTGTATCTTTAAACAAGCTATACATGCACACATCCTATCTGCATGATTCATCAATCATTTCTATCCGCCCCCCCCCCCCCCCCCCGATTCCTTCTTCTCTCCACGCACACCATTCACACAATTCCACAATCACACACACAGCATTTGTATTATTTCCTTTTCCCTTGACTTTCTGGCTTTTCTTCTCTCTCTTTTCACTTGGTTTTATATTTTGCTTATGTACATACCGCAATCATGTTTCGTTCTTTTTTTAATTTGTCTTCAAGTTTTTTTTTGTTTTCTTTATACATAGTGATGCCAACTTGATCGCTGACAAACCCTTTACTACCAAGGGGGTCCCTTCGACAGTTTCCTTTGAATAATTTGGGAGCTCGTCTGAATGAGTGTAATTAAATAACCTTATGTTAACAAATTTTGACTTGACCGACAAAACCGACTAGGGGAATAATTCTCGCGATATATTTGTAAAAACCTAAGACACGGAATCCGTACATGTATAAACTCCGTTCGCTGCTAAGCGATAAGGGCTGGGGAGGCTACGTGCTAGCCGGACCCACTGTTTGGCCTCACTTTTACATCGCCTGTCACTGTCACGCGTGAGTATATGCGCAGAGAGTGGTTCAAGACGGAGGGTTGACATGACCAACGACGATCACGCAGCTTCTGGGCGGAAGATTGCTCAGGCATCGGTTGTCATGTCTTTTGAGATAATACGGGATCAGAAATTATAGAAACAAGCCAAAGATCGAGGAAAGATTCATTTGAGACACGCGGTGTCGCTTTTGCTTCACTGCGATAGAGGGCTCCAGCGTTGCCCAGGGGGCGTTGCGAAAAGGAACTTGTTAAGAGTTTTGGGCAGTTCAGTGTTGAGCGTCTCACACACGCAGAAGCGTGCCTGCTCTGCTGCGGAACGCGATCACGAGGAAAATGCAGAGAAACAACAGAAATTCGAGTACCGTCGAAAAACGCGTCAAAGCTAAGAGCGTGAGCTGAAGAGACGCCGTTTCATGTGATAAAATGTTAGAAATAAAAAATAAAAATACAAAAAAAAAAGCGTCGGAATGTTTGATGTTTTGACGGCACCACCCAGGGATAAGAGAGGCGCATACCATAACTGTGGTGCCATGAATCTGACACTTTTGATTGTCTTTCGGCGATGAATGTAGCCGATTTCGGACGGCGAAAGAAAAGGCTTTTTTCCGTCCTTCAGCACTACACAGAAAGAAAAACATTCAGTGAAGGCGTCAAAAGTTGAGCGAAGCCCAATCAGGTCACCTTGTACATACAATGAGGGCGCCACAGTTTGTTCAAAGCTTCGGGAGGCGTATGAACCTTTACGTGTCAGGCTTTATCCCATCAAAAAGGAACAGGATTTGTTGGTGGTGTTATTTCCTGATTGATTACTCCAGCAACACCGCAGAAACGTCCTACGGCACAATTTTATATACTTTGTCTAACCATAGTCCAGGCGCAGTTGACGCCACGAGCTGTGTTCGTCACGCTTCTGTAGACGTGTTCTTTCATCGCTGAACCAATCATAAACAGAAAAGGCCTGGTGTCTTGCACTTTTGAAGCCTCATTTATTGGACCCGTTACATCGTAGTGTCGGCTGCGTTTGGAAGCAGGCCGAAACGAAACTCGTATTGGTCACTGACAACCAGCGCACACCACATATTGAATACGAGCACTGTGTCAGTGTTCGGCATGGACTCGTGTCCTGACCGATTGAAACCTAGTTTTAGCCGTACGCTCGCGTAGCCTGTCCAATACATGCCCCGAGCTAATGATTCAATAGTCGACGTATAAAATTCAGGACTGCGGCCTCGTGATCCATTTGGTGTTTGCACACGTCTAGAATGGGCGCTGCTCTCCTATTTTACATAAAGAGCTATCTGATTCTAGATATTTCCACAGAGTGCATATTAGGAGGAGGGACAAGTACATTGAGGCAGCCCGTCACGATGTCCAAGAGTACATGGTCCACGTGGAAGATTACTACGCCAAGCTTTCCCTTACAACACACGTCGAAAAGAAGAGGGTGTTTGTGGCGACGGACGATCTCCGTGTCGTCGACGAGATCCGGGAAAAGTAAGTCAGCTCACGATCTCTGTGCAGGCAGAAAGGAAGGAAGAGGAGGAGACAAGAGCGTGCGGGGTCGGCAGAATACCGAGCTCTGGTTGGAACGATCAGTGGGTAGACTAAAAGGCCTTTGTCTCCACGGCCCTCGTCGAACTCGTTAAGGCTCCTTCACACAAGTGCGTCGACAGCGTTGCACTGCGTTGTGTCGAGCAGCTCAGCGCCTCCCCATTGGCTCGTCGCAAGGGTCGCCATAGCAACAGTTCGACGCAAGCAGTCTTAACGTAGTCAGACGCCGCTGTGTGAACGGGCCTTTAAAGCTGGGAACGCCGGACGCCAGCATGCCGTATTCTATAAAAGGATGTCCAACCAGCTAGGATATTTCAGAACGCGCGAAGCAACTTTTCGCGCGTTCTGGAGTGGAAGTTGGAGTCCAGCAGTTCGTCTTCTGTTTTGACATCCACAAGAAAAAACAGGACGGCTTTGCTCTTCGCCTCGTCTGCTTTTCTTTGTTGTCGGTGTTCGTCAGACTTGGCGTCACAGGCCACCTGCCTCTGGTGTGTCTGTTGCTGGTCCATCTGTTCTGCCGTGGTTTCCGACCTCGCTACCGCCGTCGCCACGGCAGGAAGGCCGACGAGGTCCGGTTCCAGGTGGATTTGGTAGACTCCTGCGTCGAAGCGCGCGTTTCGCCAACACCGCCTAGACGACAAGGCCGTAGTGCCCCTCCGGTGACGTCACGGACGTTGGCCGACGGACGCCGCGGAACGGTATGGAAGCAAGGGAATCGCGCGTGTATTTTCTATAGTATAGAATCACATTTTAGTAAACAAAAATGCATTTCACGAGCTAAAAGTCAGTTTATAGAAACATATTTTATTGTGCAGACGGCGATCGAGCGCCTCGTCCATGATACGGCGAAAAAAAAAAAACGACTTCCAGCGTGGACGAACCATCGTAAAGACGTTCGATAATCAAAACTTGTTTTATTGGATAAAATGCTAGCTATAAACCGTTCTTGAGATAGAAATATTGTTTAACGGCGTGTATTACCTTGCGAGATTATTTTTATCATTGATAATTAGGAATAAGAAAAAAAATAAAAAAAAGGAGCCATTCCACTCTTTGAGGGTGGATGACCACGAAGCTGGAACCATGACACAGAATTTTCTTTTTTTTTATGCGTTCTCTTTTCCCGATGTTCGTCGTCTTGTCTGGCAGGATCTTCATCGGTGGTGTTTGCCGCCCGCCGCTGGCGCTGACATTCTCGGTGCCGTTCCCGCCGTTGCTCTTCGTAGACGCCTTGCTTTTCGGGAGCCTGGACTATAGGCCCGTAGCTCTCAAGTTTTGAGCAGCGCTCCAGGCGAGTAAAATAGAATATTTGGCTCGCGTTTCGAACGGGCGTCGTCACGCTTTCCGACTGCAGTTTTTTTTATACTCAGTTCCATTCTACGTGTCAGGTTAGCAGAGGCTACAAGAGCGAGCTCCGAGCTTGCGGTGTCCCTTCCAAGCCCGCGCGCTCGTGCAGTGCGAGCATCGTTCAGGGGAACATGTTTTTGCAAGTAGCTTCAGCTTCGCTATCACGTAAAGTGAAACATACGGGCGCACGGAAGCTATAAAAGAACGCAATAAAATTATAAAGCTGAGTGGGACGTGCACTGAGGCCGCGAGATGATTATTTTTTTTTTTATTTTAGTTTCTTTCTTAGACGTTTTATTATCACGCGTCTACAGATGGTGACAGATGCTTGCATTCGAACGTGGCACATGCAAAATCGAACGTTACAGCGCCGCCTGGATGGTGCTGCCGGCATAGCATGGTCGCGTCTCGAGGACGCGCTCGCGCCCCCTGCCCGAGTGCAACGGGTCTATAGGCCCGTAGCTCTCAAGTTTTGAGCAGCGCTCCAGGCGAGTCAAATGGAATATTTGGCTCGCGTTTCGAACGGGCGTCAGGGTAGCAGAGGCTAGAAGAGCGAGCTCCGAGCTTGCAGTGTCCCTTGCAACCACGCGCGCTCGTGCAGTGCGAGGATTGTTCAGGGGAACATGTTTTTGCAAGTAAATGCAGCTTCGCTATCACGTAAAGTGAAACATACGGGCTCACGGAAGCTATGAAAGAACGCAATAAAATTATAAAGCTGAGTGGGACATTGAGGCCACGAGCTGCATTATTTTTTTTTTTTTATTTTAGTTTTTTTTTAGACGTTTTATTATCACGCGTCTACAGATGGTGACAGATGCTTGCATTCGAACGTGGCACGTGTAAAATCGAACGTTACAGTGCCGCCTGGATGGTGCTGCCGGCATAACATGGTCGCGTCTCGCGGACGCGCTCGCGGACCCTGCCCGCGAGCAGCGGGTCTATACGCTGCCTCCGCATTACGACGAGTAAACAAGTGAAATAGACCTATTGCTAAATTACCCAAGCATCAAGGAGAATGAAGGGAATGGTGTTCCACGCGCCGCATGAGCTGGCGTCTGCAGCAATACTGTTCTAAAGCAAAAGCCTAAACAAAAGACATCTTGCACGCGCGTTCGTCAACGCTTTATTTTTGTTACTTACTTCGAATCATTTATACGGAGAACGCGTGCACGTGCGGCGCGTGCGGTGGTGCGAGCGTGGAGTTCTTGGTCACGCGCACGAAAAATCCACGGAACCCTAGCCATAAACAGCTTCGCTGTAAAAAAATGCAACACGAAAATGCGGATGTCGTGACTTCTTGTAATGTAGTATAATTATCGCTGCAAATTATCGCTGCAAATTATGATCTTAGCCCGAAACTGGAGCAGAAGGAGGAAACATTTCTTACAGTTGTAGAGCAAATAAATTGGGACAAACACGTCTCTAACCTAGCTAAATGATTTCATTGAAACGCCTTCTTTGTATACGAAACCGCTATGTCGCAGATTTCATAAATCATGGAGATAAAATTCCACCAACTCGCCTGCGCACTATCCCGCTCGCCTTCGTCTCTTCCTCTTTCTCGATTTCTAACTATATTGATCTGTTGACAGCCAGGATTATAGAATTAAGGGAGAGTACTGTAATTAAAGTCCTATATGACGCATGGAATGTTGTATTTAAGGAGCCCGTTTAAATTTGTTCACAAGACATTAAACAGTCGTTTTGGGGAGTGAATTGACACCACTAATTCAAGTTTAGATGTACATTGACGCGATGACGTCACATGACGTGGTACAATGTGACGTCAAGTCACGTAACCTCGTAACGTCACGTCACGTGACGCAGCGTCTCGCGTTGTGTCGCAAACACAAACAAATCAATTATGTGGTTTTCGTCTGGCGGGTTAGGTTCTCAACTTGGCCACCAGAGGCGCGACGGTTGGATATCGTCCCCAATACCGTGAGCAAGCGACATGATGCGACATGCTCTTCTGGTGCCACAGATATCCTCAGTACAAGGTGATCAACAACGAGGTGGCTTCCCGCCAGGCAAGTACCAGGAACACCAGCCGAAACAACTCCGCGCTCTTCGGTGTAATGCTCGACATCACTCTGCTGGCCGAGTCGGACTTTCTAGTCTGCACATTGTCCTCTGGGGTGAGTGAACCATGTTCGTTACGTATTGCTTCTTTTGCTCTCATGGTCGTTCATCTGAATATTGCTGCCAAGTTAGAATTGCGTTAAATGCCGTTATCATAATTTTTTGATTACTTGAGATACCCAAGTTCGCCCCCAACTGCCGCTTTACGGCCTAGTAAAGCTAGTCAAGCACTTTCAAAAGTGAATCGTCACGGCTATCGTCGTTTTTGCATGGAGTAATCTCGTGGTACGTAAAGAGTTGCCACTAAAGCCCTATGCCGGCCTATCACAACACCCGCTAGCTGACCCAGTGGTGCCTACTTATTTATACATTCGTTATATGCCTACCACGAGTAAATAGTTCTACTTTAATTTACATGCTTCTAATAGTAGCTTTGAACGTTTTTGAAAATGTTAAGACTGCGACTGAAGCTTTGGCGAGACGCACGACCCGCCATAACAGCAGCCAAGGTAGTGGGGTGCGGACGCGGCGCGCTGTTGCTGTCATCGTGTGGAGTTCTCGACGTTCTTTCTTTGTGGCGAAGGTAAGACGGTTAAAGCGCAACCACGTGGAGGGGAGGCACTCACTTGATCGAATGACATTTTAGCGAACGCCCACGTTTCATCGAACGACACTTTAGCGAATAGTCGGACGCCGCGAAGCGGCGTTTTCGGGTGGGCCAAGTGAGTTCATATTTTTGTAATGAGTTGCCGCAGACTGTCGCCGCGAAGCGGCGTAAAGCGCAGCGCGACGGATGGGTTAACGCGCGCCCCCGTTATTCGCTAAAACGACCATTCGCTCAAATGTCGCCGTTCGCTAAAATGTCATTCGCTCTTGTGATATGGACCCCCACGTGGAGAGTGTTTCGAGCGTCTCTTTGGTCGTCAACTGCGTCGGCGAAGCTCGTTTCTGTTTTCCGCAAAGTCAAGCGAGCTGACGCTCTAGGGAGTATTCACTGACGGTCATAGCTCTGTGCGCGGCTGCTGAGCACGTGCTGACGGCGAGCGTCCTCAGTTCTTTGGCAACTTGCATTCGGCACCATCGATATTGCCGCTCTTAGCAGGCTAATTACGTGAGATCGTTCGGAGCATGGGCTCTATAAACACCGCCCTCAAATATAGCGTCCAGCGAATACCCGCAGCGAGAGGTTTGGGTATCGCCTCCTGGTGCGATTTTTCCACAGCCCAGAGCTGGAATACTCCAACTTCCTCTGCTGGTGCAAGCACGTGCAATGCCAAGCTTCTAAGCGCTTTGACAATACAAACATAACCACGTGTGTAGCACATGCATTACCATAGCCTCCTCTATAGTGACAAAGCCTGACAGATCGCCACGAAAAGCGGCCACCGAAATTGAACAGGTAGAGCGGCAGAGAACGGATGAGAAGAGAGCCACGTGACGAACGCCCCGCTGCGGCGAGACGCTGAAACACACTTCTCCTGGGCGATGGAATGTTCGCTCCACCTCCTCGCGTTCCTCGCGCTACCGCTCCTTTTGTCGTCGGGTTTAAAAACCATGTTTCGAGTCCTCGCCACTGGCGAGGACTCGACACTTTAGCGAACCAGGCGGGCTTCGTTCGCCAAAACGTCGTTCGATCAAGTCAGTGCCTCCCAGGTCGTACCCAACTCTACGTTAATCACGGCACATGGTAGTGTGTTTATACTTAAAGATTTATAGTTTCTACTATTTTGACGAAGTGAATAAAAAAGTACCTGTAAAAAGTCACTTCAATTTGTTACAACTTACTGGAAAATGTACCTAAGATATAGATACGGATACCGAGAAATGAAAGTACCTAGGTTTGCACCTCAGGAAAAACAAAACTACCTAGATACCGATTTCCATTTACTTGTAACAAGGTACTTTACAAACCCTGGTCGAAAGCATTATAGTTCCGCGGGAGAAATTGAATTGAATATACTTTATTGAGACAAACGTCTTGGAGGAGAGAGCAAAAGGCTTTTCGAGTAATGTTTCTACACGTATTAAAGTTTAGGACGACGTATAGGATGACGTCGAGGACGAAGTTCTAGAGATCGACGCCAAGTACGGCGTCTAGGACGACCCCTAGGAAGACGTCGAGAACGGCGTCAAGGGCTCAAAGACGACGCCAAGCACAGCGTCGTCCTTGAGCATACGATTGAGCGGCGCGTGCCACTCATTCGTTATTTTATGGCCTTGTACGCCAGCTTTTCGCTTACTGGGACAAGTAAGTCTTTCACCCTAAAAAACGCCAGTTGCCGGCGCTCTGTGTTCGGGTGGAGAGGGTAACGTGGTCCACCTCTGGCGCGTTTTTGGTCGCCAGTGCCACCGGCAAGGGCTCGCCGCTGATTGGCCACCTGAATTCGCCATTATTGTGCACAGTGTGCTCTGAAATTTAAAATTAACGCGAGCATTTAAGCAGTCGATTCTTACCTAAATTAAAAATTATAGTTAGTAACGGTAGACTAGGTGACGCAACGGAACCAGTAATAGTTACCCACTCTCTTAGATAGCAGCTATCAATGTCTCCAGCCATGTAGCGAACGGAAGCGCCTAAACAGAAATCCAAGACCAGCTTCACAACAAGTGCGCGGAGAGTCGAGTGAGCCGCTGTGGCGTATGGGATCGGTCACTCTGTAAGGTTACATTATGTATTACTCTATGCTCTTTGTGAGTTTTCTATCAGCGGATAAACAAATCACGCACCGAAAAAGCGCAGGATTACGGCGACAAAAGCGACGAGCGCCCTGACGATGCGCTTTTTAATCTGCTCCATTGGCTCCACGGGAATGTAGCGTCGACTTTGCTCGAACTTACTGTGAAAAGCAGTATAAAATGCGATATTTCATTCATGTCACAGGGCGGCCAGCTGGGTGTATCTGTCCTATATAATAGCCACGCTGAACGTTATTGACTTTTTTTTTTAGTAGATCTCTAAGGGGACAGGCGCGACGCGGCTGTGTTCCCTCAGACACACTCTGTCCACGCCGTTAGGGGAGGATTTTGTGCGGAGAGGCGCGCCATCTACCGTAAATGAGAGTAGAAGAATGTACTCTCAGTGAAATGGTGTCTCCGTCTCTTTTTCCAGTTTTGCCGGGTAGCCTACGAGCTGATGCAAACTCGACATCCCGATGCCTCGCTGAGGGTGACTTCTCTGGACGTGGAGTACTTCTACGCATACAAGTCCTTCCCACCGATGAAGGCGCTGTACGGCAACCGACCGGCGTCAGGGAACGAACTTGGCTGGCCAGGGGCCGGCGTGCTGATCAAGAGACCCGGGAACGGCTGGGCCCTCGATGAGGCGTTGTTCAAGAAGTACAACGACGGTTTCAATTCGGGTCGCCTATTGAGCGCCTCCAGGATAAGCAAATCCAAACAGTATCCGAGGTTCAAAACCACGCAGACGTACCTTGTTAGAAATTTCAAGGCTTTTACCGCGCCCTTACGTTAAACAGCTTTTGCAAGAACAAAGAGAAGCGTCTTCGGGTTTGAACGTTTTTTGCTAAGCCTGCAGCGCTACCCGCTGCGCCGAAAGGAATCCCGGGAACAACCTGTATACAGAACCGGCTGTAGCAGACACCGGGGGCGACTTTGAGCGAATTCGCTCCCCCCCCCCTCCCCCCACCTCACTGTCTCTACTCATGTGTCACGTGCTGCGTACAGGACATTTCCCCGGTTTGTTGGGGGCTTCGCACACGGCATTTTGAGATTTATGAAAAAATGTACACTAATGATCGCGGCAGTCGTGCTCACATTGGTTATCGTTGTTTGACTTGGGCAAAAATAAGGCGTCACGAAATACTCCATGCGTGTGCTGTGCGATAGTGCGAAAGACGCAAAAGGTTGATTATCCCCCATCGAGCGGTATACATAGGGGCAAAGCTACGGGCTGGCTGGTCCAACCAGGAGCCAATTCGAAACCTCGTGGGAGATGACCCCGACGCGGGTATTAGTGCGTGCTTCTTACCACTCTGATGCGCACGCCAGAGCTGTACATGTCGCGTGTTTTCTAACTGGCTCCTGATCGGGCCTGGTGGCTCGCAGCTTCGAAGGCAGTCCATCGGAAGGTGAGCTTCCAATCCGGTCTTAGTCGATCGGGACGCAAGAGCCACAATTTCATATATATCTATTGTACGTTTAGATGTGGAATGAATAATGATTTCTATGGAACTTAGGATTTTTGCCGATCTCTTTTTGCGGTTGTTTCAACTCAGTCGCTGACCTCCCGTGACCGGCGGAGAGACATGGCGGAGAGTCCGACTTGACATGCCTTTGTTGTCGTCGTCACCCATTGTTATAAGGTGGAGCGCGTTTGTGGCAGGATTTGGAGAGTTATAACATGTTTACAATGTTAACTATGAGCAATGTTTTACGATAAGAAAAAAAACAAAGCGGCCCGCGACCGCTTGTGAACTTTACGAACGGCCCCCCACCTGCCTCGCATTTACGCGACAAGCACCCGCGAAGATGCTGGCCATCACAATCATTGATACAATTAAAAAGCTTCCTGATCTTGTGATAATTACCGGCTGGTCGTACTTCCTCTAACCCTCGAACAGTTTTTTTTTTTTTTGGCGTGTCAGCGAGCGCAGTTGACTGTTTGTTCGCCTCATTTTCGGATAAAAACTCACCGGACACACGCTCACCGGAAGTGCGTTCACCGCAAGTATGCTCATTAAACTTAAATTCACCGGAGGTAAACTCATGGATGGTGTGCTCACCCAACATAAGCTCCCCGAACTGATGTCGCGGGGCATAAAAGTTGAACGGACATGAAACCTTACAGGGCGAAAAGTTCGCCCATCTCGGTTGAGTTTTCGTCCAATTTCGTTCACCTTCGATCTTCGAGGTTCTGATTGGCTCTTCTGATGGAGCAATTCTGTTACTCTCACGTTAGTGTAGACATGAGTTAAGTTTAATCATAAGATAGGAGAAAAAAAATGCCGACATATTTAGGGCACAAAATGAGTAACAAACGCGAATCACATCATTGACATGTTCATTTACGAGCCCCGAACAGGTCATACGCCTCGCAACGTGAAGAGGAAACCAAAAACATCGGTTCGTAACCAAGAACATAGTTTCACTAGCCGATATTACCTTGAAGGGTCAATCTCGAATCAAAAAGCGTGAACATAGTAAAACACGCCTTGATGTGGACTTTTCGTAGTAATTGCATTAGCAACGTGTCTACGATTTTATGTACGAAAACATCAGCAGCGTACATTTTGCCACTAATTATTTACCGGCTCCTATTAAGATAAAACATTTAAAAAAAGTTTCTGGTTAGCTTTACGCATCCGTTTTAACCACTCATTAGATCGTACAGGTATACAGATTGATGGTCCGTTTTTAATTAGAAACAAAAAATAGTGAATCTTGCTGTTGTGAGACAGCATATATTTTCTATCCAACTCGTTCGGCGGAACTGTGGACTGCGTCACTTTGTCTAAATAATTATGATATGCAATCACTACAATACACATGCCCTATACTACACTGAGGGCTCACCTAAACAATACCATCGACTTTCTTTAATTCTAATCACAATGGAAGATTTGCGCGATGATTTAAACAGAAATAAGTAAATGAATTAGCAAAAAGCGGTTTATTTTGAATTGTGCACTATGTTGAGTATGCTGTTACTGCGTATAATTTATTGCAGTCGATGTTATATGAAACTACAAGGGAGCAAGGTGCTCCGTCAAGATATACTGCTTCTTTTTCTTCTTTGCTTCCGTCATTCATGTACCAGAATGGAAAATAAAGGTATTTATGACTACACCATCAAGAAAAATATAGGCTATTAATATCCAAATTATATTCGGGTATTTGAGTTTTTATTTTTTTGTTGTTCGTAGATTTTCTGTTTAACGAAGATTCTCTGAGGTACCTAGAAAAAAGAAACCGAATCGAAGCGCCTGGAATTCGAAAATGTTCGTCGAGAAAGCTGTGAACAAAGCGAAGTTCATCGTAGAATGCGTCAACGACATGAAGAGCCGGGGGAAAAGAAACGTGCCCTTTGCTCAGCTAGAGCTGAGCAGCCGCAGCTGCCTTTTCACTCAAAGAAACAACAAAAAAAAAAAAAAATCGAATGGCGTCATGGCGCTAATTTGTTCGCAGCTGGAACTCTCCGATATAAAGCCCCGCCGTCGCAGACCTCCCCAGTGGCGCAATTGGTTAGCGCACGGTACTTATAAGTCAGTGCTTGTGAGCTATGCCGGGGTTGTGAGTTCGAGCCTCACCTGGGGAAAGGCAGAGTTTTTACTTTTCTTTTGTCATTTTTTAGCAACAACAAACCGCGTCAGGTTTCACCTGAGACTGTTTCACTTTTTTCTGTTCATTCCACTTCTGAAACTTTATTTTACCATGCCCCAGTGAGGGATTTGCTTACATCCTGGTGAGAGTCCAACAGTTCACCTGTACTCCTTCTTTATAAGTTGTTTTCGTTCTACGTATAATTGAAGCAATAAAAAAATAAGTTATTCTGGCAAACAAATAACGAAAAAAAAGGGGAAAAAATTAAAGCCGTTTACAACTCCCTGTAACGCCGCATTAGAGCGCAGCTCTTGAGGAGGAGGAGGGAAGGGTAATGAGGGTCGAGTGTTCTCGGGGGGGGGGGGGGGGGGGGGGGGGGTTCACATGATCTCCCAGGTCACGTGACCTCCCAGAGAAATTTTTCCGGTAGATTTAGTGGGGAAATTTTTTCGCTAAATTTAGCGGGGAAATTCTTCTGCTAATTTTAGCGGGAAAATTTTTCCGCTAAATTTAGCTGGGAATTTTCTGCTAAATTTAGCCGCCGTATGATATCACAAGGGTGACGGCACATGTGACGTCATCCCCCTGACGTTACACATGACGTCACTCGTGACCGTCGTGACGTCACTCGTAACCCTCGTGACGTCACACGTGACGTCATTATGGGAAATGACCTATAATGCAACGCGCGGTTACGCCGGCGCCGGCGGTGACGGCGAAGTTACTCAAGCCGGAAATGGGCGCCTAAGAGCTGCGCCCTAAAACAGGGAAAAATTATTATGATGTTTTGTTGCGACCCCTGGTGGGAGGCCGAAAAACTGATGACTCTTAAAGTTGAGGAAATCGTCGAGGGCGGTGCTGACGCCTCTATCATCGGCATTGCCAGTGTATTTTTAGCTCAAAAAGCCGAACTGCTTGCACAGTTTATCGATAAATTAATGCTTCAGGTAGTGCGCCTGATTTATAAATATTAATAAATTTAATGACTTAGCGTTAGTACTATTTGATGTTAGTAATCATAGTCCATCAAAAAGGGTCAGGAGAGATTACGCTTGGGTTTATTCAAAACAATACAACGGTGTGACCTCCTTTGATTTAATAATTCAGGTTTAAGTAAGGTTTAATAATTTGTGATGATGATAATCACGATAACGGTCACGAGCAGATTACGGGAGCGGCGCGTTTCCGAGCACATAGACTGCACGAGAGGCGCTCAGGCTTCACGTCGCTTCGGTGACTTCATTTCTTGAGAGTAGCAGTGTACCTCGAATTTGCCTAGCCACCAACTCATCCGACATAGCGAGCGTGCTTTCGGAGTTTAGGTTTCTTCTGGTGGGCAAGAAAGGGAGGTGCGAAGATCGTTTGCTTGTCCCATTGGCCGAGATCGGTCCTACGCTTTACGACTCATGTATCATGCATCTATTACCATGCTAGCATCTTTGAGCTGGCAGCAGCGCCGCAGCGGCAAAGACCTGGGCATTCCTTTTTTTTCCAGGTTCTTTATGTCGTTCAAACGTTCGATACGAATAACTTTGCTTTGTTTAGTGTATCCCGAAAGTGTTCGGGTTCCAGACGGTTCAATTTGTGTTCAGTTCGACGTTCGGTGAAGGCGCGGAGGGCACATCGTGCGCTAAACTGACTGTCATGTTCCTGGTGGCGTCAAGGCTACTTCCAGCATATCGATAGGGTGCATACATATCTGTCTGTCTCAGAGTGAAGACATTCTTTGTGGCACTGAGTGGGCTACCTCGTGACGCGTTCGAAGTTCGAAGGTTGAGAGCAGGGACACCAGCAGAGCAGGTCAAAATCAGACGTTCTTCACAGTACACTATACACGCTGTACGTCAGTGCTGCCCAAGCTTGGCTACCCTGCGATTCATCAAAAATAAAATATAAAATACCGTGCCGCAAACTACCAGTGCAAAAGAAAAAAAAATATTTAAACGTTACGTGGGACGCATCGTGAGCCATCTTTTTTTCTTTTTTTCCCCGAAGCTATTGAGAAATATTAGGTGTCATAGGGCTAGTGGAAATGCTAAATACTCAATGCTGCGCTCAGCAGCTGAAGCCTTGACAGCACCAGCAAAACGACAGTCAGTTGGGCACACGAAAACCCTCTGCGCCTTCACCGAATGCCCAACTAAAACAAATTTTACCGTCTGAAATTTTCGAGATACGCGAAACAAAGCAAAGTTATTCGTATTGACGCTTTCAGCGAGTCAGTTACTCGAGCTGTCACCAGTCGGCGCGCCCTTCGCGCGCTTTCCGGGCCGCCATAGCCACCTTCAGTTTCTCGCCGTTGCTCCGCGTTGTGTGCTGCACAGGCCACCACCGGAGCTTCGTTTTCGTGTTCATTTACGTCTCGCGTTGAAATCTTGTATTTTCTTTAGGTCTTTTCGACATTTAGGACTTTCGTTTAATCATTTGATATTTATATTTCAACATAGCTCTTGTATTTTCTCATTAATGGAGTGGAATCGGACAGCGAAAGGGTCGACGACAAGATTATGAGGCTTCAATGACCATGTAAGTTCATCCCATTCTTACGTTTTTGTCGCTAGTAAAGGGCAGTCAACACTCGTGCGACATCTGTAAATTGCAACTGACGCAGTAAGGCTATCACAGTCGTGCTTCTCGCTGCATGAGCGCGCTCGTTTCCGTAAAGCCGACCCGCATGTAAGCGATTTTGCATGCGACGAGACGAGCGACGGAGATTTCTCACTGCCGTCCGTCGCATCGCTCGGTTTTGGGATTTCTAGAAAACATCGCTCACCGTCTTGGTCACTTGCTCCGTCGCTTCCATGTGGTTTGCCTCGTCGCGCGACTGACCGAGCGACAGCGAAGCGGGTCGCCGTCGCTTATCTGGTCGCTCGCCAAATCGCTTACATGCGGTTTATACTCAATTTTCATGCACACAGCATTGGACCATTGGCGCCTCGATAATAAATATGAACCGCGTGCAAGCGATTCGGTGAGCAACAAGACAAGCGACGGTGACCCGCTTCGCTGTCGCTCGGGCAGTCGCGCGACGAGGCAAGGCGCGTGGAAGCGACGGGAGCAAGCAACCAAGACGGTGAGCGACGTTTTCTAGAAACCCAAAAAAATCGAGCGATGCAACAGGCGACAGTGAGAAATCTTCGTCGCTGACTCTCGTCGTTGTCGCTCGTCTCGTCGCAAGGCTAAATCGCTTACATGCGGGTCGGCTTTACGAAAACAAGCGCGCACATGCAGCGAGAAACACGACTGGATAGCCTTACTGCGTCAGTTGAAATTTGCATATGTCGGAATGGTGTTGACTTCCCTTTATTAGCGAGAGGAACGTTAGAATGGGATGAACTCACATGGTCTCTGAAGCCATAATCTTGTATCGTCGATCCCATTCGCTGTCTGATTCCATTTCATAAATAAGAAAATACAAGAGATATGTTGAAATAGAGATATCAAATGATTAAATAAAAGCCCGAAATATCGAAAAGACCTAAAGAAAACCCACGATTTCAACGCGGAACGTAAAAGAACGCGAAAACAAAGCTCCGGTAGTAGCTGGTGCAGCACACAGCGCGGAGGAACGGCGAGAAACTGAAGGGCGGTTATGGCGGCTATGGCGGCAGGGTCACGTGACGTCAAGATGGCGGCGCCCTTGAAATGTTGCCTGAAAGGGTCTATTCGCGACTCCAGCGACCTATAGGGGGCGCCACCACCAAACAAACATGGCGGCTAAGTCCAGGTCGCGTCGGTAAAGTGAACTAGAGGGGGGTAGTGAGGTCAGAGCGCGCTGACGGCGGCCGCACTTCGTGTCGACGGCACGAGAGGGCGTCGCGAATGCATGGGCTGGATGAAGCGGGTGGCCAGGGCGGCTCGCATTGCTTTTGCTGCGCGACTGAAGACTCTTTGTTGAAGCTTTTCGGCTCGAAATGTTTGCCGTTTTAGGTCCGAACCCCTTAAAAGAAATACACGACACAAAATAGACGCAGTGTTCGCTTTGCGCGGGGTACGAAGCAGAAATGCGCGACGTGGAAGGCGAACACCGCCTGACCAATTTCCTGGGCGGCGTTTCGAAACCCAAGTGTTCTTGCACTTTTTATTTAATGGCAGGTGAATTTGTTAGGAGCCTGTCATTAGAAACAGGGTGAAGCTATTTAATGGGCAAGATCCTTCACTCGCCGCATAAATTGCTAGTTATATTATTGAGACAGGATCATACTGATGGTTCCTAGATATTTAAACAATCACACCTCAAGCCTCAAGGATGGCATGCGATCGTTTCAACAGGCCATGCCTTTTATCCCTAATATAGAAACCGTGCAAAGCTACTCCCAATGTTTAATCTCCTTTATTGATTCATCATTATGCGTCTCGTTAAGCCAATTTCAAAGAAACCTGTTGGGTAAATACTGCTGGACAAAAAGAACTCGTGAGACAGCAAACTGTTATTTATACATGAATACACTTTATTAGTTAAACTCAGCAAAAACACAATACTGTGAACGACTTATTTTTGGTGGGCTCAATATTTTGTGATTACATATATTTCATTTCATTTATTGTCCTCAAGTCACCCGAAGGCATTAAATGAGGGGGGAGGGTACAAGCTGATTAAATTCTAATACAAAATACACGCGAATGTGAGAAAGACAAAACATCCGCACATACTTAAAAGAAAAAAAGTAGGTATACAGTATGCTTCAACTAACCAAGCAGACGACAGTCAGTGGTAACGCAAGTGCACATACCTATAAAGGTATAACATACAGGTGGTGTACACGCACAGTACGCCTAAAGAAAAAGTCACTGAACAATGTTTCACAGGCGTCTCTGAAAAGAGCGACGTCCGCCAGACCCGCAACGGATTCAGGTAGACTGTTCCAGTCTTCAATGGCTGATTGCAAAGGCGATTCTGAAAATTGATACAAACAAGAAAAAGAAGCGGTCCAAGAACTGAGCCCTGTGGAACTCCAAATATTACATTTATTGTATTAGAAGTTCCTTTGTTGAAAATTACCGATTGTGTTCGGTGCGAGAGAAAATTAAGGATCCAATTGGTGTACATAGGGTGAAGATCTAGACTGCCTAACTTCTTTAGTAACCGCTGGTGAGGAACCGTCAAAAGCCTTAGAGAAATTCATAAACACAGCATAGAGTCACAGTATCCAGCACTTAAGCTCTCTTAGATTCAGCTTTTAGGTCAAAGCTAAAGTTTTGAAATAATTCGCGGGTTCCAATTTTCGCGACACGGTGGGATCTCACTATCGATTCCGATGTGTTTACATTTTACCGGAATTGTTCGAGGTACCTAATTTTCGCGACACGGTGGAATCTCACTATCGATTCCAATGTGTTTACATTTTACCGGAATTGTTCGAGGTACCTAATTTTCGCGACACGGTGGAATCTCACTATAGATTCAATGTGTTTACATTTTACCGGAATTGTTTGCGGGACCTAATTTTTGCGACACGGTGGGATCTCACTATAGATTCCAATGTGTTTACATTTTACCGGAATTGTTCGAGGGACCCATTTTTTCGCAATTTGTAGGCGATTCGCAAAAATTAAGTCGTTTACAGTATTTACATTTCTATCACACTCGAAGGGCAACGCAGGGCGTGTTTGGAGCAATCCTAGCTAAGAGCAGCGACTGATTTTTGTGTGCATCTTTTTTTTTCTACGCGATTCTCGCGACTGGTTCAGCCCTTTCACATAAAAGTGAAGCCTTGTTAAAACGTAAAACTTTACCAATGCTGCCGTGAGCACACTTGCATGTTGGCTGCAGCCTATGGTATGGCGGAAGCGGGATTCCACCAGCAACATAATATCGACAATGCTGTTGCTGCACAGCTGCGTTTTACTGAAAAAGAAAGTAAAAATATCCTCCAGTTTCTTCACGGCGAGGAAGAGAGCGTGGGAAGGATACAAAAGCCCACCTTTGTCGCAAATTTTCGTAAACCCGCAGTTTTCCTCGTCGGAAGAGCTCCCCAAAAAAAGTCTGCGGCACTCTGAACAATTGCTGCGGGCAAGGAACCTGCGAGCTACATACCCTGCCATGTAATGTATTAACCGGGAATCACTTTTTTGCTCTACGTATGCTTTGTGTTCGCTAGGAACGCTACGGAGCAGGCACTCTGCGGACCCCAAGTTTCCCGCCTCAATCTGTTTGTCGATTTCGGCAACTCTGGCTTCTGTAGTTGAGCCATCAGATGCATTGAGCAAAGAACTGACATCTTCATTGACTTCGGCGTTGCCCGAGCTAGCTACTTTTGCCAAATTATAAAAAGACAGGCAGTTGACAATAATTAAGAATTGCGTTGGCGTTGGATGGTCGTTGGAGCCACTAGATTGTCTGACAATCCCAAATAAATTTTCAAGGGGATCCTGACTTAACCGAGATGTCATGAGGTAGCTGAAAACGTGTGCTGTGAGGTAATCTAAGAGAGCTAAAGTGCTGGATACTGTGACCCTAAGGCCATCTGCTGTGGAGTCGCTCAAAAATCCCCCCACTCCTTTTGC
The DNA here is from genome assembly GCF_016920785.2 of Ixodes scapularis. Taxonomy (NCBI): domain Eukaryota; kingdom Metazoa; phylum Arthropoda; class Arachnida; order Ixodida; family Ixodidae; genus Ixodes; species Ixodes scapularis. The sequence goes on from NW_024609879.1 coordinate 90,505,608, forward strand.
ATGGGACTCCCAAGAAGACAAAAAATCAAGAAATTCCTTCAAGAACTCCACTTCTTTGGACCCTGGACGCAGAGCTTTTGCTGTGAAGCGGGAAGTCATGATCTTGATCAGGTTGTTGATGGTTCTGAAAGAATACAAATAGACTCATACAGTTTGCTAGCACTTCCCATTGTCGATACAAGTCAAAACTGCTGCGATAGACAAATTAAATTTTCATGATCTGCTCAGTAAAAATTAAAAATATTATACCGGAATGTAAACAGAGGCTACAGACTTAACAAATACAAATTTTCTCTCAGGTAGTCCTTCAAAGGTACTTAGCACGTGTTTTCATTATTTCTCCGACGGGTTCATTAGGTCAAAGGGCAGCAAACTAACTGATTAGCAGGTTTCTGCTTACCTAAAGAAGGACAATGTTGCATCGAAGCTGCTGCAGGAGGACTCTAGCTCATCCTGGAAGAACTGGAGTCCGTTGATGACACGGTCTCCGAAGAGTTGGAAGGCGAAGGACACCCTCATTTTTTTCAAATCCATTTGGTTGAAGGTGGACAGATGTAAGACCGGGCATCGCCTTCAGGGTGACATTGCTTGAGTCTTTCTTGAATGCTTCCCTTACAGGCCGCATGGAGACCTGAAACAGTAGCCGTAACATATTGCATCCATATTGCATTTTTCACATAAAGACATGCGTGTTTAAGCACGAGTATATAAATGCTTTTGATAATAGCTTTTATGAAATGACTCTGCATCGGCATAGCAAGAAACGCGAGATCAGAAAGAGCAAAATTGCAAAGTGCTTGTTTTGTTACGAAGTAATAACACATACCATTCCATCCGGGGTGTTCAATGGATACTTGAGAAGCGTATTCCTGAGGCACTTGAGTAAATGAGGAAAATCTGACAGGAAATGGAGATGCCGAGATGAATCAACAGGGTGCTCAAGCTTGCAGGTAACTTTCCCTGACTTAACGCCGATTCCCAAGATTTTCCACATTCGACGGTTCCATGAAGCACCGTCTGAAGTGAGGAAATCAACAATGAGTCCGCTTGCTTCAGCCAGGATTGTAGCCTCTATTAGAACTTTTGCAAGCTCCTCTGCCTTGGCATTTCCATTGGTGGCAAACGCACCTATAATTTGAGTCCATTTACCAGTGAAAGGGACGAACATGATGATCATGCCATGGTCACAGACAACATTCTGCCCCTCAGTCATAGTAGGTCCCATGTCAACGAAGCCTTCAATGTGTCCAGAAGGTGTTACAGTGAGGTGCTCAGAAAGTTTGATCTCATCCACTAAAAGGCCACCACGTCTTTTACAGCTACTGATGTGCCTCGTTTTCTGCTTTAGTTGTTTCAGCACCTTGTGATTGAAACCATACCCGCTCTTGTAGATTCTGAGGTAGCGCTTCAAGGTACTTTTGCTTGGTAGGGAAATGATGTCGTGTTTGCGAAGATGTTCATACAGCCTGGCACTTTTCATTTTCATCATGATACATTCCAGAACCCAGTCCTTTGAGTAGGTGTTTCCCTTCGAGCTTCTCTTCTTTGCTGCTGAAAAACACTGCCTAACGCATTCTTGCTGCTTGGGAGGCAAGGTTGCAATCTTTGCCTGTAGTACTTCGTCAGGTTTTGAGGCATTATCATCTTGCATTTGCTTGAGCTGGGCTTGGAGGTTAGCATTGCGAGACAACAGTCTTCGGTTCTTTTGCGCAGCCGCACGGAGCTTCTGAGTGATGCTTCGAACGTGCTTCTTGACTGATCGCTGAACCCTTGACCGCCGTGTTAGAAGCGCCTTTCTCAGGTATCGGCAGGAGATGCATGCTTGTCCTGTGAAGAAAAAAAGAAAACATTTAAAATTGAAACCAAAAACATCTTTCAGCTTAAATAACAATGCATCAGACATCGCAATTTACTATGTTCGATTTGACAAAGACGATGTTGGCATGACATTCTTAATTCTTCCCAAGTGGCACTGATACACACCTTCAGTTGGTTCTTTTCCTGTGCAGCGGTTGCTGAAGTATGTGCCCTCACGGGTGACCACTTGCCCCTCAAGGCCCTTTGTAAGGTAGGATCTTGGCACGTCGCTCGTCGGCACGGCACCTCCACAGAGACGATACGAGTCGACGTCTCGGAGAAGAACCTCCGCTTCCTCGCAGCTGACGACGCGTCCTCCTTCAGCCATGCGGCCACAAAGATGAACAGTGTATACAACTCCAGGCCTGCTGTCTCGTGAAAAAATAACTACTCTCTCGGATAAAACTTCATTGTCACACATTTTAAGTTTACAATACACGAGACCACTGAGGCTCGGAACTCGGTGACAGCTCCAGTACTCGGAGGGGACACACAGCTTGGAGTATTCTTCGGGCATACAGGCTTCATCAGCTTCATCAAACGCCCCGGTATCGGCTGCAACCGGTGTGGTGCTGCCAGTGCTGCTGCAGGCAGTTGGAGAGGCAGTGTTTTGCTTTTTTTTACCGTCAACTGAGGAAGCATCGGCGTTCTTTCGCTTTCTCGGGGGCCTCGGCTGCGACGTTTTCTTTGACAGGTAGCTCGGAGCATTCGGCAGCAACGTCGGCACAGCGCCAGGCAAGAGCTGCGGCTTTCCGCGCGGATTGCGCACCTCTTCTCCGTTTACAACGTGAACGTAGTCTCGCGTTATAAACGATGGCTCAAAATGAAGCTCACACACCGAACACGTTTCGTCGAGGAGCTTATCCTTGCGATGCAAGTTCCGTTCCCAAAGTTTTCTTTGTTCTTCCTCCTTGGGTACTGAGAACAGCGACGGCTGCTCGCCTTTCCGCCATTGATAGCCTGTCTGGCACCCCGGAGCGAAGCAGTGGCGTTGTCGACGTCGATTCGGCATGGTACTTCATTGGACATAAACGACAGCAGACACGGGTAACACGGGGTGAAGAGCGGTTCAAAATGGGGGCAAACTTCGAGCTGCAAACGCTGCAAAATCGACCAAACGCAAGCCGAAGCTGCGCGCTCAGGGCCTCCGGAACGCTCGCAGGCGGTCGGATCCTACAGCCACTACGTCCGCAGCGCCACCGCGTACATCCGGGACCTTTCCACATGCGCCGTTTCACAGCAATGCATGGCGCGCCTCGGCGCCTGATCTCACTACCCCTCCTCTAGTTCACTTTAGCGTCGGCTCGGCCGGGCCGCCTGAATGGGTGGCGCATTCAATTTAATAAATTTTCTTTTGTTGAATGCCCAATTTTATGGGTATTTGAACTGAGACAGTTAAGTGTAGCCGGTATGCATAAACTTGCCGAGCATAGTTTTGTTTTGCCGGTGTTTTTTTCTTCTTTTCATGTCAAACTTTCGTTTTAGAGACTTCGATCAAAACCGAAACTATGGGCTCCGGAGAAACGGTAGTAGACTCTAATTAGTTTTGACCATCTAAGGAAAGCGGCGAGGGCTACAAAATTGTTCCACCGAGAGTAATTTTTAGCTAACTCGCATGCCTCGACCATGCGACTTATCTGTCCGCGAAATTGAGCCTTTGTGCCTGTCCGCATTTTAAGAAACAGCTCCAGTCGTGTGCTCGGTCAAGAGCACAGGCTGCAGGAAAATTACGAAAATTAAGCAAGCGCTTCTTGAGCCAAGGAGCATGTCAACTCGCTGGCGCTTCACCGAGCAAATGATACTCGTATTTCAATTCAGGTTTTAGTAGCAATCGAGAAGTCATTTTGACGAATATGCGGATTATGTATTATATTACGTACTATGTCCTACTAAAGCGATATGAGTATATTCTTCGGGTTGAAATATGAACTTAGTTAACTAAGTATTAGGTGAACTGCTGAATAAGAATATATTTAACAGACAGAGAGATGCTACTTAAACTTAGCCAAATGGTTCTAGCCGGTAGAACGGAGACGAATGCGGACAAACTGAGGAGAGTCTTCATCGGAGATTCACTCAGACCTCTCTGCATTGAACTTGACTACGAATCCTGAACGGATAAAATGAGTATTTTTTGTGGCCGGTCAACCTGAGCAATGTAGACGTATATTGCTGCTGGCTTCGACAGGGTTTATAATATAAATATTGGAGGTGCGATAGATCCTAATGACGTGACAGCTTCTAACTTTGCGAGACGCGTCCCCCACCTTTTGAAAGCAGATAATTTCCCTCATTAATCATATGCAGCGAGCAGGTTTCTGAATCAAGTAATTGCGAAATTAGCCCAACTCCTTCATTGTGGTCTTTTTCGGCGAAAAGCTGCCAAGATGAATAGCCAACGCACCGGCCGGTGTTAGTGGCTCAAATTAACTTGAAGCTAATCGAGCACAACCAAACTCAAGGAAAGGAGCTATCGAACCTTCCCATTCTCTTGACTGCAACATTGGTGTTCCCTCCAGTGAAACACTTCGTCTGTCGACCTCAGTCCACTGTTCTACATCCTTATAAAGAAACCACTTATCAGTTACCAAGCAGTCGCCACTTTGAATGTGATTAGAGACAGACGAGAAATCAAAACGTTTTTCCGTGATTCCTCCTCATCCAAGAAATTGAAAGCACTCGACCGTGTGTTGTGGAGTAAACGGGCTTTCAAACACGTGATGTAAAGAAACAATCTACTGAGGCTACACCACACTAATGAACACTCAGGCAAACTTAAGAAATGTTCGGACCTTCGTCAAATTACATTGCTCGCCCCCGCGCCGACAGCACGTGTCCGCGAAAGCCATCAGAGACGCGGCGGGGCGCGGAGCGACCTGGACCGACTGGTTCCCGGTTTTCCCGCTTGGCGGCGTCCGTTTTGCTGGAGTCGCGAATAGCGTCTGAACGACACAAAGCGCCCGGAAAAGAAAGAAACGCCATTTGCCCAGATAAAGCAGCCGCAGCTGTTTCCTCTTTACTAGAGAGGCAAGAAAAAAGAAAATAATCTCATGATGTCATGGCGCTATTCTGTTCGCGCCTAGGGCTCGGTGATGAGTCCCCGGAGCTTTTTCAGACCTCCCCAGTGGCGCAATTGGTTAGCGCACGGTACTTATAAGTCAGTGCTTGTGAGCTATGCCGGGGTTGTGAGTTCGAGCCTCACCTGGGGAATGTTTTATGTAACCTTTTGCGTCGCACGACTGTAGCACTCCAGGAAAAAAAAGAAAGCACACGCACTCGTAACAATCTTCTAAATAAGTCAGTGCTTGAGAGCAATGCTACAAGATTGTAAGTTGAAGTCTCATCTTCACGTAGCCAACAGTCTTTTTTTTTTTTTTTCTTTTCTATTGTTTTTTTTTTTTTTTTAATTAGCTTGAGACGGGGCCCCGGTTTCGCTTCCTTTTCGCTGCAGAAACGTTTTCGCAGCTAAAGTCGTCATTGGAGAGGTTTCGCAATAGGCCCTTTTCAAAGCAAGATTGATTGTCGCCAATTGTGGGGCACGAAACGCGTGATTGGGTCCGAGTCCTTGCCGAGCGATGACGTAGCACTCGCTTCCAATACGAGATGAGCCGAGGTCACGCCGAACGTCGACGCAGCCCTCGTGTCCAATACGTGTTCAGAGCACGTGAAAAGCAATATCGAGAAGAGCCCATGGCGCCGACTTTTCAAAAGAGTATATTGATCCCGGTGTGTGGACAGTGTACCTTATAGCCGTCAAAAATTTAGCGAGAAACACTTACCATTAAATTTAGCGAGGACTCGAACTGTCTTGTGACACTTTGACATCATGAAAACCGTTTCACCCTGCATTGTTTTTTCGCTAAAATTAGCGCGGAAAACTCGAGGACTCGCACTGTCTCGTGACACTTTGACATCATGAAAACCGTTTCACCCTGCATTGTTTTTTCGCTAAAATTAGCGCGGAAATCTCGAGGACTCGCACTGTCTTGTGACACTGTGACGTAATGAGAACCGCTTCATCCTGCATTGTTTTTTCGCTAAAATTATCGTGGAAATTGCGACGACGCATCACGTCACGGGACACTTCGGCATCGCGTTAAACGTTTCCCCGCTAAGTTTAGAGGGAAAATTGTGACGTCGTAAGACGTCACCTGTTACTGTAACGCCACTTAACTGTTTACCCTTCATGTTTGGCCGAAGCAGTTCTCCGTTAAATCGAGCGCGATGATTGGGACGTCACGTGATACTTTGACGTCACACGACGTTAGATGTCCATGTGAGATCGTAGTCACGTAACACTAAGCCATGTGACGTCCCGATTTCTTCGCTAAATTTAGCAGGAAGCGCTAAATTTAGCATGGAAAGTGTGACGTAACTTTCGATCAATCAATCAGTCAGCGTTTATCTCAGCTTTAGACACAAACTGAGGGGGTGGCGAGAAAAAAAAGCAGTGCCGCCCACTGCTTGACGAGCCTGGCCACCCTTACAAGTCGATAGTGTAAACGCGGTATAAATAAAATACGAAGAAAATGAAAAGCATATAGAGGTACACATAGTTGTGCGCGTAGTTTGCAGAAGTTACACATGGTCGAAGTCAGGCACGTAGCCAGAGGAAAGAGGGGGGGGGGGGGGGGAAGGCCCATGGGGCCCGCCCCCCGCAATCTTTTATTTTGCTGGGGCCTCCTCTCCCCCTCATACTGCATTTTGTCATGCAGTATGAGGTCATGGGGTATGATTTGGGGAAGGGGGGGGGGGGGGGGGGGCGGCCACCACACCCCCACATCAAAATCCCAGCTACGTGCCTGGTTGAAGCACAGACAAATTAGAGAAAAGCGATCCGGAGGGCAGAAGAAGACATATCACTCATGGTGATCACAAAGTTGCGTATTCAGAAACGTAGGCAAGATACACCGCAACACGGTAAAGCCATAGATTGTTCTACATCTGGGTAAGACAAAATTGTTCTTTCCCTGGTTGTATACGGCGTAATGTGGGGCACAGTAGAAACAACATGTGAAAAAAAAATGATAATTTTTTGCTATGATGTTTTTGTAAAAACGCGCAAATCTATATTCAAAAAATTTACATACAGTCACAAATTTAAACTGCAAGTAAGCCTGCAGGATGTATCGATTTTCTGCCTCGACAACGAAAGTTGTCGAGGCAGAAGTTTTCTTGGGTTTCTCCAAGAAAACTTCATTTCTTGGAAATCCAAGAAACGGAGTTTTCTTGGATTTCTCATCAAGTCGGTCTCTACTGGCTCCAGATATATCTTATGATCAATCCTCTGATGTTGCTTGCAGTTGCGTCTGTAATGAACGAACTCAGCGTTCCCGCTAAGACTACCAGTCTGTCTAAATTTGCGGTGAGAGAATCTTTTTTCCTTCAGAAACTGTTTTTAAATACGGAGAAAACCAGGAGGGAAATTTTGAACTGGTCTGCTTGTTCATGGTTTTTAATGAGCCATTCCTTCCTGTGCACCACCTTGGTGAATTGAAGAACCTGATAATTGGCGTCAGATGGTTGCAGAATAGGGGACCAGTCGAAGTTGGAAAAGCGGTTATATAATCCCACATAGTCACCAGCAGCGACGTTATGCAATTTGCCTAGATAAGTGAGACTAGCAGCCGGTATACGGCCGACAGGTACATCCAAGGTTATAGTTACCTCAAGTGCAGGGTGACATTTGTCAGTCGGCACCAAAAGAAATCCGCTTTCAGTAACAAAAGCGTTATAAATGAATGAGAAGCAAAGGTCAAACTCATTCAGGCCCTTGAAAGAGGAAAAGTCAGCAAGATGATCGCTCTTCTTTGCATCGTAATAATTACTTGAAACAACACTGAGTTTCCCAGCATACGTCTGGTAAACTAAAATCGCCAATTACTACTAGGTTGCATTCAACCAGTTTGTCTGCTATATCCTCAATTCTAAGGAGACAATCATTAAACTTATCCGGTTCAATGTATGGAGGAAAATAAAAAGGTCCTATCGGAACGCGTTCTCTACTATCACACTCCAGCTCTACCCACGCAGATTCTAAATAGGTCTCAAGATCAACGCGCCTGCTGCGCTTCAAAGACCTATAGAGTGCAACCAAGACACAGCCTCCCGTTTTCTTTCCGCGAGATAAATCACGATCAGTGCGATGCACAAGAAAATCCGTCGAAAAATACTCCCCAGACAGTATTTCTGGGCATAACCAGGTTTCCGTAAAGGACGAGCCTGTTGTTAACGAGGTTTCCATGATACAAAATATAGAAAAAATCAGTAGATATAACATGACAAAAGACGTTCAGTGCCCCTTAGTACGAAGGCCACGAACGTTCTGATAGGAACTTGTCCGTGCTAGTCATTTTTAGGTGATTTTATCAACTCTATAGACCGACACGCGCAGTGGACGTCCTGGAGCTGCGGCGGCGTTGCGATCGCGCCGGAGCTAGGGTGCCTCCATCTGCCGGCAGCTTCCGCTGACAGGGTGGAGACACCAATGGAGCCAATGGAGCGCCACAATATGGCGCCTGAGGTCACTTTTAGCTCCACATTGGGTGTGGGTCCTGTGGAGTGTGTGTGACAAAGTCGTGGTGCAAAAATTTTGTGTTTAGCGAAAGTTCTGGAGAGGTAGACGCAATATGACGCTGGTTAGAGCATCGCAAAGTTCGGCACAGAATGGCGGGTGTCTTCACCCTGTCAGTGGAGCGGCCGACAAATGGAGGCACCCTAGCCGGAGCCGGGTGGTGTGGGCAGAAGGGCGCGCGTTTTGCATGGGCGTCATAGTATTTCAGCATGCCGCGAAGCTGTGTAGCCGTCAATTGCACCGAAAGGTTCAGCAAAAGTATCGGAGTGAGTTTCCACAAGTTCCGGGCGGACTCTGAAAGGCGCAGAAGGTGGATAATATCCGTAGATTGAAACGAATGGTCGCCTCGCGCGGACGACCGTCTGTGCGGGAAGCACTCTCTTGAAGGCAAGTGTGGCTCCCATTTCAATCTCCGTCCCGAGGTTTACTTATACGCAGGAAAACCGTCGTCTGATCGAGACCACCTAGTATTTCTTCCTACGGTTTTCGCGCACAAAGCACCGGCCAAGCGCTTGTCGGTGGATCGCTACCAGTCTTGGCGGCAACGCGTTACAAGCAACGGCGTTGCCGGTAACACGGTACTTTTTTTTGTAACGTAATAACGTACCCGTTACCTTTCCAAAACAGTAACGGAGAACGTACTTTTGCTACTTATCTTGAATAACGCGTACTAGTGGTTACGTTACTCGTTACATATTCTTCCCAAATCTGAAAAAAAAAATTTTTTTTTTCGTGCTTTTATACTTTGTTTTATACTTTCAGCCCAGACGCAGCCGACGCTACGAGCTGATGGGACCAATCAACAGCGTCAAAAATAAACCATCATGGTGTCCGTCAGGATTCTGTATGTGTTCCACTATCGCTGAACCAATCATAAACAAGAAAGACCCCGTGACTCTCTCTTTTGATGCAGCTTGATTGGTCCCGGTAGCTCGTATACCTTCGGCTGCGTCTGGATTTAAGTTGTAACGAAGTATAGGCGCCAAGTCATTAATTACTGCACTACACTCCACCTACATTAAAAATTTTGCGTGTCTTTTCTCCATGCAAAAAGCCCCACTTCGGAAAAACCCCAACGCCTACGCCATTTGTCCCAGTGTCGAAAAACTCTATCGCCAAGAAACAATAACACTGTTACCGTCAATTTATAAATAAAATGTAATGCAAACGTAACGTGCCTTACTTTTTAACGGTAACTCCTTTTTTTTATTTGAGGAAACGTAGGTCGGTGACGCGTTTCTTTTATTTCAAAACGACGAGTAACGTATTTCGTTACTTTTTTTTTTTTTTTCTGGTAACGCCTACAACACTGCTCGCTACGCATACCATGCGGAAAGAGACCGGCGGCAGAACGGAAAAAGTGTTACCGGTTGTCGTGCCTTGCGGTCATGAGGGTAAGAAAAATATCATACCTTGACTCGAATGACGTTGTCTGTATTTAATCTATTAATAAATACACTTCCGCAGACCCACAGTCTGCTGATCTACTGTGCTGATCCCGCCGGCAGCGAGGAAAGCGGCTCGATATAATTGTAGGCCTCGAGAGACTTGTACGCCTGCACCGTGTCGGCCGTGAACTGGCTTGCGGAAAAAATTAAATAAACGACGACGTGAACCATCGACGTCGGTGGCGGCAACTTCATATCGGAACTCCAGCAGTCCTTGTTTACGGCGTACGGATTGTCTAAGGCAACACCGTTCACGCACAGTTTGTCTCTATACCGCTGCCGTTCAGGCTCGGGTATCGAGCTCAAATAGTCGGGCATAACATACGACATACGTTGACAAAAAGTACGGCGCACATATAGAGCTAGAAGCGTATCTGCAACGTCAACAACGAGCGCACGTCACAAAACGCAATGGCGAAAACACGAAAAGCCTGGCCGCTCTTGCCCACATAAAGGTCCATACGCACATTCGCGTTTGAAAGCGTTTGAGTGCGTTGCGGAGTCCTTGCGGCCAGGCGCGGTCGCTTGCGGAGCGACGCGCGCCTTCCCGCAACGCTCGGTAGCGCGACGCAAGCGAGCTCAACTTTCCGAAGCGTTGCGGTGCGTTCGGGTGCGTTCGGGTGCGTTCGACCAATCAGGAGCAGAAAGAGGAGAGAGGGTGAAGGTGCATACGCACATTCGCGTTCGAACACGTTTGAGTGCGTTGCGGAGTCCTTGCGGCCAGGCGCGGTCGCTTGCAGAGCGACGCGCGCCTCCCCGCAACGCTCGGTAGTGCGACGCAAGCGAGTAGAGACTCGTTCAACTTTCCGAAGCGTTGCGGTGCGTTCGGGTGCGTTCGACCAATCAGAAGCCGAAAGAGGAGAGGGGGTGACGTGTTCGCTCGCCCCACCCGGCCGACTCGGCGAGACGTCTGGAGACGTATCCGGTTCGCAGGTCGCAGAGCTTGCTTTTTCGTTTTGGGGAGCGGTGGGGACTGTATTTTCCAAGGCTGCGATGGTTCAAGCTTGACAAAACATCGGGGAAGCCGGCGAGATTGTCCCAAGATCGAACACTTCGACGCTGTCGCTGTGCGCCGCCATGTTGCCTTGGATTTCGCTTACTATTGGTGAGCCACTAGCGACGATAGCGCGTTCTTATTGGCTCTTGACTGCGGTTGACTGCGTGTCAACGCAACTGTGCGTACAAGTTTGGCGCAAGCGGTCTTCGCAACGCAACGCGTCCGCTTGCCGCTACGGAACGCACCGCGCTCAAACGCGAATGTGCGTATGGGCCTTGACGTGTTCGCTCGTCCCACCCGGCCGACTCCGCGAGACGTACGCGGTTCGCCGGTCGCAGTGCTTGCTCTTTCGTTTTAAGGGGTGTCCAAACAGGACACTACAAAACCCGCGACTCCGACAAATCGTGAAGATCGAAGCGGACGCTTCTATTTTTACGGTCTGTCGGAGTCGTGAAAATGTTTGCAGGAGTCGTGAAAATTTTTACGATCACGACTGCTCTCCTCTTCAGATTGACGTCACACGCCACCTGCGTCTCTGTCTTACCTCGCCAACGCCCTCGCGTACCGCCGTCGCCTCGGCTCGAAGGCCAAGGAGGTCCAGCTTTGGGTGGATTTGGGACATTCCTGCGTCGAAGGGTGCGTTTCGCCCGCCTCGGATCTGCTTTCTTTGTCGAGATTCACTTTCGTCGTGATGGCGTCCGACGCGGTTCCGTATTGTGAACGGAGGCCTTGAGCAATTGACCGACAGCCAACAGAGCGTGTGAGTGGCTCTCCGGACCCACGTGATGAGCAGAGCAAGGCCGCCGTGGAGGAAGCGAGGGGGAGATTTGACGGAGGGAAGTTTCCCCCCGGGAAAAATTGACGGAGGGAAATTTCCCTCCGACGGCCGGAAGGGGATCGCGGCAGAGCGCGGCACGATTTGCCGGAGTCGCGGGTTTTGTAGTGTCCTGTTTGGACACCCCTTTAGGGAGCGGTGGGGGACTGTATTTTCCAAGGCTGCGATGATTCAAGCTTGACAAAACGTCGGGGAAGCCGGCGAGATTGCCCCAAGATCGAACACTTCAACGCTGTCGCTGTGCGCCGCCATGTTGCCTTGGATTTCGCTTCCTATTGGTGAGCCACTAGCGACGATAGCGCGTTCTTATTGGCTCTTCACTGCGGTTGACTGCGTGTCAACACAACTGTGCGTACAAGTTTGGCGCAAGCGGTCTTCGCAACGCAACGCGTCCGCTTTCCGCTACGGAACGCACCGCGCTCAAACGCGAATGTGCGTATGGGCCTTAACTTCTGCGCATGCAAGGCCTTCCGGCCGTGTTGGTAAACAGAGCCGCGCCGCCGTGTCAGTCTATACGTCCACACTCATCATATACGCGGCTTTCCGTCAGTCGACCCTGAAACCTTCCGACGAGGCTGCCCTCCGGCCCGATGTTTGGGTCGAACTATGCCTCAATGTCGTCATCCACAGCAGCGACGTGGAATGAACAGTACCCACCATATATCGTGCCTTCAGCTTTGAGCATCGAAACTCCATTGGGCCAAAGGATTGCCCAAGATGTTCCCTGACGTCAGTATTGTGCCCGATACCGAAAATAAGTAACGAAATAGCGTTATTCGTTTGCTTGGAAAAAAGCTAACGCGTTACAAAGCTCCGTTACCATTTTGCAAATGTAACGAAGTACCGACCTCGTTACTTCCCATGACTAAAGGACGTTAGTTTTACGTTAGTTGGTCGTTACTTTGTGTTTTACTCTTAGTATAAGACAGCTGCTAGTATATAATAATAATAATAATAAACATAATAATTTATTTTTACTTTATATACAAAGGAGATAGGGCAAAAAGTTGCATGGCTTGCAGCTTGACGAGGCCCTACCCCTTGTGGCAAAGCAGCAGAGACATTTCAAACAGGACAAGCAAAAAACAAGGTACTACACCTTATTGCATCGATTATCTACAAAAAGTTGTTATCACTGTTTTTCAATAGCATGTAGCGTAGCATATACCCTTTGCTTTTTTAGTAATGTCAGTATTTTCACCTTCGAGCTCATTTAAAAGCGATGGTACTGTATGTTTTAAAGAAGTTAGTCCATTGTTCGTGCGGGAAGATGGTAACACACCAGCCCTCGGTGTGTCTAGTTTCATACGTCCGGTTTGTTCTCTCCAACCCCGACAGTACAGAAAAGAAAAATGTGTTATCTTGTTTTACTGCCGTAATGTAGACTCCCATCAAACGATAGTTGTACAAATGATTAATTGTCACAGCTTTATGTTTACGAAAGAGTCTCGCGCTTAATCGACATTCAACTTGAATCTGTAAACTCGTACCGTTATGTGGGTGTTACTATATCGTCGACATTAACCTGGAAGCCTCATATTGATATAATAATCGCTAACGCTAACCACATGTTAGGATACCTACGACGAAACTTCAGAACGGCCCCAGTTAGCTTAAAACTTCTTCTTTATAACACCCTTGTACGGTCAAAATTGGAATACGCAGCCTCTATTTGGGATCCTAACCACGCCTTTCTGCATAAAGCTCTCGAACTAGTTCAAAATAGCGCTGTTCGTTTCAATATGTCTAATTCTAATCGAACAGCTAGCATGTCATCAATGAAGTCCAGTTTGTTGTTACCCTCTTTGTCATTGCGCAGAAAGTTTTTTCGACTTTGCTTGTTTCATAAAGTGTACCATCATCAGACGCTGCGAGACCATTTCTTTACATTGCCTAACTATTACTCTTCCCGTCTGGACCATCCGAATAAAGTTGGTTTAACACGTTGCCAAACAAACAGTTTTTTTTATTCATTTATCCCGCATACATCAAACGACTGGAACCACCTTCCAGCAGATATCGCCAACTATACCTTATTATTTTCTTTTTCGCCAATCTTTGTCTACATTTCTGTTTGGTGAGCCAATATGAGTAATTTTATTTTGTTTATTTTGTCCGTAACAGATATTCCTTACTGCTTTTGCCAATGGCAGTGTGTTTTTGATATTTGAATTTCTTGCCGATTGTTTTTTTTTTTTTTTTTTTTTTGTCAGTTTGTTTTATTTTTGTTTGCTTTGCCCCTCCTCTCTGCAGTGCTTCGGCGCTTGGGGGTATGTACAATAAATAAATAAATAAATAAATAAACTCGAGGTCGAGGAGTGTTCTACCATACCGGTGGCGTCGAAAGAGGAAAAATTGGGGTAAAGAAACAAAAAAAGGGGGTGGGGAGGGGGGGGGTGTATTTCGGACTGTTAAAGAAAACAATACGGGGGAAGAGGGCGTGGTCGAGCTTATTTTAATCTAAAATTGTTTATGCATATGTATAGCTACTAACGCTCATCACAGCATCAAAGATCGCGTAGATGGTCATTGTTAGAAACTCGTTGTCAGAAGCCACTAGTCGTCACATGCTTAGTGGTTCGGAAATTTAAAGCAATGTCTTTGCAACCTAAATAGCTGTGCCATTAATAAAAAAAAAGAAACATAACAATAAATGCTAAATAATAAGCTGGCGAGAAAAAAGAAACTATCAAGAATCCGCCGGAAGCGTTGTATTCTTGCAGATTCAGAGGCCCAGAACTTAGAAACAAGTTTTTCCTACCAAAATGTGTACAGACTAAAAGAAACACGTCCCAAAAACGTAAAACGAAAAAAAAAAAAAAATTTTTTAATGATTTGCTGAATTTGAACAACATTAGAAATCTTTCCCCATGAGTTAATTTATTCCTCAACGTGAAAAAACAATAAATACATTATTTTGTGTTCTGCAGATGGCAACTATACTGTCTGTGGTGTTAATTTAAATGCGATACCTCAAACAATTTAGACGAAAACAATTACGAAGTTTATGGCATAATTGCCCGTAGATATATGCTGGATATTCGAAACTCTTCTTGAACAGCAACATTCATATCTTAAAACGATACTTACCTAGGCTATACATAGATCACTCTTAAGATGTTTAACATCTCTACCCTAAATAGCTTCGGCTATAGCGCACTTCAAATATGGCACAAACGACAATTGTCGAAAACCCGTCGTCCTTGCTTGCTCCTTCGGGAATTTATTTATTTGGGTATACTTCGGTATCCGGCCCGGAATCCGCCTTCAAAACGGGGACCCTCCCTAATGAGGGGGAGAGGGAGTGAGTCTCACGCTGATTCAGCGATAACGTGGGGAGCTTTTGGTGGGTGGGGTGGTCCGCTCCGTATGCTAAGAAGGCTGCGGTCATTATGGTAGAGAGGAAGGGGGAACGGACGGGTCATTATGGTAGAGAGGAAGGGGGAACGGACGGGTCTCGGGAATGTGTGGAAGGGTTGGAGGGGACAGGTGGGGTGGGAGTGATACGACCTCGGGCGACCTCGTCAAGCGCTGTTAGCGGCCGAAAAGTAAACTTCAAGGCGTCTTGGCTTGACTACGCCAAATGGTTTAGCTCGGCTAGGAGAAAAATACATCGGCTAGAGTGACGGCGGAGAGCCGCGAGGGCGGCGGATGGCGCTTTCGACTTCTTCATGTCGGGTCGGATCTTGTTGGCTATTCGAAAGTGACGGCGCTGTTTCCACGACCGACAAACCGCGCTGTCAACGCGAACACGACATCGGCGATTGTGTGCATTTTATGCGAAAATTGTATTGTGTTAATTCCGTTCCAGTTTCACAAGTAATGTTTCTTTGTGCGTGTGTGTGTGTGGACGTGCTAGGGCTTGTGCATTAAACAACCCAGACTCCGGTTGAATGCGTATCGTCCCGTCGACCGTTTCACCCCGCGATCGCGTCGGCCGCTTTTACCATCATCCTCCGTGATCATCCGCGCGAAGCTCGCCTTGCACCGGTAGACGTGCTCAGTCGCCCACTTTGCCGATGGTGGTGACGTACAAAACCACCGATGAACGCACGTATGGTTGTCACGCAGCGCTCAGTTCCGCGCAGCCCATACATTTTACCAATGATCCAAACTCGAATACGAATACCCCAGAACCGCGCGAGACGGCAAAGCCCGCCGAGGAGCCTCTTTGCTCTCCTACTTCTGCGTGTTTTCTCGTACTATGTCGGCTTTGCGGAGTAAGAAAAACAAGGGGAAAATAAAAAAAAATAAAAGTGAAGGGCAACCACACGCGCGTCTCTTCGTTTTATTATTTGTGTCCCCGTCTCGGATTAATAATGAGTCGTTCTCCGTCTATACTCAGTTTCACCTTATGTTGTACCGTAGAGAAGGCCAGAAGCGCGAGCTCATAGCGTTGGCAGCTGCCCTTGTTGCACGAGAACTTGTACCGTCGAGCTGTGCTCTAGAGCAAGGAGCTCGCGCTTGTAGCCTTTCCTGCGGTACAACACTAGGTGAAACAGAGTATAGCCTGCGTTTTTGACACGAGTTTGTGACGTGTAAGCAACGCAACTCTTCACACTGCTTTTATTTATTTATTTTTTTCCGCTGCGGATTTTTTCAATTTTTATTTGTGCCTTGTTCTGCTACTCTTCTGCTCTCGCCTCCCCTCCCCTCCATAAAAGAAAGGCCCACACAATAACGTGTTCCAGTAGCCTGAAGCAAGTCACTCCTATTCTTCACCGTTGAAATATTTTAGGCTGTACAACAGTAATGTGTGCACACTGAAAAGTAACTTCTTGCTGCAATGTTTGTCGTTGAATATTGGATCACCAGCACAAATATTACTTACCGATGAGTGCCCAGGACAGCTTAAGAGACACCAGTGCACCCTTCAATGGTTCAAACCACTGCTTCATGCACCACACAGGTGACTGTGGCATAGTGACAAGCACAACCAGGGTGCTTGCTGTTTAATGTCAGAAACACTTTGGAAAATGCAGTTACCACATGACCCTGAAGTCCTAGAGAACCTTAAACCTTGGTGCCATGCAAAATAACTAAGCTAAAGAAACCGCCAAGGAAGAGTCACAACAGGTGCAACCCACAGGTTATCGTGACTCCACATACCAGGCCGGGCAGCTGTAAATCAGCGAGCAGGTGTCGTAGAGTAGCTGCCACTGCAAGCGGTGCAGTGTCTCATAAAAAGAAACGGTTGCTGGAGAAAGCTCCCATGAATGCAAAGTCTGTGGTGAGCTTGGAGTAGTGATGGTGATCCTGAAGCAAAAAGGATTCAAGCCAAGACTGTTCCTGTGTTCCATCACGTATGGCATCCTCCCCTTACCAGAATTCCTGGCTGTTATTTTCCTTCCTTACGTGTGCGTGCCCCCATCAGCAGCAGTAGTAATAATTGCACGTTGCTTCGACAGGACGTGCTGATGTGGAGGGGCCTGGTGGCAGAGTGTGTTAGCCCACTGCAGCTCGCAGTGTGTGGAGCGAAAACTTGCACTGATCGCCCCTGCCCGTTTTGACCTGGATGAGCACTGCACCTACACATGGGCGTGCATTACTGCTATATGAATCATTTTAAAGACTTTGGGCTATCGGTTGTACCCGCACTAGTCAAATTTCTCACATAGAGCGTGACAAAGTGTCACCATGCGCTGCCAGAACGACCTTCCTTCTTCTCGACAAATAATGTCCAATTTTCTTTGTTCCTGCTAATTTGGCAGTCGAGTAAAAGAGAAAAAAAAAAGAACTACTTTTGTGTGTGATGGGAAACGTATAAACCTCTCCATATTCCAGGTTTACCTACAGCCACCTGAAAACATTGCACCTCTTCAAGTGTGAAAGAGGGTAGGCCTGCATGCAATCCACTACACTCTGTTTCACATTAATTTGGGAAACTGTAGAAACTGCGGCGTCTGTGCAAGCCGGAGGAGTCTGCTGTGAAATTAGCACACTTGGGAAGAACATACCCCATGTACCTAAAGACATTAGATGGTTTTAAAAAGGCATTCATACTTTCAGTCGGCTTGCAAACTCTAGCAAAAATGTTGGTTTGTACCATAGAAGTTTCAATTTCCCCTGCTTGAACTACTAGGAAAATAACTTCAAATTCACAATAGTGCTGAACGCAACTAAAACACATGGCGGAACGGTGGCCCGAGTCGGCTAGCACGTCTCAGCTCCGGGCATGTGGAGCGAAAGCTTGCGCTGCAGAACCTGGGATCGTGGGCTAAATCCCAGCACTTGCTCATTTCGATCTGGACAAGGATCATACCAGTAGGCGTTTGTGTAATCACTACTACATGATGCACGTTAAAGATCCCAGGCTTTCGGTCATACTGCCCTGGCTAAATTCCTCATCTACAGCGGCAAGCTTGGCACCATTCGAGGCAGGCCGACCTTTCGCTGTCTAAACATCCTCAACACAATGCTACTTTTTTTTTTTAACTGAAACACGTACAAAAGAAAACATGCCTATGACCTTGTACAGTAATGCATCGAACTGTTTGTGAATGCTTGTGATACACAAACGGGCAAAAGGCAAGAACAAGAGCATGCACATTCACACTGTGGCAGCAAATACACCACAGCAGCCTCCTTTGCCGTTGTTGCCATGGCGGATGGAAGAGCAGGGCAGCGAATGCCGATATGACTGAAAACATTGTAAAAGTTATTGCTTTGCTTTTAATAACAGTTCAAAAAAATTTAGATTAATAGCTCTTCAAAACAAAGCCACGGTAGCAGTACTTTTTGGCGCAGATGGAACAGTCTGCCGCGATGGTGAGGAAATGCTGTAGCCGTTGCCTTTTGCCAAGTTATGGAGAAACACAGCACAGATCATTCCACTCGGAGAGAAGACGCACCCATGAACCAGAGCACTCAGACGGGACTTTTCCTCGGTGCGTCGTCTGCGTCAAGAAACGAGCTGTACAAATGATTCGTTAGCATGCAACATGGTTCCAAATCTCACATTTAAGCTATTTCAGGTGCAAATTTAGAAGTGGGGGTTAGCATGCAATGCCATACTTGATGAAGAGATTAACAGGGCACAATTTTGCAACCATCTCCTGTGCAAAGGAAACAGAAAACTGAAAACAAGCACATAAACAATGTGCACAGTCAGTCTGCTCTGGCAACAAAACAGAAAAAGCTTTACACCAATTTGGATCGGAACTCATTGAACCCCCTAGATTATGCATATTCAAGGCATTTCGTCGACGAAAAACAAATCCGCGCCTCAAACCCAGTGCTTGCTAAGCCTTCCAAAAAAAACAAACAAGGGTGCTTACATTATTGTTGATATTTGTGGCAGCGTTATACACCAACTCATGTTTACAAACAAACCGGAGCGCCCCTAGCGGACGCCACCGGCGCCGCGCATGCACGATGGAGTGTGGGCAAGAAGCTTGCCGTCGCCCATAAACAAACCATTGAAATGCGATGTTGTTGGCGTTGGTGTGAGTCCCCCTGCCCTTTTTCGCGTTCGAATCGTTGATTCTACGTCTTCCTGGCAATGTCTGACTACTTGAGCGGCCTCAACGAAATTACCGGGGCTCGTTACACCGCAAAACTTTGCGTGAATAATGCGACATGCAGCGATTCATTCCGCGCGGACGCCGCAGAATGCATGCTTAAGCCTGATTCGCATGATAAGATTTTGCTCGCAATTTTCAGTTGCAACGTCGCTGGGGCTGCAAAAGCATGAACCATAACTGAAATGGTCGACGTCAATACTGAAAATCGCAAGCACAATCAGACCAAGTGAACCAGGCATAACAAGTCAGTGACGCCCACTGGTAACAATGATCAACATCTCCTTGTACCTACTGTCTATATCGAGCCTGCTTAACAACCTTCAGACTTCAGTCTCTTGAGGCCTGCACTTCTTATCACAAGTACCAGGCCAACATTCGGTCTACGGGCCGGTGTCGTCTAAAAGAGGAGATGACAAGCAGAAACGTTTGAAAGAGCACACAACAGTGCGAACGATCAGGTGGCCGCTTAACCTGAAGACGCACTCAGCGTAGTCCGCAGGTGATTCGTACAACTTGACGGTTTTCTGGCGTTCATGTTCATCAAATAAATCTGATGACCACAAGTATCCGTGAACTCAACCCAGAGTGCTTCCCGCCCAAGCAATCGTGGTCCGGCGGCGTCTGGTTTTCCCTCTCAACGGCACATATCCACGTTCTCAGACGAACCGAGCACAAGCTTTCTCGACTCTTTTGGTACAGGCCCAGTCGCAGAGTTCTGACGAGAGAGCAGGTTTTTGTCCGGTTCCTTTCAAAACAATGCAGGAATACACGTCTCACATGGGGTACTTTCGCCCACAGCCCCAGACCGAAAGTGCGCCCCACACGCCACCACCGCGGTGTGACGTAACAGAGCCGAGTTTGTGTATACAGAAGAGAGGGCGGGGGGACATATAAGTCACATACCTGCCTTTTAGATGTGGCACATGGGACAGAACGCTTGGTACGTTCAGAAGTAAGTTGGATGTGATCAATTATATCCGTAAATAACAATCGCACATTTGTAATTCGAGTGGATGGCCATATTTTTTGCTCCAAACAACCCACCCTGGCAGGCGCTCGACAAGTTGCAGTCGGAGAAGAGTTCATTTGTTACGTCGCTTGCTTCGTATCCCACAGACCACAGGCCACGCTACTTTCAGGCTGGCGCGATTATTGGCTTTGCCACTTGGCGATGCCAGCACGTCACTACTTGGCCCTCTGAGACGCCCCAGGACCGGCCATGACAGCCACGGCTTCGCAGTTGCGTTCAGGTGGACGCGCCAAACTTCCATGGAGCGGCACTGCTCTAGATTGGCGTTTATCTGGTGGTCTCATTGCCTATGCTCCATCCCACAAGTTGTCTGCAGCAGGTGCAAAGGCACGAGCACGTTGCTTTCAAACGTGCCATTCTTGCGCAAGTGCTCATGCAAACAAAGCTCACTGCAGTCCTATGCCCCCGTGCCCTCGCCTTCGTCTTTGCTGCGCACACCCTGCGAGACCGAGTATAGTCGACATCTATGGCTGGTATCAGCACAATTGAAAGCGCGATAAATCTTAAGCTGTCTCTAGGTTCGTATGTAAGAACAATCGTGCATTTGCGTCAAGGATCGAGGGAACCAACTATGAGTTTTGCAAAGTATGAAATCGGAACCATATTAGTCTCTCGTGCAATAGACGTAGTAGCCGGAGGCAGTGCCGCCAGTAGGTGAAATTTCTCTGGACGTAATAATGGAATACCTATGCTAGGTGATTAACGCATGAAAGGAGCAGCAGACAACATACCGAGCCCAAAACAGCCATTCATGCGCTGCACAAACGAACAGCATCACACAAGCAGTAAGGAGGGGGCCGCTAGATGTTTAGTACAGCCCACCACAAGGTACAGCTGAAAATGGCGAAATGCCCGCACTTGGCTCGTGCCCTCTCCTTCGTTCGCCCTGCCGAATTCCGTGGAATTGCCCAGATGCACATAGACAGCACGGCAATCGGACAACATGACGCCACCCTGAAAGCCCCAAGTTGAATGATGTATAGCCATTGACAGGTGTCACCACAAAAATAAGAGTTGCAGCTGCTTGCTTTGGCTTCAATGGTACAAGCTGTGCCAACAGCTCCATCGACCTACTTTGCACAGCTAATACAACCAATGCTAGACAATGATACAATTAGATAGCCAAAGCGGTGCAAGTGACAGCACTCCTAAGCCCCATATTTATTGCTGTAGCAGACACATGGGCCATAGTCGCTTGCTGTGTTCGCTATAGTTAGTAATAGCACCCGAACGGCAGCATGGCCTTGCAGTTGTCCCATCTACGGCACAAGCTTATTGCCTTCAAGAATGCTTTGGAATCTCGTAAGCTTGGAGCATGATGGGGCCTAGAGCCTGTGCAGCCAAAGCACAACGGGAGGTGACGAGCGGGTGCCGGAGGCCTGCCTGCTTACCTACAGTGACACGGGACAGGTTTATGAACCTCCGAAAGGATGAGTTCACATGAAATTCACAACCGTTGCGTTGTGGATATCGCATTATTTTTGTGTCTGCACGCAAGGGCAACATTTGAGACGCCACGCAGAGTGCTCGCTCATTGCCCGGCAACATCAACATGACTTTTGAGGCGGTTCGCTAGCTTCCGAGCGGCAGGTCACAGCTGCTGTATTATATTGAGTGGTGCCATCTACCCGAAGTCAATGAAAGTGTTCCCTCCCCGCTTCCCAGTTTGCTGTTGGCCGGTGACTGACGAGCCTGACCTTCGACGCCCAAGTCGGTTTTCTCCGGTTTCCCCAATGTGCCCTCATGGCACATCATAAATCGAGCGATCCGAAGGCGGTGTACAGCTGAGGAGCAGAACAACTGCCGGAGTTATTTGGCCGAAGTCCGAAAATCGTTTCGTGGCCCCTTTAAAGACCAGCTTTGCTACGCACAAGCAATCGAAAGGATACAAACGTTTAGATATGCCCAACTACCTCGCATAAGGGTGGGTCCAGGAGCCGCCACTGAGAGCAGAATGGTCGACATCCCGCAGGCCAGCTAGGCTTGATGTTTACAAGATCACGGCCAGTCAATCCGGTTTTGGTGGCGTGTCGTCATGTACACAATTTTGTGCTGCACACACGACTGGTTGGATTGTTTTCATCACTACAGAGCATCGCTCGTTAGAGAAATCGAATGGCTCTTCTTACTGCTTGTACAGTCGGGGACAAGAGTCCCCAGGACGGGTGAGCTGTGACTGAAACGCATTGCTGTGCCATCTGCCGGCTGGTTGGCTGGTTTCGAGATTACACAAAAGCGCATGCGCGTCCTACTGTGCCTGCAAACATGTGTGTTTTCCCGCTGGTCTGCGGCGCGGCGCCTAACTCGGAATCAGGCGCGTGGTAGGGGCTCGGAGATAGCGCTTACTGACACGGCACCTATAAAGCAAGAAGTCACGGCAGCTCAACTGAGCGATAAACTCGACTGGTTATAAAGCAAGGTGAGCTGACATGGCGAAATGCGGCGCAATGTCGCAGGCGGTATCTTTAGTTTCGGAATGTGCAGCAGATGCTCGTCAGCCGCAAGCGCCATCTCCGAGGCAGTACCACGCGCCCAATTCCGAGTTAGGCGCCCTGCCACAAAATAGCGGGAAAACACACGTTTGCGGGCACAGTAGAACGCGCATGCGCCTTTGTGTGATCTCAAAACCAGGCGACCCGCCGGCAGATGGCAGAGCAATGCGTTTCAGTCGCAGCTCGCGCATCCTGGGGACTTTTGTACCCGGCTGTACAACTCACCGCAGGCAGGTTAACTTTACCCTGACGAAACATCCATGAAACCTATATGGCAGTTTTTTTGCATTAGCAAACCAACACACCAATCTGACTGGATTTCGCAAGCAACAAAAGTCTGGCTCCTCTACGAGATGATGATCATCCTTTTGGTGCTCACGGCTTTCAGTGGTGGATAATTGTACGCACTCAAAGATCTGTACACCTTTGATGACTCGCCTGTAACGAAACTGGTCTTAAAGACTGGAGATCAGGTGGTCGTGGATATCCGTCGACTCGCAGCCACAGCTCACCGTCTTGGACATGTCACCACTCCCAAACAGACCTCCAACAACATTCTAACTCCCCTTGCAACAGTAGTGGAAACCCCAGCACAAGCACACCGGAGGAGCACTTTCAAGTACAGCACCTTCCACAGGAATACAAGGAAGGCACGCAACCAAACAAAACAACAAAGCACCTCGGTGATGGCTCGCTACCCTTCCTGGAAGAAACAGATTAGTTGCAGGCAGTATGACAGGCACGCCCGTAAGAGACCATGTTGGAATCTAGGCTTCATTACTTTGCTTATGGTGAATTCCCCTCACCCCTATTGGAAAATTTCGATGATGGAAAGATGATGGAAAAGGCTCATACAAGCGTAACCGTAATATGGGACATCCTATACAAGCGAAACCTCGGCTCCAGTATAGTGGATTAAGGCGGAATGATACAGGTAGGCGGAACCATACAAGCGTGTCGTATTATGGGACATCCTATACCAGCGTAGTGGATTATGGCGGAACCATGGAGGCGGACGGAACCATACATGCATAACGTAATATGGGACATCCTATACCAGCGAAAAGGCGATACCAGCATGGTGGAGCCGTATGGCTCCACCATGCTGGTTTCGCCTTGTCACTGTTGTACAGGGCGATTTAGTTTTAAGCTTTACGTATATGTTTAGAAAGGTCGTGAAAGCTAAATTAATGCGGTTTGTGCAGGCGAGTTATACGGCCAGGTGTACATAGTATAGGGACCTAATCGTAACAATCAGTCAGATAATTAAATACAATTTGTCAATTAACTTTTTAATTAGTGAAAATGAAAATATGGTTTCAATTAGAAACTTGCTGAGTCATTGAAAACCACAAAATCAACTCTTTCTGGAAGGATATAATGCAGGGGTAGCATTTTACGCATTCTGTAAAAACGCTTTATTTGGACGAGTTTCTAGGTTTCAGTTTCTTATCAGAGCTCATATGTCTGCGCCCACAGTCCTGTTCCCCAGGGGCTTAGACGCGCAACACATGTGCGCCTTGCTTCCCTCCATCCTACGAGGGAGGCGAGGGGTCGGCTTCGCACTGCGGCCACCGGGCAGCAGGACCGCAGGTGCAAAGATGCGCTCTGGTAAGAAACCGAAGTCTGGAAACGCGTCCAAATTGACCATTTTTTTAGAACGCCATAAAATGCTTCTCTTGTCTTAAATCTTCACAAAGAAAGTTGATTTAGTGTGTTTTGATGACGCTTAGCAAGTTTCTAATTGGAACCATGAATCTATTTTCACTGATTAAAAATTTCAGGAACATACTATACTTAGAGAGAGGCTGAAGCGGTTTTGTATTTGAGAAAACACTTTTAAATCTTCTTCATATGACCTCCAGAATCTCAAATATCAAAATTATTTGGTAATTTTATGAATCGAGGCTGCATAGAGTCATTTTTAAAGCGCTGTGAAAGCACTTCCCTGGAGAGCGACGTCACAAAAGCAGCTTTCGGAATCTTTGCTCACGCATCTTCAGCACCTATCAAAGCTATGCACGCACGTGCTATTTTTTAAAAGGGCAAAAAAATGTGTCCCGACTGGTGCCAATGCGAGAGAATATACCTAGAAAACTTGCGATTGGACGCGCAGCCCTTAAGCGACAAACGCTTCGCGGCCGAAAGGTCTTCTTACGATGTCACTATTGGTAGGAGGTTTTTTTTTGTGTTTTCTCACGTTTAGTTATATCTTTGTGGAAAACGAATGGGATATTTAGGTTTGCGGGATAAAACTACGCTAGAATGAACCTCCATCTAGTTTTCTGAAAGAAGTCTGGCACATCTCTGTAATAACCCGACTGAACATTACAAATTAGTCTTTTATACTATGCCGCCCTGGCCATGCAACTCACGTGCACAGACCGCGTAAATGTAGCTTTCATGGCTTTTTTAAAGTCTGTAAAACATACAAAAAAACACTCTCTAGAATGTCCCCCAATACGATACAATTGTATGGTTCCTTTCCCGCTTGCATTGTTCAAGAAAGACTTGTGGACATCCAGCGTTTCATTGGAATGCTGGATGTCAGCGAGTCTACATTAGTGAGTGGTTTCAAACAAACATGATGTTTGCACACCAGTAAGCTCTTATCCAAGGCTCACCAGGAGCACTAAGAGCAGAGGCAAAATGTCGTGACCTGGTAAATTTGGTTGCAGGTATTTATTTTTAGAAGAACTGCAAGCAGCAAAGCTTAACTTTGCTCAAAAGAAGATAATTAAAAATTCAATACTGAACAATGGTGTCCCTTGAGCTGTCAGACCAAACTCCCACTCTTGCCATTCAGGAGTTCCTAACTTGTGCGTAGAGGATCAGCACAACCCAGATTTGTGCTGCAAGCGCACCTGCAATATAAAAGTTGAATAAACATGAGATGAAATATGAGACGTTTAGAATACTCTGTAATGTGAAATTAGAGCACAGATCTTGAAGAGGAGTATGGGAGGGTATGCCCCTCCTCCCCCTCCCCTACTACTCTTCGGCTCCCTCCCATTTAGCGGGAAATTTCCCTGAATTTAGCGGGAAAATGTGCCCACTAAATTTAGCGGGTTAAGTTTTCCACTAAATTTAGCGCGGAAACCCCTCCCAGTTTCAGAATGAATGCAAAAATATATGGAGACTAGACCTTGTCCTCAACACAAATGACCTCAACACAAATGCAGATTTTCTGCTAAAAGTAGCGGGGAAAATGACGTCGCATGACCGTGTCATGTCATCCATAAAAAATTCAGTTTCTCAGCTAGACTTAGCGGAAATATTAACGTCACATGACCGCAACATTAATTCAATTTCCTGCACCGTTTAGTTGGGCGGTTACGCCGACAGCGACGCCGCAAAACGCGGAAACGGGCGCTAAGAGCTGCGCTAAAAAAACTAAATGCATCAGGTGAAATAAAGAGAAAATTAGAGAAGAAAAAGAAAAGAGAATCTAAGATCAGGTTCTCAGATCCTTTCTTTTGTCCGTTCTCAAATGTTTTGATTTCAAGAAATGTTTATATCTTTATTCATACCCAGAGAACCCCTCCCAGTTTCAGCATGAATGCAATAAATCAATGCAGACTAGACCTTGTAAACTATAATGCACATGAAAATGAATGTTCACCACATAGTCATGTATGAGCCGGTGGCTCAGATCTCTAAATACATTTGTATTGAGGAACATTCTTGAATAAAACTTCTAGGCTTCGAATTCGACAGTTTGTATTTCCACAAGGAACACTGTATGGCACTGATTTTTTTTTTGTGACACATCAGAAACAGCACAGCAGTGTCATCCTTGCCAACCTAACAAGAATTTGTATTTTTTTTTTTTTTTGTTTTAGCATGGCATGTGCTATTCTAATGATTATACAGCCTCCTTTAACAAAATTTCCTTTGTAGAGATTTCTATTGGTTCTTATTTAACTCGCACGACAGATTCGGTACGTATTCGGCATCAACAGTTTTATATATTAATGTAATAGGGAAAGACAAGATGTATGGTCTTGAGTACGGCTCAACAAGCACAGATGTTGAGAAAAGTACTGAAGAAAACTCAAATGTCAAAATAAAAATAAGCTGGAATGTGGATACAATTAAGGACATGGTCATAAATACAGTAGCAGATTCAATATGAAGAATACGTGTTAGACGCACACTCAAAGAAACCTGCTGCATCTATATTCATTCAAATTATTTCGCAGAACCCAGCGCTGCAGTCTCGGGTGCGAGTTCGCTGAATGAGTCCACTGAAAATGAGTGCAGACGGAAAAAGCAGTTTGATCTGCGAAAATGAGCACTACATAGGCAAGTGACATGTCATTGTTACTGTTACAGTGCCGAATGTTTCAAACTGCCAGTCGCATCATTCTGCGAGTTCCATCCATATATTACAGGGTTTGGCTCTCTCGAATGCTTGGCGAGAAAAATGATGAACTGGAAATGTCTAGCGTAGTTCTAGAAAAACTACTTCCAGAATCCTAACTCAGCATCGTAAAGAATATAAAAAGTTTCTAGAGAGAAGGTTAGTGCAGGAGTTGAATAAACTAAATACTTAGTTTTGCGAAACCATCTTGCCGTAGTAAACGTATAAAGTTCCCCTAGGTAGAGCTAGTCATTACGGATGATTGTGCCCATTGCATACCATAAAAATTTAATTTGCGACCTACAATATTTACAGTCTCAACCAACTCTGAATAAGTGGAACACTTGGCACTAAAGATTGGTCTCACCATGACTGTCTGCAAACATCCACATAATAATTTCCATAAACCTATGCATTTCAAGAAAATATTTGGAGCGAGCTGTTCAAACTGCCATAACACTTTTTAACACTAATAGAAAGCCTGTAGTGGGCCACAACTTAAGCAGTTTTTCCTTCATTATGAAGGGCAATAACAAATATGTGAACCTTAAAACTAGGCCTGCACTGAATTGCTTTCTTAAGTTGAACGTGCTACGCTCGGTTCAATATATTATCTTTGCAGAGCTGACAATGTGCAAGTTCCCATTTTTTTATATTTCACATCTCCCGGCTGCTGGGTGGGCTAGGTACATAAGATTGATGACACCAACGTAACACAATGATTATTTTAAGAATTTGCTTGGGTATAGCACTAGCGAAGCCATCTGCGGGAAGTTATTTCTGTGACTCCGTCGAACCTACACCCGTGGGCTTTAAGTTCACATGTGAATCATGTCTTCAGACGCCTTTTTGTAATTGGAACTCCATCCAACCCAAGATTTGAATGCTTTTTTGCATTTTAGGCTGAGTAGTGCTTTTGCTGTTTCACTTCAAGAATAGGTAAGAATGCTTATTTCGAGTAGCATACCTAACACTTGGTGGCATGAGGACTCCCTTGTCGTGATGCTAATCGAAAGTCACAGGCAGGGAGATACTGTGATGCTCTTGTTGCTGGGATTACCTCCCCCATGGTCCTGGCCGGACCACAGAAGAAGATTGAGTCCAAGCTTGTGGCCACTAGGATCTCCAGATCTTGAGGCAACCAAGTAGCTGGAAATAAAAACAAATCACAATCAAGTACTTGGCAGAGCTACATTAGAATGGCTAGCATATTCTTTCGTGATCAGCACATAGATCCTTTTGTTTTTATACTTTGTACTTGTACCTATTAAAAAACTGCTCCTTCACAGCCACAGTCATAGGCACACCCCAGGACAAGGCCACACAGGCCTTGAAATGATGGATACCGAATTAAGGCGAATGATCAAATGCATTCATTTAACCCTCTTTCACCCCAACCTGGGAGATTTCTGTCAAATATTCACATTTAACTCTAAAGACTATAAAAAAAAAACTACTACTGCAATGCAGAGCTGTATAGTGGGAGAGTTTAGCCAGTGGGTGTGGTGACAAAGGTGCCGGAGAGGAGGAAAGGGAGGAGAGCGCCGAAGGAGGGAGAGAGAAGGCAGCAAAAAGGAGAAGACCGCTATTTTGACGCAACGCTGTTGGCGCGGAGCACTGTTGAGGCTATGTGCCGTCTGCTACTGGCTTATTTCATTTTTGCCTTTATAAAAGTTTGCGTTTAAACATGGAGAAACTTCTTTCTTTAGGTTATTAAGCCACCGAGGAATAACACTATATTATTTTATTGCCAGAGCCTGCCAAATAAAAGCAAAGGGCAGGTGTCTGGATAGAAAGAGTTTAGTTGGCGCACCAAGAGGCTAACCAATAAAAATTGGTACCACCCTGCGCAAAATGCCTAAAAAGCGTGCATCTCTACTTGACACTAACAGCGGCACACACTATCTATTTTACTGACTAAAGGGTACTAGATCACTATTTTCAGCTAACTAGTCAAACTAGATATTCTTGCCAACTTGCTTTTTAGGAAAATTTTTAAATTTAAAAGAACTATTAAGACAACGGCTAAAAAAAAGCAATGGCAAAACCAACAATCGAATTCACCTGCTCTCCAGTAGCACGACATCTATAGAAGGCAGACCTGAAGAATGAGCAAGCAGTCTAAAAAAGAGTATGTCCCATGTATAATTTGTTTTCATGCTGCCAAGCAAGTGCTGGAAAGAGGTTTCACGACATCAACAAAATTTCTTGCAATCAGTTGAGAACAAGTTAGAGCAGTGAACTTGTCCTTGCCCATGGCATAACGTTTTAGTGTTGCCCATGGAAACTCAAATAAATTTGTAAATAGAAACAAAAAAGACTAACCTTCATAAAAAAATCTAACTTTCGCAAAGAAAAGTTATCTTGAACAAAATATGCGGGATACAGTTGTACAGCATCCATTTGTATGCTGAATTAATTTTGAGGCAAATCTGCGACAATGAAAAGAAAGCGCCCGAGTACAATTAAGGGAAAGACAGAAAGGATGCATACCTACAACAAAAAAATTTAGAACGACCACGGGCAGGAACCTCTGGTGAGGCTCTCGGAGTGACTCCCTGCAATGGGCCTGCGCAGACCAGAGAACAAGATCGGTCAGAGCTTGCAGCCATAAGGTGCTTCATACCATGAAGTTCCAGAAGTAGCTGCAATTGGAAGCAAAGTGCATTTCATTTCTCTGCAGAATGGAGAGTTTAATAGCTAGTATGCATTCATAAGGTGATACAGTCACGAATGCAGATTTCTCAATGCAGCACTATATCACCAAATTGTTAACCGTGCCGGGCAACACTAAAAACCGAGAGCATTATTCCAAACTATCTCAGTTTAAAGTTAACCACGGCAGGAGCTGCAAGCCATGTGACCTTCTAGTTGGATGCCATGGTACGTCGAGCTTACAATCATGTGTCACACTGTTTTCGCTGCAATGGCTTGTAGTGTCAAAAGTGGTCCAGCTTAAAGAGATGCAAAGTATAGACGTTTGTGAGTGGGGCCCTGACCTAGTCTTGAGCTACATTGCGAGGAAGGATGTTTCAACCGGGATGTTTGCTGCCTGTATCCACACGACCAGCTTGTGCACAGCGATTGCTCGAGCCGAGTACATATCCTCGACAGTGCCATTATTTGACAAGCAGTTTTATGAATGTTAAACATGACTGACTCACAGAGAGACTGCATCTCAACGACTAATGACTTGGGATACCCAACTGAATACTGATATATTAACTAAATGCAAAACAATTACCTGGCAGGCATTAAATTTTTCAACAGGGTGGGTCGACTCCGCATTAAGTTGAAGGAGTCCATGCGTCAGGCACGTAGCCAGGATTTTGTTTCAGAGGGGGCCCACTCATGACAAAATGCTGTATGAGGAGAAGGGGGGAGAGGAGGACACATGCAAAATGGAAGATTTCGGAGGGGGAGGGGCAAGGGGGGGCCCGGGCCCGGGCCCCATGGGCCTCCCCCTGGCTACGTGCCTGCGATGCGTAATAGGACAATACAAACAAAAATATGCCTTAGAATTCCTTTTGCACCCCCAAAATGATGTGTTTTTGAAGCTAAGGTACACAGTATTCTTGATTCAGAAAGTGCCTCAGCTGTACAAATGCATATGCAGTAAGGGCACTCGCCAAGCCTACTCTCCTCAGCTCTGTGCAGGTTAAGCCAAGTTAGAGTATAGAGGTACACGCTCACTGATAGCATGAGAAAGGCAGGGAGAAGTCTCCGTTGTTCCACCACCAGCCCGTCTGCTACCTTCGATGACGTTTCAGCGCCTCATGAGCCTGGAGCAAGCAAATCTGTCCAAAGTGGGGTGAAAAGCACAAGCACGTGCTGGAGGACGCCCAGCCATTCTCTTTTTGTCATCGGCTATTCTACATATTTTAGTATGACATATTTTTAAGTGAGAAAAAGTATTGCAAATATGCAGTCCAACTTTGACCATAATACAGAAGTCTGATAAAGATAACAGTTGCCATTCACCATTTTCCAAATAAGTGCTCCCACCTATCGGAACATCTACACATGTGGTGCGTGAGTGAGTTCAGGACTGAGACGCTAGAAAATGAAGCGCTCACAAGGCTTGTCTGGCCCTTCCAACCATGCGGGTACATTCATCGCAAATCCCAGATTTTTAGACAAAATGATTTAGAATAAGCAAATCTTGTCTACGCCCGAGGTAGAACATTGAATTGTGATTCCCCCATATTGTGCCAACCATCCTTCAACCTGCGGTACCACCTGCAAATGAACTATGTTGTGCTGCGGCACGCGTCCATGCTGCCTGCTTGAGAAGAAAACCACTGCTCGTGTTGAAGACGACATCCCACAATGTACAGGCAACAATGTTTAACGAACTACAACAAAATTGATATCATTCAATACACACAGATAGGCTTACAAAGTGTCGACACCATGATTGTTGTTGTTGGTTTTACTCCTGCATACAAACATAAGTGACTTCCTCTTTCCTCCGATGTACAGTAAAACCCCCTTATCTTCGTGGCCCCTATTTCTTCTCGAATCGGTCACAGAGGACATAATCACAGCCACTGAATTCTGCAAAATCAAAGGCCGCGAAAATTAAAGGTTTGCCAACATTAAAGAGTTTACTGTTCTTCCGTGTGTCACATAATGTTAACATTTCAAGGAGGCTGAAGGTATTGGTTTAAGGAAAAATTGACCTATGAAAAAAAAATGCCCTTCTCCAGGTTAGGCACGCGAGGTTCTTTTGCACTACCTATAAGGCGGCAAGTTTGTTTCGGCAGAGCTTTTGGTAAAACGGAGTCACAAAAGTAGCTATAATTGGCATCAACTATTTTGTGCTGCATCATAAAGCTAGAGTAGATTCCACAGTGCTTCGGCACAGCGCTGTTTGTTGCGAGAGCATATGTGGTTTATTGTTGCATCCCATTTGCATGATCTAGAAAAACTAGCGCTGACACAGTTGGAGCACTCCACAAAAAACAGCCGACTGTGGAAACATTGAGAGATGCACACATGCAAACTGTGCATTTCTTAAAAACGGATTCGAGCAAAGGTAAAAACAATATGTATACTTACGGCGGCCATACTTGCCTTTCCCAAGCATGACCACTTTTCCCTCGGTAGCACCATCCAGTAAGCACCAGCAACACGCCCATGAGACGCCGCCGACTCCTGGATTGAATGACGACCCGCCTGATGTCTTGGAAGGAGATCCGGAACACTGCTTTAGGCCAGATGTTTTATCTGGTGGGGCAGGGACTAAAAGTAAAAATAAACAAATTTATCTGAAGTGCTACATTCCTATAGCATAAACTCTAGAATAGCAGTATTTTTTTTTTTTTGAGGTCAGTGATGCATTTTAATTAAACACAAATGGTTCGTTTATAACTTTATATGAGCAGCCCCTATATAACTTTATATGATGAACCAGCAGCCCCTATTTTCCTTAAGTGTAACGGAGTGTCTAACGTTACGTCCGACGGAACCCGAAATAAAAATTAAAGTTACGCCCATCGTAACTGTCAAGCATTCGAGTTGCGTCCGACGTAACCCAAAATAAAAATTAAAGTTACCGTATTTACTCGAAAATAGGTCGAACCCTATATTTATTGGATCCACCAAGAACAAAAAAAAAAAAAAAATCAAATATAGGTCGATCTTTTTTTTTTTTTTTTTAAGAACGGGAAATTTTGGGCAAAAGAAAGAAAAAAACCTTTATTTACATCACTCTCAGCTAAATCACGGGGCGATGCCAAAAACTTCATCACCGTCAGAACTTCTGGACATGTCATTGTCGTCCCAAGCTTCGTCAGCTGGGTAGACATCCTCGCAAATTCGCAGCAATACTTCACTGACACCGTTGTAAAATGACGACAGGAAACGAAAGAAGGTGCGAAGCGACGGAAGACAAACTACAAAGACGCAAGCAAAGCCGCCGTGTCGCCATGAGCAACACGCGAGCCGAGCCGCCTCAAGCAACTAACAAAAATATTTTTTTTTTTTTTTTTTTTTTTTTTTGTGCGCGTTTGCGAGGATGGAGGGTAAAGTGCATGGCGCATCGCGTTCCTCTCCTTACCCGTTGCCCAGCAAGGGGAACGCTAGAGGCGCAATGTCGAAATCCGACGCCCGACCGGCCACCGCGGGCGCCGAGCCATTTCGGCAACCAAAAGCTTTTTGAAACAAGAAGCGGCGCGGCTCTACGGCAACGCCGGCTCGGTGACTCGATAGCTTCATGCCTGCGGTAGGGTCGCAAAATTTGGTCGCGAATGTAGGTGTCGAAATTCTTTAGTAACAATTTCCGAGAAGAAAAAAAAAAAAAGAAGAAAAAAAAAAAAAGGTCGACTTATATTTGAATAAACACGGCAGTCAGCCGCGCGACGAGACACACATTATGAAAGCGATTGGTGCGAGCGACCGAGGCGATGAGCGACGTTTTCTAGAAGCCCAAGAATTGAGCGGCGCAAGCAGCGAGAGTGAGAAATCTTCGGCGCTCGGCGCCGGCACTCGTAGCTTCTCGCCGTCGCTCGTCTCGTTGATCGCTATATTGCTTACATGCCGTTCAGAAAGGCGCTCTAAGTGCTTACCATTGCATTGGGACCAGCCTCGCATCCAACCGTAACCAGTCTTGACTTTTTTTTAAAGCCGCCGAGGTAGAAGTTAACATCGTACATGCATCGTTTTCAAGCATGGCTCCTCGTTCATTGCTCGATTTATATTTTCCGTAAATGACAAACCGCAATGAAGCACAATTATTCTAGTTCAAGATTGTTACGAACACTTGGCACGCATGCTTACACTGTAGCGCACCTAACGTAATTTAAAAGTAGAACGAAAACGGGACCAGATTCGCTTACCGCTTCACGGAGACAGACGTCTTCGGATCCTAGGCCTCACGGCCGAACTGGGAAGTCGCCTGCGGTCCGGCGATCGGACGAGTCGAGCCGGCCTGACACAGGTTGACCACGCCTGGTTGAACTATGAGAGGCGCCGTCGAGTTGAGAGCCAGAGACGCAGTAGAAACGGACCGTAAAACATCTGTCCCCCAAAACGCAGAACGAGCCAGCCATGCCAAAACCGCCAAAACCACTACGTCGCCATCTCCGCGACGACCGGAAGCGTGGAAGCCGGGAAGTCAGAAAAGGCGCGACAGCGGAAGCCACTGGGCGGAAGCTTTACGTTTCGGTTTCGCTTTTCTCCGACACCGGGTTTGCGGCTGGTAGCGACGACGCGAGGGGCCACGAAAAGACGCCGAGTTGGCCGAGTACGAGTCACGGCCCACGATACGAGCAACGGGCCGTTTGCCGCTGTCGACCGGCGATGCGGTATCCGCGGCTTGGTGTCACGATCGGTTTGTTGCCGTGCACGCTGACTCAAAGCTCGAAGTTACGCCGTTCCGTTCCGGCACCAGCCGCACCACGTTTTCCGGTGCATCGCACGTGGAGGCCTTTCGACGCATTTAGTGACCGTAAAGATGGTGCCCGCTGTCTTCGGTGCTGTAGAAGAAGTTGCGAGACGGAAGAAGCATCGAAACCAAGGCGTTTAGGACTCCAGGCCGGGCCGCCGGTTCACTCTGAACGAGAGGCGACATGTGTGCGCACGCTTTGAGGAAGCCTCCGCGTTTCGCCGCGCCAGAACTCGCCGATCGCGACTGTACCCCGAGTCCGAGAGGCTCTTGCGCAGCCGGGAACGGCACCGAGGTAGGAGCTGCTCGTTCTGCGCTACCATGCAGTGCTCAACAGTGCTCGGGGCTCTCGGTGTCGTTCGTGCTTGCACCGATGTCTTTGTGACCCCTTCGGACACGCAAGTCGTACTTCGCAAAGGTTTGGACGGGGCCGCCCACACCGAGCAGCTCCGCTATATTCTGCTTAGTTATGATCACAATAAAAGCTTGCGTTTGTTCTCGGGAAAAAAATTGCGGGACCGCTCTCCGCGCCGCCGACGAGATTGGCCGCCTCCATGTTCTCAGCTGTTCACTCGCTCCCGCAGCGAGCGCCTTCCCATAATCCTCCCCGTTCCAAAATGCGATCCGGTCTCCGTTTACATGGGCTGAATGAATGCGCACTCGACATCTCGATCCACCTCTGTCTAGCGACTTTAATGCGATGCGCTTTGCGCATTATGCCGTTTACATGACCGCATATGGAATGCGGCAACTAAATTCAATACGACTAAGTCGCATTCATGTAAACGCGGCTTATGTTCTTTTTCGACATGTATGGTGTATGTAACGATACCGGTGGTAAACGATGGACGTTATGTTGGAAGATGGCGGTCGTCTTTCTGCATGTATGATTTGGATATAACGGTGGTGGTGTGGTATAAGCGTTTTTTGTTGGAAAGATGGCGGTCGCCTACGTCATCGGCCGCAAAATCATACCAGCACACCGAATAATATCGGCAAGCAAACTGGCTGCCAGTATAGACAGACCCGGAGCCATAGCGGTGCCGGTATCTCCAGTTATGCAGAAAGCCGAACCAAACTAGCTGCATACATAATAACAAGAAAGTATGATGGTGTCATACCCGAACTGTACAAGCAGCAGGTTTGTTTCTTGTACGTTTTTCCAATTGGGACAGTTCTCAAGCGCTCCCAAAGCGCTCCATTTTGAGTGCACATATTCCGCTTGCAGATCTGGCTCGACTTGGTCATCTTCCGCTCATAGATCTCTGGCAGCTCCCTCTCATTGGAGCGCCTCCAACTCCACCGAACTAGATCTACAGGATTTCAGAGATCTACATGCAAGTTGACAGAGCACGCTACGTCATTTCCCCTCCCTCGGCGGTGGCTCCACCGACGGCAATCGCTGTGCACGCCTTGCCGCTTCGAGGCGGCCGAAAGGTATGCGACGGTGCCGAATGCGGAAGTCTTCCTCGTTATTTGTGACATGGGCTCCGTGGTATGTATAATTTCGTCCGGCCTGTGTTGTGTGTTATTTCTGCAGCTAAGCAGTGACAGTTGTCACTGGTCATCGGAAAGATCAGTCAGCTGAGGCGTCGGTGGGCTTGTTAATTTCAAGCAGCGGCCATTTTGAACGGCCGAGGGGAGAGCGGGGGGGGGGGGGGGGGGGGGGGGGGGGGGAGGAGTCCCTCTAAAAAGGCGAGTTCATCTTCCCCTCGTCGTTCCGATGCGGGGCCCACAGAGCGGAAT
The DNA here is from genome assembly GCF_016920785.2 of Ixodes scapularis. NCBI lineage: Eukaryota > Metazoa > Arthropoda > Arachnida > Ixodida > Ixodidae > Ixodes > Ixodes scapularis. Next base: position 90,541,860 of record NW_024609879.1, read on the forward strand.
TTCGCCTCCCTCGCGGATTTTGAAAAGCACTCCAGATCTACGAGTGGAATTCACCATCAGTTTGAGAATCCAAAAAATAAACGAATGTGGACAAATGCAGTTTTGTTTTGCTTTTTGTATTTCCTTAAAATCCTCGTGACTAGGAATCGCAGTGAACAAACAGAAAAGAAGATAAGATTAGACGCAGGGTAATATGCAGCCTCTTATCTTCGACGATATCCGTCGTTCCGCTCTCGCTCCTCAATAGATTGCCGGCAGCTTCCCCGGAGGCGACGCTGACGCTTTCCGGACATGCGGGAAGTAAAACATTTGATCAAAGCGGGGCTCTTTGACAAGGCTGAGTCACATGTTCCTTGCAAAACGAACTTCACTTACTGACGATGTTCTCGAATGCCGACGTCAGAGCGCGCTTTCAAAGCAACAAGCGCACACCTTTTGTGGTGTTACGCGGACAGCACGAACGCGCGCTGCCCCAACAAGCAGTCTCGACAACGCAACCGTTTGTTTCGTTGTTGGATACGACAACAGATTACATAAAAGCATACCTCCGCAGGCACGATTTCAGCTACAGCTACAAATCGTGCCAGGTGCGCAGAGAAAGAAACGAACGAGAAGACGTTTCGAGCAAGAGTTATTTGAAGAAAGCGATTGTTATTTCT